>NC_079172.1:52950919-53588419 GCF_947568905.1 Ostrea edulis
TTGAACAAAAAATGCAGCTTCTATAGTGTTGACAAGCTTTTTCTATCAATTCTTCTAGTCACCTTGACCTTTAATCTTTTGGCCCTAAATCTATAGGATTCTTCTGCTCTTGATAACAAAGCTGTATAAAAAGTATGAAAACAACTGCACAAAACAAGCAGCCTTTAGAGTGTTACACATACACACCCACCCCTACAACCACACACACACACACACCTACAACCACACACCTACAACCACACACACACACATACACCTACAACCACACACACACACACAAAGGGCCCCATTACTATGTCTCCTCTCACAATGAATTGCAAAGGAATAAAAATAGCATGATATAGTGCAAACATGAAAGATAAATAGGAGAGGAGAACAAACTGCTGTTTGAGGGTTGATTTGAAAATGACTAAATACTTGGGGAAGCACTTGGATTTTGTTCATAGAGACCTGTACATACTCCCGGTTTGGTGAGATCATGATGACTGAGTACACAGGTATTTAAGCAGAAGGACATCCAATCTAACACAATCTGGACATGAAGTAGGTATTTGAAAATTCAATGATGCAAATTGAGAGGTGCATAATTATACTTACAACACTAAACCTCCAAAAATGGTCCCCATTATGATGAGGAGACTGGAAAACAACAAGAACATGGATATTAAACAACCTGTACATAATGGTAATAATCACAACCGTATAATCATCACAGTGTTCATAACTAAATGTGTTGATGAATGTACAACACTGAGGAAGAATTGGATAGATAAATTACTGTTCATCCCAAACTCTCTTTACACTGTGAAATCTGACAACCTGTCTAATCTGACACAAACTCTTCCACACAAAATACACAGATTTCTCTGTAGATTTCACACGTCACTTGTTTAGTATCGACCAAAGTGTTCCAATATAACCTGAAGGAAGTGTGATCCCATTCAAACAGATGGACAGAAAGATTCAGAGTGGTTCATACAGGTAGTATTAAAGTTTTCTTATTTTTGTGAGACCAAAAATAACAAGAGGCTCATGGGCCACATTGCTCACCTGAGTCACCTTGGCCCATATCTGAAGACTTAATTTCCATTAGTGAACCCAACCTAACCCTGGGGGGCATACTTTGAACAAACTTGAATCTGCACTGTGTCAGGAAGCTTTCATGTAAATCTCCGCTCTTCTAGCTCATTGGTTCTTAAGAAGAATATTTTTAAAGATTTTTCCAATAGCTTTTTATGTAAAACTTTGATCCCTCCTTGTGGCCCCAACCTAACCCCTGGGGACATGATTTGAACAAACTTGAATAAGCACTGTGTCAGAAAGCTTTCATGTAAATCTCAGCTCTTCTGGCTCATTGGTTCTTAAGAAGAAGATTTTTAAAGATTTTCCCTTTATTTGCATGTAAAACTTTGATCCCCCCTTGTGGCCCCATCCTACCCCAGGGACCATGATTTGAACAAACTTGAATCTGCACTATGTCAGGAAGCTTTTATGTAAATATCAGCTTTTCTGGCTAAGTGGTTCTTGAGAAGATTTTTAAAGATTTTCCCTATATATTTGTATGTAAAACTTTGATCCCCCTTTGTGGCCCCATCCTATCCCCAGGGGCCATGATTTGAACAAACTTAAATCTGCACTATGTCAGAAAGCTTTCATGTAAATATCAGCTTTTCTGGCTCAGTGGTTCTTAAGAGGATTTTTAAAGATTTTCCCTATATATTTGTATGTAAAACTTTGATCCCCTATTGTGGCCCCATCAAACCTTCAGGGGCCATGATTTGAACAAACTTAAATCTGTACTATGTTAGGAAGCTTTCATGTAAATATTAGCTTTTCTGGCTCAGTGGTTCTTGAGAAGATTTTTAAAGATTTTCCCTATTTATTTGTATACAAAACTTTCATCTCCTATTGTGGCTCAATCCTACCCTCGGGGGCCATGATTTTAACAAACTTGAATCTGCATAAATGTCAGGTAGCTTTCATGTAAATCTCAGCTTTTCTGGCTCAGTGGTTCTTGAGAAGATTTTTAAAGATGTTTTCCTATATATTTGTATGTAAAACTTTGATCCCCCATTGTGGCCCCACCCTACCCCTAGGGGTCATGATTTGAACAAACTTGAATCTACACTTTGTAATAAAGGTTTTATATAAGTTTCAGCTTTTCTGGCCCAGTGGTTCTCGAGACGATTTTTTAAGAATGCTACCAAATTTTCACAAATTCTTAATTATCTCCCCTTGAAAGAGGGTGTGGCCCTTCTTGTGATCAAACTTGAATTCCCTTCACCCAAGGATGCTTTGTGGCGAGTTTGGTTGAAATTGGCACAGCGGTTCTTGAGAAGAAGTCGAAAATATGAAAAGTTTACTACGCCACCGCCAACAGACAACGAACAAATTGTGATCAGAAAAGCTCACTTGAGCCTTTGGCTCAGGTGATCTAAATATTGTTGTGTTCCTGTTAACATACAGGTCAAATTTGGGGTATGTTGGTAGGAAATAAATTTTTTTTTCTCAAACTTTGTTTTGAGAGTTCACAAAGAAGCATTCTGATCACAATATCCATTTCAGTTGCAGGTTTTTTAATGCAATGCATATTGGACATGAGGATCTCATTTTCATTATTAATTCAACTTTTGAATATATATGCTTTCAAATTGATTTAAATTACCTGTACCTACAAGTAAATACTAAAAAAAAATGTTTCTTCAATGATCTCTTAAACAACATATTATAAAGATTTAAGGGAATGGGGTATAATTTAGGATAGGTGAGGTTAATGGAAATACAAAAGTAATCCTAATAAATGTAACAAGAATTTAATTATGAAAATATTTATAATCAAATCTTGATGATTTGCATAAATTTCCCCACATTTTGGGGACCAAATCACACCCTCATCATAGACAGCTCTATGAGCAAATGTGAGGTACTTGCACACAAGGTGAGTTAGTAAATAAAACATATAAGCATGCATATAAGAAGTTCAAAACATACTAAGACTCTGAAACCTTAAGTTTGTACTAAGCATTTATATTACATAACTACAATACAAGTATTTAGCACATTTCTGGGACCTTGGTAAGCAAGATAGATTACATACATTTATAATGAGCTCATTATGTACCATGACTTTGCGAGCTTGTACATATAACTTGTTATGTTTATAATGAGTTTAACACTTACCAAGATTCTGGGACCTTTGATGATATAAAATCAGCATGATGAAATCCTGAATTTAAAAAAAAATCACATATGTATTCTAATATTAAAGGACACATCTCGTGTTTTCAAAGTATACAGAATTATATGCATTTTGTCTTCCTTATGCTTACTGAAATTAATTGTAATAGTTCGTTCGCTGAAGTATTGCGATAATTAGCCACAATACGGACTTAAATCTAAGCCCCGATTTCAAAAAGCCTAGTTAATTAGATAGGTAGTCACGTGGTACAGTGACATTATATGCGACCTTCGTCGATCAACTTGTTGTAAAAGTAGAGTTAGATATTTTTAAAAACTCAGGTTTTAGGGGTCTAATTTATTAACCATGGATAACATTTATTTCGATGTTGACAAATTTCCTAAGTCTTATACACGTATCTTTTAGCCACCAGTGCATGCAAATAGTGACCCAAATGTAGCAAGGAAAGCGAGTATGAAATCTGCATTAATTTGCGAGTAAATACTGTTTACATGGGATCACTGTCTAAACACTATTTGGTAATGCCATTTCTGTAAACAACTGTAATCAGCGTTGTTGCTTTTCTAAAATAAACAGTGCAATTATTATTAAATTTATTTTTGGAGAAGTTAGATAGGCCTAAATTATATGATACGATTATGTATCATTGACAACTAGGCCTACTGTCACGGGTGCATTTCGAAAAAATAATAATAATAATAAAAATGATCAAACTTATAGTAAAAAGCACAATACTTTTAAATTATTTTATTAATCCTTTTTTTTTTATCTATACGTTGTTACTTAGGAAGTGGGGGTGCGGCGTGCTGTTGTTGTTATTTAGGAAGTGGGGGTGCGGCGTGCTGTTGTTGTTACTTAGGAAGTGGGGGTGTGGCGTGCTGTTGTTGTTACTTAGGAAGTGGGGGTGCGGCGTGCTGTTGTTGTTACTTAGGAAGTGGGGGTGCGGCGTGCTGTTGTTGTTACTTAGGAAGTGGGGGTGTGGTGTGCTGTTGTTGTTACTTAGGAAGTGGGGGTGCGGCGTGCTGTTGTTGTTACTTAGGAAGTGGGGGTGCGGCGTGCTGTTGTTGTTACACGTACGCGCTCCTTAAAAAAAATGAAAGCATTATAATTCAATTCAAAGTTGGGAAATATCATATTTTATTATTCATAATTGAAAGTTAAATTATCTTTTATCTTTAATTTTTTTTTAAAACTACCAGTTGGTAGACACTGCTAGCACAAGTTCTGCTTATATGTTGTTACAAGGTGAAGGTCAGTTGGTGCGAGTGTGTATTGAATTTGAGAGCAGAACGGAAAGCATATGCCGTAGGCCTATATGTAACAGTGCGTAGCTTCGATAGAACCATTTTCTCGCAGTTTATCTATGTATTTGTCCAAGTGCTTGTTTGAAAAGGTACAGGGACAAATTCTACTGGGGGTTTTTATGGCCAAGTCGTTGTGCCGACAAAAAATATTCACGTCTTGTCCCTCATACCTTCCTTCAAAAATTGAAAAAAACACAGTCCAAATCCTCTCTACTGACAGCCAGTACATGTACACCCTTAAACGGCACAAAACATCCTAATGCAGTGTTATTTACAAGCCGTTAATGTGATAATTGTTTGTTTGTCAATTAAATCTAATCTGTTTATGAAATGGTTTACAACTGTTTTCAAATCTTCTCGCTCGAGGTCGCATATGACGTCACAGATAATGGCGCGTAAAATATCGAAGAAAATATGCATATCGCAAGATTTGAATTTCATCGCTTTCAAACTTGAAAACTATACGCAAACTGTTTCATTTAAAACACATGTAAAGTAGTTTTATGCATGAAATGAATTAATTTTGCTGAAAAAATTAAAAGGTTTAGAAACATGCGATGTGTCCTTTAAGTAAGACTCTATCCATGTACCTTGTAATGTTACATACATATACTATTGAAAATGTAAATTCAGAAAAGTATTGATTATGTTGAGTGGTTAAGATTATGAAAAAAGGAAACAAAATATGGTAAGGACCTACTTTGGTCCCTTCAAAGGACTTCCAAGTTTTTGAAATCCTAATTTACACTATTTTGATATAGAGCATATTCAAAACTTTCAGATGGATTATATGAATGACGTTAAAAATGTAAAACCTTATACAGTTATAAGACTGTCTACATTTTAATGAAAAAGTGCACATTTTTGTATTATTTTCTTACCAACTTTACTTATACCAGCAATTAGTACGACCAGAGTCAAGAAGAATGGTTCCTTGATTGCTTCGTATTTGATTTCCACTAACACCACCCCCTCTGGATGTTCTGATTTAGTTTCATTTGCTGTGTGATTGGACGTCCCATTGGTGGAAGGGTCCGCCACCGACTCACTTGCCAGAGCACTGTTCAATATCACAACTAGAAGGGCTAAACAGGTAACTTTCATTTTTGCTTGTCATTAAGAACCTGAAAAAAACCCCAATAAGTATTTGATATATGTGTACATGAAATATTGAAAATAATCAATACTATAAAAAAAAAAAAAAGGCTATATATATAGTCCTGAAGAACAAATTCACTTGCTACCAATGCTTCAAATATTTTCTTCTAAATGCTAAGGTCTTTTTTCAATGTACTACAGATTTTTGAATAAACTTCTTTTAAATGTATGCTTGAATAACTTTTATGTATATCACTATACAGCAGTGGTAGATGTCACAACATAAAAATTTGTGTTTCAATGAGTCACTTTGTTCAATGTTATGGGTTGCTGATTAAAAATTTATATCAGAATATCAATTTTCAAATTCAGAACACACCCATTCTTCTTCAGTAACTATAAATCATAAAATTTTGTGCACATGTAGTCCATAGTGTAGACAACAAACTGGGAAATCTTAATGATTGTATCAAAGTTAGCTAATTATAGTATGTTGATAGTACACTTGTATTATCACATTATTCAATGGGGTGGATATGTGCTAATCTTTACACCCCCATGATCTATCAGAAAAAAAATTCATCATTTCCATTTGTGTCAATGAACATTTATAATCTTTTAAGATAATATGAAGCATACACGTACGGGTATGCTACAGATGTAAAACACATGATAAACACATGATACATCTCACAACATACAGGATGCATGTGTAAATGTTCATGCAAATATTAATTATTTCAACATAGATTTCTCTGCATCCATGCATGAAATCCACAATTGTAAAAGTTTTTAAAATTCATGATTGTCCACATGAAGATATATTTACTAGGTCATGAAGTATTAATTTAAATATCTTTTAAAGTAAACACCAGCCCAGTCTTTTGATTTGGGTAACTAAACATTCGTTCAGTTAGATATTTAAAAATAATGATTTTCAACATGAAGACATACATGTATTCAAATATCCTTTAAATCAAACACCAGTCAAGTCTGTTTTAAATGGAGTAACATTTTTTTTTTAATAATTTTTTTTTTATTAGTTTCTTAAACTATCTTAGTTTGTAAGATTTCTAATGAGAGAGAGAGACACAGAGAGAGAAAGAGAGAGGGGGCAGTATTTAACTGTAAAGTGAGGACAAATTTCATTATTTCAACCAATGGACAGAAGTTGTGAGGACAGAATTGCACTATGAGGACCAAAAAAAAAAAAAAAAAAAAAAATTCCTCACAATTACGTCCTCATAAATGTGACCTACAGCATGTGAAAGATGTAGATACAAAATATTAGCTTTGCTGCTTAGTGAGGACAAGTGGTGTGAGGGCATGTCTTTACTAATATTCTCTCTCAAAATTCTTTTTTTTCTCCACAATTCGAAAGAGAATTAGATAAAGTTACATAGTTATTCCTATAGCTATATACCTCACATAGTACTTTTTTTACCTTTAGAATAAGATATGTGTGTATTTTCTTCTACACATTGTGAGGATTTCCTCACTTAGTAGTAATGTTGGCGAGAGAGAGAGAGAGAGAGAGAGAGAGAGAGAGAGAGAGGCTAACATCAAATGAAATGAACAAATCTTAACTGCATTAAGAAGTGTGCAAATAGATAAGTATAAAAGTATGTACTCATCCAAAGTATATACTTCACATCGTCAGTACAACTAACTTATGACTATGTACATGTATGTTTCACATGCGGAAGTATGACTGAGCATATAAGATCTACCGACGCATTAACTGACATGAAGATATAAAAAAGATCCCTTGCTTGAATATCAAAATAATTAAATGGCACTTATTTGTCTTCCATATCCAATCTTTAAGATAGCTCACAAAGAAATTGAATTCTTACTTCAACTGTTCAACTTCAAGCAGTCGTATCGACTATGAATCTTTGGACCTGCCGGCGCAGCATTGATTGGAAATATGCACTCTATATTGATAAATGAAAGTGAAATCTTGGAGAGATCTTGCGATAAAAATATCCGTAGTTAAGTAAAAACTGTTGTCACATCTTGTACACATGAACAAAGTTACAGACATTAACTCTGATGATCCTCCACTGTCCACACCACGGACCACTAATTGTTTGTTTGGTTTTATTATCCGGAATTTCGAGCCCGTGCTCTTTTTAAAACATGCACCCTAATCTCGGTTGAGATTCAGCCGAGCCGAATCTCAACCGAGATTACGAGAGAGAGAGAGAGAGAGAGAGAGAGAGAGAGAGAGAGAGATTACGAGAGAGAGAGAGAAAAAGAGATTACGAGAGAGAGAGAGAGAGAGAGAGAGAGAGAGAGAGAGAGAGAGAGTCTAGTTTAAAGTTTAATTCAATCAAATATTGATTATATTTATAACAGAAAGGGAGAAAATGCAACGGACCAGATCCGGATTAGAACCCGGGCCCCCTGAATCTCTAGTCAGGTGCTCTACCTAAAAAAAATTTAAATTCTCAATTTTCTTCTAACGTAAAGTGGAAAGACAATGTCCGGTGCTTTATGAAGCCCCCAAATTTTATATGTATATGAAAGAATAGTGTGTACATAAGTATAAAAAAATTGAACATTGTGTTTTAAAATAATGATTTCTCGAGGTATTAGATATTGTAAAAAGTGCTTTACGTCCTTGTTCGGCAACATGTTTTTGTGTTTGAAAAAATTTGCCATTGTAATTAAACAATATTTCTAAATGCTCAAATGTATTTACAACTTCAAGACATTGATTATTATACATCCATTTCTCAGTTTCCATATATAACTTTCCCACCTATTTCTTAAAGTAAAAACCTTGGTTATTGACACATTTGCAATCAAATCCCAATCATTAGAATAATTATGGAGAGAATTTAACATGTTTTGTAACACTGACAGAGTCCCCGATATAATATCACCATGTCGTCAGCATACATTAGTAAGAAAATATTCATCAATTGTAAAATCGCAAAGTCAAAATTAACAGAGAGCAAAGACTAATGACGATACCACTTCGCCCTGCATAAGACCCATTTTATTGCTAAAATATACACTTTGACGATGAGAAGGACAGAGACATTCCTACTCGAGCATCAACCAGGATGTCTAGGTATACTGTGGATCTTCCAAAAGCAGCCATCGCTGGGCTGGTGGGGGAGAAGGCAGAGGTGTTAGAGGAGATCCAAGACACCACTCCCCGTGTGGTTCCACTGTCTCATGCCTGGTCACCAAGTGGAGATGTCTTTGTTGGATGCAAAGGAGGACAAATTCTCAGGGTAGCTAGGTTATACATGTGGTTGTGTGTATTTTATACATGATTTCACACTACTGTACAGAGATTGGATAACTTGAAGCAGTTTCCCTCGAATACCAATATTAAACAATTTGAACCATATAGCTTATAACTATTGATAGAGTAAAGACTTTTGAAAATCTACAAAACAACAATATAAACGTGATTTTTTCTTCTTCAGAGTTTTGTTAATTAATGATTGAAAAACAAATATTGCATCTACTGTAGATAATCCTGGTCGGAACCAAACTGTGCATCAGTTAATATTGTGCTCGTTATCCCATTCCAAAAGTCTGTAATTCAAGACACTAGTGAATAATTTTCCAAAGCAACCAACAATAGAAATACCCCTGTAGTTATTTACGTCATCAATGTCTCCTTTTTTTGTGTAAAGATACAATACAATTCCTTGTTCAAAGTTCTGGGTATATGCCTGACATCAAAATTTTGTTAAATAATTTGGGTAACAGTGGCATCAGTATATCTTCGCATTTGATAAACGGCTCATTCAAAATACAATCTTCACCACAACTCTTTTCATATTTCAATTTATATATAGCTTTCCTAATTTCATCGTTTGTGATTTCCTTGTCCATTTCGTCGAAAATGGTATCTGCGTTCGTTATGTCATAAGTATTGTTTGAGGAGGCACCATTATCCTTCTGAATAAGTTCTTTAAAATATACCAAAAAAGTCATGATTCGTCAAACTACATTTTGAAAAATTTACTATTCACTGTGAAAATGTTTGGGTTATATTTTCTCAAGTAATCGAGCATATCTTCTTCGTGTTGTTTGTGCCTGCATTTTAATTTATTTTCATATTTTTATTCTTAGCACGCAATAGTTCTTTGTATAGGTTAGATTTACATTTATTAAATTTACAAATTATGATGTGCAATAGGGGATTTTCGAGTTCTTCCGTTCCGTGCGTATATTGTGTTTTAGAATCTACCAAAGTCACGTGATTTGGCGATTTTTAAAAATGAGTAATATAGCAGAAAACGTGAAAGTTTACTCATTTATGGCACTATGCTGTATAAAGACATGTGACAGTTATATAACTTGTTTTGAAACGAACAGTTTTCAAAAATCTGCGTAAAATTTACAGAATTATCGAGGGTTAAACTTTCCTCATGATGTCTGCAACTTTTGTTTATAAAGAGTGTAAACTTAAAAGGCAATTAAAAGGAAGATGATTGTAACTATATACTTTAGTAAAACTATTTCTTTTTCCTTTCTGTGTGAGAACAGATGTTACTTTTGTTATACACATCCTGCTTTCAACATTATAAAACATACAGTGGATACACATTACCATTAGGAACATCCCATAGGCCTAACTTGTCTTAAATCCCTGATATATTCTAGACACATCCCATAGGCCTAACTTGTCTGAAATCCCTGATATATTCTAGACATATCCCATAGGCCTAACTTGTCTTAAATCCCTATGATATATTCTAAATACATCCCACAGGCCTAACTTGTTTGAAATCTGTATGATATATTCTAGACAAATCCCACAGGCCTAACTTGTCTCAATCCCTGATATATTCTAGATACATCCCAGAAAGAATCGATTTCTTTCATTTTATCTTTTCTTGAAGGTATGGAGTTTAGGGTGGAGGTACAAGATTTAAGGGCCATCAATAGGGTACCTGTAAAGTGCGAAACGAAACGAAACGAAATCTACCGAAACGAAACGAAACCCACCGAAACGAAATGAAACTCACCGAAACGAAACGAAACAGATTGTATAATTAAAAATGGTATCTTAGGCCCTTGTTAAAGTTAACACATATATATAAAATTCGCCTCCCCTGTGATGTAGGCTTTCGGCTTGACTGATACAAAGTTTTAAAAGTTGGAAGGGGGGGGGGGGGGGGGGGTAAGCACAAAGTACATAAATATCATGTGCAATTAGCTTCGGATCCATAAATTTCAGAACGGAAGGTTACAGTCTCACATGTCAGAGGTCTGGGGAAACACACTAAATGAGGGATGGGGTCGTCGGCGTTGGATCTGCTTTTGGACATAAATACATGTTTCAGTATTTTTTGCTCTAAAGACAAATATATGTATACATGTGGATATTGTGTATTTGTATGTAGTATATCAAACGGTGGATTCTGAATATGTCCTCCCGTTCTCTTTGTGATTTCTGCTTAAAATTCCCTCGTTCTTAAGCCTTTTCAGTTTACAAAATGCCGACCTCCTAATATTATTGCATTAAAAAAAATTCCGTTTTCCGTCCCGTTTTCAATTCCCCGTCTTAGCAACACCCCAAATGTATAGAGTTTTTCCATTATTGAAAGTACTCGCACCTCAGCAGTTAGAGATAAAATAAGAGGTTAAGAGCTCTTCCTGCTTTAAATTTTCTCAGACACGAGCTTCTTCAAACAATGTATATGCCCAAAGCCGGATCCAACGTCGGCGATCCCACCCCTCGTATAGTGTGTTTCCCCAGATCTCTGAGACTGTAACCCTCGGTTCTGAAATTTTTGGATCCAAAACTAATTGTACATGTCATTTAATCAACTACGGATATGTACTTTGTGCTTACTCCCCCCCCCCTTTCGAACTTTTAAAACTTTGTAACAGTCAAGTCGAAATCCTACATCAAAGGGGAGGCGAATTTTATATGTGGTAACTTTCACAGGGGCCTAAGATACCATTTTTAATTATTATATTTAAAAGAGTTCGGTTATACAATCTGTTTCGTTTCGTTAGGTTTCGTTTCGTTTCGGTGGGTTTCGTTTCGTTAGATTTCGTTTCGTTTAGGTAGATTTCGTTTCGTTTCGATTTCGTTTCGCACTTTACAGGTACCCCCATCAATACGCTGCTCGTCAATGTAAGAATGATTTTTCTATTAGTGATATTTTAACACACCTTGCAGTGCTAAGGACTGATCAAACCGACACCATTACCATCAGGACTTAGCGATTGATCTACTGGGGTCATCTGAATGTTATATGTTTTAGTTCTGGACATTTTCAGTCGTTCTACGAAATTGAAATACTAATAACCAAAGATACAACGAGTAAGAAAATGATTGACAGTCAGGAAAGGAAAGTTTTGTTGAAAAGGATTATCGTTGTCAATTACATCAGATAATGGACATCAGTTTAGACCTGAAGCATTATTTTTAATCATTCTGCAATAAAACAAAGTCAAGCACATAGCAGTATTACCATTACACCCTGCAGCTGAGGTAGAGGTGGACATGCAAAACAGGTCGTTGGTGAAGCAAATTCGACGTTCGTAGACAGAAGAGAAATAGTGAATTTGTGAAAACAAAACTGGGAAAAAGATGTTCAATCCGATATTCCAGATGCTCTGAACAAGTGAAGATAACGAACAGTGATCAATCTCGTGCATCCTATAAACAATACAACATTACATGTAAGAAAAGGGCAAACAGGAACGTTTAAATTGTAACTGAAGTGAAAAATTCCTCAGAGTATGCATAGTGTTTTCTGTCAAATTGAGTTTTTCCTCTTATCAGAGCATTAAAGATCCTCAATAATTATCTAAAATATGAAAGGTTAGGAAATATCACCCATGATTGAAGACATCTATAAATCATGAAGGGAATGTACTGTGTTATAACTGTAAAAATCAAAAGCTGTTCATTTTATCCAATGCATATGCAACTAAATGTATCGATTTTGTTTCAGAGAACATGCTTTGAAATTTGCTCGAATGAGGCACCAAACGGGGCCAACATAACCACGCTATTCACCATTGAACAGAAATATCATCTAGTATTTCATTCGGTGATCACAGGGATGCACACATTAGTAAACAAACGAGATTTGTTTGTGAAACACTGGCTAAATTCTAAGGTCAAGGTCATGAGGTAAATTTCTTTTTACACGAGGAAAAGGTAATACCCACATGTTCAATATGAAAGCCCTAACATTAACCGTTCAAAAGTTATGGTCAAAGTTAAAGTTTTTCAAAAGTATGTTAAATTCCAAGGTCAAAGTCAGGACGTCAAACATTTTCATAAGAATGATAGGTTTTGTCGAACAGACATATAAGATATGAAAGCCATATCACCAACCATTCAAAAGTTATGTCCAGGTTAAAGTTTTTCAAAAGAAGTTCAATCCCTAAGTTAAAGGTCACAAGGTCAAAAGTTTTGGTGCTGAAAGAAAGATCTTGTCACAAGTAATACACGTGTGAAATGCGACATCATCCATTCAAAAGTTATGAGCGGAACAGACACAAACCAAAAACATTTTTTCTTTCGAAAATCAATTTGAGGAACATCTCATGAACATTTCAAGAATTCAAATATTTGTAGGTCTATCTTGAATACATGGAATTTAGTTTAGGATAAAATAAAGAATGAATCAAAAACAGTTTGAATTCTTTTCCGGAATTGTTCAAGAACATATTAAAGAAAAGGTTGTGATGGACTAAATTCTGGTGGAATAACTGTTTTAATTCTAAATATTCAAGAAAGAATTGTGGTGAACTTCTGGTGCACTGTTTCAATTCTAGATACTAAAGAAAAAGATGTAGTGAACCTCTGACGCACTGTTTTGATTCTAACTATCAAAGGAAAAACTGTGGTGAACTGCTGACACACTGTGTGTCACTACTGACAGACTGTGTGTCACTACTGACAGACTGCGTGTCGCTACTGACAGACTGGGTGTCGCTACTGACAGACTGCGTGTCGCTACTGACAGACTGCGTGTCGCTACTGACAGACTGTGTGTCGCTACTGACAGACTGTGACAGACTGCGTGTCGCTACTGACAGACTGCGTGTCGCTACTGACAGACTGCGTGTCGCTACTGACAGACTGCGTGTCGCTACGGACAGAATGTGTGTCGCTACGAACAGAATGTGTGCCGCTACGAACAGAATGTGTGCCGCTAGTAGCACACTGTAGCAGACTGCTGCAGCGGTATTAGCTTCACACTTCTGGCAAACAGTTCTGACATACGGATTCGTCTGCCGTACACTTTCGGCACATTTGCAGTAAACTTTGCATTTGGTAACTGAATGCATAGTTTCGGGCCTTATATTATCTTTTAAATACACATTACCCTTTCTGAAAATAAAGTATTACACACCACACAAAATTACACCAATATTCAAATATTCTTTAAGACGATTTACCAGAGAGAAAAAGTGAATGAACAATATTCACATTAACACAGTCACATTCACACTTATCGCAATTCACCCTTGAATTAGAACTCTTTACCCGATATAGTATTGCGTTGTGTGACGACACAATTGAATGAGACGATTGAACAATTTGAATGACATGTTTGATGTAATACAACAAGAGTTTTCATTGGCCAATTACAGCCCGCCCACTTTCTCGAGCGTATTCAGCCTTCGATTTACGGGTCACAGAAAGCTGTTGACGGTTGAGGCCTGATATTGGTATATTCTTGTGTTGCTGTCTCATAAACCCAATATAAAAAAAATCTTAACATATTTTCCTACTATATACTTGTGTCCAAACATACCTTCAAATATTCATTAAAGCCACACACGACCCGAAAACTTGCAGCTTCAAATGATTTCGTTTGTTGACGTAGCCATGTTAGGTAGCCGGTCAATTCGAACTCTTGCTATTGGTATCTATTCATAAAATCGGTTGTAAGTTATGTATTCGCTCTTCATTTATTATCAACACGAATAATTCATAGAAATTAAAACATTTTTTGTACCAGGTTTTGCAAAGGTAAAATAAGCTTTTGATGAACGAAAATGTTACACAAGCCCATTAGATGGAGACCGGCCGGCGCGGCCGCCCATGACTAATGAAAGCCGCATTGCCGTGAGTATAGCTATTTGAATAATTATCATTTAATAGGGCTGGGGTGGTATATTATTTAAACTATTTAGCTAAAATATTTGTGGGGTATTAGTACACATCTAGACGCTATTGTGCTAGTATGGAAATGAACCGGGATTCGAATTGACTGGCTACCTAACATGGCTACGTCTAATAACGAAATCATCAAAAGATGTGATCGAGTTTTTGGGTCGTATGGGCCTTTAATAAATATTTGAAGGTATGTTTGGACATACATTATGTAAGTATAGTAGGAAAATATGTCAGGAATATTTTTGATATTAAATTTATGAGACAACAACACAAGAATACAACTTTTTCTCTTTATTCCTTTGAAGTTTTTTTTCCATCTAGCATCTGGCCGTCATGTTTTCAAATGCTGACTACTCCCGTATAAGGGAATTTGGGCGGACTTATACATATGGACCAATGAGAGTTTCTGTTGCATTTCGCAATTGTATTACAAAAAGATTCAACTGTGTCGTCACACAACGCAATACTATATCGGCCAAAGCGTTCTAATTCAAAGGTGAATTGCGATAAACATTACATCTCAATGTCCTCGTAATATTTCGGTTGTCTCCTGACTCGAGTTGACCTTTTAGGTTCGATTTCGAAATTTAGTGATGCAGCCATTCACTCATTCATATGTTGATTCGATATATCCCAGTGAACTCGAAATAAGACACCGCATAGTCTTCCATATCTGTTTCATATTTGGCTATTCTATTGAACATAGATGTCAACGGCAATCTAATGTAACTGGTTTTGAAAATGAACTAGTGATCAGACACCCGTGACATGATTTCATGTATTTTCTCACATCTTTGTCCATACCCGTTAGTCCCATACTTTAGTTGACAACTGCTGTTTTATACTCATGATTCTTTGATGAGCTACATGTAGTTATACATACCGTTTTCATAAAATTTTTGGAATCACGTTTTTCGAACAACGAAACACCAAATATCCTATGCGACAAATTTCAGTGCGAAATGGTAAATAATTACCACATGATTTGTCTCGCCTGTTTTCTTTTCTTTTCTTTCTTGGATGAATTAACAAACTTTGATAAATTCCTTGACCTTCCTTAAAGTTTCTTCAACTTTTCGTGTAGACGTTGACCCTAGATTGCTTCCCTTGCCACAAACTGCTCATAGCCCTCAGCGTTATGTGAATCTGTTTCCTGCATGTGTTGTGCCCACTAAACATGACAGGGCATCTTCCCGTCCCATTCTACCCTGCTTCTTCGTCGGTCCAAAAGGACCAAGTCCAGACCGTCACAAGGGACCCAAAGAAGAAAGGGCCAAGTCCAGACCCCCACAAGGGACCCAAAGAAGAAAGGGCCAAGTCCAGACCCCACAAGGGACCCATAGAAGAAAGGGCCAAGTCCAGACCGCCACAAACCCCTTGCGCCAGTGTACTGGTGCTGAAGACAAGTTCAGATAAATAAATGTTCTGACGTCCCTGTATTTGAATATGAAGTTGTAAGCCATCTTCCGATTCTCACATTTGGTTGAGATTTCCTTCCATACTTAACTTCCGATGACTTACAGTCCATTTCAAGTTCAAACGCCACAGCATACAGGTAACTTTCCCAAACCCCAAACTACAGCTATTTACAGCTTCCTTTCCTTTTGTCAAATAATTGCGTTCTGCTGACGCCAATGTCTGACTATATAGCTCGAATTTCACCTCTGTACCCTTAATGTAACACTGCATCCAAAGGAGCATCAGTCACTGATTGCACCAAGCCTGATGTGTTCTAACGTTTTCACATTCATCAATTTATGATAAATGAAAAATTAGAAAGAATCGGTTCTGTCCCTTGTTAATTGTAAACTGTTAGACCTACATGCAATAAAAATTACGATTGTAATTTAATACGAAAAAATATCAATTTCAGCACAAGCAGGCATTTTATTTTAAAAGTGCAACACTAACAAGTATCATTAAAGACTAATAAAAAACATTGAACCATGAAAATAATCATTCAACTTACCGATGTGGTTATTGCTTGTTCATTACTCTCATAAACGGCTAAACATTGCATCTGAAGTCTGAGAATTCTCGTATACAGCTAAATATTGCTGAGCTTATACGCTCAAGTGGACGACTTGCACCGAGTTAAATCTGCCATAGATTTCAATTTAGATGGAATACCTAATTCGACTGTGTATATCAAGTTATTGATTTGCGACTTTTCACCCTGACTACGATACTGAGAGACTCTCGCCACTAGTTTTTGGCTGAGAAAGATGAAGAATCTTCTAAAAATCAAACACTTGAGAGTGTTTGCATGTATTCGCTGAAGAGCCAATAAACAGCTTTCCAAGCCAATTAACAAATAACATTCGAGAAACATCCCAATCATTTCGTAGGATGTCGGGAGTAAATGTTTGTTTATTCAACCAGTTGAAAATCTTGTTGCTACTCTGTAATGTATTTATTTGATCGCGATCACAGGTGTTCTTAGTACGTTACCAGAACGGCTGAACTTCTGCATACATGTACATATGTATATTGATATTGCGCAAGTTGCTGGGCTGAAATTATGTAACACATCACATAACAAATCTATATGGATGAAAAATTCAATAAGCATGCGCAAATATATTTTGAGGTTTGAAGCGTTCAGCAGTTTCAATGAAATTCTTTAAAAACATCTATACTTCCTGCGCGTCACGATTGGCAACCGTATGTCTAAGACTAGCCGGTGTAGAGGCAAATCGAAAAATGACCCCCTAGCCGTAGAAAAATTGGATAATTTTGTAGAAAGATGACCCAGGGGTCAGTATTTTGCGTGTCATACCTGAAAAATAATGAACCCCATAGAAAAATGACCCCCTCCCTTTATTAGCAGATTGATTTATTTTGAAGGAGATGATACGGGTTTTCAGGTCATTATTTACCCAGAGTTATCGTTCCTTCTGCTCCTCTTATCCCATATGTATTTTTTTTTCACGGTTAATAAAATAAAAGTAAGAACTAGTTCATTAAATTTGAGGAAAACCCACTGTAGGTTCCATGACCAATTACAACTGGGAAAAACTCGCATATTTCAGGGACGGATCCAGGAAATTTTCAAAAAGGGGTTCTAACATAATTTTTAGTTTTCAAAAGGGGACTTCCATTCTCAAAATGTGTTATTTTTACCTCAGCAACATTTTGTAACGATAGGCAGAGGTACAACCTATAAAACCTCCACACCTCCCTCTGAATCTACCAATGTATTTATGCTATCTATTTACATGTATAGATCTTGTGTAATCAAACACACACATAAAAAAAAGAGAGTGCGTCTAAATACAATACTTCTTGTGTCAAAGAGAGGCGTGAAATCTTCTTAAAACTGATGAATTGACATACATTTTTGCAACTGAAGTCAATAGCTTATTTCATTTACGCATCATTATCGTTTTTCAACAATTTTGAAAAATGAGCCAGTGTTGATAGAGGTACATGTACATATGTATTAGTGAGTATGCGAACGATAACTTTGGGTAGACTATAGCATTTCACTGGATAATTTATGCCTATCAGGGGTGTAGGACAAGGGAATGGGGACACATGCCCCCTCACTTTTGGAAGATGGGGGGGGGGGCACAAGTGGGTTTGTGCCCCCTCACTATTTTAACACAAAATTAACATAGATTGATTAGATGAGAATATACCTCGGTTAAAAAAATACTAAATTCTAATATGCAGGTTCTCAGCACTCAAAGCATTATTTCTTGCATGTACATAACCTTTTCTCTCCGTACTACGTTTTTTTGACCGAGTTACGTTTTAAACCGTCATAAAATTGTTAGTTACAAGAAAAATGTTCTCACGGTGAAAATAGTTATATATCTCATTTATATTAGAAGGGGATCCCCCCATTGCAATGTTCAAAAGTGCAGTATGTCGTACACAGTACAGGGGAGTATGGGAAGGTACAGCCGGGGCACATGCCTCCACATTTTTCAAAGGGGGAGAAGTATGGTTGTGCCCCCCCCCCCCGCCCTCCTTAAGTAAGGCTTTTTTACAATCTGATTAGAATAAGATCCCCGATCCGCTCCTTTGTTTTCATATTGTCTCTACAACATAAAAACAAAGGAGCAGATGGAGGATCTCATTTTCATCAGATTGGGATTGTTAGTTAGTACCCACAAATAAAACAATTTTGAGTCATTACAGTCGGAAGACCCTCCAGAGGCCATGAATCTTGAATTCTTCAAAATTTTCTTCGGGAGACATGAAAATACATGAAACTTGATTAATGAAGTCAGTAGGAAATGGCATACAAGCAAAGTATATAAAGTGTAAAAAAAAAATTAATAAAAAATAAAAAAAAAAGAGAGAGAAGGGAAGTGTACAGTCCCCCCCCCCACCCCCCACGAAATAGGATTTTTGAGTGTCAGAAGGATATCCTACGTGTTTCTTTTTATATTTATATTTATTTTTTTTTTTTTTGCTTGTCAAGTCAAGATTTGTTTAAGGTGGATTTCTTTGGTGCCCCTCACTATTTTTAGCTCAGCTACGCCACTGCCTATTGTGTTAAATTATCAAAACACCCAAAATAAACCGCCGCACTGTCATATCACAGTAAATGCAGTACACCTGCTATCACCGTGTAGAAACGCACTAGAGAGACGATTGCATGTATTTCGATATAACTATGCAGGTATTTACATGTACTCGTAATAACGAATATAACTCGTTGTGACGAGACACTTATTTGGTACGAGTCACTATTTTGTTAAAACAAGTAAATTCTTATTTTTGAACCAAAATTACAATTCCTAATATGTTTTAATCTGGTTACGTTTCATATGTATGATAGATTTACTTATAATATGACAATGTTGGACTGCCTCCCTTAGGCATTACCAGAGAAATAATCCTTAATAAAATTTACAAGGGGGTCATTATTCTACGGGGGTCATTTTTCTAAACGTGAAATTTAAGACTGATTTTATTGAAAAAGACATTTTTTCTACGGGCAAAAGGGGTCATTATTCTACGTCGAATAATGACCGGGGGTCACTTTTCGACGTCGAAAAATGACCCCCGGTCATTATTCTATGGGAGTCAAAATTTGCCTCTACACCGGCAATAAAAAGGTAGACAGGACCGGAATTGCAGGGGTGACAGTTTTGTATGCCTTTATACATCTGTTTTAATGGAAGTCCAATGTACCGATACATGAGAAGGGTATATTACATAAATATACACTGACATTACATAAATGTATGCATTATACCAAGTTTTTGTGAATTGTATATAGCAAAAATTGTTAGAACCATTATTGAACATTCGACCATTTTCTTCTAAATGTAAAGAAGTTTGATAATTCGCGATCGTGTTGTTGAAAGAAAGGAAAATAAATTTATGTTCAGCAATATAGTCAAGAGGGTCATGCCATTTTCAGTTCTGATCAGGTTTCAACTCGCAGCTCCTCGGACCAGTGAGAGACTTCTAAGAGAGTGTCCTAATCAATTTCTATAGCCCTTAATTTTTATACTTATATATCTAGGTCTACAGAATATAGTAAAACACATTAATTGCTATACAAGTCCAATAAGAGTAAAGACACTGATATAATGATTTTCATTAAATCTAGTCCAAATTAAGCTATCTGCCATGTAAACCCATACTCAGTTATTTTATCTTTGTACGGCTAGTACTGAAAGTGTAATACCTAAGTGACAAATCATTACCGTGAAACGCGATTAGATAGCCGATTATTGATGCTACAAGTATAAGCCATACCTTCCATTCATTGCTATCTTCTGCCTCTACCACAAGTCATCACCGATAAAACCATACCGACTGTGCGGCGAGGAAAATGATACGGACTAGTGCAGCGAACCGCATCCGCTTCTGTCTGTTGCTCACAATAGGTGATGTTATTACAATTCTGTCTCGGATGTTGAGTTACCTCATTACTAGATACGCTGCAACAGAAAGAAAAACATCATTGTTTGTTTAAAAAAAAAAAAAAAGCATGGATCCAAAGGGAAGGTAAAATCACGTTTCTCCCTGAAGCTTCTTAGTGTGTTAATGTAGTAACACGTAAAATACCTACATCGTATGAATAGTCGGTGTCTTTTCGATCGCATTAGTCAGGTACGTCTACATCCGAAATATCCCCACAAAATTGCATTAATATAATATCTCAAATAATCTCACGGAATCGTATTAGTTAACATGGTTAAATACGTCTAAAATCCAAATAACCTCATAGAATCGCAATAGTCGAATACGTGTAGGCCTAATACCCCCCCCCCCCCCCCCCCCCCCCCCCCAACTCACGGGATCGCATCAGTTAAGTACATTATCCCAAATAACATCACAGAATCGCAATACGTGTAATATCCCAAATAAACTCACACAATCGCATTAGTTAAATACATCTAATATCCCGGGTACCTGTAAAATGCGAAACGAAACGAAACCTACCGAAACGAAACAGATTGTAGAACCGAACTGTTCAATCATGATAATAAAAAAAAAAAGGTATCTCAGGTCCCTGTGAAAGTTATCGCATATAAATGAAATTCTCTTCCCTGTTGATGTGGTCTCTCGGGTTGACTGATACATTTTTAAGTGGTCCATATCAGTTAGCACCAAATATTGTTTGAAGAAGCTGGTGTCTGAGAAAGTTGAAAGCTCTTATTTTATCTTTAACTGCTGAGGTGCGAGTACTTTCAATAATGGAAAAAAAATAGTATACCATATTATATGAATGCAATTCGGTAAGATATATATACATGTATTATCAAAAATTATTATTGATGTGCAGTACGTCTAAAGATAACTCTATATATTTGGGGTGTTGCTAAAACGGGGAATTGAAAATGGGACGGAAAACGGAAAATATATCATGCAATAATATCAGGAAGTCAGCATTTTATAAAATCAAAAGGTTTACAAGTATGAACAAGGGAAGCAGAAATCACTAAGAGAACGGGAAGACATACTCAGAATCCTCTATACTTCAATTCAATTCGACATTTCGATATATCGATGACGTTTTGTCTATTAACAATGATAACTTTCATTCATATGTCGATTTGATATATCCCTGTGAGCTCGAAATAAAGGACACCACAGAGTCGTCCACTTTTGCTTAATACGTAGATATTTTATTGAAAGTAGACATTAACGGCAAACTGACAACTCAACTGTATGACAAACGGGATGATTTCAGCTTCTCCATCGTTAACTCTCCATATTTATGTAGCAATAGTCCATTATCACCTGCATATGGTGTTTATATATCTCAACTGATTCGATATGCAAGAGCTTGTTCTGCGTATAGTCAGTCTTTAAATCGAGGCAAGCTACTGACAAACAAGTTGATGGTACAGGGGTTTCAACAGTCTCGATTGAAGTCAGCATTTCGCAAATTCTATGGTCGTTATAACGATCTAGTTCGTCAATACAACATATCATTGGGTCAATTGCTGTCTGACGTGTTTCATACCGATTGTTAAGCCGTTTTTGGAACACTGATTTTGACTGCGGATAACTCCGTTTACCTGATCAGGATATGGGGCTCACGGCGGATGTGACCGGTCGACAGGGGACGCTTACTCCTCCTAGACACCTGATCCCACCTCTGGAGTGTCCAGGGGTTCGTGTTTGCCCAACTATCTATTTTGTATTGCTTGTAGGAGTTATGAGATTGATCAATGTTCGTTATCTTCATCTTTCACGATAAGGATGAAAGCATACCACGTGTTTGCGTTTTTTGTTTGATTCTCGAATCTCGATCGAAAGAACCTTCGACGCCATCTTGTTGTTTTCAAATGAGTTCTTGTGCTGTGATTTCAGCGTTGACATAACCGATTTATATCGACAACACCATCGGGTCCTAACGTGCTCGGTCCTGGTATTTAAAAATTGTTGTGTAGCTTGTGAAGTCAGGGGGATACTCCTCGTGTCGTCTGTTTGTTTGTCCATCTGTCTGCCAGTCATACACTGTAGTAGTGATTGATCATGAATGGGAGCTTTTGCTTTCAATAGATTCCTCTTGAGATATCACGCGATTGTGAACTACTTGCGTATGGTAAGGATTCTACAGTATACTAAAGAGTAGCGAAGAACATCACCCACCCAAGCACTCCCCCGGCTGTCCACACTTACTGCAGTGAAGTACTCCCCCGGCTGTCCACACATACTGCAGTGATGTAACACCTATATACACTTACTGCAGTGAAGTACTGCCCCGGATGTCTACACTTACTACAGTGAAGTATTCCCCCGGACGTCCACACTTACTGCAGTGAAGTACTGCCCCGGCTGTCCACACATACTGCAGTGATGTAACAACCCCCCCCCCCCCCCGGCTGTCCACAGTTATTGCAGTGATGTAACCCCCCCCCCCCCCCCCGGCTGTCCACACTTACTGCAGTAATGTAACAACAATTCCCCCTCCCGACTGTCCACACTTAGTGCAGTGAAGTACTCCTTGGTTATCCACAGTTACTGCAGTGATGTCCCCCCCCCCCCCCCCCCCCCTCAGCTGTCCACACTTACTGCAATAATGTAACACACACTTACTGCAATAATGTAACACCCCCCTCCCGACTGTCCACACTTACTGTAGTGAAGTACTCCCCCGGCTGTCCACACTTACTGTAGTGAAGTACTCCCCCGGCTGTCCACACTTACTGCAGTGATGTACCCCCACTCCACCCCCGGCTGTCCATAATTAATGCAGTGATATATTCGATGTTTAACTGTTATGCAAATTATCCTGGTTTCCATTGTAGTTGTTATTATTATTCTTTATTGCTGAAGACATACGTCTTATGGCATACATGTTTACAAAAATAATAAAGAAGTTAACAATTGTATAGGTAATCACCACTACATACCCAACAAACTAGACGGTGATTTCGTATACCTGTATGGATAATTGCAGTCGTTCTTCCGTATGATGCGTCGTTATTGAACGCCGAACTAGGTGTTTACTTGTGTCTTCTATCACAACGGAAAGCAATTAGGCCATACTTTGATAATGAAGGGCTTGCTTCGCGTAATTTCAGGAAGAGTTCCACGATCATTACTTTAAAACATTGGATCTTACATTCCGGATGACGTTTATTTTCTTAATGTGAAGAAATCGATAAATTCTGTCAAATTGCAGTGCTGCATATCAAATTATGATATCCAACTTGACCGATTAATACTGGGATTTTCAGATTTTCAACTAGACGCGAGTTTCAAAGTTATTGATCAATAAATGAAAAACATCTATTTTGAACAAGTTGATTAAGGTCAATAACGGTAAAGAATATACTTAGTAATATGAAAAAGAATATACGCTCTCAGTCTTTGGTGATATTTCATCAAATAGTCTGAATTTTTATTTGTTTCAAATTATTTATGATTCTTTGTTGAAAGAATTACACAACTATTGTCAGCTAGATATTTACGAATTTTTCACCAAAGATAGAAATGATCTGGCATTACATGTACATGTAAGTGAGCTTGGAGTAGACCTGACGGTCCATTGAAAGATGTAAAACAAAGGTTAGGTTGAAATTAGCTCAGTATTGTAACAGGCTGGCCTCTAGTAATCGTCATCACGTACAATCACAACTTCTTTATAGATCAAATGTTTATTTTCTTCACATCAACAATGCATAAAGATACACAAAACTGCGTTGGTCCATCATTAAACAATGTCACCTGGGAATCACAACCCGTATATAATTATAACCTTTCACAGGGTCTTATGAGTGGTGGGAGATAGCTCAAGGTTTCAGAAGAATGAGAATAGCATTGTACAGTAGAGGGGAATATAAGGGGAATAACTCTGGCAAAGAGAATCTACATATAGGATACTTGCTGTCAGGAATTATTACTATAATAATAATAATGTTCAATAACTTTGGATTGTCAGGAATTAAATTGTAAGAAAATAAGATGTCAGGATTTTACTTGTCAGGAATTTATTTGTCAGGATTTCGATTGTCAGGATTTTACTTGTCAGGAATTTATTTGTCAGGATTTCAATTGTCAAGTAATTATAATTTATCCAAACATTAAAAAGGAAAGAAGTATTGAAAACTTTCTTTATAATGATTATGATCTCTTGTTAACAAACTCATTTTTGTACCTAAATTTCTCTCAAATTTTGTCCTGACACTGATGTGCTTGAGACAGCTATCTAACTAAAATGAGCTTCTTCCTCCCTTATATAGTTTCAGCAGCTAGGAATTAGCCAATCAAATTACTCAATTTTCCTGACAATTCCTGACAGAAAAACTTATCTTAAATCATGCAATAAACACTGTCTTCTTTATACAAAAATGATATGCAAGTAAAATTAATTGATTCAATAAAAATAATTGAATAACTTGCCTAGTTAATTGATTCAAATAGATGCTGAATTCACTGCACTATATTTTGTGACTTCACTACTAACAAGGAAGAAAATGTATCCTTGGGCATGCACAAAATAGTTCCAAATTATGTAACAATAAAATGGGACTGTAATGATAACAACAATTAAAGACTGAATCATATTGACTAAATCTTATCATCTATGTGAATTCTAAATGAAACAACAACACATAGTAGCCATAAGGTAAGTTTGTATCACTTTGAATTAACGCGCCAACTTCACTGTTGATGATGTCATACAATGGCAGCCTCTATGTACTTAACTCTGTGTGCACCTAAGATAAACATGTGTAGGATATATTAATTAAACATAGGATATAGACCAAACAATCTAAGGGATATTTCACACAGGTAAGTGTACTAATTAATAGTGATTGATTGTGAACTGTAGGATGCATTTCATTCATAGAAAACATGTGGAGAATAAAATACAGCTGGACCTCATGTTTATATACAACAATAAAAAAAACCAATCTCTGAACCAACGCAGTCAAAGAACAATAATAAACCATGACAATTCAACAATGGCATTATAGCTTTCCACTATATACAGTAAATGTACAGTTTTCCCTTTAAATTGGAATTTCACATTCTGTTGTGCAACTATAGATCTAATGCACAAAATATGTATCTAAAGGCCACCCCCCTTCCCAAACACAGAAGAAAATTTGTTAAGAAAGACCTGTCTATTACAGTATTGAAGGATGCCTACCGGTAGCATGTACGCTGTCTGAACGCGTTTTACAATGTCGTATTGATTGAAAGATTCAAACCGCAGACATACTTACTTACTTACTGGATACTGTTAGTGATTGTTATCACATCAGTGCCGCTATGGTATCCCTCCATGTCACACGGTCTTTAGCTGTATTTTCGGCTTCCTGATATGTTAGGCCCGCAGTTGTAAAGTTTCTTGCCAGCGTGTCTCGCCATCTCTGCCGTTGTCGTCTTTGTTTCGTCTGCCTCCGACCGATGTAGGGTCCCATTCGTACATTCGTTTAGGGAATCTTTCGTCTCCCATCCTCGACATGTGACCAAACCATCTCAGCCGATTCCTCATGAGTAGTGTTGAGGCATATGGTTGATCTGTGAGCTCTCGAATGTCACTGTTACGCCTTCGTTCCACCATTTGGTCTTCAGAATAATTCTAAGGCATCTGGAATCGAAGGCGTCTAGTCGTTGCTCATGTTTCCTGGGTGGCCCATGTCTCAGATGCATACAGCAATGTTGGAATGATAACTGCTCTATATATTCTCATTTTTAGTTTGAGGCTGATCTTTGCTCTCCAAGTGTTGCGCAAGTTCTTAAAAGCATTGGCGGCTTTTCCTATACGAATGTTCAGCTCAGTATCGATGGAATTAATTGGTGTTACAGTTGAGCCTAGGTAGTTAAACTTCTCAACTTTATCAATAGTAGACTCTCCATCTTTCACGCATGCCGATGTTTCACCTATTGGCATAACCTTGGTTTTCTCTGCAGAAACTACAAGGCCAACCTCTTCTCCTGCTCTCCTAAGTCTTGCCAGTGCTGCTGTTGATTTTACTTCATCTGGTTCTATCAGAGCCAAATCATCAGCAAAGTCGAGGTCTGATAGTTTCCAACCGTCCTCGGTTCCCCTGAGTGTACGAACACGCTTCTTCATCTGCAATCCAGGACTGTCATAGGACTTTCTTAATACCCAGTCTATGAGAATGCCAAACAGTAGGGGAGACCAAACACAACCTTGCCTCACCCCAGTCTCGACAAAAAACCAGTCGGAAAATTCGCCTCCTACTTTCACTCTAGCCTGAGATTCATTATAGGTGTTTCTGATAATGCTTATGTTGTCTGGGATGCCGTATTCTTTCATTATTCTCCATAAGGATGGTCTATGTACGTAGGTGTGGTTAAGTGTACAGTGTGGTTAAGTGTACATGAGAGTGTGCACAGGATGATGTGATGCGTCTAGGTGGTAGTCTAATGTAGCATAGTGAGTGCTTGCACTGCTTACTCCCAGCTGCTGCTGCTGTATAGCCCTTCTGGGCGAAAAGGGGGCAAATTGCATAAGTCCCCCCTGACAGTATATAGCCTCTCCATCACCAAGATCCTAACTGTACCTCTACGTGGTACCACACATCCACTGTCGCCTCACAGTTCCAGGCTGAACAGTTGGGGATCTCGGAGGAGCTTGGCCCCCAGAAGTGCGATGTGCAGGCCCATCGGCGGATGGATATGCCCTGACGTCCACCAACCAATCCCCAGTTATGGGTTAAATAACTGGACAGGAAGAGTTCATAAGCTTTGGTTAGCAGTCCTCCTAGGAGAAAGTCACTCCAAAATCAAACTAGGACAGATGGGGTTCTATAGCCATAGCTATAGCAGACATACAATAAACCTAAAATAAAATAAAAGAGAAAACATGAGGAGAACCTTTGTCTTTGAATAAGAACAATTCATTAAAGTACATGTATTTGAACATTCAAAACACGTATTTCTTGTTCTATAAGATTCTCTGCAGTAGTCTATTACTACACGTATTTCCTGTTCTATAAGATTAGTCATTCTCTGTAGTAGTCTATTACTACACGTATTTCCTGTTCTATAAGATTAGTCATTCTCTGTAGTAGTCTATTACTACACGTATTTCCTGTTCTATAAGATTAGTCATTCTCTGTAGTAGTCTATTACTACACGTATTTCCTGTTCTATAAGATTTGTCATTATCTATAGTAGTCAATTACTACACGTATTTCCTGTTCTATAAGATTAGTCATTCCCTGTAGTCTATTACTACACGTATTTCCTGTTCTATAAGATTAGTCATTCTCTGTACTCTATTACTACACGTATTTCCTGTTCTATAAGATTAGTCATTCTCTGTACTCTATTACTACACGTATTTCTTGTTCTATAAGATAAGTCATTCTCTGTAGTCTATTACTACACGTATTTCTTGTTCTATAAGATTAGTCATTCTCTGTAGTAGTTTATTACTACACGTATTTCCTGTTCTATAAGATTAGTCATTCTCTGTAGTAGTTTATTACTACACGTATTTCTTGTTCTATAAGATAAGTCATTCTCTGTAGCCTATTACTACACGTATTTCTTGTTCTATAAGATAAGTCATTCTCTGTAGTTTATTACTACACGTATTTCCTGTTTTATAAGATTAAACATTCTCTGTAGTAGTCTATTACTACACGTATTTCCTGTTCTATAAGATTAGTCATTCTCTGTACTCTATTACTACACGTATTTCTTGTTCTATAAGATTAGTCATTCTCTGTAGTAGTCTATTACTACACGTATTTCCTGTTCTATAAGATTAGTCATTCCCTGTAGTCTATTACTACACGTATTTCCTGTTCTATAAGATTAGTCATTCTCTGTACTCTATTACTACACGTATTTCCTGTTCTATAAGATTAGTCATTCTCTGTAGTTTATTACTACACGTATTTCCTGTTCTATAAGATTAGTCATTCTCTGTAGTAGTCTATTACTACACGTATTTCTTGTTCTATAAGATCAGTCATTCTCTGTAGTAGTCTATTACTACACGTATTTAGATAAGTCATTCTCTGTAGTTTATTACTACACGTATTTCTTGTTCTATAATATTAGTCATTCTCTGTAGTAGTCTATTACTACACGTATTTCCTGTTCTATAAGATTAGTCATTCTCTGTAGTAGTCTATTACTACACGTATTTCCTGTTCTATAAGATTAGTCATTTTCTGTAGTCTATTACTACACGTATTTCCTGTTCTATAAGATAAGTCATTCTCTGTAGTCTATTACTACACGTATTTCCTGTTCTATAAGATTAGTCATTCTCTGTAGTAGTCTATTACTACACGTATTTCCTGTTCTATAAGATTAGTCATTCTCTGTAGTCTGTTACTACACGTATTTCCTGTTCTATAAGATTAGTCATTCTCTGTACTCTATTACTACACGTATTTCCTGTTCTATAAGATTAGTCATTCTCTGTAGTAGTCTATTACTACACGTATTTCCTGTTCTATAAGATTAGTCATTCTCTGTAGTCTATTACTACACGTATTTCTTGTTCTATAAGATAAGTCATTCTCTGCAGTCTATTACTACACGTATTTCTTGTTCTATAAGATTAGTCATTCTCTGTAGTTTATTACTACACGTATTTCTTGTTCTATAAGATAAGTCATTCTCTGTAGTAGTTTATTACTACACGTATTTCCTATTCTATAAGATTAGTCATTCTCTGTAGTCTATTACTACACGTATTTCCTGTTCTATAAGATTAGTCATTCTCTGTAGTAGTCTATTACTACACGTATTTCTTGTTCTATAAGATTAGTCATTCTCTGTAGTAGTCTATTACCACACGTATTTCCTGTTCTATAAGATTAGTCATTCTCTGTAGTTGTCTATTACTACACGTATTTTTTGTTCTATAAGATTAAACATTCTCTGTAGTAGTCTATTACTACGCGTATTTCCTGTTCTATAAGATTAGTCATTCTCTGTAGTCTATTACTACACGTATTTCTTGTTCTATAAGATTAGTCATTCTCTGTAGTAGTCTATTACTACACGTATTTCCTGTTCTATAAGATAAGTCATTCTCTGTAGTAGTCTATTACTACACGTATTTCCTGTTCTATAAGATTAGTCATTCTCTGTAGTCTATTACTACACGTATTTCTTGTTCTATAAGATTAGTCATTCTCTGTAGTCTATTACTACACGTATTTCCTGTTCTATAAGATTAGTCATTCTCTGTAGTTTATTACTACACGTATTTCCTGTTCTATAAGATTAGTCATTCTCTGTAGTAGTCTATTACTACACGTATTTCCTGTTCTATAAGATTAGTCATTCTCTGTAGTTTATTACTACACGTATTTCCTGTTCTATAAGATTAGTCATTCTCTGTAGTAGTCTATTACTACACGTATTTCTTGTTCTATAAGATTAGTCATTCTTTGTAGTAGTCTATTACTACACGTATTTCCTTTTCTATCATGATAGTCTTTCTGTGATGTCACATTTTCCCTATTCGCGGAGTGTGAGAATTCCTGACTATGTAATACGATAAAATTAGAATTTATTATACATGACCGCCATATTTTTTTTTTATAAAAAGAATTGGTTTGATAAATGTGCTAGTGAGTTAGAGGTAGCATCTGGTATGAAAAATCAAAGGAAGGTATTTCAGATTGTGAAAAAGATGAATGGGAAATCAACACCACAGTCCATGTCTGTAAAAAGCAAGGAAGGAAGCATACTGACTGACAAAGATCAAGTGAAAGACAGATGGAGAGAACACTTCTGTGAGCTGCTAAACAGAACAGTCCCAGCACGAAGGTATCATCCAAGTCAACAGCTATGGGAAGAACTAGATATAGATACAAGTGAACCATCAGAGGAGGAAGTAGAAAAGGCAATCAACAAACTGAAGAACAAGTCAGCTGGTACAGACAGTGTTACAGCAGAACTGATAAAATATGGAGGTCAACCCGCCAGAGGCAGGTTCCATTCACTCTTGCTTAAGATCTGGCAAGAAGAGCAGGTACCTCTAGACTTGAAAAAGAGTTAACTTAGTATTCTCTTTAAAAAAGGTGACATCAAAGACTGCAAGAACTACAGGGTCATTGCACTATTGTCTGTGACAGGAAAAGCCTTCGCCTGGATTGCATTAAACAGGATAAAAGATGATGTTGATAAAAGACTACGAGAGAATCAAGCAGGATTTAGGAGATCGAGAGGATGTATCGACCAAATATTTTGTCTGAGAATACTGATCGAAAAATGCCTTGAATTTCAAATACAAGCAGTCGCCACTTTTGTTGACTTTAAAGCAGCTTTTAACAACGTACATAGACCATCCTTATGGAGAATATTGAAAGAATATGGCATCCCAAATAAGATCATAAGCATTACCAGAAACACCTACAATGGATCTCAGGCTAGAGTGAAAGTAGGAGGCGAATTTCCCGACTGGTTTTTTGTCGAGACTGGGGTGAGGCAAGGTTGTGTTTGGTCTCCTCTACTGTTTGGCATTCTCATAGACTGGGTATGAAGAAAGTCCTGTGACAGTCATGGATTGCAGATGAAGAGGCGTGTTCGTACACTCAGGGGAATCGAGGACGGTTGGAAACTATCAGACCTCGACTTTGCTGATGATGTGGCTTTAATAGAACCAGACGAGGAAAAGTCAATAGCAGCACTGGCAAGACTCAGGAGAGCAGGAGAAGAGGTTGGCCTTGTAGTTTCTGCAGAGAAAACAAAGGTTATGCCAATAGGTGAAACATCGGCATGCGTGAAAGATGGAGAGTCTACCATTAATAAAGTTAAGACGTTTAACTACCTAGGCTCAACTGTAACACCAATTAATTCCATCGATACTGAGCTGAACATTCGTATAGGAAAAGCTGCCAACACTTGGAGAGCAAATATCAGCCTCAAAACAAAAATGAGAATATATAGAGCAGTTATCATTCCAACATTGCTGTATGCATCTGAGACATGGGCCACAACCAGGAATCATGAGCAACGACTAGAAGCCTTCGATTCCAGATGTCTTAGAATTATTCTGAAGACCAAATGGTGGTTCCCAAGGCGTAACAGTGACATTCGAGAGCTCACAGATCAACCCTATGCCTCAACACTACTCATGAGGAATCGGCTGAGATGGTTTGGTCACATGTCGAGGATGGGAGACGAAAGAATTCCCTAAACAAATGTACGAGTGGGACCCTACATCGGTCGGAGGCAGACGAAAACAAGGACGACAACGGCAGAGATGTCGAGACACGCTGGCAAGAAACTTTACAACTGCGGGTCTAACATATCAGGAAGCCTAAAATACAGCTAAAGACCGTATGACATGGAGGGATACCATAGCGGCACTGATGTGATAACAATCACTAACAGTATCCAGTGAGTGAGTGCTATTTTTTAAAAACTATATTTGAATGAATATACAAGTGATGCATGTCTATATACTATGGTGCTGCATGCACTTCTTTTTTCCTTTGCCTTTGAACCAGAGAACTATACATATATACATGTATGTATACTTATCATATATCATGTTAACACATCAACCATTTCTTGTAAACTACTGCAAAAATCAAATCAAGAATTAAATGTATTCACGAACACGGATACAATGATCTAATTGAAGATAGAATATGCCTCTCTAAACCGATTTCAAAATTATAAGAGAGAATCTGATTTTGTTATCCTTATAGATTTATGAAATTTTTTTCCCGCAGATGAAATTAAATTTCATTAGAGGAGAAAGATAAATCCCCAGACATACCAGGCTTGGAGGTTATAAAACTTTTTTTTTGCGCACGTTTTCATACTCAAACTCGAACTCCGTGCTCTAAATCGTACTCATAATGAAAACTCGAACTCCATGGCCGTCCTAAAAATCGTATTCATACACAAAAGTGAAGGTTATAAAACTTTTATGAAATCATTTTCATACTCAAATGGAGTACATGCTCAAGAGTTTTCGAGTATGCTTCTGAGCTTGCTCAGATTTGTACTAAAAACAAAAATGGTTGAGTTTGAGAATGAGTATATACGGTAAAAGTTTTATAACCCCAAGGCCTGTTTACGGTACAAGAAAGGCACGACGATGGTTCTGTTACAATGTTATTTACCAATTGAAAACAAACCAATTTCATGATGGAAAATAGAACCTGATCAATTTGTACAACACAGATACTGTGTGATCAACAGAACGATGTAATATAATGATTGATTTTACAACCCAGAACAATGTAGATGAATTTCCTCTCATTGTATAACCCGTTAAGTCAGGCGAACTGAAAATATCCGACAAATCATAATCGGAAAGGGCTTCAGAACATGATAGATATTGATGAAATGTAATTGTGCTCTAGAGAGAGCAATACGAGATGTATTGTTTGAAGTGGAATATCAAATCGTAGTGATCAAATGTGGAATTGCTAACTTGGAGATTTTCAGTTTCGTTGGAATGCCATTTCGTATGTATGGTTGCAGTGAATAGAAACAATATTAAAATTGTGTATTTCTTATAGGCTTTAGTCGAACGAAATCGGTAAAATTTTATGTACAGCGAAATGTAACGATTTCAAAGCACTTGAACAGTGTTGAAGTCTATGTTGTTACAAATTGATGTATGTCCTAACGATCATCAGATTCACTAAATATCGTTTTGTAGAGGAAATTTCCCCTGTCCAATTCATGCATTATCTAGGCTTCTCCTTGGTGCGTTATCTAAGCTTCTCCTTGGTGTGTTATGTAGGTTTCATGTTGACCTTGAATGAAGAGCAAGGGTTAAGGATCTGATCGTAAACAATGTTAATGATTTTCATCCAAAGCCCGTGGTAGAAAGGCTGTATGTAGATTTTGTATGGATACCACTTTCGATAAATCTTAAAATAAGAGTTGCTGATGTTCGACCATTAATTATCCTTTCTCAATTCATTGCGAGAAGGGATGTAGTAACGGGACCGTTCCTGAGAGAGAGAGAGAGAGAGAGAGAGAGAGAGAGAGAGATTGTAGACACTCTATATACAGGCCGAATGTTCTGTTCGATTAGATACTTCACATGTATCAAGAGAAGAACCGTATTCATTTGGGATCAAAAGGTTAAGGTCACTGATTGCATGAGGGGATATGCATAGGTTAGGCAAGCAAAATAATAGATTACGTTTATAAACATTTTGTAAACAATATTATTTTCAAAAAGCAAATGATACAAGTACTGTGGGTGAATTTAGTTTCGTGGAGTCCAATTGTGGAAGGTAAATCATTTCGTGGATCGGGTGATTAGGGAAGTTTCTGGTATTATAATTACCACATTCGTTAGGATTTCAAATTCAGGGATGAGTTATTATGCATAAAAAGTCCTCAATAACTGATCCCACATTTATATATGTATATACATCACTATTATACTGGTATAATTTCACTATTATTTAAACAATAAAATTACGCGGGTTATGCAATTTTTCTGCAATGATTACTACCTTCACCAACCAATAAAACAACAAAGAAAAAGTTCTCTGAAGAGTTCAACTCTTTCACACATTCAAGGATGGCAACCCTAACCTCTACGAGTAAAATCTTACTTGACTTGACATTGAATTACAGGATAAAGAAAATACGTAGTAATTGTTTTGAAATGTACGTGATATTTTGGCTCCGATGGAAAATGTGTTGAGAGCTTGGCAAGCCTCGGTATTTATCACAATTTTTTTTACCCTTACACGTATATTTGATGATAGTACTAACCATGTATTTTACATCTCTAAGGACTGAATTTAACAGCATAGCATGCTTTTTGGATTTTAACATAACGTGATGCAAATTACGCTAAAAAATGTATCAAATCAAATACACCGAAAAGTTTCAATAACAACCATATTTTGAGTACATGCACAGGTTTCTGAGCAGAGCTCGAAATTCAAAGTAGGTAGATTTTCCTTAAAGAGGTTCACACCTGAGATTTGGAGTAATATCTCAATTTTTTGGGGAAGTGTATTTTTGATTTTTACATTGAAGGAAAATTAGGAAATCAAAAAGAAAAACTGGGAACGCAACGCACAAACTCCTACACATGCAAACATTACGAAAAGAGACAATTGAGCTACAGTGTTATACACATGACCTTTTTTGCACTTAATATTTTACCTGATCAGGATATGGGGCTCACGTCGGGTGTGACCGGTCAACAGGGAATGCTTACTCCTCCTAGGCACCTGATCCCACCTCTGGTGTGTCTAGGGGTCCGTGTTTGCCCAACTATCTATTTTGTATTGCTTGTAGGAGTTATGAGATTGATCCCTGTTCGTTATCTTCACCTTGCATTAAATTAGACTGTTGATGTCAACACAACATAAGCAACACAAATCAATCACTACATGAAATAGATACATAATCATGTTTTCTAACACTATAGATAACAAAAAAGTTTAATACTAGTAATGGAAATGATAATGAACCTTTTGCCTTTGATATACGAAAAAAATCATGATATCAAATTTGATAGTTTAAAATGACATATTATGAGTAATATCAATTTCTAAAATTTCACATAATTTTAAAAGTCTGGTCTTAAACTTTAAAATGGAACTAAAAAAAGTGGGTTTGGAGATCAAATTTTGAATTATTGGAGAAATTACTTAATTTTTATACAAAATTTCAAGTAAGTAAATGTAAACTTTTTTAAGAATCGTTGTTCTGTTTGGAAAAAATATATTAACTAGATTGATAGATTACAACATTTGAACTAGTTCCAAGTCTCAACTACTTGTATCATAAATTATAAAACTGAAATACATGTATAGGAGTATAAAAATAGAAGATATATTGGATGAAGCAGAAACTGTAATATCATGCAGATTTAGAACTTTTTGATTAATCAATCCTTCCGCCACAAAACCTAGTTCCTACCAAATCATTTCAAAATTTGAATTGACGCAAAATTTTTTCAACTGGATAGGATTCAGAAATTGATGTCTAATATGTTTGCACCAATGGGATCAATATTGAACCTGTAAATACTTATCCTGCGCAGCTGTGCTCCAAAGCTCAGGAGTTAACCTTCTTAAATATCGGTGGCTCATTACACAAACATTTTACTTAATGCCTCGTTAAAACACCTCATATAAAGTATGAAAGAATGATACGAGCTCTCAGTTATCTTAAATGAATGTTTTGAGATGTTTTTTTGGAATGATTAAAAAGGTGTTTTGTTTGCGAATAAGGGATTTTAAGAGTCTAACATTTGCTGTTATTTAATAAATCCAATGAATATCGAGAGAAAAAACATGTCCAACAGACTCAGATAGACGTTCTAATTTTTTTTTTAAAATAAAGATATATTTATGAAAATTAAAAACTTTATTTGTTGATATTAAATATACGGCTGAAATCTTCAAATTCAATGCAATTTAGAGAAATGATACATCGTGCAAATGTATTTTGAAAAGAAATTAAATCGAAATGGTCAAAATTTTGAAATATTGCGACTTTTGAAATTTCTCACTTTATAACTTGTTCATTACACTATTTATTTACTATACCTCTAGCGGGAATATAGAGGTTTTTCTCTTTCTCTCTCATGTCACCCAAAAAAGAATGAACCACACATACAGCGCAAGTTGAAATCAACGACGCACGACAAATGTGTCACAACTCGTCTATGATATTTATTGCTCATTTCAAGATTAACTTTTGTTCGTCTGCTTTTTATCAAATCTTGTATTCTGAAAATGAGGTCTAAAAAGTTAAAAGAAAAAGACAAATCATCATATATGGAATGATTTAAAACACGGTATATATTCTGTAATTAACATAAATGCGCTTTCATTTTGAAACTCTAAGCAACAATAATTGGTTCAATTCCTTTGACGCGATACGAGAAGATAGGCAAGAAAAATATATGTTCCTTCGTAAGATATTGATACAATGTTCTAATGTATATTATAATGGCGTTATACAATAACTTATGTTATTGTATACTTTCAATTTCATCTCTTCTTTTTTCTTTAAAAGTTTGCGGGCATATATCACAAGATATATATGCCCGGAAACATTCCGGCCCGCAAACATTACGTCACAATCAATACACTACGCCATTAATTTCAAATTGTTCGTGTTTTTCATCTTTCACTCAGTTAAACCAATAAAGAAATTGTTAAAAATAAAATTATTGTTGGTTTCTAAATGAAATTGAAAGTATATAATAAAAAGGTTATAGACTTTGTATGGGAAAATATGACGACCTCGTTTTTTGTCGCGAACGGACCTCGCAAGCTCGCTCCGTCTACGCGCAAGCTTGGTCCGTCTACGCGCCAAAAAGCTCGGTCGTCATATTTTCCCATACAAAGACTATAACCTATAATAATGTAAATCATTTGATTTCATGGCATATGAGAGGAGGTTGAATTTTAACTAATGGCTTCGGTTGGCATATCTGTATGTACACTTTTGGGGGCGGGGTTTGCATAATATTATCCTGCACGCTTTCTGAACGGTACGGTTCGTTTCTTGAACGGTACGGTACGCTTCTTGAACGGTACGGTTCGTTTTTTGCACGGTACGGTACGTTTCTTGAACGGTACGGTTCGCATGCATCGCGCGCGCCTTATTCGCACGTGGTCGGAAAGAAAACAAAGATGTCGATCGAAAGTAACTGTAGTGTGTAGGTATTGGTTATTGTGCTAGATCATGTGTATATGTGCATATATCCGCGTGGAACAATAGCACGTGTTATGCTAATGACAGTCACGTGGTTAGCACTGGTTTCGCAAAGAAAGTGTGTAAAAAGACCGGCTGTATCTTAAAACTACATGTACTGTACTTGTAATTTTATCCCTACAACTGTAGGTTTTTGTGTGTATGTTTTTTGTTTCATTTTATTCATATAATACCGTAGTACTGATATATTTATCAAACTCTAATACACATTGGAACATAGGAAGCTTTAATTGATTGAAAGTGTGCAAAATAAAATTAAAAATTTATATAAATAGATAAAAATAAACAAATAAATGAATAACAAAATTCTCTTCCTCCTCACAGTATGCAGGGAATGCTTCTATACTTTATCTCTCTTGTCGTTAGTCATTGTAAATGCATGTATGTTGTCAACGACGGTCGTGTCTTTCGTCGATTCTACAAATATACTGGAGTTCTTGTTCTTGAAACATTTGCGACGTAGATAATTAAGGAGCTCCACCAAAAGCTGAATAATTTCAACAAAACTCAGAAGCGAAGCACCCAGGAAGAGACCCATCGTTCCTCCGATGTCCGACAAAAATCTGAATCCCTGAAATACGAAGTCAAACGTGTATTAAGAATAAATTGATATGTTGCGACAAGGACCCTGTTATATGAATTATCAAATGTTTGACATCTCTCTTTCTCTCTCTCTCTCTCTCTCTCTCTCTCTCTCTCTCTCTCTCTCTCTCTCTCTCTCTCCGACCAAAGCTACAAAGTGAGGACGCCCTCACAATGTGTAGAAGAAAATATGCACATATCTTATTCTAAAGGCAAAAAAGTACTATGTGAGGTATATAGCTATAGGAATACCTATGAAAGTTTATCTAATACTCTCTTTCGAATTATGAAAAAAAGTTTTCGAGAGAGATTATTAGTAAGGACATGTCCTCTCACCACTTGTCCTCACTAAGCTAATATTTTGTATCTACATCTTTCACATGCTGTAGGTCACATTTATGAGGACGTAATTGTGAGGACACTTTCTGGTCCTCCTAGTGCAATTCTGTCCTCACAACGTCTGTCTGTCCTTACTTTACACGTTTTACTGCCCCTCCCCCCTCTCTCTTCTCCTGATTGACTAAAACAACACACTTTGTATGGAAAAAAAAAAGAAATGTCCCCACAAGAAGTGAACATTGCAAATTATTCACGGTTCAGATTTTGTAATGCATTGTAACGTCGCTCTAAGCATCAGTTTACTATTATAACGTCATTCAAATAATCTGGTCCTAGGTCACTTAACTATGGTTATTGTTATACCTTTAATGATTAAAGTAAATCAATATATTTTGTCGATTTAAAATCATCGTAAATTGACTGATTCACTGCAAAAATGCACATCAGTTTGAGGAACCAAACTATTTGGAACACCTAGCAACGTCTTGATTTTTATCTTATGAAAAGTTCTGATATGTTCCGAATGGAATCCTGAATATTCATAATATTCATTACCGTCTTTCGTGGAAGACGGTATATATACATGTAGTTGAAATTTCTTTCTGTCTCCGGACTGTGTATTTCCTCTTAATCGCAAATGGTGGAAAATACATGATGTGAAAAACAATATTTTCATTGGTGGAAATGCTGGTCTTTGCAAGGGAATAATTTAGTGCTGATCTAATTTACGAACAACTTACATGCACCAACTTTACAAGCTTTCCAATCTTAAAAATGAGAAAACAATAAGGAATTTCGTGTAGAATACCATTTTCGTGCTTTTCCGGCAAGCGGAGAAGTTGCAATAATTTTATAACTGGGTTCACAATACGATTTCTTATTCACCGGGGCCGGAAAAAAACCAAATTTAAAAAAAACTAAACTAAATGTGTCGGTACAACACTAATGTCCGCTGCAGTAAAGGCAAGTGTAGGAAATCCATCGAAATATATATAAAAGGGCACAACTCCATAAAAAATCAACGAACCGAAACAAAACTCAGATTCGAGCTGTAACTCATCAATATACACCTACATACAAAAAATCAGTTCAATATCTCAAAGCGTGTAAAAAAAAAAAAAAAAGTCCGGAAAACTGGTCGTAATAGTAAGTTTTCAACGTTAAAGGCCCAAAACTCCATTAAAAAAATCAACGAACTGGAACAAAACTCAAACTCGATCTCTAACTGATCAATATTTACCTGCCTACAAAAAGTCAATCATCTCAAGGCGTTTAGAAAAAAAGTCCAGAAAATTAGTCGTAACGGTAATTTACACTGTACCCCCATAAAAAAAAATCAACAGGAACAAAACTCAAACTCGATCTGTAACTCTTCAATATACACCTGCATACATAAAATCAATTCAATATATCAAGGAGTTTAGAAAAAAAAGTTCGGAAAACTGTGTGTAGTGGAAAGACGGACAAGGGTAAAACTATTTACCACGACCACTTTATGGCGGGAGCATATAAACAACCAAAAGCAAAGTTCTTTGAAAGAATCAGCCTTTCCTTTATTGGCATACAGATTGTGCAGATGTCTCTCAGAATTACCATCATTGATTAACTCTATTGCAAGCCCTTTTACTGTTTATTCATAAAATAAGATATCTCTTTAAATAAGAGAGATATCTTTATTGGTTAAAGAGATATCTCTGTAAGTTAGAGAGAGATCTTTTTACGCTAGGAAGATATCTCTTTTGTATCTCTTTAAACAAAAGAGATATCTCTTTTGATTAAAGAGATATCTCTTTAAGCAAATGAGATATCTCTTTCTTTTTGAGAGATATCTCTCAAAGATAGAGAGATATCTCTCAAAGCTAGAGAGATATCTCTCAAAAAGAAAGAGATATCTCCCAAGCGTAAAGAGATATCTCATTTGCTTAAAGAGATATCTCTTTAAGTTAGAGAGATATCTCTTTAAATTTTCAAAAAGAGATATCTCTTTAATATAAAGAGATATCTCTTTAGATTTTTTCCCCCTGTGATCATAATGACTTCTCCCTGTTGCATTGTCAGTGAAATGATGTAACCCTATTTTTTAACCAAGCAAAATACTTCTAGCCTACAAATGGCGGGAAAAGTTGAAGAGGTGGTTGGGGTAACATTGTCAAATTGCCGAGAGGCGAAATCTAGTCTAGCTCGCATATTTCATCAATTTATTGTCTTTGTTTTGTGTTACCTGTACATGTATACATTTCACATGCGGTAAAAAGCAAAATCTTCCCACGGGATTGCAGCCATCAGGGTGTTGCTAAAACGCGGAACGGAAAACGAAACGGAACAAAATTTAAGAATTAGAATGGTTAATGTAGATAAGATAACGGTAAAAATCAGGGGAGGGGGGTGGGGTCCATTTTGATTAAAATCAACAATTTGGGAATTGTTTACAACCGATAAAACAACTTTATCTTAAAATTTTGCATTATAAATTGATTAATCGAATTATGTTAAACGTTAGTATAAGAATTTACAAGGCATTTTACAAGAATTTCGAAATTTCGGCAATGACAGAGGTGTAAGCGAGCAGTGACACCTAACCACGCGTGGTTTATCCCCCCCCCTCCCCTCCGGTGGCAAAACGTCATTAACGCACATGTACACGTATTTACACATAATACCGTGTATGTGTGTACTTACAACAAGGAGTGTGATATGTATAAAACAATTATAATTCATGATATTATTTAGTCAACAAGTTAAACATCTTTTGTCTGATTTATCATTTTTTAACGAACAGGAGACTTAGTAACCGCAACACTCCAATCCTAAATAGGGAGGACTTCTGGTAGTTAATTTTTAAACTAAATACTTGTATAGCTTAACATTTGGATTAATAATGAGAGGACTTTTAATTCCATTCAAGCATAAATTCTGTGTTAGGTTTTTAGTTACTTCATATATTATGAAATAAATCTGTTAATTCCTCTTACTATTGGTTGTAAACTTCACCCTAGTTAACATTGGTTTTGTTTCAATCTTTCTTTCCTGCTGTATCTCTTAAGTTTCAACACCAATCCACAGGATATCGGTAAATGTACGAACTTTCACATAGATTCATCCCAAATGAGGCAAAACTTTTTTCTTCACCGGACCCGTTCGCTTTAAAATTTGATTTGATGCATAAATGTATATTGTACCAGGTGTAGAACTAAATTCAAATTCAGTTATCTTAAACATATATAGTTCGATTAAAAGCACGTTCGATTTAAAAAGGCTATGTTTAGGGAAAATTGTTCAAAGAATTATTTTATCTTTTACAATGTTGTTTTCGGGAGAGGGGGGTGCACCTTTTATTTATTGGATGGGGTCATAAAATCTTTTCTTACCATACCAGCCAGAATAAAGTAATACATTATAATTCAAGTCTTTTTCAGTATGTTACCTTATTTATTTTTTCTTCATTTGTGAAACAACATACTGTCAAAATCTGGGGTGGGGGGGGGGGTGACAAAGCCGGGGAAAAAGATGGTGCCAATAGGCGCTTGCTTAATATTTTTTATTAAAACTTACTATATGCAAAATATTAAGCAAGCGCTTGTTGGTACATTCATCCACAAAACACACCGTGTAAAAATACATAATAATGCTTTAGTATGAGGTATCAATATGAAATGGTGGATTCTGAGGATGACTTTCTGTTCTCTCTGTAATTTCTGCATTCCTTGTTCAAAATAAGCCTTTTGATTTTGCAAAATGTTGACCTCCTCATGACATTATTGCATATATTTTCCGTTTTCCGTTCCATTTTCCGTTCCGCGTTTTAGCAACACCCCAGCCATCATGGTAAGATTTGCTTCGGCGGGCTTTCGTTTTAGGGAGGAGTACTTAAGTATTCAAACTAATAAAATTATTGGAAAGAGATATCTCTTTCTCTTTGAGAGATATCTCTTTTTCAACGATTAAAGAAATATCTCTTATACTTTGAGAGATATCTCTCTAGGAATTCTTAGAGAGATATCTCTTTAAGTGAAGGAGATATCTCTCAAAGTAAAAGAGATATCTCTCAGAGTAAAAGAGATATCTCTTAAAATATAAGAGATATCTCTCTACGTGAAAGAGATATCTCTTTAAGTGTAAGAGATATCTCTAAAAGTAAAAGAGATATCTCTCTAAGTGAAAGAGATATCTCTCTAGGTGAAAGAGATGTATCTCTAAATGAAAGAGATATCTCTCTAAGTGAAAGAGATATCTCTTATTTAGAGAGATATCTCTTAAGATTAATCAGTGTGCAAAGAACGTCCAACAACCGGCACGAAACACGCCAGACGACACTCGACACTCGACACAACGACCGGCCGTATTGGGACAAATATACTGGCATAACGACAAAAGAATCTGCGAAATGCTGACTCCAAACGAGTCTGCCGAAACCCCTGCACCATCAACCTGCCTGCCAGCAGTCCGCCTCGATCCAAAAACCGACGACACGCAGAACAAACCCCCGCGAACCGAACCAGCCGAGAGACAAAAACACCACATGCAGGCGACAATGGAGCACCGCTACACAAATATGGGAAGCCGACGACGGAGAAGCAGAAACCATCCCGTTTGTCACAAAGTTGAGCCGACAGTCTACCGCTAATATTCACTTTCAACAAAATATCCAAGCATGAAGCAGAAGTGGACGACTCTGTGGTGTCTTTTATTTCGAGTTCACAGGGATATATCGAATCGACATATGAATGAATACAAAGTTATTATTGTTAATAGATAAAACGTCGTCAATATGTCTAAGTATCGAACTGAAGGCCAAAACAAGAGATCCCCTCCACCCACACAGAAGTTCTCGAACAAATTCCGTCCCCATATGAATATAAAAACAGGTCAACCAACAAAGGAGCAAAACCGCAACAGACCGCCGGAAGACCCGACCACCAAAGACAATGAAGACACCGCCAACGAGGAACCCCAGCACACTTCCCATCTCAACCCCAGAGCATCCGCTCGCGGAACCAGAACGTTGTCCAACAAAATGATCCTTTGGACGACCGATCATCAGACATGAACACTTCCGTCCTCCACCCCTGTCGAAGAAGCAACTGTTCATGATGTCAAAACGTCATGTTCCCAATCCATTGCGAGGAACAGTCGTCCAAAGTGCCGAAAAGCCATACGCCTTGATTCCGTCGATCCGAGAAAGGCTTGCGACCTCAAGTTTACCAAAAGTTCCCCAGAACCTCTTAGAATCCACATCCGATTCACGCCACTTCGGTACTTCTGGCATACGTAAGTCGCACAGCAAGTCCGAAACCTCCCCCCACCCAGCTGTCAATACCCCCGCCAGGAGCAAAGATAGGGGCTTGGTAGAACACTTACTGGATCCAGCAATGTTTCTTTGTAAGGGTTTTCATGTAGTTTAGGAATCCAATATAAGTACGGTAATTCATATTCATTCGACCCATTGACTGGGATATCAAATGTGTCCAAAACTGAAGCATGATTTTGAAGAATTTCATCTTTTGAAAGGGCAGTTGGAGTATAAGTACAATTACCAAAAGTGGAATTAATGCCAAGCTCGTTGTAATAATGAGCCTTACAAACAAAGACAATGCTGTCGCAAGCCTTGTCAACTGGAACCAAAACATATTCCTCATGTAACCTATCTAATTCTTTTACCATTTCTGGTTTACCAAACACAGATGGCACGTACGTTTGTTTTAATATGTCTAATGCGAGATTTTGATATTCCTCTTACACTTTTAATCCATTCTGACAATGTATCAAGTTCTTTTTCATATTTAGCCCATCGTTCGGCACAATCCCCAACAGAATTCATGATAGATTTGAAACCCCTGTCGCCAACTGAAAGACCGAGGTTCTCTGTATCTAGGTTCGTTTAGAATAAGTTATTTGAGGTTCTCATCTTCAACTACATTGTATATCAACATCACCAGAAATGACATGTCCAGCTGGACTATAGTTGAAAGAAGATGAAGAACAAGAACACGTAGGTGGATTAAGTATAAGATGGTCTATATCTATACACTGTAAAGTTTGTTTATAATTAGAAAGTTTGGATGCAATAGTAGAAGTATAGTTGTAGGAAATACTAGGTGTAGACTTGAACTTCAAATAAGTTGGAATACACGACTAACTCTTTTATGATGAAGAATGTTGCTTATGTTGACGGCATATATTCCTTTGTTTGTAAATTTGAGATTAGGAACTGGCGGAACGATTTGGAAGGAATATCATCCATGACCAGTGGTGGTTTAAGAGCTTGTGATAGGCAACATCCATGATCAAAGAATTCAGTCTATATTTAGGTGTTCTATATTGCTTGGAAATAGCTAACTTAATAGTGATTGAAACATGTTCCTTGTGCATCACTAAAATAATGTTTACAATTTACGACTAACATTTGCATACGGTAGGTGTCTCACATAAATAATCTCGGTCTCACACTTGTATATATACATATATGCGAGTAAATGAAAAATCGAATATACACAATACATGTACCAACGTAATTAGACAAAATAAACTAACTTCGGTATTCCTGAAGGTTATTCTAAGCAAATTTCGAAAATCAAAATAATATCACAGTTATCGGTCCTTTATTTTCAATATGACTTCAAGAGTTGAATATTGAAGTGAAAACGGTAATTCTTATAATAGATGAAGGGGGTTACAGGGATAGACAAAAAAATCAATGCAGAAATGTTAGATATTAACCCATCTGTTGTTCAGCAATCTTTTAACCGATTCAAACTCAGGTATATTGACGAAAACGACCATCGGAGTGGAAGACCCCAAAAAAGTCACGAACGGACTTACAAACAACTGATGCCCTTGTTAAACATCGAGAGGAAAAAGAACCGAAATGATCAATATCACTTACCTGTTAAGGTAGATCACTACACTAAAGCTTATATCCTATATGACACTACGTCACAAGATGACGATTTAAATGTTTTGTGAAATTATTTGTATAGATCGATTTGTTTGTCTATCGTCGTAGTTCAGTGGTTAACATATTGGGTTGGTGAACCGCAGATCTTGAGTTCAAATCCGCCAGAGTCTTTTGTTCATATGTGTTGAAATACGTTTTTGAAATCATGTTTTTATCCAAATTTGCATGTTTTCTGCCTTTTTGACATATACTTATTATATATCATCACATATTTTATGATTAAATCAATTCGTACTGATTTGAGAAACTATTTCAGGGTGTAATGAGCCACTTTAAATGAAAGGACACAAGTGAAAAAAGAAGCGAATGGACTTAAACTGGAAATAAATGTTCCATGGATTTAAGAGAAGACTCGTGAAGAAGAAATTGTACATGTACACCAGCAATATGAACAGGATTAAACGGAGAGCGTGGTGCCGAACAAAATTATATTTCATAGTACAAAACTACTCAAGTAAAGTTATTGTCTTCTCTTCTTTCATCTGAAGTCTGATCAAAACGGAGGGACGGCGGATAATGGCTAGATCCGTGCCTCGGTGAAGAAGATAACAGAACCGCCGGTGAAGTCGGGTCATGGTTTGGGGTGTGTACTATCTTTGACGGTATTAGCACATGAAAGGCGAAGATAACAAACAATGATCAATCTAATAACTCCTACCTCTTGCTTGTTGTAAGAGGCGACTAAATGTGGCGGTCCTTCGGATGAGAACGAAAAAACCGAGGCCAAGAATCATAGCAGGTGTGGCACGATAAAAACCCTTCCCTGCTCAAAGGCCGTAAGCGCCGAACATAGCCCTAAATTTTGCAGCCCTTCACTGGCAATGGTGACGTCTTCATACGAGTGAAATATTCTCGAGCGTCCCGCTCAATATATATATATATATATATATATATATATATATATAATCAATCAATCAAAACTCCTATAAGGAATACAAAGTAAAGTGTTGAGTAAACACGGACACCTGGACACTCCAGAGGTGGAATCAGGTGTCTAGGAGGAGCAAACATCCCCTGTCGACCGGTCAAACTCGCCGTGAGCGCTAGCCCTATATCTTGATCAGATACATGTAATTTAGTCATCTAGGGATACTGTACTTTACCGGGACATATTGTAATTTTTTTTTACTCTCCAAAAACTGCGCACGGATGTATGTATATCTGAACGTCGTTCCAGACTGACCCAAACTTCCAGACTGACGCAAACTGCGCCTAAAATCTAATTTACATTTCGAGAAACACAATTTCGACTGCAACATGACGCCCGGTGTAACAACGAAAAGTGAACCCCGTAGAATAATGACCGAAGATCATTTTTCTACGTAGAAATTTGACCCCCGGTCAATTTTCTACGGGGGTCACTTTTCGTCGTTACACCTGAATGTGTTTTCGATTGTATTTTTTTCCTTATACATAATTGCTTATTAAACATATTGGTCCTCGACAAAACTGTTAGGTTTGTTCCTGATTGTCTACAGAAATTTGGGTGTTGAAAGACCACAGAAAGCGAGACGAAATAAACTAATAAGTCACATTTGTAGAACTACTAGACTGTGTTTTGTAATAAGTCACATTTGTACAACTACTAGACTGTGTTTTGTAATAAGTCACATTTGTACAACTACTAGACTGTGTTTTGTAATAAGTCACATTTGTACAACTACTAGACTGTGTTTTGTAATAAGTCACATTTGTACAACTACTAGACTGTGTTTTGTAATAAGTCACATTTGTACAACTACTAGACTGTGTTTTGTAATAAGTCACATTTGTACAACTACTAGACTGTGTGTTGGCATTGTGTCAAGCACTGTCAGCTGATTTATTCCTCACTGACATATGAACTCTACAGTCTGATTTATTCCTCACTGACATATGAACTCTACAGTCTGATTTATTCCTCACTGACATATGAACTCTACAGTCTGATTTATTCCTCACTGACATATGAACTCTACAGTCTGATTTATTCCTCACTGACATATGAACTCTACAGTCTGATTTATTCCTCACTGACATATGAACTCTACAGTCTGATGTATTCATCACTGACATATGAACTCTACAGTCTGCATCACAGTTGATAAATGAAAAAAATATATATAATGGAATGGCAATATGAAACTCACGTCATATAACGGTTCCTCGGTTAGCTCTTCGAAGTTCAGGTCTTCATAATAGATGACCAACTTTAAAAAGTTATCTTTGTAGCTAATAATGTAAACAATACTATCATATATACATGAATGACATGAATTCCGACAAAACAAAGATACAGTCTGCTTTATACTGTATTGGGCGAGTACCATTGATTGTCAATTTTCAATAGTTTCGTACAATTTTCCCCATCTGAGAAAAACCCAACAAATAAAGGTTACCAAAAGTTGTATAAAAAATTTCAATACACGTACATGTATCATATAGTATATGTACACGTGCCCAACATTTTGAAGGCTGTGTTTGTAAGTTTTAACCGTCGAGGGAGAGGACCTCTACTCTGTATCGTAACTTTATCGAGTGAAAAATAACTTCTTCAAATTAATTCAAATGAAGAGAGGATTAAGGTATTTTGTACATGTAATAGTACTAAGTTTTGACAATCCATTACTGACAAATATGTTTTTATATTCATACATATTTACATCTTAGATCCACCCCTTTATTTACACCACTACACAAAGGTACACTTACAATTTATATACCTTGGGGGCTTTGGTCATGGATCTGAGTGTGGTCATTTTGTATGAAGGGTTTTTCTTGGTCAGTAATTGTCAAGTTGCATTTGGTTGGTTTTCTCGGTTCTATAGTTTTACCGCCAGTTTTGAGCAGTATTAATATTATTCAGAAGCTAGTTATACATTTGAATAGACAGAGTTTAATACTGACAACAGACTACAAAATCCTTGATTTCTGGTAAGTAACATATTTATACTAATAATACTAGTTAATTAAAAGTCTATTCTGTATATTTGCAATATAAACTTCCCATTTGCACTTTTACTAAATGACCGAAAGAATGAATGAATAAGTAAAAATCATCTCTTATATTGATTAAAGAATTCAGTTATATATTACTATATTGTAAGGTGATATAAATCAGTTTACATAGATCAAAAGTATTTGATGATTTTGTTCATAATGAGCAATTAGATATTTAGTTTAATTTATGAAAGTGATTTTACATTGTACATACATGGTACTTTAATGAATTATAGAGTCAATTCTTGAATCCTGATAATATTCTCCGAGCTGTTTTACTTTCTTCCCATAGAAGGGTATGGCAATATTGTTGTTTTATTTCATTAATTACTTTTTATGAATATTCACGGGAGAAATATTATTTTGCAAAATGATGTATCTTTAGAGTTATCTCCCTTAAATGATAAACGTATCTTAATGGAAATCAGTAGGATTAAATATCGTTTAGCATAGGCTTTGATTGTTAAGTTAGTATTATATCGTTGTTTTATCATATTTCAGGGCTATCTTTAGTGATATTCTGTCAAGTCCAATCACTGTGTCCGAATAAATATATATATTGAGACCTGAACCCTACAGGCGTTTCGTTAGTTATTGTTGTTGGGAGAAACCCTGTTACATACACAATTTGCTAGAACGTATTAAATTTTAACAATATTTAGTACAGGTCTTAAGATTCATAACCGACAAAATCTTAGGTACATGTATATCATAGGTTTTTTTCACGCAAACTTCGCACCATGTGATATACAGATGAATCATTTTTATTTCATTTGTCAACGATTCCACTGCTTTTAGTTTTTTCAGAGTTTAAAGAGTTTTAACTTTTGCCAGGATTACACAGCCATGTACATGTGAATGGGCGTGTTTTCTTTAAGATAGTAAGTACAGTGTAGGTTCAGAGTAGATATTAATCTTTAATGACTGATACAGAGATAGGTTTGCGTGTGAATTTATCGACTCTCACTGATAGTCAAGGAAAAATCAAGTGTGTGTAATGTTAATTTCGATAATCTTTATAAGATTGGTACTCGCCCAGTTTTGCTAACGTGCAAGAAATCGTAAATTGATTGAGAGAAAAGGGAGATAAAGAGAAGAACTCACTACTGGAAATCAAAATTCCCCTCCATAAATTGGATGCAATGAGAATGATTTTGATTCCTGCACATTGCATCTAACAATTCGTCTCTCTGCAAATACAAATATTATTAAACAAGATCGTTTACTGTAAAAGACAGTGATATATCGGTATTTTACAAGAACACTAGTAAAAATTACTGTTGACCCAGAAAATGTTTGCTAAGTAAAACGAATTTACATGTCACTGAATCAGGATTCTTCACAAGAGATGAAATTGAATTGCGATAAAGCCGGAATCAACACAATAGTGATGCAATGTACAAGACGATATTCAGATACAAATCAAACGATGTGGATGTATGCCACAAAATGACGCGTAGTACGTATGTACAAAGAGTAATCTCGGAAACCTGTGAGTGTGAATTGAAACCATGCTGTAGGAGGTATTGGAACAGTTACTACGGTATGAATGACACCAACTTCTGTTTCATAGAAGTAATGTTAGAATTTTTATTGCGTATCAATACTCAAATTAAAAATTCCGCAACAATGATTTCACACAAATCAAGAACTACGTGCATAGATTTCAAATGAGATATCAGATAATAATAATAATAATAATAATAAGCTTCTGAAGTGAAATATACTAGCTGCACTCCAAGACACCCACCAGAAATGATTCTGCTGGCCAGACCCGCCCAGAGGAAGTGAATTGGTATAACGTTTGCCTGTGAATGAAAGGTGACGATAACGAATAGTGATCAATCTCATAACTTTGATGAAACATTAAACCACAGTACATGTACATGTATTAGTATTTCCGACGTTTGCTGTCTGTATAGATTCTGATCATTGAACGTCGATAAAAATACAATCGTAGATAACACTTTCCTAGAGCACTAGACGACTTGATACAGTTTTACAAAATATACTTCTATATCTCTGTTTTGCGAGCAAAATTGAGGACTTTCACAAATTATTCACACCATGATATGATTTTTGTCAACTACATAGTACCATAGCTTTAGACCATATTTTTATTCTTCATAATTCTAGATTTAGAATCAAACCTGCAAGGAGTGGCACAGCCGCAGTTAATGTGGTTTTCTTCGATTTCATAATAGATGAATTCCTCGCATTGTTTCATCTTATTATCCTTTCTCAAACTATCATTGACAAGTGCTGCGCCTGTTAAAAAATTTACGCTGATATAGCATTTTACTTTTTTAAACTTACTCTGTCGAAGTAGCTGCTACACATGTAACATGTGAGCACATGGCAAAGTAAAGTAACGTCTTTGTACAATGAAGTCTCGACTCCCAATAATTACCCCCATGTTGTAGTAGGTGTTGACATGTTAAAGACCCCCCCCCCCCCCCCCCCCACTGCTACAACTATAAGTACCAGAAATAGATCAAAATTCGTGGTAATCACCTAGAGCTCATGACTGAAAAATATTGAATGGGGTGTAAAACAAACAAACAGAAAGAAGCAATGATAACAAACCAACAGAACAAACTGGCAGTGTTATATATATGTCCATGAACTTTATGTCCACGATTGTTTCCGATGGTCGGCATTTACATATTTCCATCACTTTCCTATTTCTGCAAACGTGGAGACAAGCCTACAAATAAAACGGCATGCAAACAAATAAATTCAGCAAAACATCTTTTTACTAGAATTTAAATAAGGCAAACTTACTGTCAAAAATATTTACATGGACATATTTTCTACCATTTTTTTCATGAACAAGAATATCAGTTACATAATAATTATTTACATCGTATACAAATTACATGTATATCGACTGCTATATACCACATGTTTATAACCCCTAATGTACATAAACAACGCCATCTGTTATCCAGTTATGCGCGCGCTTCAATTCAGTTATTGTTCTCATCGATTCAGTTATTGTTCTCATCGATTCAATTATTGTTCCCATCAATTCAATTATTGTTCTCATCAATTCAGTCATTGTTCCCATCAATTCAATTATAGTTCTCATCGATTCAATTATTGTTCTCATTGATACAGTTATTGTTCTCATCAATTCAATTATTGTTCCCATCAATTCAATTATTGTTCTCATCAATTCAATTATAGTTCTCATCGATTCAATTATTGTTCTCATTGATACAGTTATTGTTCCCATCAATTCAATTATTGTTCCCATCAATTCAATTATTGTTCTCATCGATTCAATTATTGTTCTTATCGATTCAGTTATTGCTCTCATCGATTCAATTATTGTTTTCATCGATTCAGTTATTGTTCTCATCGATTCAATTGATGAATTAGTGCTTGAAAAATTCAATTGTTGAAGCTCGATATAAATAATTTGATGATCTCTTTAATTCAGTTAAACATGGTTGAAGATATTTTTAATCATTTACAACGATTTTGTATAAGGAATTAATCATTTCTTTTAAAGAGAGCAATATTTCAATGAAAGCGATCATTAATTCATTGTGGATATATGTTGAATTGAAGATATATCTAATTAAATTTAAAAGAAATATTGCGCGCATCAATTAAATTAATGATATCATTAATTCAATTGAAGAGAGCAATTATTCAATTATAGCGCGCATCAATTCCGCAGAATAATTAATGTTATCAACATTTCAATTAATGCCAACGAGAATTCAGAATTGAACATATCATTAATTATTTGAAGAGATCTTTATTAGCATCAAATAAATTGATATCTTCAAATAATTAAAGATATCTTCAATTATTTGAGTTTGTGTTTACGTTGATGGTGCACCATACATGTAATTCTCACCTCTAGATGCCGAGCGTTTGGTAAAGGATCAAACACTATATAAATTTATGTCTTACGATCGACACGGTAGTGACGCGAACGGGACTTGAACTCGCAACGTCCTGGTTACAAAGCGAACATGGAGGTCGTGAGTTCGAGCCCCACTTGCCGTAAGACAATATGTGAAGCAAGACAATATTTAAAAAAATGTAATATATATATATATATATATATATATATATATATATATATATATATTTACATTTTCAATATTTTTGTCTTTGATATCTTTACTAATTTTACCGATAGCCATTTCCATATTAACGCGCTGCAATGCACGTGTAAATTTGAATAGATATAGTAGTTTATTTTAACGTCAGGAAATTCCAACAGAAATGAAAGTAGAATGTAGATAAAAGAAATAGATTTCATATTTGAAAATACATGAGGGTATGAATTGCTTGACGCCGACATACTTCATTTCTTAAATATCATGTCTCAGACGTGGACTACATTCAGTAGAATTTTGCATATAACTAGCTTCCAAAAAATCCCAGCGGAATTAAACAGTGCAAGAATTATGTATTTGTATAAAATACAAGGAAAGAACATTAGAAATCATTTGCGACATAATGATAGCCATGCATGCATACACCATTCAGGGCAGAACATATGTGATATCAAGATAAACATGTTTTGTACTAACCGTCGTAGTATAACGGATTCCATAAGTTTTAAAGAAGTTGTCCCCTTCCTCACAGGTACCATATGGAGGACCTGCACGTGTCACTTGCTCCTAATAGGTAATTATACAATACATCGTCAAATATTATATGTATATGCAATGACACTTTCATCTCTATGAAATATTCAATAAATAATTGAACGAAGGAAAGAGAGCTGTTTCATGATGTACTTAAATGTACATACAGGTGCTAGAAAATCGTGAGCACACAAAAATCATGTCTCTGTCCCACATACCATTTTCATACCAATCGTAGTTTCATAACCGGCGCTAAGCGTGAAGCCTTCGGCGACCGGGAAAGGGAAGGTTCCCGGTTCATGTAGAACGAGTCGAAAACCAGAACCATCTACATAGTGTTCTATGTGTTCGAATTTCTCCAACTGTAATATCATCTGTAGGCCTTTTGCAATGAATAGCAAAAAAAAAAAAAAAAAAAAAAAAAAATTAATTATACACTTTCACATACATAGCGTTCACCCATGAATTATTCTCCTTTCAACATCATATGGCATGTGCATACATTTCATAACCTTATGGATGAAGGACATGACATGTAAGCAATGTATTGACCCCGGTCATTAAAGTTTTTAGTTCATTCATCGAGTAAAATCAAAATCAGACACTTCGTGCCCAGTTTTGACCTGATCAAGAAGGAACTTTTTCAATATTGATCTTATGAAAATTCTGAGAGAGAAAATGTTATTGAAAGATGTCACAGAGAACTAAATTTTGCACACTGGAAATCACAGAGCAATAAAACCATTAGCACGTCTAAGCCCTTGTTTCTTTTGCTTTTCAGGTTCTACATCACGTAAATCTACCTCAGTGTGCCTTTAGTGCTAATAAAACAAAAGCAATAATTCATGGTAGCTTTAAAAGACGAAATTCTTCAATCAACCATTGTGGTACCTGCAAAAGACAGGAAACACATTGCTGGTTGTGAAATAGTGGATCGGCTGGGTTCGTGCTTTATATTATTTTGATTCTGCATTATGTGAAATAATGGATCGGCTGGGTTCGTACTTTATCTTATTTTGACTCTACAGTATGTGAAATAATGGATCGGCTGGGTTCGTGCTATATATTATTTTGATTCTGCAGTATGTGAAATAGTGGATTGGCTGGACTTGTGCTATATGCTATTTTGACTCTATATATACAGAATTACCGTTCAGAGGACCCGTTCTCCTGGTGACGAACAAATCATTGGTCAGTGTGTAACAGTTTCCGTAGTCTAGAGTTTGGAACAGTGTGAAATTTCTGAAGAGAGAAAACAGATGCATACTGTACCTCAGCATACTGTTAATAACAATAATAATGCAAATAATAAAGATGATGATGATGTATAACCAAAGGTCCCGAAAAATTCCAGTGTTCGTGTCGTCAGGGTGTATATGTATCAGTGTTCGTGTCGTCAGGGTGTATATGTATCAGTGTTCGTGTCGTCAGGGTGTATATGTATCAGTGTTCGTGTCGTCAGGGTGTATATGTATCAGTGTTCGTGTCGTCAGGGTGTATATGTATCAGTGTTCGTGTCGTCAGGGTGTTTATGTATCAGTGTTCGTGTCGTCAGGGTGTATATGTATCAGTGTTCGTGTCGTTAGGGTGTATATGTATCAGTGTTCGTGTCGTCAGGGTGTATATGTATCAGTGTTCGTGTCGTCAGGGTGTATATATATATATATATATATATATATATATATATATATATATATATATATATAATGATTAAGGTATTACATTATGATATCGTAAATTTGCACAAGAATGCTTACACATCAATCTATGGAATTAACCCGGTACAGAAGGTAGATATTGACAGTCTTAAGACGGTTTGCTATATTCATTATAAATCTGTTTGATCTATTGTATAATACTTGAAATAAAATTTCGTCACTGTTCGCAACAGGAACAACCAGCTTACTCTGCTGAACATTTCTTCCCGTTGATGGCGCAGGTCAACAGCATATCTTGGATAGAATGTCCCAGGGATTTCCGGGTTTCTCTTGAAAAAAAAAAACAATGTTGGCAAATATTATTGCAGATATTAACAGTTATCGTAATATTTAGATAGGTTTGTTAAAAAGGAGTTGTCTGAAGATTTCTAATCCGAGATTGGATCTTTCATGTTAGCGATCAGCTTTCATTTTCATATCTAATCTTTACATTTTGACATCTAATCTTTACATGTTTAACTCTAATCTATTCATTCTGATATCTAAGTTTTACTCTTTATATTTTGATATCTTATCTTTATATTTTGATATCTAAGCTTTACATTTTGATGTCTAATTTTTACTCTTTACATTTTGACATCTAATCTTTACTAATCTTTACATTTTGACATCTAACCTTTACGATTTGATATCTAATCTTTACATTTTGATATCTAATCTTTACAATTTTGGAATCTAATCTTTACATTTTGATATATAATCTTTACATTTTGATATATGATCTTTACTTCTTGACATCTAATCTTTAAATTTTGATATTTAATCTTTACAATTTTGAAATGTAATCTTTATATTTTGATATACGATCTTTACTTCTTGACATCTAATCTTTACATATTTATATCTAATTTTTACAATTTTGAAATCTAATCTTTACATTTTGATATCTAATCTTTACATTTTGACATCTAATCTTTACATTTTGATATCTTATATTTACATTTTAATATCTAATCTTTACATTTTGATATCTAATTTTTATATTTTGATATATAATCTTTATAATTTTGCTATCTAGTTTTACATTTTGACATCTAATCTTTACATTTTGTACTTAGCAAATTTTATACAAAGGAAATCGTGAATGTCCATCAACTTCTTTTTATGCAATTTGGCAAATTAAAACACGAAATTTGATAGCCACAAAATATTTAGTGTACTGTGATGCTTAATTACTTGGACTGGTTCTGGAAGAGTGTTCTAAACTTCTTGACGTCTTCACTCCATTCGTCATCTTCCCAAGAATTTAGGCTTTTGATATAATTTGCAAAATCATCCAATGACTGTTGTATATTTGACCCGTCTACACTAAAAGTGATGTCATTCGCCCAGCTGAAGTCATTATCATAATTCTCATAATCTCCAGAACTTCCATTGTTCGTTTCCGGATTATAATAGTACTCATAGTCTGACTTTGAATTGTGCTCATTCAGATCGAAACTGTCAGAAGAATTGTTATTTTCTAAGTTTTGGTCATAAGTAACTTCTATATCTACACTGATCTCATTTGGGTCAAGTGTCATAACCTTATAGAACTCAGTTCCATCAATAAGAGCTAACGAGGAATTCTTCACCGGATTCATGTTGCAAATAGAAACGGCAGGAAATTGTAAAGTTCCTCTCTTGATAGAGACTTTGGTTTTGGTGGGGTAGTTGTTGAACTCGTAAAAGAGTTGGTAAAGTTGGTAAACCAGGAATCCACAGGTCACACACACCAGGATCGTCCAGAGAATCTTCTGATACCAATGTGTGGAGGAGAGGATTCTGGGAAATCCATGTAAACTGGATTGTGATATCAAAGAATGCAAGACGTCCTTCACAGAAGAATACTTTTCTCCTTTAGATTTCTTTTGATCGATCATAGTCTACAAATTGACAAAAAGTTGAAATGGAAAGTCCGTATATATCATATTCTACATGTGTATATGCTAGATATCTATATAATCATGAATTGAGACAAGGTCAGTAAGACTCCACCATGACAGTCCTAGCATACATTCCTATCGTAAACTATAGTGAACTTTACAATAGTTTCCACAGTGTCAACATTCATAGCACTGTAAATCAAATTTGCAGTTTTTCTATCATGAGTTAAGGATGTAAACCAATAGCTGGAACGTTTTATTGCAAGGGACAATTCGTAAAGTTCAAATATTTAATCAGAATACATGTATATAGGCATTCAAGTGACATTTTGTGAATAAGGGCCATTTTAAGGGCAAAATTCTTCATGAATAAAGGCTATTTTTCGGATATTCTAGGATTTTTTCACCAAAAATAAGGGGTTAAACTTCTTAATCAATACAAAAATAAAGTAATCTGTACTCATCAACAGGTATATACATAAACTAGAGATTGTTTTTATGAAAAACAAATGTCTCCCCAGCTTCCCACATTGGAAGTGCTCCAAATGAAACCTCTTCCCCTTAATGTAATGCATGGTATGGAGAGAAAAACATGAGCAGGAACATAGACATTATGAACTCTGATAAGCCACATAGGAGAAGTGTCTCAAACTATTTTACACCCTCCATCCCTCAGATCCACTATAACTCTGGTATATCCAGGGACCCGTGTTTGCCCAACTCTTTATTTTGTATTGGTTATAGGAGTTATGAGATTTATCACTGTTCGTTATATTTGCCTTTCATGCATACAGATTATTCCGTTTACCTGATCGAGATACAAGACTCATGACAGGTTTGACCGGTCAACACGGAATATTACTCTAAAATAAGTGATTTCAAGTCCTCATGTTTAACTATATTGACATCACCCGTAATGACATGTCCAGCTGGACTATAGGTGGTAGAAGCATAAGATGATCTATATGTAGATTCTTTTTTCACTTAGACCTAATGTTTACTAAACACAGAAGGATAAGTGGAACGCACTTTTGTTTTAATGCGTCTAATACGTGATTTTGATATTCCTCTTATACTTTTTATCCGTCATTCTAACAAGGTATCAAGTTAAAGTTTTTCATATCAACATTGTAGCCCATCGTCTGACATAATGTTCGACAAAGTTCATAATAAAAGTTATGTTGTCAATTGAAAGACCGGGGTTCTCTGAAATAAAGACCTTCTAAGTAAGTGATTTTAAGTTCTCGTTTTCAACTATATTGACATAACTGGTAGTGACATATCCAGCTGGACTATAGTTGGAAGAACAAGAACTTAGGTGATCTATATCTAAACACTGCCATACATTTTCATGTTGTTGACTCGAAAAAAAATTGTGACTTTAATTTGTTTTAGAATCCACATTTGATTCACACCACGTCTGGTATAATTTGTTAAGGCACAATACATTTGGCTTGTCTCTTTCACAGCAGTTAAACTTTTTCGTAAGGAAAAAAGATGGAGGTTTCACTGAATCCAGCAGTGTCTCTCTGTCAGCTTCATTTGGAAAGAATAATGCGTATGCAAGCCTCACCCGCTACCCCAGAAGACATGTATACACGTCATTTAATACTTATTATGATATGTAGTAAATAAAACAAACATATAGGTATTTCGATTCAAATTGGTAAGCAGACACTGTGTCAAATGTTGTCTACCGTGTTTCACACCAATAGTTGGGCCGTTCTGGGCACACTGATTCAGACTACGGATTACTCTGTTTATATGATATAGGGTCCATGGCGGGTGTGACAGGTCGAAAGGAGATGCTTACACCCCTAGACACCTGATCCCGCCTCTATCCACGTTAGACCAATTTCTATTTTGTATTCCTTACATGAGTTATGAGATTGATCACCATTTGTTATCTTCACCTTTACATAAGCAATTTATAAAAAAAAAAATATTTGCGAAAGAAAGCAAAAACAATTTTTTACGAGGCTATTTCAGCTATATAGTTCTCATCTAGCCCATTTTCCCAACGAGTTAAAGGAGTGTGATCCATAAGAGACATAATAGTCGTAATACTTATTTCGTAGTTTTAACACGGACGAAAACACTTTAAAATGTAAATACATATGGATATCTGGCATCCCTTCTATCATTACAAGTATTCCCTTGGGGATCCAGGTTAAAATAGGGCCTCAGTACCCCTTGCTTGTCGTAAGAGGCGACTAAATTGGGCGGTCCTTCGGATGAGACCGCAAAATCTGAAGCCTCGTGTCACAGCAGGTGTGGCGGGATAAAGATCCATCCCTGCTCAAAGGCCGTATGCGCCGAGCATAGGCCTTAATTTTGCAGCCCTTCACCGGGAATGTTGACGTCTCCATATGAGTGAACGATTCTCGAGAGAGACGCTTAAAAACAGCATACAACCAATCAACCAACTACAAATATTTGGTTTAGAATCTGTGGGCATACTGTTAAAAGCAAATACATATGTCACTCGGCCACCTGCAACACATATCCAAATGACAGCCAATTGATGATTAAGACATTTTGGAAACTAAAGTAAGACCATATGTATGCCTGAAACTGTACAGACTTGATTTATGCTTAACGCGTTAACAAAAGACCGCGTTTTTTGTTTTTACTTTATGCGATACAAAACATTTAATGCGCGTAAGTTCCTTGTCTCATCAAGGAATGTATGTAGGGTGTTATTTAGTTTAGAAATACTCTTAGAAAACAGTTTTTCAATTATTTCATTGTTTTGCGAATATCTTTGTGAAATTGTAAATGCTATGAAATGAATCAAACTTGTTTTGGTCGATTGGGGAATTAACTGATTTATAAAGTAGATAGTACTTATGCAGCTACGCGAAAGGTATTTACAAAATAACACTTTGCAATGAATTCTTTATAGAACTATGATAAGGAACGGGGCATCTTACTGTGCAAATGTTCAAGTTGTTTTATTGGGATATTTGAAAGCGCAAATCACCATTAAATATTTACAAATAAAAGGTAAAGAGGTTGATTTGATGAAATAAAAAAAATCTATGAAGGTGATAAAAGATTTCCCAGTCGTCAAATTTAAAGTTTACAATAGGTTATTCATGAATTATTGATATTGCGATCTGCACAATTCCTAGTTGTTTTGTAGAGTACTTGGTCACAGATTTTCGGATGAATGAGCAGGGAGTTTTAATGTACTGAATGAAATATCACATTGTTATATTTAGCAAAACTTTAGAAAGTGTTTCATAAATCAAAATATTCTCTTGAAGCATGGACCTGTTCCCAAATATCCTCTCAGTGTAGACTTAATCCCAAATATCCTCTCAGTGTAGACTTAATCCCAAATATTCTCTCAGTGTAGACTTAATCCCAAATATCCTCTCAGTGTGGACTTAATCCCAAAATCCTTTCAGTATAGACTTAATCCCAAATATCCTCTCAGTGTAGACTTAATCCCAAATATCCTCTCAATGTAGACTTAATCCCAAATATCCTCTCAGTGTAGACTTAATCCCAAATATCCTCTCAGTGTAGACTTGATCCCAAATATCCTCTCAGTGTAGACTTAATCCAAAATATCCTCTCAATGTAGACTTAATCCCGAATATCCTCTCAGTGTAGACTTAATCCCAAATATCCTCACAGTGTAGACTTAATCCCAAATATCCTCACAGCGTAGACTTAATCCCAAATATCCTCTCAGTGTAGACTTAATCCCAAATATCCCTCATGTGTGAACCTACTCCCAAATATAACCAAATATAACTCCTGTGTGGACTTAAGCCCAAATGTCCATCCAGTAACCCTAATACAAATTATATTTTCTGTACTGGAGGTCTAACATGGATGCATGAACGTAAGCATGCACAAACGCAGGGGCATAATTGTACTGTAATTCATTTACCACAGCCCCCTCGTAAGGGGTTGTTGTAAAAGATAACAATTTTTTCTTGGGACAAATGTATGTATGACTATAGTTGTGAAATCAATACATAAAAGGCTAGGATTTGGGACAAAATTAATAATCTTACATTAATCTTTAAACCGAGACAATAATATCTACAGTCTTGTTTAAAGTCAGCATTTCACAAATTCAGTGGTCGTGATAATGATCTTTTGCAATTAAAATCTGTCATAAGGTTGATACAGTCTGTGTTCGCATCAATTATAAGACTGAACTTTACATACCGTTTCTAACTACAAATAATTCCCTTTACCTAATGAAGAGATTAGGGTCATGGCGGATGTGACCGGACAACTGGAGATGCGTACTCCTCCAAGACATCTGATCCCATCTCTTGTGTTTTCAGGGTTTCGTGTTTGTTCTAATCCCAATTTTGTATTCTTTATAAGATCTATGAAATTTAATCAGTGTTTGTTATCTTATCTTTTCCTTAATATATAACCTTTTGATAATTTATATCCCCTTGCATGATAATATGTAAATGTGGTAGGTTAATCTGGGTAATTTAATTCAAAAATATTCGATCATTTATAACATTAAATGACTGCAGGGCGGCAGGTAGAGCCTACATAGGCCTTTCATGAGGAGATAGTTAATCTCGTTGAAGGAGAATGAAAAGAGAAACCTGTTCGTTATCTTCACCTTTTCATGTAAAGATGGTGTAAATACATGTATAATCATATTTCAAATCTTGTAGAAGCATTGGTCGATGAAATGATAAACGATTTGTAATGTGGATACTTTGTTCTGCATAAGATAAATGAGAAGATGGATTAAGGACCATAAATGGTCCCCACTTTGAAAAGGCATGACGGAAGAAAATGTAGATCATTATTTATTTAACCCAGACTAAGAAAAGGACACAACTAAAATAAGTATCATAATTCCAAATTCACTCCTTGTTCGAAGTGACAAATTTCAAACATATTCCTATCAAGCAGAGTTTATTCAAAACTTCTATGTGAGAAAAAAATCTTGCTGTGACCTTCAATGCGACGTTTAGATATATCGACGACTTTTTATCTATTAACAATAATAATTTTCATGTATATGGCGTTTCGATATATTCAATATATCCCTCTGAACTCGAAATAAAAGACACAACAGAGTCGTCCACTTCTGCTTCATACTTAGATATTCTATTGAAAAGTAGAAACTAACGGCAAACTAACAAATCAACTTTATGACAAACACCTTTTCCATCGTCAACTTCCAATATTTATGTAGCAATATTCCATTATCACCTGCATATATCTCTCAACTGATTCCATACGCAAGAGCTTGTTCTGCGTATGGTCAGTTTTTAAATCGAGGCAAGCTACTGACAAACAAGTTGATGGTGCAGGGGTTTCAACAGTCTCGTTCAAAGTCGGCATTTCGCAAATTCTATAGTCGTTATAACGATTTAGTTTGCCAATACAACCTATCATTGGGTTAAATGCTGTCTGACGTGTTTCATACCGATTGTTAGGCCGTTCTTGGCACACTAATTTTTACTACGGATAACTCCATTTACCTGATCAAGATATAGGGCTCCCGGCGGGTGTGACCAGTCGACAGGGGATGTTTACTCCTCCTAGACACCTGACCCCACCTCTGGTGTGTCCAGGGGTCCGCGTTTGCCCAACTCTCTATTTTGTATTGCATACAGGAGATATGAGATTGATCACTGTTCGTTATCTTCACCTTTCATGATTGCACTGAGGTTCAATGTATATTTTTAAAAAGTGAAAAAACTAGGGATTACACGGATACCTGATCTTAAATGTCCTTTTGATGGCCTTTTAATAAGATGTCAGTATATACATGTATTAGTAAAAGTAAGAGGGTTCAATAAATGTTAAGGTGTTGTGGGGTGTTATTCATAATGTGTCACCGATTAAAGCTGACCAAAAAACATAAATATCCTACAATTCGTTTTGGGCATGACTGTATCGCCAAATTCTACCGCCATGCATATTTCCAGCTCGACTTCAACAACAGTATAGAAATCTTTGTATCTTTTTTCATCTTAAATCGGGATTTTATGTACCATAATTTACAAATCATACAGGGGATGTTTAATCCTCCCAGGAGCCTGAACTCACCTCTGGTGTGCCCAGGGGTCCGTGTTTGCCATACTCTTAAATTTGTTTTATTTACGGAATTTATGAGACTATTCTTATTACATGTATAGTAAAAATAGAAAACAATCATAATCATAGGTAAAATAGAACAGACTAATGAAAGGTGAAGATAACGAACAGTGATCAATCTCATAACTCCTATAAGCAATACAAAATAGGGAGTTGGGCAAACAAGATGTTTATTTACATATGATAAAGAAAAACAAAGGACTCAACGAGATCGAAAAGCGAACTCTTTTGATAAAGTAAGTTTAGTCATCATTCCAGATACTAAGTGCATTATTATTATTATTAATTTAGGCAAGAAATACATTTACCTTAATACGTGGCATTGTTCGTTGAGATATAGTATTTTCATCCCTCTGGTTAAAGGCATCCAGATATGTATGATTTAAATGCAATCTGGTGCTATAAAAAAAACATGACCGGTATTAATTCAGCAGGCATTGATCTAAAACTGATTATTCATTAGACAAACAATGATCAAATAAAATAAGCGATTTTTCTGTTGATTCTCAGAGGAATTTTCTTATATGACAGAATTGAAATTCTAGCAAAACGCTCTTAGGATCTGGACAAGGTGGTTCCAATCTAGCAGTTTCCATAAACTTATTTATCTTCTAATTAATGATTTTTTTTTTGTTCATGAACTTCTACATATAACGTTATAACTACCAGTAATATCGCAATAAATTGATCATCTGGCCGAAATAAAAGACACACTAAAACCTGATCACTTACGAAAAAACGGATATACTGAAAAACACACAATAAACATCGGTTTCCTTTGGACAGTCAATGCACGGCCTTGCCTGTTCAAATCCTGGACCTGAGAGAGATTCGGGGTTCCCGCTTCCTGTAAAAAGGGGAACAGTTCCCCTGACAATTCGCCCCCTATCGTAATTTAGACACTGAATGTCACTACATTCCCCCTCACTATCATTTTGAGGAGAAATATCCCAATACCCCAAAAATCCTTCCCTGATAGATTTCGCTGAAACACTTTTGAATTTGATTACCCCCAAACCTCTTTCCAGTCAGTGTTGACAACCGCGCATTTAAACATCATACAGATGAAATTAATTCTATAATGGATATGTATAAATTTATCCTTAAATTAACAATATCACAACACGTTTTAAAACAGTTCAAAACATGGTCACACAGAATGTCACAGTCGCAAAGCATATCAAAGGAAATCCAAAAACAAGGAAGTCATATCACAGAGTCACACACGGTCACAAACTTTACCACATGTCGAACACGTCGTAGGAAAAAGATCATGTTGGACATCGGATACGACACGGCATAACACACGAAAGGACATCACAACTTTCAGGTCAGGAGAACACCACAAGGAAAGACCCCCATCTAACAACGACCGGGTTACTACAGACTAAATTAACCTTCCCCGCATTTCGGCACCCTGAGAGCATGGAGGAGTCCAAACCCAACACATAACTCATCCATTCTTTCTCGCATCTTCCTACGATGACCGAGCATGTACTGTCCCTGATCCACTGTCACCCGAACCTGAACCACACAGGTATCACCTCTTGACCAATGGGAAGCCGCAAAACCATTAACAACAAACCCATCCCGTTCATTACGTACGTCAGGGGGAAGCCTCTTAGTCGGAAAGGGAACACTCCTATCCCACCAAACTAAACCGGAAGGAGACACTATCTTGCATCTGCTGGGCCATCCCCATAAGACTTAGTCACAACAGAAGCAGTGTCAGGCCAGGACACATGGGTACATTTGTCGTAGCTGCAGAACTGTAGCTCTCTGAAAACATATTTTGACATAACAGAGAGCTACAGAGCCACCCCTTATAAAAACCTTCGATTTACGGCGCACAAAAAGCTGCGCACGGTTGAGGCCTTATATCGTTGTATTCTTGAGTTACTGTCTCATAAATTTAATATCAAAAAATTCTTAACATATTTTCCTACTATACTTGTGTCAAATATTCATTAAAGCCCCACACGACCTGAAAACTCCCAGCTTCAAATGATTTCGTTTGTTGACGTAGCCATGTTAGGTAGCCGGTCAATTCGAACCCTGGTTAATTTCCATACTTGCACAATAACGTCTAGATGTGAACTAATATCCCCACAAATATTTTAGCTAAATATTTTAAATAATATATCATCCCAGTGCCTTTAAATAATAATTATTCAAATGGCTAAACTCACAGCAATGCGGCTTTCATTAATCTGGTCCGGTCTCCATCCCTGCCACACGAGTGTTAAGGACTTTAGTAGCATTTTCATGAATCAAGAGCTTATTTTACCTTTAGAAAAACTTAATTCTTTTAATTTCTATAAATTATTCGTATTGATAATAAATGAAGAGCGAATACATAATATATAACGAATTTTATGAATATATACCAACAACAACAGGGTACGAACTGACCCGGCTACCTAACATGGCTACGTCAACAAACGAAATCATTTGAAGCTGGGAGTTTTCAGGTCGTGTGGGGCTTTAGTGAATATTTGAAGGTATGTTTAGACACAAGTATAGTAGGAAAATATGTTAAGAATTTTTTGATATTAAATTTATGAGACAGTAACTCAAGAATACAACGATATAAGGCCTCAACCGTGCGCAGCTTTTTGTGCGCCGTAAATCGAAGGTTTTTATAAGGGGTGGCTCTGTAGCTCTCTGTTATGTCAAAATATGTTTTCAGAGAGCTACAGTTCTGCAGCTACATTTGTCGGTGACTTGGGGACAGATAGGCCACAACTTTAACCAGATGCCCCATCTGTAATAATTATATTGTGACCCTGGGTAAACAGTCTTTAGCACTCCAATGAAGCCTGTATGCTCTACTCTCACATGGAATACCCACACAGGCATCATCACAAACATTCTCAGCACATGCATAGATCCCCGCCTGGAACCCAGACACCCAAACACTACACTCGAATGCATCCTGGTCCCTACACTCATTCCATGCATCCGATAACTGGCCATCCACTGGATACCTGACTGGGAGTCTGTGTAACCGCTATGTCCTGCTGTTCTGCACTGCTGGTTTGACCATTCAAACCGGAGTCTCCTGAGGGTAAAATTTTCTCTTACAATTTGAAGGTAACTAGCAGTGATCAATCAAGTAAATCCTATTAAGAATACAAAATTAAGAGTAGGGCAAAAACGAATCCATGAACATACCAAAGGTGTGATCAGGTTCCTATGAGGAGGAAGAATCCCCTGTCGATCGATCACACCGGCCGTGAGCACTGTAACGAACAGTGATCAATCGCATAATTCCTATAACAAATGCAAAATAAAGAGTTGGGTAAACACGGATCTCTGGACATAGAAGAGGTGGGATCAGGTGTCTAGAAGGAGTAAGCATTCCCTGTCGACCTGTCACATCCGCCTTAAGCCCCATATCTTGATCAGGTAGACGGGGTAATCCGTAGTCAAAATTCGTATGTAAAGAACAGCGCTAACAATTGGTATGAAACACGTCAGACATTATTTGATCCATTGGCAAAGTCTATTGGTAAATTAAATTGTTAAACGACCATAGGATTTGCGAAATGCTAACTTTAATCGAGACTGTTAAAATTCCTGTAACATCAACTTATTTGTCAGTAACATGTCTTGATTTAATAACTTACGATAGGCAGAACAATCTTGCATTTCGAATCAATTGATATACGACAGACAAAAATCCTGTGCAGGTGATAATGGAATATATCCTTCTGTGTTTAGTAAATCCGATGTGATCTGATGAAAGAATTACATAGATTTCATGTGATGTGTCCAGTGATCAATCTCATCACTCCTATAAGCAATACAAAGTAGATAGTTGGGCACACACGGACCCCTGGACACACCAGAGGTGAGATCAGGTGTCTAGGAGGAGTAAGCATCCCCTGTCGACCGGTCACACCCGCCGTGACCCCTATATCCTGATCAGGTAGACGGAGTTATCCGTAGTCAAAATCAGTGTGCTAAGAACGGTCTAACAATCGGTATGAAACACATCAGGCAGCATTTGATCCAATAATAGGCTGTATTGGAAAACTAGATAGTTATAATGACAGTAGAATTTGCGAAATGCTGACTTCAATCGAGACTGTTGATACCCCTGTACCATCAACTTGTTTGTCAGTAGTTTGCCTCGATTTAAAAACTGACGATACGCTGAACAAGCTCTTGCGTATCGAATCAGTTGAGAGATATAGACACCATATGCAGGTGATAATGGAATATTGCTACATAAACATGGGAAGTTGACGATGGAGAAGCTGAAATCATCTTGTTTGTCATACAGTTGAGTTGTCAGTTTGCCGTTAATGTCTACTTTTAATAAAATATCTAAGTATGAAACAGAAGTGGACGACTCTGTGGTGTCTTTTATTTCGAGCTCACATGGATGCAAGGTGAAAATAACGAACAGTGATCAATCTCATAACTCCTATAAGCAATACAAAATAGATAGTTGGGCAAACACGGACCCCTGGACACACCAGAGGTGGGATCAGGTGTCTAGGAGGAGTAAACATCCCCTGTTGACCGGTCACACCTGCCGTGAGCCCCATATCCTGATCAGGTAAACGGAGTTATCCGCAGTCAAATCAGTGTGCCAAGAACGGCTTAACAATCGGTATGAAACACGTCAGACAGCATTTGACCCAATGCGAGGTTGTATTGGCAAACTAAATCGTTATAACGACTATAGAATTTGCGAAATGCCGACTTTGAACGAGACTGTTGAAACCCCTGCACCATCAACTTGTTTGTCAGTAGCTTGCCTCGATTTAAAAACTGACCATACGCAGAACAAGCTCTTGCGTATGGAATCAGTTGAGAGATATATGCAGGTGATAATGGAATATTGCTACATAAATATTGGAAGTTGACGATGGAAAAGGTGTTTGTCATAAAGTTGATTTGTTAGTTTGCCGTTAGTTTCTACTTTTCAATAGAATATCTAAGTATGAAGCAGAAGTGGACGACTCTGTTGTGTCTTTTTATAACGAACTAGATCGTTATAACGACCATAGAATTTGCGAAATGCTGACTTCAATCGAGACTGTTGAAATCCCTGTACCATCAACTTGTTTGTCAGTAGCTTACCTCGATTTAATAACTGACTATACCCAGAACAAGCTCTTGCATATCGAATCAGTTGAGATATATAAACACCATATGCAGGTGATAATGGAATATTGCTACATAAATGTGGGAAGTTGACGATGGAGAAGCTGAAATCATCCTGTTTGTCATACAGTTGAGTTGTCAGTTTGCCGTTAATGTCTACTTTCAATAAAATATCTAAGTATGAAGCAGAAGTGAACGACTCTGTGGTGTCCTTCATTTCGAGCTCACAGGGATATATCAAATCGACATATGAATGAAAGCTATCATTGTTAATAGACAAAACGTCATCGATATATCTAAAAGTCGAATTGAAGGTCACAGCGAGAGATTTTTTCTTCTCACGTAGAAGTTTTTGAATAAATTCTGCTTCATATGAATATAAAAACAGGTCAGCTAACAAAGGAGCACAATTCGTGCCCATGGGAATTCCAACAGACTGTTGGAAGACCTGATCACCAAAGACCACGAAGATATTGTCAATGAGGAACTCTAGCATATTTTTTATTTCAACTTCAGAGTACTTGTGCGTGGAATCAGAGTGGTGTTTAACAAAGTAAGATTTTGAATGACTGATCACTAGATATGAATATTTCCGTTTTCCGTTTTTTGTTGAAGAAGCAACTGTCTATGATGTCAAAAAGTCTAGTCTTTAATTTATCGTGAGGAATGGTCGTGTATAGTGTTGAAAAGTCATAGGTTTTAATGCTATTGATTTGGGAAAAATTCTGTGATTTCAAGTTTACTAAAAGTTCTTTAGAATTTTTTAGAATCCACATTTGATTAATAACCACTTCTGGCATATGTAGTCGCACAGTAAGTTTGAAGTTTCTCCTTCACAGCTGTTAACATTTTCGTGAGGAGCAAAGATAGGGGCTTGGTAGAGCACTTACTGGATCCAGCAATGTATCTTTGTTTGTAAGGGTTTTTATGTAGTTTAGGAATCCAGAATAGGTACGGGAACTCATATTCATTCGACCCATTGACTGGAATATTAAATGTGTCTAAAACTGAAGCATGGTTTTGAAGAATTTCGTCTTTTGAAAGAGCAGTTGGAGTATAAGTATGATTACCAAAAGTGGAATTTATGCCAAGTTCGTTTAAAATACAGTTGTAATAATGAGCCTTACAAACAAAGACAATGTTGTTACAATCTTTGTCAGCTGGAACCAAAACATATTCCTCATGTAACCTATCTAATTCTTTTATTACTTCTGGTTTACTAAACACAGAAGGATAGATGGTACGTACTTTTGTTTTCATGTGTCTAATGCGGGGTTTTAATATCCCTCTTATGCTTTTAACCCATTCTGACAATGTATCAAGTTCTTCTTTTTCATATTTAGCCCATCGTCTGGCATAATCTTCGACAGAACTCATAATAGAGATGAAGTTCTGTCGTCAATTAAAAGACCGAGGTTCTCTGTATTTAGGACCTTTAAGAATAAGTGATTTGAGGTCCTCATTTTCAACTACATCAACATCACCAGTAATGACATGTCCAGCTGGACTGTAGTTGAAAGAAGATGAAGAACAAGAACATGTTGGTGGATTACGTATAAGATGGTCTATATCTAGGCACTGCAAAGTTTGTTTATAATTAAAAAGTTTGGATGCAATAGTAGAAGTATAGCTGTAGGAAATACAGGATGTAGACTTGAACTTGAAATAAGTTGGAATACACGACTGAACCCTTTTATGACGAAGAATGTAGCTTATGTTGACGGCATCTATTCCTTTGTTTGTAAATTTGAGCTTAAGGAACTGACGGCATGATTTGGAAGGAATATCATCCATGGTTTATAGAGCCTGTGGTAGGCAACATCCATAATCATAGAGTTCAGTCTATATTCAGGTGTTGAAAAATCCAAGTATAGACTAGCCATAGCTTCTTCAAATAACGTATGTAAAACCCTCAATGGAATAGAGTAAAGTTTTGTACGAATATGATGTGGACCCAATTGTCTGTTGACGTGAGGCAAAAGTGAATCAAACGTGACATCATTTATACTTGGTCTTTTATATCAACGATGTCCGTGACTGCGTTTTCGTCTTTGGGTATTGGGAAAGAGTCCCATCACATGGATATATCGAATCGACATATGAATGAAAGTTATCATTGTTAATAGGCAAAACGTCGTCGATATATTTAAATGTCGAATTGAAGGCCACAGCAAGAGATTTTGAATAAATTCTGCTTCATATGAATACAGAAACAGGTCAGCTAACGAGGAATGATGTAAACCAAACGTGGGTTCTGAAAAAATCCAATTTTTTAGTAGATATGAAATCACAAAACAATTCAAAATAAAATAAATATCAACGCATACAACATTTGAGTAGTTTTGTACTTGTCAGTGTTATGGGGAAAGTGAATAACTCTTACAGATGATATAAAATGCCGTATCGTACTGTATTTGATACTACATATGTATATGTGTTGTGCATCATTCTTGAAAGAGTTTGGAATACTTAACTGCCTGGTGAATTTCCAAATGGACAGAAGAGGAAAAATACAGAGGATGAATAACATTTGTGAACGAATTGTGAACAAGTGGTGTTTTGAAGACAGTGACTTGTTTAAAGAATCATGACAAATATTGTCTGATCCAGATCACGAAGAAAATCACTGGCTTCGAAACTTTGAAGATTGTCGCTTTGCCCGCTACTTCTGAGAGAAAACTTACTGTCAGATCAAAAGTGCCGAATTTCATTAAAAAGAACTTCATGGACATTCTTGACCAGCATAACGAAAAAATAAAGAAACTTGTGGCAAAATGAACTTTTTGATTATTTGATAGCCCCTTTCTGTCTGTCAACATTTCATCGAAATCTTGATACGGCAGTGAACATGGCTGATGGCTATAGATCTTGATACAGCAGTGAGCATGGCTGATGGCTATAGATTTTAATACGGCAGTGAACATGGCTGATGGCTATAGATTTTAATACGGCAATGAACATGGCTGATGGCTATAGATCTTAATACGGCAGTGAACATGGCTGATTGCTATAGATCTTAATACGGAAGTGAACATGGCTGATGGCTATAGATCTTAATACGGCAGTGAACATGGCTGATTGCTATAGATCTTAATACGGAAGTGGACATGGCTGATGGCTATAGATTTTAATACGGCAGTGAACATGGCTTATTGCTATAGATCTTAATACGGAAGTGGACATGGCTGATGGCTATAGATTTTAATACGGCAGTGGACATGGCTGATGGCTATAGATTTTAATACGGCAGTGGACATGGCTGATGGCTATAGATCTTGATACGGCAGTGGACATGGCTGATGGCTATAGATCTTGATACGGCAGTGGACATGGCTGATGGATATAGATCTTGATACAGCAGTAGATATGGCTGATGGCTACAGATGTATTCGCTCACCTGAGTACCAACCCCGCTAGACAATAAAACTCACAAAACAAAATGATATGGTAGTTTGGGTTTTACTTTTATTTCTGGATTTCGATCCCGATGCAAATTATTCACCCGTTGTATTTGACCACGCCCACCTTATCTTTTAGCCAATAACTTTAATGACAGTTTCTATTGTTTAATTTGCTATATAAAGTCATGCAGCTTACTATTCGGGGAAGCGAGACAGCTGGCCTTGCTGGCTACTCTTCTCCTTCCATTATTCCTATTTTGGAGTTACGTTTTGTTCGTCTACTTTGCTCATTTTTACTTACTAAATTATTATATTACCTTTGGGTTGGGAGAATTTCTTGATAGCTTATAGGCTAAGTTCTAGGCTTTAGGAGTGTGTATTTATCATATTCATACTGGTAATAAATTTGTAAAGTGTTATTCATCTTGTGTTCATTTCTATTGAGTTTATTTTCAAAGTTTCTAATCATAGTGTAGTTTGGTTGTTTCGAAGTCGCCATTATCAAATCAAATAAAACAAACACAACGCGAAGTACAGACTATACGAACGCCAGACCTACTACAATATCTTATATTGAGCATCCATTTAACAGGTCTAGTATCAGGAATCTTGCCGCCTCTTTCAACAGAGAGAATTATTGCAAATCGCTGTATAAATGTATTAGATGGGAAGAACTCAAACATGGCACTAGATGAGTATGTAGAACTAGTCGACAGAGATACAAAACCAAAGGAGTGACTTATCGCAGTTGGTCTTCGTCCTTCGTCGTATGTTAACAATTTTACATCTCTATCTTCTTAAAACTACAATAGATACCACTTTTAGTGCTCTTTACGAATGCAAATTATGAAAATTATGATCTTACTTCCTCTAGGGCCTCAGAGACGGGGTCAAAACTGAAAAAAATACTATTTCAAAAAACATTTTCTCTACTCCCACAAACATTGAGGAAAACAAAATGCAATACTTTGATGTCCATGAAGCCCTTTGCCTAAATTGTGCAAACCATGGCTCCTTGGCCAGGGGTTCAGTCTATAGGGTGGGGCGGATATGGCCATAAAATAAAGGTTTATCAAATGAAAGGCGAAGATAACGAACAGTGATAAATCTCATAACTCCTATAAGCAATACAAAATGGAGAGTTGGGCAAACACGGATAACTGGATATACCAGAGGTGGGATCAGGTTTCTAGGAGGAGTAAACGTCCCCTGTCGACCGGACACACCCGTCATGAGCCCTATATCTTGATCAGGTAGACAGAGTTATCCGTAGTCAAAATCAGGGTGTCAAGAACGGCCTAACAATCGGCATGAAACACGTCAGACAGCATTTGACCCAATGATAGGTTGTATTGGCAAACTAGATCGTTATAACGACCATAGAATTTGTGAAATGCTGATTCTAAACGAGACTGTTGAAACCCCTGCACCATCAACTTGTTTGTCAGTAGCCTGCCTCGATTTGAAAACTGACCATACGCAAGACAAACTCTTGCGTATCGACTCAGTTAAGAGATGTAAAAACCATAGGCAGGTGATAAAGGAATATGACTATATAAATATGGGAAGTTGACGATGGAGAAGTTGAAATCATCCCTTTTGTCTTAAAGTTGAGTTGTTAGTTTGCCAATATGGCTCTTTAGTAAAAATGTATTAAATCTTTAAAAAAATCTTTACTCTCATACATGCAAGAGAAAAACTAAATGTCGTCAACATAAGCAACATTCTTCGTCATAAAGGGTTCAGTCGTGTATTCCAACTTATTTCAAGTTCAAGTCTACACCACGTATCTCCTACAGCTATACTTCTACTATTGCAGCCAAACGTTTTGATTATAGACAAACTTTGCAGTGCCTAGATATAGACCATCTTATACGTAATCCACCAACGTATTCTTGTTCTGCATCTTCTTTCAACTATGGTCCAACTGGACATGTCATTACTGGTGATGTTGATATAGTTCAAAATGAGGACCCCAAAAGACTTATTCTAAAAGGTCCTAAATACAGAGAACTTCGGTTTTTCAATTGGCGACAAAACTTAATCTCTATTATGAATTCTGTCGACGATTATGCCAGACGATGGGCTAAATATGAAAAAGAGGAACTTGATACATTGTCAGAATTGATTAAAAGTACAAGAGGAATATTAAAATCCCGCATTAGAAATATCAAAACAAAAGTACGTACCATCTATCCCTCTGTTTTTAGTAAACCAGAAGTGATAAAGGAAATAGGTTACATGACGACTATATTATGGTTCCAGCTGACAAAGATTGTAACAACATTGTCTTTGTTTGTAAGGCTCGTTATTACAACTGTATTTTAAATGAACTTGGCATTAATTCCACTTTTGTTAATCGTACTTATACTCCAATTGCCCCTTCAAAAGATGAAATTCTTCAAAACCAGGATTCAGTTTTAGACACATTTAATATCAGGTCCAATGAATATGAATTATCGTACCTATGGATTCCTAAACTACATAAAAACCCGTACAAACAAAGATACATTGTTGGATTCAGTAAGTGCTCTACCAAGCCCCTATCTTTGCTCCTCACGAAAATATTAACAGCTGTGAAGGAGAAATTTCAAATGTACTGTGCGAGTACATATAACAGAAGTGGTGTTAATCAAATGTGGATTCTAAAACAAATTCTAAAGAACTTTAAGTAAACTTGAAATCGCAAAACTTTTCTCAAATCAACAACATCAAAATGTATGACTTTTCAATACTATACACGACCACTCCTCATGATATATTAAAGACTAGACTTTTTGACATCATAGACAGCTGTCTTCTTCAACAAAAACGAAAAACGGAAATATTCATATCTAGTGATCAGTCATCTAAAGAATTATTTTTGTTAAACACCACTCTGATTCTACACACAAGTACTCTGAAGTTGAAATAAAAAATAGCTGGAGTTCCTCATTGACAATGTCTTCGTGGTCTTTGGTGATAAGGTCTTCCAACAGTCTGTTGGAATTCCCATGGGCACGAACTGTGTTCCTTTGTTAGCTGACCTGTTTTTATATTCACATGAAGCAGAATTTATTTTTAAGAAAACTTTTACGTGAGAAGAAAAAAATCTCTTGCCGTGGCCTTCAATTCGACATTTAGATATATAAACGACGTTTTATCTATTAACAATAAAAACTTTCATTCTTATGTCGATTCGATATATCCCTGTGAACTCGAAATAAAAAACACCACAGATTCGTCCACTTCTGTTTCATACTCAGTTATTTCATTGAAAGTAGACATAAACGACAAGCTGACAACTCAACTGTATGACAAAGGGGATGATTTCAGCTTCTCCATCGTCAACTTCCCATATTTATGTAGCAATATTCCATTATCACCTGCATATGGTGTTTATATCTCTCAACTGATTCGATACGCAAAAGCTTGTTCTACGTATGGTCAGTTTTCAAATCGAGGCAAGCTACTGACAAACAAGTTGATGGTACAGGGGTTTCAACAATCTCGTTTAAAGTCAGCATTTCGCAAATTCTATGGTCGTTATAACGATCTAGTTTGCCAATACAACGTATCATTGGATCAAATGCTGTCTGGTGTTTCATACCGAATGTTAGACCGTTCTTGGCACTCTGATTTTGACTACGGATAACTCCGTCTACCTGATTAAGATATAGGGCCCATGACGGGTGTGACCGGTCGACAGGGGATACTTACTCCTCCTAGGCACCTGATCCCACCTCTGGTGTGTCGAGGGGTCCGTGTTTGTTCAACTATCTATTTTGTATTGCTTATAGGAGTTATGAGGTTGATCACAGTTTGTTATCTTCACCTTTTATGATGATGATGTTCATAAAGCTCTGTAACTTCGTGTAAATAGACCTCTGAGTCAGGGATTCACGCCCTAGGGTGCGGTCAATATGGCCATATAGTGAGATGTCTTTTAAAAATCTACAGTATAACATCTACATGTATCTCCTCCCATATATGCATGAGAAAAACGAAACATTTACTTATGATGTTCATGAGGCCCTCTACCTACATGTAAGTTGTAAAAATCATGGCACCTTGATTAACGTTTTAGGCCCTGTGGTGGGGCCATTATGACCAGATACAGTTAAAATACATTTAAATCTTTGAAAAAATATTTTTCTTTACTTACAAATAGTGCCCCCGGCCGGGTGAAGGATTCAGAAGAGACCACCGACTATCCGAAAGTAAACTGGGATTCGAACCCGCGCCGACAGAGGCGAGAGGCCGTGTGATTTTGAGCACGATGCTCTAACCACTCGGCCACGGAGACCCCTCCGGAGTTAGTATGGATATATAGCGAATATGGAGCGCCAAATTAACATAAACTCAAATAATTGAAGATATCTTCAATTATTTGAAGATATCATCAATTCAATTATTGCTCTCTTTAATTGAATTAATGCGTGCATTAAATCAATTATTGCTCTCATCAAATGAATTAATGCGCGCTTTAATTCAATTATTGCTCTCATCAATTGAGTTAATGCGCGCATCAATTGAATTAATAAGAGCAATAATGGATTTAATGCGCGGATTAATTCAATTATTGCTCTCTTCAATTCAATTGATGCGCGCATTAATTCAATTAATGAGAGCAATACTAGATTTGATGTGCGCATTAATTCAATTATTGCTCTCTTCAATTCATTTGATGAGAGCATCAATTTAGTAGAAATATTGCTCTCAATAATTTAGAGCTCGGTATAAATAATTTGATGATCTCTTTAATTCAATTGAAGATATCTTTAAATCATTTACAATGCTTTTGTATAAGGAATTAATGCGCGCATCAATTCTTTTAAAGAGAGCAACAATTCAATTAAAGATATCATTAATTCAATTGTGGATATGTTGAATTGAAGATATCTTTAATTATATAGTTGCTCTCTCTAAAAGAATTATTGCTCTTTCAAATGAATTAAAGATATCATTAATTCAATTGAAGAGAGCAATAATTGAATTAATGCGCGCATTAAATCAATTATTGCTCTCATCAAATGAATTAATGCGCGCATCAATTCAATTATTGCTCTCATCAATTGATTTAATGCGCGCATTATATCAATTATTGTTCTCTTCAATTGAATTGTAGCGGCATCAATTCAATTGTTGATATCATTAATTCATTTGAAGAGATCATTAATTCAATTAAAGCGTGCATCAAATCAGCTGAAGAATTAATGCTCTCATCAATTCAATTAATGCGCGCAATAATTCAGAATTGAAGATATCATTAATTATTTGAAGAGATCTTTAATTCAATTGTTGCGCGCATCAAATGAATTGATGATATCTTCAATTATTTGAGTTTATGTTAATTTGGCGCTCCATAAGCGAAAGAGTAGTAAATCTTACAGAAAGAAAATCTTCTTTTTTTCTACTTCTGCAGCAGAAATATCCTTTAATCTTCCGTATTGTGACAATTACTTTTGCGCATAATGTTAATGACAATATCCATGGCCTGCATGGTCAGGTCAATTGAAATTTGGCGATCATATGGTCATAAAGTATACAATGCTTTTATAAAAATCTTGTTTTGTTCTCCTGTTCTTCAATGAAAGATGAATACAAATTCAGAAGAGAAGAAACAGCTGTCTATCATCGTCCATCATATTGCAGATATAATTTATCGGGGGGGGGGGGGGGTGTGTGTGAATAAAGGCTGATTTCCTTCTAATGTAATTAAATGCGAGGAAATGGCTGACATATTAACAAAACGGCGTAAAACCGTAATTAATCAATCAATTATTAAGAGAGTTAAATGTGAATATGAAGAATTAAGATGGAGAGCATTTATTGTGTTTCAAAATCATGTACTACCTTCTTCAAGCTAAACCTTGAAGATGGATTTATTAAGACAGAGATCAAAGGCGGATCCAGCGCCGGCGCGCCGGGCGCCCCCCCCCCCCCCTCCCCCCGTTTGAATTTTTTTCATTACCAAAAATATTACAAACGCCCACAAAAGAGCAAAATATACGTATGTAGACGTTATATGTTCATTATCTAAATGAAAAAGAACCCACTCTCTTATTGGCACAATTTCGTTAGCTTCCGGGGGCTTCGCCCCCTGCACCCCATCAGCGCAAAGCTTCAAGGCAACCCCAGCCTTCCACTGCCCCCCCGACCCCCCGTTATGAAATTCCTGGATCCGCCACTGGAGATAGATAAATTAGGTGAATTCTTACAAAAAATGCGGATATCATTGTTCAAATATTGTCATAAGGTTAATATCCATAAATCAATCAAATTTGCTTACAATTATGGTCATACATGATCTTATAAGATTCTTTTCAATAAAGTACCGTCCACTGGTGACTTTTGCACATCTGTTACCAGATTTAACTCATACACTATATTGACAATTACAATCCTGCATTGGATACAGGGAGAATCCCCTTGAATATAACATCAAGAGATTTTTAAGCACGGTCCCTGGCCTTAAATTAGTATCCTTTGCAGTTTTGTGATCAACTTTTAAAATTATCATTATACATGTTTATTATAGATGTATTATTTTGTTTATTATACAATGCTACAAGTTATATCCTCCTTTTAACTGTTGCCTTCCCTACACTCACAATCAATCTGAACTGTGTGTCCATAACTTTGTTATACATGTATATCTTTTGTATCTCTAATGTTTAATCTCTAATGCTCCGAGGCTTTGTATAATGTTCTTATATATAATATAGGTCTGTACTTTAGTCAGAATGTTTGAGTATGAGCTTCGAGGCAACAAAATATATTGGTGAAAAGGATCCGACAATGAAATATGTAATGAAAAATTTAAATTATCTCGATTTCATAACAATTCACTCTTTTAGCATAAACCTCTCACGTGAGCATAGCTTTATGCTGATGTGAAGCGTTGCTGAGCTGAGAGAGAGAGAGTGTGTTATCCGAATTTATTTTCCCGATCGAAACCGGTTCAAAAGTTAGTATGCTATTGTTTACTTCCAATCACGAGATATGAGTACAAAAGGTAAATATATCCTTCTTTTTTAGAAAGTTTATTAAAGAAATGCATTGTCACTCTCACCATTTCTTTGCATTATGAATTAAGGGGGACTACATGTATGATTTTATATTCCTACAGACAAAATATTACCGATTCCTCAACTTCCTGTGGATAAAACATGACCTATCGAAAAAAAAAATATATGCCTTTGTACGATACACATTACAAAATTATTTTGTAATATGTTTTACGGCGTGACCGTGTTTGAGGGCGAAGCAAACAAATTTTGGCATTAGTATCTATATCCAAAACAGAACGAAAACAACCCGAAGTTAGCACGAGGACGGAGCTGTATCAAAGCATCCTAATTTTGGATATTTGATCCGCCTATATATTGAACGCGGGAAATATAACGCAATTGATGTAAACAGTACATTGTGACGTCATATTCAGCGTCGTTATTTAGCAAATTTACAAACATAGCGTTTGAACCACAACAACATACATGACGTTAATGGTGGAGTGATTACATATGATTAAGAAAATAAGATTTACATGCTTTTACGAATTTTATGTAACATCTCAGAACGACGTGAACTAGGGTAGACGAGATTCAAAATGGAGAAATACATGTCCACGCGATAGTATTCGAATCGACGCCATTAGTACCAAAATTTTCAAGTTCCATAGGTATGGTTTAATTTTTCATTGTTTTCCTATATTTTCCTTTTAAACATGTATATATGTGTTACCTATAGGGAGAGCTCCGCTCTCACGGCCCTTCGGGCCGTGAGAGGGCTTCGCCCTCTAATAATAAGACTGGTCTTATGATAAATCTCAAATATCATGTACTTATAAGGAATATATTCATACTAATACAAAATAATATACTCTATTTAGTGAATCAGGTTATATATATTCAATTGACTGATTGACGATTACCAAACATGAGGCGTACACTATAGAATAATATGTTTTACGGCGTGACCGTGTTTGAGGGCGAAGCAAACAAATTTTGGCATTGGTATCTATATCCAAAACAGAACAAAAACAACCTGAAGTTAGTACGAGGACGGATCTGTATCAAAGCATCCTAATTTTGGATATTTGATCCTCTTACATATTGAACGCGGGAAATATAACGCAATTGATGTAAACAGTACATTGTGACGTCATATTCAGCGTCGTTATTTAGGAAATTTACAAACATAGCGTTTGAACCACAACAACAAACATGGCGTTAATCGTGGAGTGATTATACATGATTAAGAAAATAAGATTTACATGCTTTTACGAATTTTATGTAACATCTCAGAACGACGTGAACTAGGGTAGACGAGATTCAAAATGGAGAAATACATGTCCATGCGATAATATTCGAATCGACGCCATTAGTACCAAACTTTTCAAGTTCCATAGGTATGGTTTAATTTTTCATTATTTCCCTATATTTTCCTCTTAAACATGTATATACGTGTTACCTATAGGGAGAGCTCCGCTCTCACGGCCCTTCGGGCCGTGAGAGGGCTTCGCCCTCTATTATATATATAAAAAAAAATTGTACATGGGTCATGGAATAAAAATAAAATCATTGTCATTGTCTTGGGATATAATAAGATTGCAATATATACATCAATTTCATTTGTATATTTTGACTGATTAAAATAGATGAGCCCATAAATTATGGCATAATATGTTATAAAATATTATACATGTAATGGTTTAAGATACAATACTCAAAGAATATTCTATGTAGTTCTTACAACTATGCATGTCAGTGTAGAAGACTGCAGCACAAAAGGTAAATGATATTCAGAATCGGATTTTATGAATACACTTTCACTGAATTTATGAAACAAAGTTATAAAATATCACAATTCAGTATATTTTATATTCATGTATATTTTCATATGTGCTCTCTCTCTCTCTCTCTCTCTTATTGAAGCTTATTTTTTTTTCCTAGGAGAAAAATAGATCTCAGATTTCCATTAAAGAATGCATTTTTAGGACCCAGTTTTTTCTTTTTTTTTCTGAATACTTTGTAAATTTTATGTTCATAGTTGCAAACTTTTTTCATTTTCACACATTTCTTTTTATTTGTTCACATATATATCATATATATGCAAACACCTGGCCTAAACAAGTGGTACTGTGAGCAATGCTCACTAAGAATACTTACCCCAATCTCTCAAAGAAGGGTGTTGTTAATAGGTATGACTTTCCTGCTTTCCTGAGTGTAAAAAAGAAAGGGCATGACAAATCCTTGGGTAGTCTCTTCTCTAGGGAGAAATGGATAAGAGATGAATTACATGTGCATTTTATTATGATCTTGGCTTTGAAGGGGGACCTTTGTTGAAGGATATGTACAATGTAACACACCCCATTGGATGGCAGGCGAACAGATTGATAAAATATAGGACACATGTACACAACTTACAAATATGTCCAGTGCTCTTGACCTTTGACCTTTTGACCCCAAATTTGATAGGCAACATCTTTGTCCCATGGGTAGTCCATATGATTGTATTATAATTGGTGACTATAGGTGGAAAGGGTAACACTTTAGAGCCCGGAAACCATATTACTACTTCAATGTCCAGTGCACTTGACCTTTTGACCCCAAATTCGATAGGGAACATCTTCGTCCCATGGGTAGTCCATATGTATGACATACTGACTGAAGGTGGAAAGGATAACGCTTTAGAGCCCGGAAACCATTACGTCTACAGATGGACAGAGGACGGACAACCCAATTCCAGTATCTTAAACACGCATTTGGCATAAATTCCTCTGTAGATATCAGACGAACCCGATTAGTAAATATAAATCTCACACATTTAAGTGTTACAATATTGTCTGAGGCATATCTAGTTAAATATCATTATTTCATTTTAATAACATTAGCAAAAGATGTTTAATTATTTCTGGGGGACTGGTCAATTTTTCTGTGGACTGGTTGAAATTATACCTTATCAGTCTGGCTGGACTGGTGACAGAAAAAGTTAGTTTCAAGCCCTGATATAAACAATAAGTTTTTACCTTCAAAGTACCATATCAACAATCCACAATCTTCATCAATTTAGTACACAATATCACACACAATCAGCAGGATGTTCTTTTACAGGCAGTACAGTGTATACTGGACTGATTATATGACTGCACATTGGTAAGGTGATGGAGTCCATTTCCTGAAATTGAATGCCATTATTTTAATGTGAAATTCCTAGCTGCTGTGACAATTTTGAGCTGAAATAAGACATAGAAGGTAAATGACTAATGGAGGATGTAGATCAAAGGGCAGCCAGATCTTAATTATCAACGAAATAATGATTTTCTTCAGGAAGGAAGGAATGCTCTTGTCTGACAAAGTAATTTCATCATCAGAAGGTGGACATTTCACCAGAGTCATGTAATCAATAGTAGAACTAGGAGAGAGCATCAGAGTTATGTAATCAATTGTAGAACTAGGAGAGAGCATCAGAGTTATGTAATCAATTGTAGAACTAGGAGAGAGCATCAGAGTTATGTAATCAATTGTAGAACTAGGAGAGAGCATCAGAGTTATGTAATCAATTGTAGAACTAGGAGAGAGCATCAGAGTCATGTAATCAATTGTAGAACTAGGAGAGAGCATCAGAGTTATGTAATCAATAGTAGAACTAGGAGAGAGCATCAGAGTCATGTAATCAATTGTAGAACTAGGAGAGAGCATCAGAGTTATGTAATCAATTGTAGAACTAGGAGAGAGCATCAGAGTTATGTAATCAATTGTAGAACTAGGAGAGAGCATGAGTTATGTAATCAATTGTAGAACTAGGAGAGAGCATCAGAGTTATGTAATCAATTGTAGAACTAGGAGAGATCACCAGAGTCATGTAATCAATTGTAGAACTAGGAGAGATCATCAGAGTGTAGAACTAGGAGAGAGCATCAGAGTTATGTAATCAATTGTAGAACTAGGAGAGAGCATCCGAGTTATGTAATCAATTGTAGAACTAGGAGAGAGCATCAGAGTGTAGAACTAGGAGAGAGCATCAGAGTTATGTAATCAATTGTAGAACTAGGAGAGAGCATCAGAGTTATGTAATCAATTGTAGAACTAGGAGAGATCACCAGAGTCATGTAATCAATTGTAGAACTAGGAGAGAGCATCAGAGTTATGTAATCAATAGTAGAACTAGGAGAGAGCATCAGAGTTATGTAATCAATTGTAGAACTAGGAGAGAGCATCAGAGTTATGTAATCAATAGTAGAACTAGGAGAGAGCATCAGAGTTATGTAATCAATTGTAGAACTAGGAGAGAGCATCAGAGTTATGTAATCAATTGTAGAACTAGGAGAGAGCATCAGAGTTATGTAATCAATTGTAGAACTAGGAGAGAGCACCAGAGTTATGTAATCAATAGTAGAACTAGGAGAGATCATCAGAGTGTAGAACTAGGAGAGAGCATCAGAGTTATGTAATCAATTGTAGAACTAGGAGAGAGCATCAGAGTCATGTAATCAATTGTAGAACTAGGAGAGAGCATCAGAGTTATGTAATCAATTGTAGAACTAGGAGAGAGCATCAGAGTTATGTAATCAATTGTAGAACTAGGAGAGATCACCAGAGTCATGTAATCAATAGTAGAACTAGGAGAGAGCATCAGTTATGTAATCAATAGTAGAACTAGGAGAGAGCATCAGAGTTATGTAATCAATAGTAGAACTAGGAGAGAGCATCAGAGTGTAGAACTAGGAGAGAGCATCAGAGTTATGTAATCAATTGTAGAACTAGGAGAGAGCATCAGAGTTATGTAATCAATAGTAGAACTAGGAGAGAGCATCAGTTATGTAATCAATAGTAGAACTAGGAGAGAGCATCAGAGTTATGTAATCAATAGTAGAACTAGGAGAGAGCATCAGAGTTATGTAATCAATTGTAGAACTAGGAGAGAGCATCAGAGTTATGTAATCAATAGTAGAACTAGGAGAGAGCATCAGAGTTATGTAATCAATTGTAGAACTAGGAGAGAGCATCAGAGTTATGTAATCAATTGTAGAACTAGGAGAGAGCATCAGAGTTATGTAATCAATTGTAGAACTAGGAGAGAGCATCAGAGTTATGTAATCAATTGTAGAACTAGGAGAGAGCATCAGAGTCATGTAATCAATAGTAGAACTAGGAGAGATCACCAGAGTCATGTAATCAATAGTAGAACTAGGAGAGAGCATCAGAGTGTAGAACTAGGAGAGATCATCAGAGTTATGTAATCAATTGTAGAACTAGGAGAGAGCATCAGTTATGTAATCAATAGTAGAACTAGGAGAGAGCATCAGAGTTATGTAATCAATAGTAGAACTAGGAGAGAGCATCAGAGTTATGTAATCAATTGTAGAACTAGGAGAGAGCATCAGAGTTATGTAATCAATTGTAGAACTAGGAGAGAGCATCAGAGTTATGTAATCAATTGTAGAACTAGGAGAGATCACCAGAGTCATGTAATCAATAGTAGAACTAGGAGAGAGCATCAGAGTTATGTAATCAATTGTAGAACTAGGAGAGAGCATCAGAGTTATGTAATCAATTGTAGAACTAGGAGAGAGCATCAGTTATGTAATCAATTGTAGAACTAGGAGAGAGCATCAGAGTGTAGAACTAGGAGAGAGCATCAGAGTTATGTAATCAATTGTAGAACTAGGAGAGAGCATCAGTTATGTAATCAATTGTAGAACTAGGAGAGATCACCAGAGTCATGTAATCAATTGTAGAACTAGGAGAGAGCATCAGAGTTATGTAATCAATTGTAGAACTAGGAGAGAGCATCAGAGTTATGTAATCAATAGTAGAACTAGGAGAGAGCATCAGAGTTATGTAATCAATTGTAGAACTAGGAGAGAGCATCAGAGTGTAGAACTAGGAGAGAGCATCAGAGTTATGTAATCAATTGTAGAACTAGGAGAGAGCATCAGAGTTATGTAATCAATTGTAGAACTAGGAGAGAGCATCAGAGTTATGTAATCAACAGTAGAACTAGGAGAGAGCATCAGAGTTATGTAATCAATTGTAGAACTAGGAGAGAGCATCAGAGTCATGTAATCAATTGTAGAACTAGGAGAGAGCATCAGAGTTATGTAATCAATTGTAGAACTAGGAGAGAGCATCAGAGTCATGTAATCAATTGTAGAACTAGGAGAGAGCATCAGAGTTATGTAATCAATTGTAGAACTAGGAGAGAGCATCAGAGTGTAGAACTAGGAGAGAGCATCAGAGTTATGTAATCAATTGTAGAACTAGGAGAGAGCATCAGAGTTATGTAATCAATAGTAGAACTAGGAGAGAGCATCAGAATTATGTAATCAATTGTAGAACTAGGAGAGAGCATCAGAGTCATGTAATCAATTGTAGAACTAGGAGAGAGCATCAGAGTTATGTAATCAATTGTAGAACTAGGAGAGAGCATCAGAGTTATGTAATCAATAGTAGAACTAGGAGAGAGCATCAGAGTTATGTAATCAATTGTAGAACTAGGAGAGAGCATCAGAGTTATGTAATCAATAGTATAACTAGGAGAGATCACCAGAGTCATGTAATCAATTGTAGAACTAGGAGAGAGCATCAGAGTTATGCAATCAATTGTAGAACTAGGAGAGAGCATCAGAGTCATGTAATCAATAGTAGAACTAGGAGAGAGCATCAGAGTTATGTAATCAATTGTAGAACTAGGAGAGATCACCAGAGTCATGTAATCAATTGTAGAACTAGGAGAGAGCATCAGAGTCATGTAATCAATAGTAGAACTAGGAGAGAGCATCAGAGTTATGTAATCAATTGTAGAACTAGGAGAGATCACCAGAGTACTGTTATCAATAGTAGAAGATCACCAGAGTTATGTAATCAATTGTAGAACTAGGAGAGAGCATCAGAGTTATGTAATCAATTGTAGAACTAGGAGAGAGCATCAGAGTTATGTAATCAATTGTAGAACTAGGAGAGAGCATCAGAGTTATGTAATCAATTGTAGAACTATGGGTACCAGATTAAGTGTATGTATATCATAACTTAACGTCAGAGTTTTGTATATAATTATGTTGATTGTAGAACTAGGGGTACCAGATTAAGTGTACATATATGTATATCATAACTTAACGTCAGAGTTTTGTATATGTAATTATGTTGATTGTAGAACTAGGGGTACCAGATTGAGTGTATGTATATCATAGCTTTACGTCAGAGTTTTGTATATGTAATTATGTTGATTGTAGAACTAGGGGTACCAGATTAAGTGTATGTATATCATAGCTTAACATCAGAGTTTTGTATATTATTATGTTGATTGTAGAACTAGGGGTACCAGATTAAGTGTATGTATATCATAGCTTAACGTCAGAGTTTTGTATATAATTGTGTTGATTGTAGAGCTAGGGGTACCAGATTGAGTGTATGTATATCATAGCTTAACGTCAGAGTTTTGTATATAATTGTGTTGATTGTAGAGCTAGGGGTACCAGATTGAGTGTATGTATATCATAGCTTAACGTCAGAGTTTTGTATATAATTGTGCTGATCGTAGAACTAGGAGCACCAGATTGAGTTACATGTACATGTATATCACAACTTGACGTCAGAGTTTTGTATTTAATTAGTGTTGATTGTATAGATTATGGAAGAAGACAGTTATGTATTTGATAATGTTACTTGTAGATCCAGGAACACCCGTGAATGGGTTTGCCATGTCCTGGTACTACAACAGTGACTGTCATGGAAAATCGGCATGGGAACACCAGGTGGAGGCAGCAGCGGATGCCAGACTGAACTTGGAAACTCAGATCACAGGTATCCGTACTCCTACAGTAATCTCTTGTATTTAATAAGTAAACGTCTTAACCAGAATCAAGTATAGTCTGAAAATATTTTCATTCTGTTCATAGCTTTGTTATCAATTTTAGAAATCTCCAAGTCTCACTGGACTCCAACAGAGAGCTGTCCAAGCTGCTCAAACAAAAAATGTCGACGAAAATTCTCCCTGTTGGATCGCCCCCATCACTGTAGAAGGTGGCCTACTCCTGCATCTACTAACAAAATTTTTTTAATCAAAATTGAATTTCATTAAGTTATTCATTGGGATGCAAATTTAGTTTAAAAAAAAAAAAAAAATTGATACTTTCTGATGTCATTGTTAATTCTTAGTTGAGGAATAAGATTTAAAAAGATATGATATAAGATGTGCAAACATTGATATTTATATTCAATATTTTAAAAGCATGCATGTGTATGTACTGTGCTACTTAGTACTAAATACTGTTATAATGAAAGGTTTTATTAGTGTGAATTCAATCAATCTATTTTTAACCATTTTATCTTACACAGATGTGGAAAGATATTTTGCAATCCATGTCTTCAGTTCCAAAGGAAATTAAATTTACTTGCTAACCCTGATCCAGAGGGGAAAGCTTATAAGGTACTTTAAATTTCATAGCAAAAAATTTGAAGATGTATATATTTTATACGGCGGCGTAGAAAGGCCAAGTAAAAAAAAAAATTATTCGTTCGGACGAATTAGTAATTCGTTCGGACGAATTAGCTATTTGTTCGGACAAATTAGCAATTCGTTCGGACAAATTAGCAATTTGTTCGGACGAAGTAGAAATTCGTTCGAACGAATAAGTAAATTTGTTCGGGCAAATAAGTAATTTGTTCGGACGAGTTAGCAATTTGTTCGGACGAGTTTGTAATTAGCTCTAAGGCAACGCCAATGCCGTAGTGAAACACCGTAAAGTGGTGGTTGGGAAGCACAAAACTTAAATTGGGGCATGTGCTGAAATGGGATTTAATTCCAAAATTTTCCATATAAACATCATGAAGATGGCGACAGTAAATACAGTAAACTTCATAACCCCCACCCCCCCCCCCCCCAAACCCCTGAAATAACAAGCTAAAAATTGTGGGAATCCCTACACCTTGCTCAGTCTTAAAAGTTTGAGGTAGGCCTCAAACCCCCCGCCCCTTCCCCGGGCAAAAGTATATTAAATGAAAATTTTCTGTACAACGGAGTGTAACACATTCAATAAGAAACTAAATTTTTGTATAGGACGACAATAATGCAATTATGCGCCAATCAGAGCCTATCAAAGTTTTGTCAACGCAAATCTGAATATCCAAATTTTATACCAATTTTTCTTTATAGCAATTAGGGGCCTAAAACAATTTTAGAACATAAATTTCCCAGGAGTGTAAGGAGGGGGCACAAACATACTCTTGTCCCCACTCCCTACTTTTGAAAGTGTTGTGGGGACACGAGCAGGCACGTAGCATCGTTTTTAAAAGGGGGAAGCTGGGGGCCAGCCAAAAAGGAGGGGGGGGGGGGGGATCAGCCGGACCAAAACGAATTTTAATATGTAAAAAAAAAAGAAAAAAGGGAAGATTTTTTTAAAAAGTGGGGAGAGGACCAGGCCCTTCCTGTCCCCCTCCCTCCCTGCATGTTACTACGTCCCTGATGAGTATCCGCTGCCAACCCTCCCTACAGCTTATAGATCTCTGTATATGTATGTACACATGTACCTACATGTATCTACAGAGCTCTCTATAAAGACAGCATATATCATTTTGTCCTATCGAAAAACTTTTTTGTCATTTTTAGCTTGTTATTTCACTGTATTTACCGTCGCCATCTTCATGTTTATATGGAAAATTTTGGAATTGAATCCCATTTTAGCATGTGTCCCAATTTAAGTTTTGTGCTTCCCAACCACCACTTTATGATGTTTCACTACGGCATTGGCGTTGCCTTATAGCTAATTACAAATTCGTCCGAACAAATTACTTATTTGCCCGAACAAATTTACTTATTCGTCCGAACGAATTTCTACTTCGTCCGAACAAATTGCTAATTCGTCCGAATGAATTGCTAATTTGTCCGAACAAATAGCTAATTCGTCCGAACAAATACTTATTTGTCCAAACAAATTGCTAATTCGTCCGAACAAATAGCTAACTCGTCCGAACAAATTGCTAATTCATCCGAACGAATTACTAATTCGTCCGAACGAATGATATTTTTTTTTACTTGGCCTCTCTACGCCACCGTAATTTTAGATTTTTTTTAAAATTGAAAATTTTAAGGTTCACCTAATATGATGTGAAAAAAAGCAGTTTTATCAGAAAGTCACAGGTGAAAAACTTAAACCTAATGGGCAGCCTAGCTATTAGTAACAGAATTTAAACCCAGGCCAGTGGACAGTCTGAGCTAGCCAGCAAATGAACAGAATTTAAACCCAGGCCAGTGGACAGTCTGAGCTAGCCAGCAAATGAATAGAATTTAAACCCAGGCCAATGGACAGTCTGAGCTAGCCAGCAAATGAACAGAATTTAAACCCAGGCCAATGGACAGTCTGAGCTAGCCAGCAAATGAACAGAATTTAAAAGGAAAAAACTGATACTTATAATCTATGCATTTCTGTTTCGAAAGGAAGTCAGCCATTATGATGATTATATTCAAACTTCTCTCAAAGGGAAGACTGTAATTCATAAGATCAGAATTGAAGCTCCTATCTTTTTTAATGTCTATGTATTTTGCAGGTATGTCAGACATGCTTTGAAGAAGGCCAAGTGCAGGAAGGTCAGAGGCGAAGGCTTACAGAGTATTTTCAGTTACTGCGTCAACAAGGCATGCTGGCATCTACAGTGACAGAAAATGGCAAAATCTCAAAGAGCTGGAGACAAAGGTACTCTGTGTTAATTATATTTGCTTCTTATCAACTCAATTTACAAATTGTAAATTCATAATGGCATTTATAAAGCCATTATATATGTATGGTGATTAAAGAATCTTAATTTAGTCGATATACCAGTGTATGAATGGGATAACTGGAAAAATAAGAGCATGTTTTTCTCATACAGTAAACCATGGCTGTAATATAAAACATCATGTAATTTGCTGATATAAATTGAATATTTATCTTCCAATGAATCATTCTATGTAGGGAATGAAAACCACTTCATTATAAGCAATTATTTATTATAATAAGGATGTTTGGCATAACAATATATACTTTAATTAAAAAAATAAATTTCGGTTTTGAAAATACTTGAGGGTGTGAGCTGTATAATGCTTTATTCTGAACACAGTTCACACAATTCACAATGAAATGTGTTACTGGTATGTGAACAATGGCCGGGGTGAAAACAGCTCACTGAAGAATATAACCAGAGCACGTTTAAACTGTAACAGGAAGGGAGAAAATGCTACGGACCAGACTAGGGTTCAAATCCCGGTATGGTCCATTGCATTTTCTCCCTGTTACAGAACACTAACAGGTTACTGTGCAAAATTATTTGTCCATTTTAAGATTTCATATGATATAGTTTCTAAAATGTTTGGACAGTGAAATTCCTGAACCCCTCTAGTTGCACACACAAAGTTATAGTAGTGAGAGTGCACAAAGTCTAATGTCGCCTACTTCAACATTGAGATCAGTTTCAGTACTTCAACATTGAGATTAGCTCCAGTACTTCAACATTGAGATCAGCTCCAGTACTTCAATATTGAGATCAGCTTCAGTACTTCAACATTGAGATCAGCTCCAGTACTTCAACATTGAGATCAGCTTCAGTACTTTAACATTGAGATCAGCTTCAGTACTTCAACATTGAGATCAGCTTCAGTACTTTAACATTGAGATCAGCTTCAGTACTTTAACATTGAGATCAGCTTCAGTACTTCAACATTGAGATCAGCTTCAGTACTTCAACATTGAGATCAGCTTCAGTACTTTAACATTGATATCAGCTTCAGTACTTTAACATTGAGATCAGCTTCAGTACTTCAACATTGAGATCAGCTTCAGTACTTCAACATTGAGATCAGCTTCAGTACTTCATATTGATGTGACACATCAAGTTACATACAAATATTATATATCATGTATTTTGATTAAAAAATGTATTGATTGTCTTTATTTTATTTTTTTTTATTTTTTTGTTGTTGTTTTTTTTTTGGTTGTTGTTTTTTTTTTTTTTAAACAAAATTAGTTTAATGTGTCTGTAAGGGGTAAGGGGGAGTATGTACTATTGTCTATATATTTATTTAAATGACATTATCTGAAAGTACTGAAAAGGTATTAAAAGGGTATCCATTAGCTGTAGTCTCTTTGATTTTCAGACAGACATTAAAATTCAGAAAAGTTTAATAGGATCATTAATGTTAATCAGTTTTCACTGATTCCCAGGAGAGATAACATACCTATATGTCCCTGTCATTTTATGTGAATATCCTCATATAGGATAGATTCATATGTGAACATCTTCATATAAGATAGATTCATATGTCCCTATCTTTATTATGTGAACATCCTCATATAGGATAGATTCATATGTCCTTGTCATTATTATATAGGATATATGTAGATTTACATATAAGTTTATTTAAACCAGAAGTCCTGGATCAGAAAAAGAGGGTGTGTTTAAGATTTAGAATACTGTAACTCGGGTGAGTGATGTGGCCCATGGGCCTCTTGTTTTGTATGCACAACAAACATTGTGTATAATACACATGTATTATATTTTATGATTGTAACATGTATAATGTTGTGAATCGAATTTTAAAAGTAATTGATTCTTTCATGATTTTGCAGGCTAGACTTGAGTGCAGAATGTGTACGTCTTGTCCAAGGTTTTAAATCGGCCATTGGAGGGTCAGAAATTAAAAAGACTCTCCATGACCTAACCACTCTGGTCACCATACCCACCTGGCAGAAGTCCTCAACATGGCTGGTAAGTTGAGAGTGAAAGAGTACAGCCCACTCTATTTAAACAACATGGCTGGTAAGTGTAGGGCAGAAGAGTACAGCCCACTCTACATAATTTAAAGCGTTTTGTAAAAGAATGGTTTTTTAAAAGTATTTTGGAATCTGAAAACATGAATCTCCTTCCAACAGTTAAAATATTTTATGTATTTGTGTGTATGCTAGTATATTACATAGTAACTGCTACTATTCTTACATCCTAGATTTGACACAGCCAAAATCTGAGCGGGGCTTGAACCTATGACCTCCCGGTCACAAAACAAACACTCTAACCCCTGAGATACTGTGACCATCAATCGCATCTCTGTGTGCATTCATTTGAAGATGTCTTTGCTTCATTTAAGTGAATTCATTTACTGAATTACTGTGTGCAGTACAATCTAAATGAAGTTATTTTTAAATAATAATTAGTAAAGAAATTTTCATCTATCTTCAATTGAAACCTATGTTGATTTGTTTTTCATACAAATGAGAAATTTTTTGTGGATAAAAAATTTTGGATGAAAATTTAGTTTTGGAGTCTTAATATAGAAACTGTAATCACCTAATCATTTACTGTTAATGAAAGTATCTACCTGTTACACCTGTGTATGCATTTCTGTTCATGACCTGATATCAAAGAGCATAAGGGGGGGGAGGGGGTGGGACTGTATTATTTTTGGTCTGCCTTTCTGTTTCTTTGTCTCCAACTTTAACTTTAGCTATGACATATGAACTTGGTACAAAATAGAACCTTAATGCTTGATGAACTAAAACATCAAGGTCAAAAGTAATCGACTGTTAAAGGTCCAGGTCATACTTTAAGGCATCTTTGCAAGCCAAGTGTCCAATTCGGTTACACTCATCTAGTAAGCAAATCGGACACTTAAATTGGCTTGCAAAGATGACTTCAAGATCAAATATCAAATTCATCACAACTGAATGTGACTACACTCAGGAGATAGTGTTTCACAAATACATCTTAATCCAGCTTCTTTTTAACAGCAAGAAAACATGGCTGACTCCTGTCAAATGTGTGCTGCTAAGTTTGGTCTGATGAAAAAGAAGCTGAACTGCAGGGTATGTGGAAGGGCCATCTGCAAGAACTGTTCCACAAAAGACCTCTTACTGTTTGTTACCAATGACAACAAAGGGGCTGAACCACAACTTGCCATTATTCGAGTGGTTGGGGTGAGTTTTATGTATATCATGGATTTTAGATGGTGCTGGAAAAGGAATTTGTTTTGTCTTGATACAGAAGTCACTAAAGTGACTTAGAGCATCTCATGTATTTATTTTCCTGTCTATTCACTACAGCTTATGTTGAGCAATTCAATGCAGAGTACAAGTTTTATAGTGATTAAATATAAGATTTTGTAATACATGTATGTACACTTTTTGTATCTATTTTACTCTGCATACACATATTTACTATTACAGTAAAACTTGTTAATAGCGAAGTGCTGGGGATGAACAATTTTGATTTAATTGTTATACACTCTGTAAACATAATTCATTATATACAACGAGTTCATGATATATTAAAAACTTTAGGGAATAAAATTCACTTCACTGTTAGCATGAATTCATTATAAGTGTACTCACTGTTAACTTTGTTTTAATGTATCTAATTTTGACACACAAAAAATCCTTGTATTGATATGTTGTGGCAATAGTTTTATTCTTACAAATAATCTGGGACATCTAGATGGTTCAGCGATGTTTATGGGTAACAGATTGCGTGAAATTTACATGTACATTGTCCGTATCCATGTACCGTATATATATTTTGATCCAAAACTCTATGTCCGACTTATATGAGTGTCTTAAGAAGATTAGTATTTTTCTGGATGGTGTAATGTATAGCCTAGTATATTTTAAACAAAAAAAACATGGATGAAATAAACAAAATAGTAACTGTTTAATTTGTTGAGAATTAAAAGTGAAATATCGATGTCATATCCTAAAATATCATTGGAACACAGATATTATGCATATAAAGAGTATTGATATGAAATTGATTGTTGGGAAAAAATATCAAATGTCGGCGCATATCTCAGCATATTATTTGAAACACAGGTAAAAACATTAAAGCATTGATTTGAAATTGTCAACTGATTCTTGAAAAAAACGTTAGACCGACTTATAAATGGGTCAATGGCAATTCCCTCCAATATAACCTAAACTTATACAACCGACTTATAGGTGAACTGACTTATAGGCGAACCGACTTATAGGCGAGTATATACGGTAGTACACATAGAGCATTCATAATATCTATTTTTAAGAAATAAATTTTGTTTTTGAAAATACATGAGGACATGAACAGTGAGGCTTTCTGTCAGCATATTCCATGAGGCATGCTACCGCTTCATGAAAAGTACGCTGGTGTGAAGCATGCTACCGCTTCATGAAAAGCATGCTACCGCTTCATGAAAAGCACGCTACCGCTTCATGTAAAGCACGCTACCGCTTCATGTAAAGCACGCTACCGCTTCATGAAAAGCATGCTACCGCTTCATGTAAAGCATGCTACCGCTTCATGAAAAGCATGCTACCGCTTCATGAAAAGCATGCTACCACTTCATGAAAAGCATGCTACCGCTTCGTGTAAAGCATGCTACCGCTTCATGAAAAGCATGCTACCGCTTCATGAAAAGTACGCTGGTGTGAAGCATTGTAGTTCGTTCAAATTTTCATTGTTGTTGTACCAGACTACAAAAGCAAGTAATCAATGAAGTACAATTTTTACCCGTACAGGACGGACAGTGTTACTTTCCCACAAAATTAATTGCAACTGAAACTATAATTTTTGACAAATCCTCAAAATTTGGTTACCTCAAAAACTTATGAAACCACAGTATCTGGAAGTTTCCACTCAGTTTATAGTGCTTTTTTTTTTTTTTTTTTTTCATGTTCCAGGGGTTTTTTTTGTGTTCTAGTTTGTTTGGATTTTTTGTGCTCTAGTTTGTTTGTTGTTTTTGTATTCTAGTGCCCTGAAAAGGAACCAGACATAGCTCTGTATTTGAGGGTTTGCAATCTTTGCCAAGAGAAAATTTCAGAAAGGCAAATTTCTGACAATGCTACAGATGACGAGGCCCAAGAAGGGGTGGACAACTTCATCAGGCTGGAAAATGTTCACAACAGTAGTGTGAAGCTAGAGCAGAAGGCAGACCGGCAGCTGGCACAGGTACAAGATCATTATCATCACTTTAATCATCCTCATCATTATCGTCATCATCATTCCATATCATTAGGATGTTACTTTCTCTTCTATTAAGCTAAGTTTGCAAAATAATGATATAGCAATTTTGCATCTATGATTCTTGAGAAGAGGCACAAGTCCACAATATACTAATCAATTTGCTTGTGCATGTTCTCAAACATTCATCATGTTTACAATTAATTTTACGTGTTGTATATCAGGCTTTGGTAAGTTCTGTTCTAATTTTACATGTTGTATATCAGGCTTTGGTAAGTTCTGTTCTAATTTTACGTGTTCTATATATCAGGCTTTGGTAAGTTCTGTTCTAATTTTTGTCATGATCAGTTGACGTACTGTCCTGTTGACTCTCTCATTCAGTTCAAGGTCATTCTGTAAGAAGAAATGAGATACTTGTATAGCAACATATATGTGTTCAGCATGTTGCTTACAATGTCATAGCAACATATATGTGTTCAGCATGTTGCTTACAATGTTATAGCAACATATATGTGTTCAGCATGTTGTTTACAATGTTATAGCAACATATATGTGTTCAGCATGTTGCTTACAATGTTATAGCTACATATATGTGTTCAGCATGTTGCTTACAATGTTATAGCTACATATATGTGTTCAGCATGTTGCTTACAATGTTATAGCTACATATATGTGTTCAACATGTTGCTTACAATGTTATAGCTACATATATGTGTTCAGCATGTTGCTTACAATGTTATAGCTACATATATGTGTTCAACATGTTGCTTACAATGTCATAGCAACATAATAATATGTGTTCAGCATGTTGCTTACAATGTTATAGCAACATATATTGTTCAACATGTTGCTTACAATGTTATAGCTACATATATGTGTTCAGCATGTTGCTTACAATGTTATAGCTACATATGTGTGTTCAGCATGTTGCTTACAATGTCATAGCAACATATATGTGTTCAGCATGTTGCTTACAATGTTATAGCTACATATATGTGTTCAGCATGTTGCTTACAATGTCATAGCAACATATATGTGTTCAGCATGTTGCTTACAATGTCATAGCAACATATATGTGTTCAGCATGTTGCTTACAATGTCATAGCTACATATATGTGTTCAGCATGTTGCTTACAATGTTATAGCTACATATATGTGTTCAGCATGTTGCTTACAATGTTATAGCTACATATATGTGTTCAGCATGTTGCTTACAATGTCATAGCAACATATATGTGTTCAGCATGTTGCTTACAATGTCATAGCTACATATATGTGTTCAGCATGTTGCTTACAATGTTATAGCTACATATATGTGTTCAGCATGTTGCTTACAATGTCATAGCAACATATATGTGTTCAGCATGTTGCTTACAATGTCATAGCAACATATATGTGTTCAGCATGTTGCTTACAATGATAGCAACATATATGTGTTCAGCATGTTGCTTACAATGTCATAGCAACATATATGTGTTCAGCATGTTGCTTACAATGTTATAGCAACATATATGTGTTCAGCATGTTGTTTACAATGTTATAGCTACATATATGTGTTCAGCATGTTGCTTACAATGTTATAGCTACATATATGTGTTCAGCATGTTGCTTACAATGTTATAGCTACATATATGTGTTCAACATGTTGCTTACAATGTCATAGCAACATAATAATATGTGTTCAGCATGTTGCTTACAATGTTATAGCAACATATCTTGTTCAGCATGTTGCTTACAATGTTATAGCTACATATATGTGTTCAGCATGTTGCTTACAATGTTATAGCTACATATATGTGTTCAACATGTTGCTTACAATGTCATAGCAACATAATAATATGTGTTCAGCATGTTGCTTACAATGTTATAGCAACATATATTGTTCATCATGTTGCTTACAATGTTATAGCTACATATATGTGTTCAGCATGTTGCTTACAATGTCATAACAACATATATGTGTTCAGCATGTTGCTTACAATGTCATAGCAACATATATGTGTTCAGCATGTTGCTTACAATGTTATAGCTACATATATGTGTTCAGCATGTTGCTTACAATGTTATAGCTACATATATGTGTTCAGCATGTTGCTTACAATGTCATAGCAACATATATGTGTTCAGCATGTTGCTTACAATGTCATAGCAACATATATGTGTTCAGCATGTTGCTTACAATGTCATAGCAACATATATGTGTTCAGCATGTTGCTTACAATGTCATAGCAACATATATGTGTTCAGCATGTTGCTTACAATGATAGCAGTGACCATTTTAGCTCTTCCTCATGTTCTCTGTATAGATCGGAGGTTTGTTCATGTTCTATGTATAGATCAGGGGTTTGTTCATGTTCTCTGTAGGGATCGGGGGTTTGTTCCTGTCCTATGTATAGATCGGGGGTTTGTTCATGTTCTATGTATAGATCGGGGGTTTGTTCCTGTTCTATGTATGGATCGGGGGGGTGTTCATGTTCTATAGATCAGGGGTTTGTTCATGTTCTATGTATGGATCAGGGGTTTGTTCATGTTCTCTGTAGGGATCAGGGGTTTGTTCATGTTCTCTGTATGGATCAGGGGTTTATTCATATTCTATGTAGGGATCGGGGGGTTGTGGGGGTAAAGGTGGGGTAGGGGGTGTTATGTAAGTGGATTCTTTTTGTCTTTACCGAAAACCTTTTAAAAATTTGCTCAATTTGACCTTTTTACCTGATTTCGCTTTGATGTAATCTGGGGGCATCAGTGTTTCACAAACACATCTTGTTACATTCCTCCTCCCTGTGAGTTAAATTAAGAACAATACACCAGTCCAATAAGCAAGCTTCCTGTAGTTCAGATTCTGATGTTTTACATGGGATAATGCGATTGTGCAGGTGAGCAACGTGGCCTGTGGACATCTTGTTTGATGTTGGGATGTATTTTTGTCTTCCAGTATCAGTCTGTAATCGAGTCTTTAGAAGACAATACCAGAAGAGGTTCAACTGCTGGAACAAGCAACATCAAGGTGTTGGCCAAGGCACAGGTAAATCAGGTTTTACTTCTCTCTGTTCTTTGTTTTCTCTTTGTTTTTCTTTCTTTTATTCACATATCAGCGTGTACATGTATATATGCATGATGAAACATTCGTGTTTTCAGGTAGCTTTATAAACATAGATAATTTGATTATTATTTTCATTAATTTAAAAATGTATTTAATGAATAGTTATGACATCTGCTCAGAAAGTGCCTGAAATTGCACATTCTGTTTGTATCGCTGTTCATCCTTGTGACTTTCCACCAGACATTTTGTACCCAGAAGTCAATGACAAAATGGGTCTTTGAGTTAAAAACTTGTCTCCTAATGAATGAAAAATTCTCGAAAGGGACATTAAGCAGTATAAAACCAACCATACCAGTATATATTTTTATGTGTGACTCAGTCATTTTTAAGTTCTACATGTATTACACACACAAAGTGAGGTTATATTGAAGCTTCTGTCTATAAAGACAAACACCAAGGCTTAATGATTGGAAGTCTTCCTGACAGTGATCTTATTGACCTAATAATGATCAAATTTCATGTGAACTGTAAGAATTTCCTTAAATACATGTATGTACAGACCTTTGGTTCTCAAATCTTGATGAAGTAATACTGATGAGTAAGTCTCACTCAGTGACTACTGTAACATGGGGATCCGGGTTAGAATTGGTCCTCAGTACCCCACCCCCGGGGATCCCAGTTAGAATTGGTCCTCAGTACCCCTTGCTTGTCATAGAAGGCAACTAAATGGGGCAGTCCTTCGGATGAGACTGCAAAACCCGAGGCCCCGTGTCACAGCAGGTGTGGCACAATAAAGATCTCTCCCTACTCAAAGACCATAAGCGCTGAGCATAGGCCGAAATTTTGCAGCCCTTCACCGGCAGTGGTGACATCTCCACATGAGTGAAATATTCTCGAGAGGGACATTAAACAATTTTTAATCAATCAACTGTAACGTGTAGCGGTCACCCAGCCAAATGCTTATTACGCTCGTCGTTGCTTAACTTGCGTGATCAAGAAAGAGACTCTACGACATCACTAGAAAAGCTAGCCCACTAGTGAGGCAGTACAAGTTCCCTCTTATACTGTTCGCTACACTGAGTGAGGCAGTACAAGTTCCCTCTATGCTGTATGCTACACTGCAATACCCTCTACTCCAGGTCCTTTAGAGATAGTCATTATTGTCAGGTTACTGTACTATTTTATTGGACAGGTGGACCTTGCCGATTTCTTGTCACAATACAACGTAAATATACAGAAGATGAAACAGCTGAAGCCTTCTACAAATACACAAGCTATGCTGTTCAGGAATTGTCTAAAGGTTTGTTCGTGACATTCATACAAATACACAAGCTATGCTGTTCAGGAATTACAGGGGAGCTGGCTTAATGTTTAGAATTAGTACATGTGTACAGTACCTGGCCATAAGTGAGTCACCATTGTTGTATAAAGGTGAACTCCTGACATTCCTACAAATATTGTTTACTGAAATAGAGACTTACATAGATATTCTAGAAGTGAAGTACATTTCTTTTTTCTCAAGTCAGAATTTCAAGTCATCAATTTAAAAATGCTAATTCCTAGTCATACATTAACCAAGTTGAAAGATGACAATATTTGATGTAATAACATACATGTAGCAGTTTAGGAGCTTTAGAAGATAAACTGCTCCGAGTTTAAACCTTTATCAAATATTGGAGCACATAACCAAAATCTCTTCCTTTATTATTTTAGAGTAAGTGTGACTTTTACTTGGAAAACCAGTTTACATTCCGAAAGTTGAAACGAGAGTTGGAAAAATCTGCTCCAGAAGAAACGCTTCAGGTTATACAACGCACGGTAGACCTAAATGTTAGTGCTGTGTTTAAAGAATTATTTCTACAAATTCATATTATACAACGCACGGTAGACCTTAATGTTAGTGCTGTGTTTAAAGAATTATTTCTACAAATTCATATTATACAACGCACGGTAGACCTTAATGTTAGTGCTGTGTTTAAAGAATTATTTCTACAAATTCATATTATACAATGCACGGTAGACCTTAATGTTAGTGCTGTGTTTAAAGAATTATTTCTACAAATTCATATTATACAACTCAGTTTGGGGTCATGTTTATTTTGTAAACTGCATAATTTATTTTTTTCTTGACGAAGTTTATTACTGAGGGTAAAAAATTGGTAAATGTAAATATTTAAGGATTAAAGTTAATACTGAACCATACCATACCATATAAAATGATTTTGGGCACTTTCTAAACTGCAGGGTGATTTATAATTAAGCTTCATTTACTCATCCGATCGATTTTACATCACTTTGATATGGTTATGCATTAGCATCAATCCTCGTCATAATTTAATTCTTTTATCAAAACAAATGATGCAATCTATAAAATTGTATTTTATATTAGATACAAAAAATTAATTTCATGCAACACAGAGCAATCATTAGAGCAAAAATCTATAAATATGTGTTGTAACCTTGTCTGCAATTAAGTCAGTGATGTGGAAAAGCAACTGACCATTTTATACAATATGGCCTGCAGTGGCAGATTTAGAGGGGGTGGGGGTTGAGGGGGTGGGGGTTGGGGGGGGGGGGGGGGGGTCTCTCCCCCCTCCTTCCAGATTTGGCACCCAAAATGGCTGAGTATTTTGGCTAATACTTGACTTTTATATGTGGGCCTCCCCTTTTGGGAAATCCTGGATCTACCACTGGCCTGGATAAATGAATGCCAATCAAGCCATAATATGAATTATATGAATTTCAAACTGGAGAAAAGTATTTCTGAGGACTTCTGTGTAATTAAGATGGTGGTGTTTTAACATCTGCAGGCTATAACGAGTGCACAGTTGTATGTTCGACAGCTGACATTTGAGACCCTACATCTCTGTGATAAGTACGACGTCTGTGATTCCATTCCTAAACTTTTGAGCTCACTGGATGAGGTAAATCTAGGCCCTATTCCAAATTCAAATCAATCATTTAATATGTATATTAAGATGATATTTTATAATGAATCGGAGATACATGTATATGATATAGTTTATGTAAATTGAAATGACTTTTTAATGAATAAAGTACAAAAACTATGAAGATTGTTGATCTTCTTGTTAATAGAGTATATTTTTTTGTTTAATAGCAAACTTTTTTTTGCAGGATCTGGAAATAGATGCTAAACGATGTCTGACATTGAATGGTGAGAAATGGGAGGAACATGCCTGTCACATCACAACTATGATCAAAATGCAGATGAAGGTATCTAATATTGATTGTAATTTATTTGATGATATTCAGTATGATTTAAAACTACACATCATAATGAACAGACATTTTGATACTCAATATACCACATTATTCTCAGATAATGATGGAAGGGCTATTCACTAGCATTGACAAGTATATTTTTTCAAAGATAGATTTCTACTGAATTTCATATACTTCCCTCGTCTTAGATTAGGCTGAGGTCAAGTAATGTAGATCAAGGAAAACAAATAAAATTCTGTTTACACTTGTGCTCTCCATGGTAAACACTTTCAACGGATTTTAAGATGAACCATTTTATTAGCTCACCTGAGCCAAAGACTCAAGAGAGCTTTTCTGATTGAGGTGTGTCTGGCATCTGTTGTATAGTTATTGTTGTTCTAACTTTTCACATTTTCATCTTCTTCTCCAGAACCACTGCATGAGTCAATTTCAGTCAAAAAAGGGTGGGGTCATTTTAAGATCTTCCTCTCAAGAATCACTTGTTCAGAAAATTTAAGTGAAAGCTTCCTGACAAATTGTAGGTTCAAGTTTATTCAAATCTTGGCCCCTGGGTGTAGGGTGGGGCCACAATAGGAAATCAAATTTTTACATCCATGGGAATATACATGTATAGGAAAAATCTTTTAGAATCTTCTCAAGAACAATAGGGTCATGATTAGTCACATTGATATGCAAGCATCTTCAGGTAGTGCAGATTCAAGCTTTTTCAAATCATGACCCCTAGGAGTAAGGTGGGACCACAATAGGGGATCAAAATTTTACAAGTACATAGGGAAAGGTGCTTAAAAACCCTTTCATTCAAGAACAATACGGCTATTGATATGCAAGATCTTAATGTGGTTCAAATTCAAGTGTGTTCAATTTAGAGGTGCTAGGGGTAGGGGGGGGCCACAATAAGAGATCAAAGTTTTAGATGGGAATATACAGGAAATCAATTAAACAATTTTTTTCAAGAATAGCAGGGCCACACTAAATCATATCAAACTGCAAATGTTCCTAAGTTGTGTGGATTCAAATTTTTGTTATGCCCCTTCAACTAAAGTCGGGAGACTTTCCGAGAGGGTGTATTGTTTTTGATCTGTTGATCTGAAAATTTAACCTAGCTTCCTCAGTAACTTGAATAGGGAATGAGAGGGCTCTCAGATTTCATTCCTTGTGGCCTTTTTTTTGGTACCAAATTTTTGGACTTGTGACCTTGGAGTTTGACCTACTTTTAAGAAAACCTAAATTAGGCAATATCTCCTGAACTACTATTGTTACAATATCAGCATATCACTTTGTTTGATCAACCGTGCAAATTTTTGGGCATAACTTCTCAGATTTCAATGAAACATGTTTCACTTTTGTTCTCAATGAGCAATCATATTGAAAGAATGGCATAACATGGTCATCCAAACTCACTTTTATTGAAACCCTATGACCAATCAGTGAAAGAAATTTGCATGCTCAATCAAGCGAAGTAACATCTTATTGGAATGATAGTACATGTATTTAAGGTAGGACTTTCGTATTTTGTTTACAGATTCCTTATGGCAAGACCTTGCATTTCACACCATTATCTTTGACCATGTGATCTTCAGTCACGGTTATGTTGTGGCCCTTTGGGGTTAGGTTGGGGTCAAAATTTTTCATTGAAATTATTTGGGTTTTTTTTAAACCACAGGGCCAAGGTGACTCATGTGAGTGATGTGGCCCAAGCACTGCTTCTCATTTGTTGCTTGTTCATCACAACATTTACATTGAACAATGCATAAAGTGTAGAAAGTGTGTATCATTGATAAACAAATACCTCCTGTTGTACTGCATAACATAATACATGTACTGTAAATATTGTGTTGAATGATCGATTTGACAATGGAATTAATCTGAATCAGCATTAGTGGCACTGATCTATTGTGATTGGTAAAGCCATCGTTTATTAAATGATGTTGATGTTACATACATTTATTTTTATATTTTATAATATTTATGTCTTTTTGACAGGATCATCGTTTGATCAAATTATCTCGAAATCAGTTACTATTAGGAGCCTGTGATCATGTGATAATGATGCTAACTAAACGGACCAATGAAATTTTACAACAAGTGCAAATCCAGCTAGAAATTAAATCTACAGACAAAAGTTTTCAGGGATCAAAAACTTCTCTGATCAAAACCAGAGACTTTGTGAAGGAATTAAAATTGGTCACATGATTAGATTGATTGGTCCAGGAACACACAGCGAAACTCTATTAACTTTTGTATATCATAAGTGCAATCAAAAAGGACTTTTCATGTTTTTTTATTTTGTTTTACAGAATTACTTTTTTGTAACAGTCTTCCTATTGTACAATAAAAATATTTTTTTTTAAAAGTGAGTACGTACCTACATGAAAGCAATAGTCTGAAACATGTTTTGATTAATGTTATGATTTGCCGCCAGATGCAGGGCTTTGATTACCTGAGTTAGGTGACCTACATATGTATAACTATTGGTCTGCATCCGTCGTCGTGCGTTAACAATAATTTTATTGGAACATTTTTAACTTCTTGATAACTACCCTTCCAATTCTTTTCAAATTCGGTATGAAGGATCTTTGAGACAAGGGGACATGAATTGTAATTATCAGGACTCGTGAAGCCTTGGGGGCAGGATAAAAACTGCCAAAATTTACTAATTTTTAAACAATCTTCTTTACATCGCACATGCCGGTATTAAAGAAAAACTAAATGCATAGAGTAGGAAGGTTTCTACCAAACTGATGCTGCTTATAAATACACAACATAGTGAAACGACTACCGGTGTAACAGAGAACCGGTATACCAGAGCGGTAACAACACCGAGGACCTGTCGTCATATTTAAACACGGTTCTACTGCAATAGATTCAGACTCCATCAAGAGTTTCAAAACAGAGGAAATCCCCACCTTAGTTAAATAATTCCTTGTGCAAGAATGATAAGGAGCAATACTCGCTTATTGTATTACATTTATTGTATTATATTTATTTGTCCTTTAACATGAAAAACTAAGAAAATTATATATTGATAAATATTATGAAAACCTGTCAATGTATAAATTATTACAACTATATACAAATACAAGTGTTATGTGTAATTTTGGGATTTTTTAATATAAATCTTGTAAACTGAAATTAGAGGCCATAACATAAAGAGGTTTATCCTCAACATATCAATAAAGATGTCCTTTATATTAATATCATTATCCTCAACACATCAATAAACATGTCCTTTATATTTGAGACACATGCTCTATTTTTGTGCTTAAAATTGTTATATCTTATTGATGTCTTTTTTCACGTATGCTATTATTGTAATATGTGTTACATGTACATTATTTGCAACCTATAAGCAATACTGCTTTTGGAAATAAACCAACAATAAAAGGGCCTTTAGACGAGTTGAGTGGTCATGAGTAAATAGTGCAATATACCAGAAGGATTCGCTAACAACTACTCGAAGCTTCTGGAGTTAGGTGGAGTCTAAACAACAGGACAATGTCGGTGTATCACCACATGAGAGAAAAGGCCAGCTTCTCAGTGATCGTAAGTCCAAAGCTGGGGTATCAGTCGATCAGTTTAGCTTGCTATTCACACATGAAACATCAACTACTACGCCACACGCTATCCAATCATGTGACCGTGTGATTGAAGACGCCTCTGTTACTGAGGATGGTATCCTAAAACTTCTAAGGAATATTCAAATTACACAGGTCCCTAAACAGATGCTATCCCGAACCGGGTACTGAACTCGCCCCAAGCATCACATTGCTTTCCAGAAATCACTGGATTTAGGGATCATACCGAGCTAGAAGCTGGTGTAATGCAAATATAGCACCGGTCTTTATAAAAGGGGACCAACACTTACTAGAAATTACCATCTAGTTTTATAAACAGCCGATTTAAGTAAAGTGCTTGAGCATATTGTGTGCCACCGTGTGATGAAGCACTTTGAATGCCTTAAGATCCAGAATTCTTTAAATCACGGTTTTCGCTCGGGCTATTCTTGCGAGACCCCGTTAGCAGTCACAGTGGAGGACGTAACGTTGAGCTTCGATAGCGGATTACAAACGAACACTTTTCGAAAGCGTTTGACACTGTGCAACATGATAAGCTTCTTCATAAACTGCGAGAATACAGGGCCAGTTACATCAGTGGATCATAAACTGCGAGAATACAGGGCCAGTTACATCAGTGGATCATATCGTTTCTACGTAACCGTTTGATGAAGCTAGTGTGTGAAGGAGAGTGCTGGAGAGAAGTCACAGTGGACTCCAGAGTCCTGCAGGGTACTGTTCTAGGACCCCTCCTCTTCCTTTGTCATATAAATGACTTGCCTGATACCGTGGTGTCTCCAGTGAATTTATTTATTACATAACGAGATAACATCATATGAAGATCATGTTATCTTTCAAATCTAGAACGTTTACAATCCCACACGATCACTAAGATCCGAATCTCTGCATCTTCTCCAGGTACCTCGGACACGTACGAAAACATATGGGGATCGACGTTTGGACAAGGCTGCATTGAGTCTCTGGAACTCTCTGCCTTTTAAGCTCAGACAATGTACTTCACTGTCTAGTTTTAAAGTGGACCTCAAAACGCATCTTTTTAGATTAGCTTTTAATTTGTGATTATTTTTATATACTTAGTCCTCTTACATACAGCTCTTACGGTGCTGTTAAAAAAAACCCTGTAGTTTGTTTTTATACCCGTGTCCTTTCTATGTATTTAATTATTCCTAAGGGTTGCATATGAATTCTATCTTTCCATTAGTAATAATAAATGAATTACGGAACACTAAATTATCTTCGTTATCAATGGGTGTTAGCGGGGGGTAAAAGCTTAGGCCTACATGTATTGCGATCCACATTTCATGATGAATGCATATAAGGAATACATGTAGTTAAACTGTTTAATTAAATGCAAACGATGAAATGGTCAGTCTATGGGCTGGGAGAAAACTGCGTTATGAAAGTCATTTTTTAACATGAAATTACTGAGAAAAAAGATATACCGACAGGTATGGATAAAATGAAGGAAATAGTCCCTACCCCTATCATTTTCTCTTGTGCGACGTGGAAAGGAATTTACATTCCAAAGTGACTGTATTACGATGTATAATTATCTTTTATGATAATACTGCTTTCAAATAATACAGATAATTTATTTCAGATTGATAATACATGTATATGGGGGCGATTGGACCTAGAAGTTCACAGTAATGGCCTTCATCACTGGTACATACATGTACTATACTGACACGCGAAAGAAAAGCATCCCCATTTATACGTCATCAATTTTTATGTGACTTACTCTAAATTCACTGCGTTATCCAATAGAATAAATGTGTATCTTCTATGAATGATATTGTAAAAATCAAATTATATAGTTGAACGAAATGATACGAATAATACGAAAACTGGAGGTTGCGTTCTTCTTTCCGTTTAGTATAATAAATCTATTAGTGGTCTTTAAAAATACTACAAATAAAGAAAAAAATCAATCGCAATTTTTTTAAATTGAATTATGTGTTTACAACAAACACGAACTGAGTAAAACATGTATGTAAACATAATACATCCCAGTAAAAGAGGACAGCACTACAGCATACAAACTCATCTCTTTTCATTGTAGAAATTTGACAGTACACATGTACATATATGTTTAGGACCTTCGTGTCAATTATGCTGTCAAAATTAAATTCATACAGAAAATGGAAAACAGAACTCACCAAAAACACACCGAAACTCAAATTCACTTTAAGATAATGAACTGCAAATAGCAGCTATGACTTTATATGATTTTTATTTTATGCCATTGTAAAAGTTGAACGGCTTTGACATAATAAAACACTAGCCATCCTGAATGTTGTTATTCCTCAATATCACTAAGAAGCACTGTATCCAGAGAATGCGTAAGGATATGGCGGAAGGTAACTAGTACAATTTGGTCCGGGAACTTGATTTTGTAAAAGTCTCAAAATATTACAGGCTGCCATGCTCTCTGATTTTGAATCTGCCGTTTCACTGTCACGTGATCTATCCCGTTTGTACTTAGTCCGTCTGTTTTGAAACCAAACTTTTACCTGTAAAAAAATTTATGAGGCTCTTGAAATCATTGGTTTGAAAATTTACAGTAGTTAAGGACATTGGCAAATCTACCGAATTTATGATACATGTACAAGTTTTAGATAAAAACATATTGACATTAGCAGCTATGCTGCACACTATCGTGGTACATTTTTCCTATGAAGCCATGCATTCCAATAAAATATTCCAATGAAATATAGAATTGCCTACAGTTTCTCAATTTCTTCTTTTAGAGTTCACCTGTTGATATTTATCGAATACTGTTATATGATTTATACTCAATGAAATTAGTCAATGGTTGGTATGAACATATACATGTATAATGCATCAAAGTGGATTGCAAATTAGTTCCCATTTCACATAAATGTCGAGTTCTAATCAGTTCGACAAAGGAGTGATCAGTTGACCACCGTTGATTAGTCTAATAATTGTCACCAGAAATCAAATACCTATTCTAATCTTAAAGAACCTGAATGGTCTAAATCTTTTCTTTTAGAATGCATTGTCTTAATTGCCAATGGCCTTACGGTCTTTAGAACGCATATATTAATTCTGATTTACTAATACAAAGCAATAAAGTTGTAACCGAAATATAATTTTCGTTTTGCAGAGAAAATGGTAAAGGGTAGTTGTCCACGAATCTATGTAATGACGGATTTGTTTTATCCTCCCGAAAATTACAAGCAAATGTGGAAGTTAAATTGTATTTGAAAGACATGTACCTGAGTTTCTGACAGCTTAAGCTGTTTCGCTAGTTGTGTTCTTTCCTTTCCGACTAGGTACTGGTTCCTCTGAAATTCTTTCTCCAGCTGAAACAGTTGTTCTGAGGAGAAAGTCGTTCTGGCACGTTTAGGACGATCTAGATCAAGGGCTTTAGGGAAGACGAGTTCCTTTATACCGCCATGAGCATCTGTTTATAACAAGAAATTAAATTTTATCGTAGTATTTATTAAAGACACTTCCATCCAAACATGCACGAACCAGAAAAATCCCACTCTGTATATAAAAGTATGACGTTAGTCATGCAAACAATCTTACAGGTAGTTATAATCGCAGCATCTAACTAACACACATAAAATATCACAATGTATAAAATACTATATACATGTATAAACCTGATGAAGAAATAAACTAGTAGAGTATATTCAATCACAGGAATCGATTATTTTATGAAAGGTGAAGATAACGAACAGTGATCAATCTCATAACTCCTATAAGGAATACAAAATAAAGAGTTGGGCAAACACGGACCCCTGGACATACCAGAGGTGGGATCAGGTGCCTCGGAGGAGTAAGCATCTCCTATCGACCGGTCACACTTGCCGCGAGCCCTATGTCTTAATCAGGTAAACGGAGTACTGGTAGTAACCCGTAGTCAAAATCAGAGTTCCAAGAACGTATCTGTAATAATAATAGTAAATGTTTTAGGGGGTGCTATGGCATAGACCCGTACTATTAATATTACAGACAAAATTACCGGTTTTCCTGTGATTAGATCGGCTTTGTAATATTTTTATTTTATACCTATAGTTATATACAGTATATGTATCTAACACACAGTATATAACTATTTGTTAGATACTGCACAGAACAGTATATTATACAATTATTGCTGTTTTTGAAGTCAATACGATGATTTAGACACCTGAGGAGTACAATATTCACCGAGCCCGAAGGGCTCGGTGAATATTGTACTCCTCAGGTGTCTAAATCATCGTATTGACATCAAAAACGGCAATAATTGTTTTATTAAATGATTAAAAAACCTTCAAGATTGTTCTTTGCTGTAATTGTAAGTTTCAACGACCTATTTTTGGTCCTATGTGGAAAAAATAATGCCTTATGTTCACCTGGAAGGTCACGTGCAGGTAAACATAACGTAGTATGATTTCTACATTGTTGGATCTCAGCCAATTAGAGAGCTAGGACTTATTCAATCATATAATAAAACACTTTATTGATGGCATCACTACGCATTATTTAGCCATCCTATAAATGAAGGAAATACGGGATGAATTAAACGTTTATAAGATGTGAATGGTATATCATTACATTTTTCTCTATTAAGTTTAACTTGAAAAATAATTGACGGTGTATAGAACTTCTACAAATTAATGACTACAGGATATAAAATGGACGCTGAAATCAATTTGGCTTCTTTTATACCACCAATCACTGCCAATTAGATTCGCCTTTCATAACAAACATTATCAAAATATAAAACTGCACCAGTTCCCCCTCTCACTGTATTGTGAACTTCTAAGTTCAAATACCACCCAAGGAAATTTCACTCCATCAACCACGCTTATCAATGATGATATCTACGGAGAACAAATCATATTTTTCATTCAAAAAGTATTTGTATCTCTTTCAAGAGTATTAGGTTCTACCAGCTTTATTCAGGGGCGTCTTTTTTCCTCACGAAAGTTGGTAGACTGCATTATATTGGAGATTGTGTCGATGAAACATGAACGCTTAAATCTAATTATTTATTGATTCGGCTAGCTTTGCATTATTATTTCTGTAAATATTATACACGTACTGGGTGGTAGCTGAACTCAAAACTTGCGATTGAAAATTGATGATTTTATTGTTCTGGAATTAATCGTATAATTGCTTTCGTTGATGCAATCGGATTCCTCATGGATTCGAAAGAAGTTTCCTAAAATGTTCAAGAGTATCTCTTTCTGAAGGAGAAAGCTGAACAAGTGTCGAAAGGCTGGATTTTCTTCTCCTTCACATCCTCTTGGTCCTTAGGAACAGTATTCTAGGAATATTTCATCATCCATAGGGTAGAGGTTCTAACGTAATGTCCGGAGAAGTTGCGGATGAATATCGTAATTAGCCTTTTTCTGATGTCTGGTTCTGTGTGTGTCTGGTTTTCTTTTCTTTCTCTTTTTTTTTTTTTTTTTTTTTTGTTGGTGAGCCAGTTCAAATGACCACTATATTTAACTACGTAATCCACTTTTTCATTCTTCAGTGACTGAGGTTCCAACTTAATCTTGAGAGATTTTGCTTGTTACGAATGATTAACATTTTCTGACATCTGCAATGAATTTGGTTATCTGATGTCTTCCCAGCTAAACGTCATAGTACATATAACAGCACTAATATAGAGGAATGTGATTCGGCTTATTTAGCTAAACCTATATTACAGTAATACCTTATAATCATAGTGTACATCAACTGTAAAGGAAAGTTTGGATTGTTAATGATCCGTACGATATGTCATTCTTTACTTCTGATACATAAATCTGAGAATTGTGAAATCCCTGTATAACGCCTTCAGACAAAAAATGCCTCCTGTGAGTTGGATTCACTGTATGTAAAATAAAACATGTAAAGGTACATGTGTATGTCCGGGCGGTGGTGTGATAATATCACATCGTGTATTTAGATAAAACGAAGGTCTTTTTAATGATATTACACATTCCCATATCACAAGATGTTTAAATGAGTTATTTAAGTGTCGATATCTTCAAAAATCATACAGATCGTTTAAATATTCCCCTTCCTAAAAATACATGTATATACCACCATTAGTATTGGTTTTGACTCTTTGAAATAGTGGACATGACGAAAAATTTTCAGTTGATTTAAAAACTGTAAAATTTACATATTGAATTTTAAAAAAAAACAATATGTAGTCATTAACGACACAAAATCGGATTTATTTATTGTCATTAAAAAGTGGGCGTACCTCAGGGAAGTGTATTAGGACAACTACTCTCTCTTTCTCATCTACATAAACGACATTGCTCTTCGTAGTGAAGGAGTAATTGTTCGCAGATGACACATCCTTTTATGGTTGTTATAGTTGAAACCTCTCTTTAAATATTGTATTGAAAATGCATTGAATTCATCAATATTACTTAATAATTATCTCGGTAAAATTGATAAATGACCAAATAAGTGACTCGTAAATTTCAATCCGTCTAAAACAGATTGCATGACAATTACTTTATTTAAAAAAAAAACATAGAAAGGAAAAACCTTTTTATCCATCACACATTTTCTACGATGTCCATCTAACTGAAGTTGATTTTCATAAACATTTTGGTGTTACAGTTGATTCCTATAAACATTAAGGTGTACAGTTGCCAGTGATATATATATCATGGACTCTACATTTCAATGAAGTATGATCAAAAGCCCAAATATGATGTGAACACTAAAATTCACTCTGACCGGAGCACCTTACAAAATAGCTGTTTCTTTTTCGTTAGACCCATACTAGAATATGCAGACATCGTTTGCGACAAACCAAATTATTTATCTCAATATACTGGCATCTAGATACCTTTTACATGATGAAAATGGATTATAAGCTCTCCATCTCAGTCGGCGAAATCACTGTTTACTTCAGCTTCAAGAATATATCCTAAAAAGCCCACGACTATCTAGTAGATACCCTCGTCTCATCATCACTACAACACCAGACAGTCTAATTCTTTGTACGAAATTCAAGCTATAGAGCACAACTATATTTCAATTTATTTTCCTTTAGGTACTATACACAAACTAACACATATCCAATGTCATTCATTTGTATCTAGTTTCAGCCTACTCAAACTTCCAAGCTATTTTTATTTGTTTTGATGGATACTTTCAACATTGAATGAAAATTCAGATATATTATATTATCCAAAAATCTTTCCAATTTTTAGGTATAGATTTTCTGTTTAATATTTGTGAAAATGCATACTGTATATAAGCTAACCATTTATAGGTAAGGTAATTCCACCCCTCTAGAATTATAGGTTTAGTTTTATATTTGATTGTTGATTCTTCAAATAATATATCTTAGTAACAAATAAAAATGATAAAATAAGTATGTTGTGGTATTAATAAAATTTTTATCAATTAGCACATATATAGGCCTACCTGTTATCAACGCCAGAAAATTGCAATTTTCCTTAAACAGCATTATCAAAATTTCACAAAAACTAGTTTAAACGATATAATAGTATTCATAACAATTTCATGAAACTGTTAAAAAATATACAAAATGTTTGTGAAAAATAAAGGAAATCTATCGCATGATGGACTTGATAAATAATGTAATAAAAACAGAGTTATTGCCCTTGGCTTCAAGGTTTTGAAGCATATAATTAATCATACACGACCCTAACTAAATTTGTGTTCCTCTCATGCATAAATCTTATTAATTAAATCATTGACTTTGCGAAACCTTATGACGTCACAGGAGGGTGGAACTACGTTTAACACGGTCCATATGATATATCATACACGTATATCTATATACAGCTTCCAACTCCAGAAAATTAAACATTTATAAGTTTCATTTCACTCCCTAAAATGTTGCACATTTTACAATTAATGGGTTATTTTTTTTTTTTTTTTTGGTGTGGGTTTTTTTTGGTTTTTTTTTTTGTTTGTTTGTTTGTTTGGGGGTTTTTTTTGTTTTTTTTTTGTGATTTATTGTGTTTTTTCATACTTTTCACACTGTATGAGAAAAAGAGAGAGAAAGGGGAGGGGAGAGATTTAAATTTGTCTAGGACTCCCACAGCTCATCAGAAGATTTCTTTTCTTTTTTGTCATTTTTATGGTAATTTGACGGTTTTATGTACATGTAATGATTTTGTGGTGGATAACAGCTCATTCAAAGAGATATTAATTATTGTTTGCACACCTTATACTTTTTACCTGTACGTTTAATTTGTTAACGCGCTTCATGACGTGTGAAGCGTCGCAGTTTACACACTCTTGGATTTTCAAAAGTGAAATCTATTTCTTAAATGCATGGTAATAATTTGCCATTTTATTCATCATTATGATGCAATGACTTGATGCGTCAACCTTTCATTAACTCGTAATTACGATGTCTTTTCTCGTTATAACGAGATCTTTTCTTCTAATTTAATAAAGAAAACTTTACATGTAACCCATAATTACGATATGTTTTCAAATATCAATGAAGAACTCCTATTGAACGCTTATTGAAGAGCTTTGAATATATTAATTAATTTGATGTTTTGTCAGTATAAACCTGTGTTGTTTCAATGTATACCTCTTAAAAACTAGCATTAAATTGTTATGGAATTTCTGACATTTGTATAAAGTTGAAAAATATGAAATATAAATACAGGTATACAAAATTACAATTTAAAAATCACAAATACATCTAAAATGTGAAAGCATTGCGATAATCGGTTCCCTTTGTTCAATATAGTGCGTGTTGTTATTTTAATTTCCAAATATTTATACATGTACAATTAAAGTTAATCCCAAGTGTCACTGTGCGAAAAAGGGGATAAAATGTTACCATATAAACTCTGACAGCGAGATTTACTAATGTTATTTCTTTTCAAGGTCTTCCAAACCTCATTTTTGTATTCTAGTATTTGTTACAATCGTCTTATAACTAGGAAATACAAAGCTGTGAAGTTATGATTTATCCTCATCATTGTATTTTCTCTCGTTAGTGTCAAATTATCAAATTCACGTAAAATACAATTTTGAATACATTTTCTGTATTAGAACCTGCACTTAAACACGAAAGGGGTGTAACGGAAGACAAAATCACATGAATATGTTGTAAACTCCAGCGGAATTAATCATATAATCCAAAATGCATATGTTGTAAACTCCAGCGGAATTAATCATATAATCCAAAATGAATATGCTAAAGTACTTTAGTCCCCTATCTTAATTTTCATTTGATTTACGAGTACACTGGGAAGAAATGTTGGCAAGTAGGTATACAACTGTATATTAGTAAATGTATCATCAAACTTATTTTCATAGCTAAATTCTTCATTTATGCTATAAAACAATAAGCATGCGATGAACAGTTTCTTTGTCTTAAGTTCATACTGATGTCATATCGTAGATAATATTCCAAAGTAGTGGTATAATGTTCAGCCAATCCTGAATGTGTGACCGTCAAGTCAAAACTTTGAGCGAAGACGAGCATTTATCTCATGTTAAAGCTGATATGAATTCATAAATATGCTGGAATTCTCAGTGTTTGTCATATTTCCCTGTTAATCTGCCATATTAGCTGTAAATTAGTAAAAACTCAAATTTTTTGGGATGAATTATAAAAAAGCGAAGATAATTAACGAACAATAATCAATCTCATCAATTTCACAAATAATACAAAATTCAGAGTTTAGGGTAAACACGTACCCCTTTGAAATATCAGAGGTGAGATCAGGTGTCAAGTTACTCCAGAAAGCTATCGGCTCAGCGTTATACTTTTAACCTATGATATCGTATAATGATTATATGCATTTTTTTCATTACATTTTATTTTTATATTCTTTCAATTTTATGCATACATTTTTATTACCGAGGTATATAAGGAGGTTAGGGACGTTACCCAAGGCTCTTACTTGTAGGGGTAGTGACTAGGAGGAGAAACATCCTCTGTTTACCTTATCGTATCTAAGATCTTAATTCAAACATCAAGCCACACACGCAAAATACAGCTATAAAAGTTGAACTGTGATTAAAAATAAAATCGACGAAATTTTCATTTACATGAGTTATGATTTTCATTCACGATATTTTACCACTTCAGATAAAAAAGATTATCTTGATGATCGTATACCATTTTATAAGAAGGGTGGCTGTACACTGATAATGTAGTGTAAAATCACCCTTTTGCATATTTTCTTCATTTATAAATTACATACTATCAGGAATGGTAAATCATTTCACAACACAAAATACATAAACGCATTAATTGCATTTAAACATACAAATTTCATTCACAAATATAAGTATTCAGAAAAAAAATTGCATGGAGTAAACCTGTGTTTGAATGTTTCTGTAATATATGTCACAATGATTACAGTCAGCTGGTGTACCGGTAATTTTGTAATGTGTCACAATGATTACTGTCAACTGGTGTACCGGTAATTCAGAAATATGTCATAATGATTACTGTCAGCTGGTGTACCGGTAATTTTGTAATGTGTCATAATGATTACAGTCAGCTTGGGTACCGGTAATTCTGTAATGTGTCATAATGATTACTGTCAGCTGGTGTACCGGTAATTCAGAAATATGTCATAATGATTACTGTCAGCTGGTGTACCGGTAATTTTGTAATGTGTCATAATGATTACTGTCAGCTGGTGTACCGGTAATTTTGTAATGTGTCATAATGATTACTGTCAGCTGGTGTACCGGTAATTCAGAAATATGTCATAATGATTACTGTCAGCTGGTGTACCGGTAATTCAGAAATATGTCATAATGATTACTGTAGGCTTTGATGTACCGGTAATTTTGTAATGTGTCATAATGATTACAGTCAGCTGGTGTACCGGTAATTCATTTACAGCTACAATAATATCGTATATCTGGCTCCATGATAATATACTAAAAATAAATATATGCCAACATTTCAAATCGACAAGATATTTATATTCATTATAAGTCCGTAAAATTAATGATTCACTACAGCAACGTAATATAAGAGTCTCAATATATGGTTATATATGAGCTACAGAAACACTTGAAGATGTTAAATACAAAACGAACAGCCAATCTTTCAAAAACATACTGAAATACATAACAGCAGGGGGCATATATAGTATTTGATAACAGACTAAAGTAAAACGAAATGAATACTTTGCACGCCATCTAGCGTCAATTCTGATAATGATTGTTGGTTTTTGCATCGGTGGTTGTTCGTTTAGCAACGGAGTCTGTTGATTCTGAAAATGAGTCTTTTGGTTTTGTTTTAAGCAATTTAATATGCCTATCATATATCATATATATGTTTTACATGAACTTCAATTTTGTGCCTAGTAGTGTTTGGTGTTTTTGATTCAACAATAGATAATATCAGCATAGTTTGAAAATTAAAATAACATGCATCCATTGTTGATATTAAACTTTTTTCTTTTTTTTTTTAGATTTGAATATTTTTCTTATAGCCAGCTATAATTTAAGTCGGTCACAGGTTGTTATTCATGGTACATCGGACAGTTTATTTAATTATTGATCACATGATAGTTCTTAGTCAGGGTGAGATGTGATTTGGATTTAGATATTGAATTAGTGGTTGCATTAGCACATCAGCTGAAATTTGGACATCCAGACTTCATAGGTATATACTAATCGGGTGTATGCATGAAATGAGTATAAGAGGAGTACGACTTTTAAAAATATCATTCCACAATGATTGATTCAGAAATCAGTTAATCGATAATATCTAAACCCATCAGGATTCTAGTACCATGCATTTGGTAAGAATGTGTTGTCTGGACAGGCTCTTGTTATCTATGCTTTAATTCTTAATGATGTGACTTGATTAAAGAAAGGTAATTCTATTTATTACATTGATGAAATCATATATCGTCGAGTTATTTCCTTTGTCATGCCTATCTGTGATTTTATGTCATGTGTGTCATTCGTAGGTTGTATATGTTTAAAGTGTGGTGTTTCTTAATTCCCAATCCTTTAAATAGTCGAACTATATTTATCAAGATCCATATGTTTATTGTTCACATTCATGAGCAAATGACATTTGTTAAACAACTAAACATATTGAAGGCAAAAACATTGGATATGTGAATATCTATTGCAGATATGGTATACGGATTCATATTGATCGAAATAAACCTTGTAACCTTTTTATATGAATGTGATATGAACCTTGTAACCTGTTTATGTGAATGTGAAATAAACCTTGTAACCTGTTTATGTGAATGTGAAATAAACCTTGTAACCTGTTTATGTGAATGTGATATGAACCTTGTAACCTGTTTATGTGAATGTGAAATAAACCTTGTAACCTGTTTATGTGAATGATACAGTGTATACCGCGTTATCATATATTGCTATTTTATGTCATCAGCATAAGTAGTGCATGATCTCTTAGCATTTATTACATTTTTGTTTTTTAGAACTTGTTCCCAATCCTTTTGATTTGATCAATAAAATATGTTTAAAACAAAACATATCTACTACAAATAAGATAAGATAAGAGTTTTTACTTCGCATTTTATCTAAATTATTCCAAACTTGTATAATGTTTTACTCATACGTACACGTGTACGTACACGTGTACAATATGTTTTGGGGTTGTTTTTATTTTGGGCAATGCATGGTGTTTTACAATGTGATTTCATTTGTTTCTCAACCCCCCTACCTTACTTTGTTCCAGTCCAGCTAGAAATCATTCAGGTGAAAACAGTTACCTCTGAGGTATAGATGGGTAGAGTAAATGAACGGAGAAACATGTAGATATTTTTATAAATAATTCATGTCAGCTTTAACATGATTACAATTGTTTAACGTCAAATGACTCGAGTGAGAAAATGATAATTTTTCTTCGTTTTTAACCATAGTGTAAGTAAATATTTTGTTTCGAAACTATATCAACATTTTAAAATTCAGATTTTGACTTTGACTTACCATATTAATTGCATTTGTTATATATACACAGTCACGAACAATGAAGTAAAGACTCAAACTTTATCGCGCCATGATAAGTAGGCCGGTGTGAAGCGTTGCTGTTCGTACTCTCATGTATTTTTAAAAGTGAATTTTTTTTTTCATATTTACATTTTACTTTTATTCTGTCGGAATATTCTCAGTCGTTTAAATAGTCGTATTATATTTATCAAATTTATCAAGATAGATATAGATAATTATTCTGTCGGAATATTCTCAGTCGTTTAAATAGTTGTATTATATTTATTAACTTTATCAAGATTCATACGCACGTCGTTCACATTCATGAGGAAATGGTTTTCTTTGGAAATTATAATTCTTAATGACTTTTTGTATATCAGAAACGCGCCTTTCTCATAGGGATTAATGTTAAACTCTATGACAGATATTTCTTATATGTTTTATCAATTTTTAGAATTCTTTCGGTGAATCACTTTGTATGTGAATTATCTTTCATTTAATATCAAGTTTTGTGTTACATAACAATTTTAAATTCTTCAAAAAATGGTGATATTTTGCGTCGGATACCTTAAAAAGAGTCTGAAACTTATGAGAGATCTAGTAAATCATGCTTGCAACAAACAATGCTATTTTAAATTCTGAAGGAATGTAATTTTAAAATGAAAAGCGATCTTATTGAAATCTTATCCATGGCCAGTTGAGTGTTTTGTGATTGAATCTTGACCCTCCAAATTGGGTCTCTGGAACAGAAAAGTCCTTTACGGAGTGTAAAATTTCAGTCAAAATTGAATTCTCTATTCAAAATACTGTCTATAAGAAATTAAAGAATGTCTTGTGGCTAAAATACGAGATTCTTGATTTTCTTTTTGAAATCAGTGGTGAATAAAGGTCATATTCTACAACGCATACAGCCAGGGCATACCTTAAATCATAGCCAAATATCACAGCCTTAATTCCTGATTTTCTGTCTAAATCAATTAAATAACGAATTGATGATATCTTGGCATTCTATCTTTTAAAGTCATTAAAATCAACCGATTTCATATCCAATTAGATACAAAACCTTGTTTCAATCATCAGCGACGAAAGAAGTAATAAGTGTAAATATTTTCTCATACGAATTCAAATGGATTTTTCGATTGGAGTGAAATGAATACACCACGTTGGTTTTTAGGTGATATCCAGCTGCTACAGGTCTTCTCGTGTAAATGAAATGACATTTTGAGAAAAGTAACACACATAAACACAATAAAATTAAATCTAATGAAATATAACTCAGCAGGGCGGAGAAGGCGGACCGCGGGTCCTTAAGCGCAGTAGTTAATTTAGAAACGCGATGTCAATAACTGTACTACACATCTATACATTTGTAAAGGGGTAATCAGGTATGTATCGTCTTGTGAATCGAACAACTTTCTATTTGTGTAGTCTTTATGGTGCATTACGTCGAAGAAAAGCAATTCTCTCATATTGTGTCATTGATGTAATGTTTTGAAAAGAAAATCCGATCAATCGACCATGTCTCACTTTAATGTTTTAGTAAAACAATGCAGTAAAGAATTAACCTCTTCTCACCCTCCATAATTCATGTAATTGATAAACTATGTGTGCATGTAATTAAAATCATTTTTAATTGGATGAATCAAAGTAATTATTGATATCTGAATTATGTCCATAAGAAATATCTTCAGATGTGGAGTTCTAGAAAACGACGGTCGACATCCCAATGTGAACTAAATCATTGAATCTTTACTAATTAACAAAATACAGATCAAGATCAAAATATTTACATTTTCAATGTTTTTGCTATCGATATCTTTACCAGTTGAAGCCATTTTCTCATGAATGTGAACAAGGAGCGTGTGAATCTTGATAAATATAGAACGACTGGAAATTCCGACAGAAATGTAACTGTAAAAACATGTATAGGCATCAACTGCAACACCGCACGACAGCATGCTGGCCTAACGCGTAGCAGTTCATACCCAAAACTGTATTTTCAAAACTGAAATTTATTTCTTATAAGAAGCCGCCTGTCGTTAGTGGTGGTGTATACGACATCAGAACAATATGACAGACAGGTACTTGTATTCAGGTTCTCTTACCTTGAACCTTAATAGTTTGGCAGTAATCTGGATAGTCCAGTGGTTTGTCCGTGGTTCCCTGTTCCTCTGCGAGATGCCCATCTCTATTCGTGAGGTAATTGTAAGAGTTAAAGTCAGGTGTTTGGTTGTATTCCATAGTTTGAAGTTTTAGACAAGCACAATTATCATGAAGAAAGAAGACAGCATTTCTTTAACATTCACTTAAAACATAATTGAAATATCTCAGTTGTGTCACACATTGATATCATGAAATTAATGAGTCAAACGATGAAACCCCCAGACTCATGTTATTCTGATCGCATGACTACCAATCATTTAGCTTCAACCCCGCCTCCTTTTCTCAGTCGTTCATTTGGGCACGCGATAGCGATACACCTCCATTTAAACGACGATTATTTCATTTTGAATATGTTGTTGAAGAAAGGGATCACGTTCAGTATAAATTCCTGATAGATTTATTAATTCTGTTGCTTTACAAGCTCTTTACATGTATAGCAATCAAGGGAGCGATATATACTGACGAGGAAGGGTTTGCATTCAGTATATATACAATGATAATTTAGATTATTATTATAACTATATGATATCATAATGTGTTATGAAGAAGTGTAATATTACATTGCATCATGAAGAAGTCTGGTATATTACACTGCGTCATGAAGAAGTCTGGTATATCACACTGCGTCATGAAGAAGTCTGGTATATTACACTGCGTCATGAGAAAGTCTGATATATATATATATATATATATATCACACTGCGTCATGAAGAAGTCTGGTATATTACACTGTGTCATGAAGAAGTCTGGTATATCACACTGCGTCATGAAGAAGTCTGATATATTACACTGCGTCATAAAGAAGTCTGGTATATTACACTGCGTCATGAAGAAGTCTGGTATACTACACTGCGTCATGAAAAAGTCTGGTTTACTACACTGCGTCATGAAGAAGTCTGGTATACTACACTGCGTCATGAAGAAGTCTGGTATATTACACTGCGTCATGAAGAAGTCTGGTATATTACATTGCGTCATGAAGAAGTCTGATATATTACATTGCGTCATGAAGAAGTCTGGTATATTACACTGCGTCATGAAGAAGTATGGTATATTACACTGCGTCATAAAGAAGTCTGGTATATTACACTGCGTCATGAAGAAGTCTGATATATTACATTGCGTCATGAAGAAGTCTGGTATATTACACTGCGCCATGAAGAAGTCTGGTATATCACACTGCGTCATGAATAAGTCTGGTATACTACACTGCGTCATGAAGAAGACAGGAACTTAGTAGCAAGAAGATACAGACGTCCAATCACGTATCTACCAACTCTGATCTTTTAAGCGAGCTTCTATGTCAATGGCGTTGAATTAAATGTGTCAGTTTTATGTCTCTATTTAAAGATAATTTTAGCAATCTTGCTCTAATATAAGGAAAATATTTCAAAGAAGTTTAAGATTTTCTGAGTTCCTTGTACATGTGTTTTATTTTACTTCAAAATTTCCAAAGAGTTCCACCATTTTGCAGAACTTATAAAACACGTTCTTCCACGGTCGGGAACCATTCCAGACCTTAACTCCGGAAAACATTTGGAAATGTCAACCTAGAAGAAGGATTTTAAATGGGCATGGAAGGAAACATAGCTTCATAAGAAATATTTATATTCTATATCAGTAGATAATATGAGAAAATCAGTACAGACCAAAAAATATATTTGTTTTCTCACATTATCACCAGTGTGAGATCGACTTTACCCATGTGAGACAGCCATGTGAGATTTTTCTGTCTCACACTGCTGTGACGTCATTTGATTGTGACGTCATATATTTTCTATGATTTACGTTACACGGTGAAGATTTACGTTACACAGTGAAGTAAAAATATTTTGCATTGTTATCTTTAAATTTTAATGTAGTATAGCTTTCTGGTGGACAACCTTGGGATTTTTAGTTTACACTTATAGTGTAAACCATTTTCGGGTATGCTCTTTCTGCCTATCTAATTAGTTTTTGCATCGAAGTTCAAATGAGGATTTTGATAATCTAAAATTTTCTGAAAGCTCCTAATTTTATGCACTAAACTGTAGTTAAAATGTGAGAAAAATAATCCTTCATTATTTACTCGTGTGGGATAGGGAAATTCCACCCCTGGAACAAGATTCGTTGTCTAGGACTCGGCAAAGCCTCGTCCAAGACTGCGAATCTTGTCCCCTCGGTGGAATTTCCCTATCTCACACTCGTACTAATGAAGGATTCTATTAATCACCTAGATACATGTACTGTAAACGCCTATTGTAGCCCCAACCCGGCTCCAGGGTCGCGGTGTGAGCGAAATAAATTTACACCAGATCAATTCGATAGATTGTGTCTGTTGTTTATATATAGAAGACTTTCAAAAATGAAATCCTGCTTTCAACTTCTGTTGCGGTCACATATTGGTCCCGGGGGGTGGGAGAGGGGAGGGGTCGTGAACAATTTTAGAGGTCAATCCTAAGAAACAAAGTAGCTACCAATACTCATATCTCATGCACTGGCTTATTTTTTCATTTGAAATTCACAATTTGGATTGTTAAACGTGAATCGTAACAATAAAACAAACTGATATTACAACAAATAAACTGAATATTGAATAAGCAATCTTACAATGTTGTCTCATAGTCGAAATATTGTTGTTTTTTCGAAAATTATTTTTATGATAGTTTGAATTATCAATTATGATGAAATGTTGATATTTCCTTTTACTGAAAATACACATAAAAATTATAAGAATCAAGAATTATTTTTATTCAATTATAGAGCTTTACTTATATCTTTTATTATGTTTTTATAACATTCACTTTACTAAGTCTGCAGAAATGTTCCCTTGACTAAGCAAAGTGCATTTCTTTTATATATAACAATGCGACATTTAACTATGTGCATGACAAAGTACAGAACTGTTGCAATCCTTTATATGTGTAACAGCGAAATTAATTGAGAAACACTGAACTACAAAAGGTTTTTTGGTCTCTATTAATCGAAGGTTGAAATCACCAAAGATCCAAATTTATAGATATCAAAGATAGAAAACTTATTGGATAATAACGTGAATTGAAATTAATGTATTTAACCTTTCCTACATAATACTGATTATGAGAAGCATTTAGACAATTTTAATTGCATTCAAAATAGGGTGAACAATTACACATTTCCTTCCGAAATAATATACAGTCCATTTAGAACTAGTCTACATTGTTTTTTGAATTTCTTTTTTATAACGTTTCCAGATAAAATGCTATCTGCTTCAATATAAGCCATGTCTGTCATGTATCGCTTATCATATGGTAAATTAAAAAATCAGGATAATTAAACGTGCCCATATTCTTGTTTTTTTCTGGTTTCCAACTTTTGACTTTGTTCATCTCCCGATTCATATTGCTGTTTGTGTTTGTTATAGATTCTTAAGCTATTTTTTTTAAAATCGTTTTACGCCTATCAGCGAAAATTTTCAGTACATGTAAACACCAACCACACGATTATATCCTTTAAAAGTCACATAGCAAAGTACTCGCGTGTCCGAACTGAGATTCAGAAGAAAGGACAAATGCAAGAGACGGAAGATCGAGAGAAGAAAGGGAATATATAAACACATGCAGAAGAATATTGATATAGGAAATTAACATTATCATTGGTTGGCGCTCAAAGTATGTTCTAATGAAATCAACAGAAGCTCTTACAGGTTAGATTTACTGGGGGTGGGAGGGGGGGGGGGGTCACAGGTGATCAAAACTGTAACATAATAACAGGGATGTCAATGAAATTTATTTTGAAAATTAACAGACAAATTTTAATTGGACAAGTGTCGAAAATATCAACACGATACATCATTTAATCGTCAAAGAAAAACACCCAAGGTGCTTTCACCTGGTGTTAGATGACATAAGAGTTCGCCTTGTACATACATGTATAACCCCGGGGAATTTTTCTCCTAGGAAAGCAGGAAATATTTATCTCCAGATGTATAGGTCCAAATTTGATATCTCATGAAGGAGAATAAATAAATGCAACCGAAAATAAAATAGAACAGTTTTGTAGATGCTTGCTGGATTTTTCTTCTTTCAGGATTAATAGTGAACATGCTATTCCTGACTTATTACATGACGCAACGATTGAGGCCATTGGAAGGGAAGACTGAAGTTCTGAAAGCGGGAACTGCCTTATCAGATAAACTGTTCACTTTCATATAATATATACAAACCAACCGTTTATTCCCTTTATTGTATATTTTGTAAGTTACGAACAGTTTACCAACTTGATTCCCTTTATAAATAGGCACTGTATGTATCATGTCCAGTTCAAAGGCCAGTACTTATAATCTCAAGATAAAATAATTGAAACGAGATACGTTGGTTATTGACTATATGTATACACATGTACATGTAAATATTCACATTCCCAATGGTGTTGCCTTTGATTTTTTTACAACTTGTAATGAGAGTCATTGTAAATATAAATATTTACCAATTACGTTGTAAGGAAAATAAATATAAGGGGACAAGAAAAAAATACAATAAGAGAAACATGAACGATTTAATGAGCTAAGTTCGTAAAATGAGGAAAGTGAGATTTTGTGGGAGGGGCAGCGTATAAAAGATCGCGGCACCCTGCTTGTGACAGGTCAAGAGGATTAGGTTAGGTTTATTGTCCGGGGTGTCAGAGGAGGGAGGGGGATTTAGTGTAGGTACAATAATTAAAGGCTGGCAGGTGGACACGTGTTTTGTTGAGGTCCGCAAACGCGGTACTCCATGTAGTAAAGTCATTTTACTTTTCCCCCGTAAAATGATAGAATCATTTTTTAAAAAAGGTCTGTCCATAAAAATCGCAATAGCTTTACAACGACATTACTTCATATAAATCTAAATCGTGTTGAGCGCTTCTGTGATGTTTATATTTCATGACTTATAATCACGAATGATAAAGATATCATAACATTATCAAAATATCCAATTATGTTTCATAGCGGTGAGACGTAGAGTAGTCATTGGCAATAGTTTTCCCGTCCTTGCATGGTGCATGTGAAAGTTCCTCATAAAACAAACCCCAGCATCGAAGCCTGTTTGTTCGTCTTTTCCCCCTGAAAGCGTCTGAGCACACTTGAAGAGGTTGAGCACCTTAGTGGTTACTGGAGTGGTTTGTTGCTAAATTGTTTCTCTCTGTTAGGACAGGGTCAGAACGGTTAAACAGCGTGCGAGTAAACACACTATAATGTTATCTGCACTCCGGGTGTATTCACGACAGAGAGGGGTATTTTATAAGTATACTACATATATGTAATAATACTTCAATGCATTGACTGTACATGTGCTGTACGTAAATGTACCGTATACATATATGTGATTATTTATTGTAGTCGATTTATGTTCATGGAATTTTACGCTCATGTACCTGGGTGTATAAATAACTCGCGTGCTAATTTTAAAAAAAATATATCAATATATATGTATATGTAGTGCCAGTTTAAATGTTGGAACTATATGAATAAATTTTGTATAATGCAGGTATAATTAAATAAGATCGCGCATCTCAGTCGAAAGGTCCATTATCTTTACTTCTAATGCTCGAACTTGTACAATATCTATACCCGTATTCAGTAACAGGATTGACGCTTTAAATTAAATTTATTCTCACACTATTTATTGTGAAAAATCAAACTCCGTCATTTGCAGCACTCTATATATATATACGTACGGTTGTCACCGAATATTGATTATAAATATACGAGGGCATGAACCGCGATGCTTTAGGTCAGCATACTTCATGGGCTTCATGCAGAGTTATGTTGGCGTGAAGCGTTGTTCATAACCTCATGTATTTTCAAAAAAATGAAATTTAATCTCAATATTTACATTTTACTTTCATTTAATTTCTGTCAGAATATTCCCAGACGTTGAAATAGTTGTACCAAATTTATCCACATACATAACGCACATTGTTCACATTCACGAGGAAATGATTACCATTTCAATTATAATACAGACAATGTAAATACATGTAGCATGAATAAAAAAAAACCCACCAACGTTTTCGAATAAACCCGCCGACTCCCAAGTGCACCCGACTTGCAAGAAATTCCCTTGTGGGGAAATAAAAAATCATCCTAGGAAAAATGAAATTCAAATTTCAAATATCTTAAAATTCTAAAGAAAATTTCAGTTTCGCATGGGAAATTTCTTTCCTTTCGGCATTTATAAAAATTCAACAATTCTCAATATTTCCATTAGATTTTAATTTCCTTTAGGAAAATTTATCTTTCCCTTCAAATGTCTTTTTCAAATGTGTATCAACTGTCAACTTTCAAATGCGTATCAACTGTCACAAAGTTGGTTTTGAATTCTGCAGACGATAGTCCAAAGAAGTAAAGCAATTCCCATTTGGAACTTCGAAGACATGTATAGTGTGTAAAAAAAATAAAAAATAAAAATTGGACTCCATTTACATACCTGGAAATACAAAATAAAATGATTTTCTTAACATGTTTTCTTTCATTTTTCATCTGCAGCAGTCTGTATAAAAGGAGAAAGAAACAAACATTTTAATTTACGCCAATGGACATTTCACGTAAATATTAAAAGATTATTCGATATATTTCATGATTTTAAAAAACTTTTCGGACAAAGACGTGCATGTTTTTAATGATGAAATTTAGGGTGGTCATCGATTACAAATCCGGTAGTCATTCGGTCTTCACGGTGTATATTTACGTGTATGTACCGTTTGAAATTCTGAGAGTTAGTTCACGACTCCCACTACTAGCTGTTAAGAACCCCTAGAAATTAGACGTTACAACGTGCATGTTTACACTTTATTTCGTTTTGTTAAGATTTACCTGTCGCTGAAGTTTAGAAAACCCCTCCCCCCAATTTACAGCAAAATAAACGGTGATTTAAATACAACAAAGAATGAATTTAAACTCTCAGTTCCAGACTTTCGTTTTTACAATTTAAATTGACATATCAATCGGTGTATGCATTATGTGCAATCAAGTTTTCCTTTCACCTCCACCCTGGTTACACTTTTATTAATATCCAAATTATTTTGCTGATCTAACCGCCCACTGCCGAGAGAAAAGTACAGCTAAAGGAGAAAATAAATCTAATTAGATATAGCTTTATAACTAAAACATATTTTGATTTCTCTTTATGAACTACTGCCTCCGTCATTTTGGTCGGCCACCCGCGCTACCCGACATTAACACAATTGGTCTCTCACAGGAAACAGCCTCGAGCTGACAGATGCGCTGAACGTCCTCGCATTGTGTATCCGCCTACCCTCACCAACCCCTCTCCCTAGAAGCCCAGCGGGGGAAATTGGAGAGCGCATCTTCTTTTTGTTTAGGATCCAATCAATTGTCATTTAATATCCATGTGGTATAAATTGGCTGAGTTAAGGGAAAAGACTGAACTGCCAATTTTCCGATTTTGTGGAAACTCTAACGGGGTCACTCTCTTATCCAGTGCATATGGCAGTCCCTAAATAGCAAATTAACACTGCATTCACTGAATATTATACAAATACAATTGAGTTTAGGTACACTAACTTCATTAATTACTCTCTATTTTCCTGCATCTAAACTACAAATGCACGCCTCGCCCCTGCTCATCTCAAGATACTCCGTACACTTTCTCTTTTTGTTCCTCAGATATTTGGCCTTGCAGCAACTACTCTGTCAGAGAAACATAAAGCAATCAATGTAAAGCGAAAGTGTTTGCCATTGAGAAACTTGCATCTATTGAATATGAAGAAGTTATACCCTGCATTCAAACACTAGAATTCTCTTTGTAACCTCTAGCAAGGAAAATCTGGTTGCAATCTGCCTACACATATGCAATTCCCTGTCCCAATGATTCATATACTGCCAGTCCAAATGATTCACACATATGCACTGTTATCATAAATGAGTTACACATGTATAGTTAGTCTAAATGATTTGTAGTAGTCAGTTGGGTTCAACTGCTGGTGACCAGATAGCTCATTTGGTAGAGCACTTGACTGGAGATTCAGGGGGTCCGGGTTTACACCCCCATCTGGACCATTGCATTTTCTCTCTTCCTGTTACATTTGGTGCCATAGACCAGTCCCTGGAACTAACAAATGAAAATGCCTGCCAGAGGATTAAGATCCTGGGTTGATGTCTTCAAGGTGTGAAGACGTTTAAGGAGAAATGTAGCTGTCAGCTGGTTCGATCACCGGTGGCCAGATAGCTCAGTTAGTAGAGCACCTCTTACTAGAGATTCAGGGGGCTCAGGTTCGAATCCCAGTCTGGTCTGTTGCATTTTCTCCCTTCCTGTTACGGATTCATACATTACGTCATGTACACTGTTAGTCAAAATGATTCATCTACAAATACTTAGTCTGAATGATTATCACATGTACACTGTCTGTCTGAATGATTATCACATGTACACTGTCAGTGAATAATTAACACATGTACACTGTCAGTCTGAATGATTCACACATGTACACTGTCAGTCTGAATGATTCACACATGTACACTGTCAGTCTGAATGATTATCACATGTACACTGTCAGTGAATAATTAACACATGTACACTGTCAGTCTGAATGATTATCACATGTACACTGTCAGTCTGAATAATTAACACATGTACACTGTCAGTCTGAATGATTAACACATGTACACTGTCAGTCTGAATAATTAACACATGTACACTGTCAGTCTGAATGATTAACACATGTACACTGTCAGTCTGAATAATTAACACATGTACACTGTCAGTCTGAATGATTATCACATGTACACTGTCAGTGAATGATTCACACATGTACACTGTCAGTCTGAATGATTATCACATGTACACTGTCAGTCTGTCAGTGAATGATTCACACATGTACACTGTCAGTCTGAATGATTCACACATGTACACTGTCAGTCTGAATGATTCACACATGTACACTGTCAGTCTGAATAATTAACACATGTACACTGTCAGTCTGAATGATTATCACATGTACACTGTCAGTCTGAATAATTAACACATGTACACTGTCAGTCTGAATGATTAACACACGTACACTGTCAGTCTGTCAGTGAATGATTCACACATGTACACTGTCTGTCTGAATGATTAACACATGTACACTGTCAGTCTGAATGATTCACACATGTACACTGTCAGCCCGAATGATTAACACATGTCCACTGTCAGTCTGAATGATTCACACATGTACACTGTCAGCCCGAATGATTAACACATGTCCACTGTCAGTCTGAATGATTATCACATGTACACTGTCAGTCTGAATGATTATCACATGTACACTATCAGTCTGAATAATTAACACATGTACACTGTCTGTCTGAATGATTAACACATGTACACTGTCAGTTTGAATGATTAACACATGTACACTGTCAGCCCGAATGATTAACACATGTCCACTGTCAGTCCGAATGATTAACACATGTCCACTGTCAGTCCGAATGATTAACACATGTCCACTGTCAGTCCGAATAATTAACACATGTACACTGTCAGTCTGAATGATTCACACATGTACACTGTCAGTCTGAATGATTAACACATGTCCACTGTCAGCCCGAATGATTAACACATGTACACTGTCAGTCCGAATAATTAACACATGTACACTGTCAGTCTGAATGATTAACACATGTACACTGTCAGTCTGAATAATTAACACATGTACACTGTCAGTCTGAATGATTAACACATGTCCACTGTCAGTCTGAATGATTCCAACATGTCCACTGTCAGTCCGAATGATTATTAAATGTGCATTATAAGTCCAAATGATTTGAACACTGTCAAAGTTTTTATAATTTTATTCAAATTTAAAACAAACCCAATAATAGTCAACAAAGAACAAGTGAAATTCCTTGTTTACCAAAAAAAAATTTTTTTTAAAAATTTCTATGAATCTAAAATAAACAGAAGCTTCTATATAGAGTAAATGACAATATTTATTCTTCTCTGTAACATGTATGAAGAGATTGCCTATTCACCTTCAATATGACTGCAATACAATGTATCTTTGTACAAACGTAACATTATTTCATTTTAAATACAATTTTATGCACTCATGTGTACAAAATGTACTAAACAGTGCATACAACACTGGTAAGGAAGTGTACAATTTTTGCACATTGTTAAACTCATGCAAGCACCATTTTATAGAAAGGAAAATCAGATTTACCAGATTGAAATCCTATTTCAACCTTTCTGAACCTCCTCTAGATGTTTGTGATTGAAGTTTCCTCATCAGTGGCACATTTGAAAAAACTAAAAAATACAACTGATGTAAAATAAAGACACGTTATCATTTCCTCGTCTCATGTCTGTGCTCCATCACTTCCTCTTATCATGTCTTTGCTTTGACCTTGGAGGTTGATGGCTGATCTGTTTCCTGTTCATACTCTATCTCCACTCTGGGACGTTTCCTCTTGGCTGCAAGCTTCTTCCCCTTTCCTTTAATAGTTCCTCCCTCATCTGAGCTACTTTCACTACTACTTTCATTATCCTCATCACTGTCATCACCCTGAAGCCTATCAGTGTCCTACAAAAATAATTTTGGCAATAGAAGACTTAAGAGTTACAGACGGAACACCGTATTCTTAGAATTTGAAACATGCTTTTACAACTGTTTAGCTCTATAAATTTTCTGGTTTCTTGCAAGGCCATTCTAAGCTGTAGAATATATAACCTGAAAATCCAACACACGACTGATTTCTACACTTTAAAGGTACCAGAATTAAGTTTAATTTTGATTCATTTTATGACGATTAACAAACCAGAATTTAAGCAATATTTCCAATAACAAGGTGTTATCTGTACTATGGTTGTCTTGTGAACCTAATCTACACATTGCAGGAATTCATATCTACTGTATTAAAACACAAATTAAAAAAAAAAAAAATGCAAGAAACTACAGACTTACGTAATTCAACTTTGATAATAGTTAAGCCTGTTGTGTCTAGGTGGGTGGTAATCTTTCTAATGCATAAAACTCAGCTCAGTCACACTTGTCTATTTTGTGGGTCCTTCTCCTTTGTTGGCTATTTCCAAAATACTATATAGCCTTACCTCCCAGGGACATCAGAAGGAATCTAACATTATAACCTTACCTCCCAGGGACATCAGAAGGAATCTAACATAACCTTACCTCCCAGAGACATCAGAAGGACTCTAACATTATAACCTTACCTCCCAGAGACATCAGAAGGAATCTAATATAACCTTACCTCCCAGGGACATCAGAAGGAATCTAACATAACCTTACCTCCCAGGGACATCAGAAGGAATCTAATATAACCTTACCTCCCAGAGACATCAGAAGGAATCTAATATAACCTTACCTCCCAGGGACATCAGAAGGAATCTAACATAACCTTACCTCCCAGGGACATCAGAAGGAATCTAATATAACCTTACCTCCCAGGGACATCAGAAGGAATCTAATATAACCTTACCTCCCAGAGACATCAGAAGGAATCTAACATAACCTTACCTCCCAGGGACATCAGAAGGAATCTAATATAACCTTACCTCCCAGGGACATCAGAAGGAATCCAGCATTATAACCTTACCTCCCAGAGACATCAGAAGGAATCTAACATAACCTTACCTCCCAGAGACATCAGAAGGAATCTTACATAACCTTACCTCCCAGAGACATCAGAAGGAATCTTACATAACCTTACCTCCCAGGGACATCAGAAGGAATCTAACATTATAACCTTACATACCAGGGACATCAGAAGGAATCAAACATAACCTTACCTCCCAGGGACATCAGAAGGAATCTAATATAACCTTACTTCCCAGAGACATCAGAAGGAATCTAACATAACCTTACCTCCCAGGGACGTCAGAAGGAATCTAACATAACCTTACCTCCCAGGGACGTCAGAAGGAATCTAATATAACCTTACCTCCCAGGGACATCAGAAGGAATCTAATATAACCTTACCTCCCAGGGACGTCAGAAGGAATCTAACATAACCTTACCTCCCAGGGACATCAGAAGGAATCTAATATAACCTTACTTCCCAGAGACATCAAAAGGAATCTAACATTATAACCTTACATCCCAGGGACATCAGAAGGAATTTAACATAACCTTACCTCCCAGGGACATCAGAAGGAATCTAATATAACCTTACCTCCCAGAGACATCAGAAGGAATCTAATATAACCTTACCTCCCAGAGACATCAAAAGGAATCTAACATTATAACCTTACCTCCCAGGGACATTAGAAGGAATCTTAACATTTGGGAGGTGAACTTTGAAATCATGTGATTGCAGTGTGTAAATTCAGGGGGAAAGCTACGGTGTTTTGGCTGTTACCCAGACATCTGCTATTGTGATTTTGTTATTGTTTTCTGAATTTTTAAGTATAAACTAATTTAACAACAACATTAAGGCAAAACCTTGATCATCATGCATTATACACTTAGAAGTGAATCTAACAGAACTCTCATTAAAGGAGATTTATCACATACACTCCTATATAAACCCTTAGCTTCAATCAAAGCCTTTCCTTGGCCACAAGAACAAGAATTCTGAGAGTATTACATGGCAATACATAGTCCCCTACCAGTCACAAAAATTATTGGACCACAACAATATTCTAAGTTCATTATGTACTTCAGGTTATGGTAAAAGGGAAAATTGGGGAACCAGGATAGGAATGGTTAGAAATCAACTACTATTCAGGTACAAAGACCAGACCAGAAAAAAAAGACAAATTTATAATTAGGTTTAGGTGTTTAACCAAGACAATGCTCTGTGAAATGTAGGTGATCATGAATAATTTAGCTACATTGTTGTATTACTATGCTAGAAGTTTTAATGAGTGTAGTATTCTTATCTACAAAAATAAGAAACTTGGATGTAAATTTTAAACTGGTATGGATGTGACTCCACTAGTTCTTATCAAATTTGTAGAAGCAAACTAAACTGTACCAATTATCAAAAGAACATCTGCAAGCACAACAAAAAAAAGTCTGGAAAATTGATAAATCATGCAACTTTTGTAAGTCCAAGGGCCACAACTTAGTGAAAAATAAACAGACTGAGACGAAATTTGAATTTGATCTGTGACTTGTTATGGTAAAGAAATGTACCAAATATCAAGTGAACATCTGCAAGTACAACAAAAAAGTGTGGAAAACTGATAATTCATACTATTTTTCTAAGTCCAAGGGCCACAACTTAGTGAAAAATCAACGGATCAAGACATAATTGGGACTTGTAACATGTTATGGCAAAGCAATATACCAAATATGAAATAAATCTCTTCAATAACAGAGAAAAAAGTGCAAAAAACTGATTTACCGGACAGAATGCAAACTTAAAGTCCCCTTTAACTTCATTGGTAAGGGACTAATAAAGATGAATCTACCTGATACCCATCACAGACCACGGTTTCGAGTTCACAGAGGGAATCGATTGAAAGCACACATGAGTTATCGATGATGCCTTACAGCAGAATACTTGCATATTTGTTAGACAAACCCATGTTATAGTCCTGCTTTTGATGATTTCTAAATAATTCCCACATAAAACTTTCACGGCTCTATTCCGGTTTAACTATTGCTGAGGAATTTTCACTAACCTCTCAACTTCAATTTTTCCTATAATTTAATCACCTAACAGAAAATCAATTGAAGCATACCTCCAAGTCTGATAAATCACTTTCTTCAAAGTCCTCTTCAGCCACATACTCTACTTCGCCTTCCTCCTAAGACAGATAAAATATATTAATATAATTTCTTATTGCTTCCCAAATTCTCAACTTACAAACTGTGGTTTCATCAATTTTCAATGACATCAAATTTTGTGGATAAAAAAAAACGAGTTTTATCGTGAGGAAATTTTATGGAAAGATAGTGTTCCATGTTGTTGTTTTTTTTATCAGCAAATATTGTGACTTTGTTGAATACTTGATTTTACGGTTTAATAAGTATTGCCAAGAGATCAAGGATAATAAGTATTCAATAAAATGATGATGCCACAGCACCTTTCAGTCACCATTTGACATTAGTACGGTGGCGAATCATGCGATTTTGACATGATCAATTACACATTTCTTTTGGTTTCAGTTAACAACTTTCCAACTGACAAAAAACTGTCTGTATTCCCTGCTTCTATCACATGTAGAACTGCCATTTTAGAATAGATTTGTTCCTGACAAAATTCTAAAAGTTATGTGACAATCGTTATTGACAAAGGTGATACTTACTCGTTTGAATTTTCCCTTGTGTTGACTTTTGTTGCCATTTTTACGTGTAATTGATCACGTCAAAGTCACGTGATTCGCCATCGTGATTAGTATACAATATATGGATTGTTTCTGTATGCAAGGTGAAGGGTTAACCCCATCCAGTACTGTACTTGATTTGAACCAGTGATAACTCTAGCCCACCCTGACCCCTGGGTCCATCATTTAAAGAAAAAATCCAATTGTTTATATACTTGGGGATGCCTGCATATCCACATAATTTAGTGTGACCCTTTGACTCTTGAAAAGAATTTCTTTAAATTTCCTATATAATCTATTTTTGAAACAAAACTTTGAATCCCTGTTTATTGTTCATTTAATTTTTCTATTTACAGATTTGCAGCTGGAAGAATTTTGAAATTGATGATGTTTAGCAGCTTGTCCCCTTGTAAAACTTTGATTCTTTACTGATGTCCTAATCCACCCCCAACCTCATCCATGTCTTATGTAAAACTTTGATTCTTTATACTGAGGTCCTAATCTACCCCCAACCCCATCCATGTCTAATGTAAAACTTTGATTCTTTACTGAGGTCCTAATCTACCCCCAACCCCATGCCCCCTTGTCATGTGTTGAATATACGATTTCCCATACATGTGTACTGCATGTAGATATTTGAACCCCTATCATGGCCCCACTCTGAAAAAAGCTAAACAAACCAGAAAATGATCACAAACCTCATCTTCCTCCTCTTCTTCCAGCTCCTCCTCATCTTCACCTTCCTTTTCTGATTCTTCCTCAACTTCTTCATCCATCACTTTATCAAATGCATGGCTTGGGAAGTTGTAAATTTCTCCATACTGTTTAAAGACACAATCATCCAAAATAAGTCATTCAAAGAAGTGCCAGAAAATAAGTCATTCAAAGAAGTCATCCAAAGGAAAAAAAGATGAAAAGAAATGTTTTAGAAGTGTGGCAATATTGAAAAGGATCAATTTTGAATTTAGAATGTCTGTAATGATAGTGAAAAACAAAGTTAATTATTAATCAAAGGCAACAATACTGAGTTTGATCTCTCAAGATACCAAACAGATATTTAAAAAAATCGCTAAAACGCATCAAAGATGCGTATGGCCGAGTTGCAGTTTGGAAAATTATGCATGCCTGCATTCATGAAGTAAAAACATGCACGTATTTAATATAGTTTATAAGTTTATAGTTTATAAGTATGAAGCTTTGAATGGCCGCAATAGGTATTTAGTGTGATAATGTCCTTGACCTTTGGATTTCAAAAGCAACATGAATCTTGAATGTCATCAGGATTTGAAGTCTGATAAACATGCACCAGCAAGTACATGTATAAAATTTAGAGGCAAGCTCAAATCTACAGCATATAGTGAAAAAGAGACTTTGACCTCAAAATGAATAGGAACCTTCCTCTTTTGGATGTGATAAAAATATGAAAGTCTGACAAAGACGCACCAAGTAGTATGAAAGTTAGAGACTGGACAAGCTCAAATCTATGGCATTTAGTGACAAAGTGACCTTGACCTTTTGACCTCAAAATAAATAAGAACCTTCCTCTTTTGGATGTGATCATGTTATGTAAGTCTAACAAAGATGCACCAAAAAGTATGAAAGTTAGAGACCGGACAAGCTAACCGTGGACGCCGCCCGCCAGACTGGACGCCCATCCTTCGCCAATTTAAAAGCCGAGATTTGCTATGCATCTCGGCTAAAAACCAGTCATTTGACACATGACCTTTGGACTTGAAATCCAGTAGGGGACATTTACTATTAAGGGGGTACCTGTGTAACAAATTTGATGTCTGTCATCAAAGGGTTGTCAAAATATTGAGCAAACAATTTTTCATACCAAATTTGATGCCTGTCAAGTAAAGGGTTCTCAAGATATTCAGTGGACAATTATATCATCTTCCTATGTCCAGAGTAGTTTGAACCTTGACCTTGTGACCTCAAAATCAATATGGGTCATCTACTCCTTAAGTGGACCAGTGAATCAAGTTTGATGTCTGTCGACTAAAGGGTTCTCAAGATATTGTTTGATCAATGTCCAATTTGACCCTTAACCTTGTGACTTCAAATCAAAATTAATTGGGGCCATCTATTCTTTACGTAGAACCAGTGTACTAAGTTTTATGTCAGTCAAGCAAAGGAATCTTAAGGTATTGAGCAGACAATATCTTACTATGTAAAGTTTGACCTTCATGACCTGAAAATTAATAGGGAACATCTATTTCTACATGTACTTCTTCGGGAGAATCAGTGTTCCAAGTTTGATGTCTGTCAAGCAAAGAGTTCTCAAGATATTCACTGGACAATAGTATCATCTTCCTATGCCCAGAGTAGTTTGAACCTTCACCTTGTGAGCTAAAAATCAATAGGGGTCATCTACTCCTTTGATAGTACCAGTGAATTAAGTTTGATGTCTGTCAAGCAGACTTCTCAAGATATTGAGTGGACAATTCTTGGTCTACCAACTGACTGACATACTGACCAACCAACTGACAGTTGCTAACCAATATGCTCCCATTTTTAAAGGGGGATCATTCAAATAAGTCATTAAAAGAAGTGTTAGAAATAGCAACAGACAGGTATTACTTTTATATCTTTTTCATATCCACTCTTTTCCTACATGTCATTTCATAAAAACAAATACTTGTATAAACAAATACACATTACTATACTTGTACTACAATACCCATGCTGCTATAGTAAACATAGTGATATATCATACACAAATCTCCATCAAGGTAGATAACCCTGTTACAGACTTACAGTTCCGGATTTCAGTCTCTCAAGCAGCTCTTTCTCTATTGCTGTGTCTATTTTGGCTGCTATTAAGGCTTTCTCCTACCAAAATAAAGAAAACATTGTTCATCCTATCACATTTACAAGGCTTTCTCCTACCAAAATAAAGAAAAACATTCATCATCCTATCACATTTACAAGGCTTTCTCCTACCAAAATAAAGAAAACATTGTTCATCCTATCACATTTACAAGGCTTTCTCCTACCAAAATAAAGAAAAACATTCATCATCCTATCACATTTACAATGTTGTATAGGTAACAAAAGTACCAATACACAATTACTGTCAAAAGTAGACACATTTAACTAAAGTACCAATTTACAATTACTGTCAAAAGTACAATACACATTTAACAAAAGTACCAATACACAATTACTGTCAAAAGTACAATACACATTTAACTAAAGTACCAACACACATTTACAATAAGAGATAGACATAGTTAACAATACACATGTAAATAAGCCATCATTTATTCTACCTTTTACCACAATCCTTATTCATTTTTGTTAAAAAAAACTTACTTGTTAAAACTTTTTTCTAATCTCTATAAAATGATTTAATGAAACGAAAAATGAATACAAATGGTGACGAATCATAAAATAAGCACAACAAAGATTGTTAGTTAATACATAGAAACTGTATTACGCTGTATTAACCAACAAAACAATATTTAATGGCCATGTGCACAAGTTGTTTGGCAGGTACTTGTGGTAACAAAACATGTGCATAAGTTGTTTGGCAGGTACTTGTGGTGACAAAGCATGTGCAATATCCCACCATTATTTTCTAAGGATTTACATTGATACACTATACCTCTTTTCTTCTCTCTCTTTTCTCTACTTTTCTGCTTAATGGAACCAGTTTTTTCCTATAAGAGAAAATGGTATAAAGAATACCGTTCTGGTGTTCACAATATGCAGTTGTGTGATATATTTGGTAATAAAGTTTGTAACTTAAGCTTCTCAACATTGAGTCTTTTATGTGCTCCGATACTGTAGATTCTTTTAGTACTTAATTGTGAACATGAATTTGTGAGAGGACAGTTGATCAAGGGATTTTACAAGCATATCAGCAATCTAAAAATAACAGTAACTTCATTTTGCAAGTGATAAGTCTCGCTATATTATACAATAAATTCCTCAAGTATATTTAGGAATATATAGCATCAAAACTTAAGAATTCACCTTCTTTTCAGCACAAGTCTTCTAATTCGAATAAGGTATTGTGTTATTTTTGTAAACCTCTGTTTGCATTTGTGTTTAATGAATCTGAAATAAAGAAAGAAAAGTTAAAAACTTTGTTACTGTAATCAATCAAACTGTACAACAACTGTGTATCATGGTCAATCTTTTCTTTATATTTTACCACAAAGAGACATACTTTGGCCAGTAAATGAGATGTTCATTAATCTGCTGCAGAGCTTTCTCATAGCTTCTGGACAATTTGACTTTTTCCCACATTCTGTTGGGAAATGCGGCCCGTTCTACGGTCTTCATGTAAAGATAACATATACCTACAACAAACACCAAATTTTTAAGTTTATTTATGCACAAGGATCCCAACTGACAAACTTTCTTAGTACAAAATCTCCACACCACAGTAAAACACCAGAAAGTCAACTTGGGTTCTAAATGTTCCACTACACTCTACAGAGATTGGCGATCGTAAGTGAGTGGATCAAAGGACCTAATTTTAATAAGATTGATCAGTTTTAAGGATAAAAATTTTACTTGAATGCACAGTTCTCAAAAACTTTCCTTGTTTCTTAAGCATGCAATTTAACACATTTTGGGATTTACCTTTTTCCTCGCGGACAGTGGCATACTGACTGTTGGCTAGGGGACAGGATGCCCTGTTACACAAGCCTGTTAAGTTGTATTCATTCCTACAGAACTTCTGGGATTTTGTTCTGTAATCAATACAATAAATTAGTCAAGTTTTATGTAGTTAAAGGGACTGGTTCACGATTTAAAATTTTTTTTTAAAAACATTTTTAAAAATATATCTCATTTAATGTTGCCAGCCAAAATTTTGACTTTCTGAATGCAAGAATATTAAGCAATATTTTAGCCTTAAATCTGTGTTATGTAAACAAAGACTCGAGTCTTTTTATGTATGCAAACAAACCAGTGAAATATTAATTTTGTAATATTAAGCATCTTAATTTTGCAGTCACAAATTTTAACTTTTAGATGACAAATTTTACCCAAAGAATGCTTGAAATGTGAAAGATATAATAAACTTAGATCGATATCCATTTCTTTCGAAAACTTTGTAAACAATAACATACCGCAATCTTAGTTTACAAAACAACTCTCTAAAATGAGCTTCTGTGATAATGTATTACCTTAATTTTTATGTGAAATCTTTTAAACACACTTGAGTAATGACAGTAGGTTTTGATCATTTAAAGTAAAAACCAAATTTTGGGGAAAATCGTGAATCAGTCCCTTTAAATACTGGTCCCGATTGTTGGATATTACATTAGCAATACAAATTTAGGTTGTTAATAAGTTAACACTAAAAATCACTTCTTGATAGTGGTGTCAAATCAGTTGAAAATGATCATCAATTAATTGGCAGCATTGGTTGACTCTGTCTAAAATTTACTTGTTTGACTAGACCTACTTAGTTTCACCATGGCTTTATTCTCCCTGTATCTGATTTTCACACATCTACTACTGTGAATGATTTAAAGGTGATCATGAGTCAACTGATTTGAAATTCAATAATCAGGGAAGTTTTACAATGCAATAGCATGCGACTATGAATGAGCAGTTGTTACTCTTGCTAAGTGTACTGTAAACACACAGAAATTTGCGTTTTCGCCTTGGATGCTAAAACGTGAAACTCACCCATTTTTTTCAAGTAATAAAACTTATTAGAAAGTCCAGCGGTGTTTGAGCATAATTAAGCGGGGGCTTGGGGGTGACAGTGAAGTCAAGCTGATCAAATTATGAGTCAACTATATAGATAAAAAAAAAGAAGATATTTCTAAAAGCATGAGTGTTAGGGGCAGCCCCATTTCGAAGTGTCTGTGGCCTGGGTTAAAATGTCAATAAAAATGTTTTTAAAAGTTGTTTGTCTTTTTTAATGCCATACTTGCTTAAATATTTTTGTAAAATGGGAAGGATCAATATCCTTTCTCAACCCCAGACGAGTTTCAGTTTTCCCACATCAACACCAATGACGTGAATATTCAGGAGAATTACGAAAATAACATACATGTGACAATTTCCTAAACAATGGATTCTATATATTTTGGAACATAAACTGTTCACCATTTTGCATTCTGATTTTTTTTCGAATTCTAAAAACTGTTAAAAAAAAGTTTTTTGAACTTCGTTTTTGCACTAAGGAATTCAAATTTGGACTTGAATTTGGCAAATTTTTTTTAACGAATTCATTAATCATTGACGCGATCATTCATATATATATATAAACTGCACTTATTTTAACGCTATATTTTGGGGACCAGTATAACAAAAATATTAGATTATGATCAGCACAATACTGCAAATTTTTTTCTTTGTTTGCCGATATCTAGATATGAGAGATTTCAGGGGGGCTACTAAATTTTGTATTTTCATTTGCTAAGTGGGCTCTAATGCAGTTCTTATTTGAAAAGGGATAATCACAAGATATGATATATGAAGAACTGGCAACTGTTGAGCTGAGTTCTTGTAAATATATTTTGTGAGGATGAGGTTATATCATTGAGCAATGATAATCTTTTATATAGTCTGCAATACACATACATGTATCATCACTTCCTGCAAGTTATGTCCCTTGTCCGCCATCTCCCAATTAAAAAGTAGTATTTCCCTACGTTGGCCTTGATAATTTTCTTGTCTGTAGCTTTGACATTGATTTTTTAATATTGATCAATATTTGAGTCAGCTACAATACTGGCACAAGTTCTCTCATCACCATAGAAAAGCCAGAATTGGTAGCTTCGACATACCCGTACAGATAATGTCCCAGGGTGGTATGAAAATCTAACAATTCGCTGTGTTTCACAGTAGTAACCTCTTACATTTGGAGGAAAACTTGGTTTTTTACCGATTGGCCTGTGTAAATTAAATTAAATCATGATTAACCTAGAGCAAAATGCTGGTACAGTCCGGTACACTAGGGCTGTGCGGTGCACCGCGATTCATACCATTCGATTCAATGCACCGATTACAAATTCCGGATTTCGGTTCAGTTCAGTTTAGATTTTACTTACACCAAAACAACAAATATGGCGTCAGAGTGATGTTGAAAACATGTGTTTTTTTTATGCAACAGAGATTTAAATCACTACTGTGTTGAGAGTTAGCATTTTCACTACTCAGATACCAACGGAATATGGTCCGTAAGATCATTGCAGTTTATCTTTACATGACATATAGCATTTCTGTCAGTGGTGGAGTGAAATCAACATCATAGGTAATGACACAGATTTGACAGTTAAATATGAGAGAAGTAAATCAATAAAGGAGAGATTTTCAAAGACTCTCAATTGATAGAATTGTTGTATATCAATGAAAACAATATCATATACATTTTAGATTCACTATAGATTTGTTTAATAATCCAAAACTGATGCAGCACATTAATATAACAAATTTTGATAGACTGTCAGTGTTTTCTTTTTTCTATCAAAGTTAATATGTTTTACGGCGTGACCGTGTTTGAGGGCGAAGCAAACAAATTTTGGCAATAGTATCTATATCCAAAACAGAACAAAAACAACCCAAAGTTAGCACGAGGACGAAACTGTATCAAAGCATCCTAATTTTGGATATTTGATCCGCCTATATATTGAACGCGGGAAATATAACGCAATTGATGTAAACGGTACATTGTGACGTCATATTCTGCGTCGTTATTTAGCAAATTTACAAACATAGTGTTTGAACCACAACAACAAACATGGCGTTAATCGTGGAATGATTATATATGATTAAGAAAATAAGATTTACATGCTTTTACGAATTTTATGTAACATCTCAGAATGACATGAACTAGGGTAGACGAGATTCAAAATGGAGAAATACATGTCCACGCGCTAATATTCGAATCGACGCCATTAGTACCAAAATTTTCAAGTTCCATAGGTATGGTATAGTTTTTCATTATTTTCCTTTTAATAAAACATGTATATACGTGTTACCTATAGGGAGAGCTCCGCTCTCACGGCACTACGGGCCGTGAGAGGGCTTCGCCCTCTACAAAATGCCATTATGAATAGATATGCTGTTTACAAATTACTACTTATAGTTATATAACTTGAATAAAATCAAATCAAATATGTTACTCATTAAAATTGTTAATTTTTGTGGTGTCATTAGATAAATTGGACCTAACATGAACCGAATCGAAAATAACCGAACCGTGCTGTTTTGAATCGAAACCGAACCGAATCGAGCTAACCCCGAATCGTCCCAGCCCTACGGTACACAGTGCCAAACTTGATACAAACCTGACTTTGAAGGAACAAAATGAACCATTTATAATACTCCATATGACCTGCAACAATACAGTTTAAACATGTACAAAAATTTATTAAACAACAAAACGATAACTGTGTGATAAAAAAATTGAATGTGTGTCTTCATCATAATTGTTTCCAGAGAATATTCGAATTGACAAAATGTTCATATTGCTTGATAAACCTAGATTTCAATATATGTATGTTCCTTACGTCGTCGTGTTGCATTTCAGTTCAGTTTTGATGAGAAAGAAAGAAAAATATTCCACTTCTGAATTTTCTCAACACGTGAAAGAGAACCGGAAGTAGGTAATATGGTTTCTATCAAACTATTACAAAACCGAATAAATGTTTCACTAAAAGTTATCAAAATTTCTATAATTGATTGATAAAATGAATTAATATCAAACATATTTTAATTCATGTACATGAAGAAATTGTTCTATTTTGCATTTGAAAATTTTTCTTTTTTTTTCTTTCTGTCGAAAAAAAAATGAAGAATCTTAAAAATGAATATTCGTACATTCAGATAACCTCGAATGTTTTTATATTATCAAAGAACATAACAGATGAGCTCCGAGTGATTTGATGTAAGAAAAAGCAACAAGGAAGTTCTTAACCAAGAAACTTTCTTGCACCAGAGACACAGATCTGGTGGAATCATGTCCAAAACACCACTCCCTGATTACAGCCAGTTAGCGAGATGGACTGTCAACGACGTCTGCACATGGCTTATGGAGGTAAGAAGGCAGTTCATACTTACTCATCGTCTGCTTCGTGATGGTATTTATATTCATGAGTAGGCCTATATACGAAACAATATCGGTATAAATGTTTGTGCAGGAGAAACAACTCAAATATTTAATAGTATAACATAATCTACAGTTAGCGACCAATTATTTACGACAGTTAAAGATGTATTTATTTATCATCATGAATATTTAAAACATATCCAAAATTGTAACTTACCAATGCCAGGTAATTGGAACGCTCTTCCAATTTGATACAAACATGGAGCCTCCCACATGCACCATTGATCAAAGGCAGTCTCAACATGCTAATAACCAAAAATGTTCTAGCAATAGTTTAAAGTAGTTCACAGTAACCATGGTAATAATTATTTACATGTATATTTTCAAAATGTACAGCTTTTCTATATATAGGGGTCTGAGAGTGATAACCATTATGACATATGGATTAGGTCAAGTGCTGTGAATTCATGTCAGGTATATTGACAATCATAAAAAACATACTGCCGCCTGCACAATAGATAAGTAGTAGTTTAACCAATTACTGAAGAGAATGATGTATTTCTCTTTCAGAACTAGTTCTTAAAACACTAGAAAATCAGGGGAAGAGGTTGGATTGGGTTTGAAAAATGTCCATCCTCTGATGATGGATCACTTTACCCTAACCGTTCTTTATTGGCTGTATATCATGGCACATCTAACATGTATAGGAAAAGCATTCATGATCTAGAAGTGAACATTCACATATACTGCAAACCAACTCTTATTTGCAAGTGAGGAATTTTCCTGAGAACCTTGTCAATCATCATCCATTTTGATTATCCAGGCCAAATTAATCCTTTTGCAAGGGTGAGGCCTGGCTGTCCTCTCGAGGTCAAAGTTTGTTTTTCCACAATTGGTGATCCAGTGGATTGATCCTATCCAATCCTGTAGACTCTAGGTCTCGTTTTACAATTTCACCCATGTCAGCTTTGGTCTACCTGGAGCTTGATATCCAGTGACATTGTGAATATTTTTGTTGCAGAACAGTCCTGTAATGTATAAGATTATCTCGGTAGCAAAAAGTTTATCAGTGATGAATTGTGAAATTGGTTTACAAAATGTTGCATGCCCACACTGTCTTAAGTAAAATGCTGAGGTAAACGGTGACACATTATTGATGTGATACTTAATTGGTGTGGAACCATTATTTCACATGTTAAAGGGCCAAAAACTACATAGTATGTTTAAGGACCAACACCTCTGGCAATTGTAATATTGAAATCACTGACTGGTATAAAATCAATCTTTTATGCTTATGATAGACAGTGTACTGCTGCAATAATATATTTATGTATTAATCCATCTTGAACAAATAACAGAGACCACAAGATTCAGAAAATACATTCTGTAAGATGTAACAATCCTCAGCACAATTAATTAGTTTATTGACCATCAACTATTCTGAGTGAGAAATGTGCTAATTAAGACTACTCTATAATCATGATAATTGTATTGATTTATAATTCATTCTCAATATTTTTACAGACAAGAGAGTCAGATATACATGTATTATAGAAACTGACAAGGTCTTTGTACTAAAATCGTGACATTTACTTGTTTTTGGTACCACATTTATTTTATTTTAAGTTAATCATAAATGTATCAGGTTATCAATAAAAACTCCTAAAATGTACATATACATGGAAGATGCTATAACTGAAATTGAATTCATGAATTAATAACAGTTTTTATCTGCAATTTTTCAGAATCGGTTTGGAAATTTTGTTTCACAGTTTCGAGAACATGGCATTGATGGTGGAAGATTTGCAGTAAGTCATGATTTATAATTGTAAATACATAATGAATTAGGAGAATATGTGTATATTGTAGATACACGTTCTCTACTTATACATTCAATGATCTGGATGTGCAGTCAGATTATTTCAGTTTGATCATTTATTTAATGTTTACACTGACTAATTTTATGGGAATTAATAATACAAGTTACATATCACATATATGCTCTTATGCAACGAAGTGGTGACATTGAAATGTATTATAATGTGGTTCTAAAATGACCTAACCCAATAGATACTTCTCCTGGTAACAGAAAGTTATTGATACAATAAAAATTATACACAATAATTTTTGAAATTTGAAGGTTACCTGGTCAGAGAAGTACATTTTCGTATTACCTGCAGATGATATGAATTTAAGGGTGGATTTTGATATTGTAAATTAGCCATTGTTGTTGTTAAACCAGCCCGTATTTCATGTGATGTACGTACCTTATCTTAAAACAAGCACCTGTGGTCAAGTGCTCATTATGCATTAAATTTATGACAAATTTATGGTTTGGAATAAACTTGTAAAATGGTGTATTTGCAAAGTAAACAAAGTGACTGTTGTACCTCTCCTTTTAATACAGAGGAGAGAGACGAGGAAGTTGTAACGCTTTTCAATGATAAGAAGACATATGAGCTTGGGATATTGACATATAATGTTACATGAGAATCGGGAAGTTGAAATTTGGTGAAATACTAAGCTTTTTCATGTTGTTTACAGTGTATGTTCTTCAGCTGCACCTTCATTTCATGCAATGTCTGAGACAATGATAAATTAATGATAGACTGTGAAAGTGTTGTAATAGACAGAATGGGTCTTAATATGTGAAGGATTTATAAAACATTCTGTGTATTAAGGGTGTATGAAGCACAAGTGTGCAAAGAGTAGCTCATACTTAGTTATATACTGGTACGGATCCCACAGGACTGTCAAATATGTATACCTCATGACCTGCAATGCACTTGAAAGTTAATTGTTTGTAAAGTCATCCTTCGCAACTCATTTGAGGGGGGATATACATATAGTGGTGTTCAGGTGTTGTTGAGTGTGTTGTGTGTAATGTTGAGCTTGTAGACATTCTAGATCAAGTTGCATCTTTTTGTTCTGTTTATTTGATCTCCTTCATAATTAATCATTTTTGTACTGATCTGAAAACCTTTCAAGATGAACATGTAGCACTTGAGCTACCTTAAGTAGAATTTTTATTTTATTATTGTGGGTGACCTAAAAAGGAAAAAAAAAAACCAATCCAATATGCCCCTTTTACCTGGTGATCTTTAGAAATTATGAAACTGAATTTGGGAATGACATTCTTTATAGTCTTTCAGAGATTCTTCCAAATGCACATGCATGCAATGACACATATGTAAATGTGGAGAGCAGATCCAGAAAACTTCCAAAAGGGCAAAATTCTTTTTCTGTTAAAAAAAGGAATTGGGTGTAGCTCACGATATGGGCCCAGAGTAACTTTTTCCAACCCATTAGCAGGGGTGCATCTCCCATAACCTCTCTACTCCGCCTGTGCTTATGTATGTTCATTTTTAAACCATTCATAAGTGGTTCTCATTACTAATTTTTGCGTTGTTAATACATTAAAGACTTAAACTGAAGATAAGAACAGTGATCAATCTACCTGTATATGTCCAATAAAGAATACAAAGTTGAGTGTAGGGCAAACAGAGACTGTTAGAAATACTGGAGGTGGGATCAGGTGCCTACTAGGAGATAGTGTGCATCAGAAATACTGGAGGTGGGATCAGGTGCCTACTAGGAGATATTGTGCATCAGAAATACTGGAGGTGGGATCAGGTGCCTACTAGGAGATAGTGTGCATCAGAAATACTGGAGGTGGGATCAGGTGCCTTCTAGGAGATAGTATGCATCCTTAGAAATACTGGAGGTGGGATCAAGGTGCCTTCTAGGAGATAGTGTGCATCAGAAATACTGGAGGTGGGATCAGGTGCCTCCTAGGAGATAGTGTGCATCCTTAGAAATACTGGAGGTGGGATCAGGTGCCTCCTAGGAGATAGTATGCATCCTTAGAAATACTGGAGGTGGGATCAGGTGCCTACTAGGAGACAGTGTGCATCCTCTGTTGAACTGTCTCACCCACTGTGAGATCTGTATATTGAAAAGTACTAAATTCTAGAGGAGTGTACTGGAATGAAATGATTGTCATCCTAATTATTTAATTATAATTATTACATGACTTTTAAAAGATGAAATGCTGACAAGATGTTAATTCTATGCTCAAAAGAAATAGCTTTTTACCAAAATTACTTCGGTTAATTAAATGAAAAGATATCGTCAAAGGTATTCATTTAGAGCATAAAATTGTCGACTTATTTTTTTTTTTTTTTTTTTTTTTTTTTTATACATGAAATACAACAAATATCATCTTTAAAAAGTTATGTAATATCTTGGACGATTACTAATTTATTGGCGTAATTTTTTGTCGATAAGCTACAAGTCATCACGTTGATTGATCTACGAGCATGATGAGAAAAATATGTCGTTCAGTGCATTTATATGGAGACTTACTGAGTTAAAAAAGTCGTTTAATTATTAAAATCAGCGACAACTTGACTTCTTGATATCGAAATGTTGATGTTTAGTGAACAAGATAATTAAACATTTCCGAAGGAGTTGTCTTTGTCAGATTTTTATGTTGTGACGTGTATGGCACATTTGGGGTTGAAAGCATTTTTTACGGTTACTTTTTTAACTTCTTTATTATGTGACTAGTGGAGAAAATCATCCGACAAGTCGACATAATTATTTGATATATGCCACCATTGTTAAACACCGTAAATTGTTAACTTTATGTTTTCAGTTTCAAAACCTCGGGACTAATCTAGGTTTAGTATTGAGAAAGTAAGACTGTAAAATATTTGACGCAACATGGGTAAAATTAAGAAAAGGTCAAGCAACATCATGTATCGTTTCCAAAGTTTGTAAATGTCGTTTTGCTAGTGTATGGTGGCACTGCATCAGATTTTAGATATTTATCAAAATCATGTTGTCCTGTCAAATCATTATGTCGACTCGTCAGATCTTTTTGTCGACTTTTCACTTACCCGGTGTTTAAGCATGTCTATGTCCACTTTGCGCCATCCAGTTGGCGATATTTTTTTGACAAATCGACATAAGGATCTGACAAGTTAACATAAAAAAGTCAAAATAATCATTTAGCTAGTCGACAAATACAGATCTGACAAGTCGACATAAATATCCGATAAATGGACATAACATCTAAAAAGTCAACATCATCATCTGGCTAGGAAAGCACTGTATGCCAGGCAGGTAAGATCGTTTGTTAAAATGGGGTAGTTATCCAGGGAAATAAATCGACAGTTGAGCGAAATAAAAAATAAAAAACCTCGTAGTCTCCTCAGCGTACCACTTTTTTATATCATGCAAAGGAAGGACACAAAATACACATATGATATGCCATTAAAAGTGAGGGGAACATACCCCTTGGTTCTATGTGCCTAACATGTAGAGAGTGAGAAGGAGAGTGGGGGGGAGGGGGGGATGAAACTGAAGTACGAAGCTAAGGGGTTATGGGGGATAGTATACAATTACCTTTAGTTCATTTCATCCCGAAGGAAATTATCTTTGTAGACCAAACTTTCTGATCCCGATTAGAATAACGAAACAAAAATTGCTATATAAACAAGTTGAGGTTTCAACTCCTACTGTAGTATGAGGAAGTCACAGTGTTGCTTGTAGATGACAAAGAACACTTGTGATTTAGATGTTAAAGTACATTGTGATTAAGTAGCTGACTATACTTCCTTGTCAAGATTACGTCGTTCACTCTGTAACTGTAACATGCATTAAATACAGATAAACACAAGGTCAGTTCGTTGATTACTGAAAAGTCCGCATTATAGAAATTCATGGTTTAGAAAAGTGAGATGAAAAATCTGGTTACTATTTCATACAAAGAAATCGCACCTGAGTTATGTAGTATATATTATTTTTTGTTTAAAGTATATTTTTGATTTCTACACTGAAGCTATGGAAATTATGAAATTACAAAGAAAAACTGGCGTCATAGTGCTTGTTATTGAGCTACATGTACATGTATATTGTGTGTTAAACTTGACCTTTATGCACTTAAACTTTGCTTGATATTTATTGGCATAAACTCGGATTGTTTGTTGGTGTCAACTTAAAATTAGCACAACAAATCAATCAACATTAAATAAATACATACTCTTGTCTTCTAACAAATAAATCAAATTTTTGAACTATTGATCAAAAAACAAAATCAGAGAGAGAGAGAGAGAGAGAGAGAGAGAGAGAGAGAGAGAGATGCAATAAAATCAATGTTATAAGCATAAAGTCCCTAGTAATGTACATGTAATTTTCGGCCAGACCCTACCTGACTTAGTTTTCAATTTTTGCATAGGATTTCAAAATATTTCAAAGTTCATTATCATCAGAATAAAATATTTCCTTGTGAAATGTATGAGAGTTTGAAAATTAGTTTGTATAATTCAGTAGGTTAGACGAACATATAAAATTGGTTTTTAGAAAAACTCGTAAGTCCAAATTACCTCCACACATTATTTGCAAACATGCAATGAGTCTGCCAAAACACACTAGATCCGACATTTGTGAATCCTTACTTTGACTACCAATTTCATCTGAGATAGACAAAAGAAAACTCCAATTTTTTGGCCGGTTATGCGAGATGGACTCCAAAACCCTTACCTAGAAGACATTTCTCCACCAACTTTTTTCTTACATGCAGTCTCCCGAACTCAAACAATTCGGTTTTATCCATGATGTTATCGCTTTAAGTATAACTTCATCAGCACCTCTTACTGTATTCTACAAGATGGTTACTTTCCTCCAAAGTGCCTTTGGAAAAGAAGTGTCAAAACAGCAATCACAGATGTCCATCTACACTCAATACGTCAACGGATGCTCTCAGATCCTTCGTCCAATTCAATACCATTACAGCAGGACGACCTCCGCAAGCTATCTGGACAAATTCCTTTTAACGTTCATGAAATAGAAATTTGTAAATTTGTTACCAAATTATGGACTTTTCCTTACTCTTCTCCGAAATCCTGTATCATATGTGGTAACAATTTCACAAACATTTTTGAGCACATCTCAACTACCTTTTTAGGAACAGTCGCTATCCGAGATGCTTGGTGGGATACGGTGATTGGCCGCGATATTCTCTTTTAGTTTATTGAAACCTTGAGAAACATCTCATTGGTATGGTACAGTTATATAATAATCAAGTATAACCATGTGAAAAGAATCACGTGACCAATTATGGAGGATGGACAAACATATACTGTAATATCTTATAAACTTCTTAGGCTCAGTGCCTCTATCAAAAACCTTGCTAAATTACATAATGCTTTTCTGTTTCTTATTGAAAAAAGTTGCACAAGTTTGAACATGGATGGTCGAGTAAAATAATATCGTTTGATGTATGGTTTTCGTAAATCGGAATAATAGGGACATGACAGAACAAAATCACATTTTTGACATTTTCTTTGAGACCTTGCTATGTTTGAGTATCGACCCTTTTCTATCAACAGCTCATGTGCAGACATTCTAAATTTACTCAATATTGTAGTAAAACTTTTTGGTAAACATTTTCTTAAAAACTATCAGGTAGATGCTTCTTTAGATTACATTTTGGAGACCTTTCAAAAAAGAATGCATCTCTTGTATAAATGAATCATTTAACAATTGATTACAGATAGAAAGAAATGCTGATTTAGTGTCGAACTTTGCGGTCTCTGTCCTCAGGACCTTTATCTTTTTCTATTATTTGCTCGAACACTCACAAACACTATCTCTCGTTATGACGGATCCAGCTTGGATATTCTTAATTTTCGCTTTCTAAGGTATGCTGCAGCATGGTACAACAGACAATTGCGTCACATATGAATAGTAAATTACGTCTTTTTTCCGGTGTTTAATTCTACCTAGTTGCACATCAACTGTACAACACTTTAGTCAACAATCTTGTTATCATCTTCTGTAATTGATGTACATACGTTGTCTCCTATTTCTGTTTTCTTTGTTGATTTCTAATTATGATATGTATTTTCATATTGTGTAATTTTCTAATAATTTGATTTCTTTATTGTTCATGTAATCTCCCATGGGAGGAAATAAAGAATGAACGAATGGGTATAGACAATACTGAGACGATTTTTTGAACGCATACAGATGTAGCATTAGATTTAGTCATTAGCTAAAGTCGCTCAAGACGGTCAGACGCCTTAGGGTGTCCAATCCGATTCAACGATCAGGAGATGTAGATGTTCTCGAGATTTTGAGATAATTTCGGATCAGTACTAATATCTCATTTCGACACTGCAATAAAGAACGACAATTTGCACTATTACATTGGGTTAGATTTGTTGATTTTTTAAAATAGTTTTTAATTACGCACCACGATTTGCAAATTTCTTTATGACATAAGCTTGCTAATTACAGAATTTAAAAGATGTGGATTTGTCACAAATGAGATGTCCGCTTAATAAACGAACGTAAGTGAAACTTGTGTTGCATGGAAATGTTCGCCGTTATTTTTTCTTTCTTTCTTTCTTTAGTTTTGTGACTATAGCTGACGACGTACATGTTATATTCATGTGATACTAATTTTCATATTCAGTATATTATTGCATGTAGTACATTTACTGTGGTTGAAAATGAGAAGAAAAGGGAGGAACGTTTCCCCGCTAGACAGTATTGAACACTGAACACTGTTCCTCCGCTTGCTCTCTTTCTAAACATTTCCGATCTTTAATGCTAATGAAGAAAGGGGACACTTAGGAGTACTTTATCCCGGAAGAACAGTGTTCAGAAAACACGAAGATGCACTAGGAAATTCAAGTGTAATCTTTTTCCTGGAAGACTGCTTGTTTGAATGAAGTTTAAAATTCCAAGTGACATGCTTAAATCATTTATATCTACATGTATATACAATGTACACATACTATATAACTATGTACAATTTACATCAATGGCTGCTGCACCTTCCTGCATCAGCATGGCTTTAGATATGGTTAAATCTTAAAACAATGGCAAAAAGAAAGCTGCATGTTTATATACACTTTTCGAATACGAAAAATTTGAAAGCTTAAAAAGGGAGGGGAAAAACTTCTTTAGTGTGTGAAATAATTCATAGGTTTCTTTATGCCATGAGAACTTACATGCATGAAGCTAGTTTATCCTTTCTGCTCCTTTCTATGAGTATGCTTATTTTCAGCAACTTGAAGATTTGGATTTAACAAAGCTGAAGTGCCCTATGGCTAAAAGATCGTAAGTCAAAATCGGATTTTGATATTTTGGTGTTTGCGGAAGTTTTCTGGGTGAATATTCATTTCATTTAGCACTGCTCACGCAAAAGAAATGAAATTTTTCTACTTAAGATTCAAATAGAATTCAGAGGTAATCTAGTAATCTGACTAGTCGTGATAGTTCAGTGGTTATGGCCCTCGCATCGCAATCGGGATGCTCGGATTCGATTCTCAATTCTTATTTCGAATGCCGAGCGTTTGATGAGAGAGCGACTTAAGTACGAGGAGGTCATGGTGATTACTCTGTGTTAATCTGTGTAAGTTTAATCAACGAATTGAATTGATTGTACTAAGATATTTGAAACGTTGAAATGGTTTGGTTTTGAACATATTTATGATAATCAAGAGGATAGGAAAATTAGAAAAATATTGCACTTGATCGCAGAATATTTATAGAAATAATTTGCACTCCAAGACCTTTCCTCAAGGTCATGTGGCAGTTTAAAGTCAAATGTATGTACTTTATAGTACACAGATACTTTCATTTTATTATAGTGTTTGTTATAATCTTAAGCATTTAGCCTGAACTATATGTTAAAACTGTAGGTTATAGCTTCTACTCGTACATATACAGTCGCTGGTTTATTTTGCTTTATTGCACTTCATTTATATCCTTTGCATGACAATATGTACAATCCAAAATAGCAAAATCAAAATGCAAGAAAGAATTAACTTGTAGATCTATTGACACAGGTTCATATTTTGTTGTTCCTCACTAACTGATTGCATTTTTGTAATACACATTTTTAACTCACCTGAGCTGAAAGCTCAAGTGAGCTTTTCTGATCACCCGTATTCCGGCGTCCGTCCGTCTGTCCGCCCGTCTGTCCGTCTGTAAACTTTTCACATTTTCAACTTCTTCTCAACAACCACTGGGCCAATTGCAACCAAAGTTGGCACAAAGCATCCTTAGGTAAAGGGAATTCTAAATTGTTAAAATAAAGGGCCAGGCCACCTTCCAAGGGGAGATAATCAAGAAAAGGTAAAAATAGGGTAGGGTCATTAAAAAATCTTCTTCTCAAGAACCACTGAGCCAGAAAAGCTGAGATTTATATGAAAGCTTCCTTATATCATGCAGATTCTAAATTGTGAAAATCCTGGCCCCCGGGGGTCGGATGGGGCCACAATAAGGGATCAAAGTTTTACATACAAATATATAGGGAAAATCTTTAAAAATCTTCTTCTCAAGAACCACTGAGCCAGAAAAGCTGAGATTTATATGAAAGCTTCCTGATATAGTACAGATTCTAAATTGTTAAAATCATGGCCCCCGGGGATCGGATGGGGCCATAATAAGGGGTCAAAGTTTTTTTGGTTTTTTTTTTTTTTTCCGTTTTTTTTTTTTTATTTTGATATAGTGCAGATCAGGGCCGTAAATTAACCTTCAATTTGGAGGAGGCAGGAAATTAGGCGGGGGTCTGGGGGCCACCCAGGCCCCCAGACGCTGAGCACATTTTGTGCACACTGAACACGTTTCGTGCAAAATCCTTGATTCTAGGGCCTTTTAAGATGTTACTTGACTAACTCATTCTAAAAGAAAGATTTGGAATGCTTTTTAAGGGAGGTATCATGTTCTTAGTTATTGGAAACAACATAAATTCTAATGAACTTTAAATTTTAATTTTTTTTGGCTCAAAAGTTGGAGGAGGCAGCTGCCTCCTCCGCCTCCATGTAATTTACGGCCCTTCAGATTCAAGTTTGTTAAAATCATGGACCCCGGGGATTGGATGGGGCCTCAAGGGGGGCATCAAAGTTTTACATACAAATTTATAGGAAAAATCTTTTAAGATCTTCTTCTCAAGAACCACTGAGCCAGAAAAGCTGAGGTCTATATGAAAGCTTCCTGATATAGTGCAGATTATAAATTGTTAAGATCATGGCCCCCGGGGGTCGGATGGGGCCACAATAGGGGGTCAAAGTTTTACATACAAATATATAGGAAAAATCTTTAAAAATCTTCTTCCCAGAACCACTAAGCCAGAAAAGCTGAGATTTATATGAAAGCTTTCTGATATAGTGCAGATTCAGGTTTGTTAAAATCATGCCCCCCCCCCCCCCCCTGGAGTAGGATGGGGCCACAATAGGGGATCAAAGTTTTACATACAAATATATAGGGAAAATCTTTAAAAATCTTCTTCTCAAGAACCATTGGGCCAAAGAAGTTCACATTTACATGAAAGCTTTCTGACATAGTGTAGATTCAAGTTTGGAAAAACCATGGCCTCCTGGGAAAGGTTTGAGGCCACAATAGGGACTACGGTTTTACATACAAATAGATATGGAAAATCTTCTGATATGGACCAAGGTGACTCAGGTGAGCGATGTGGCCCATGGGCCTCTTGTTGTAATACCTATGTTTCCGTAAAACTTCTATGAATAATTCAGGATTTTTGTTGGCCTACACTTTTGCTCGAGTTACCGTTTAACTTTTCTTTAGAATCCAATGCAGTAAACGCGAAATCCAAATGCTTAGCTCTATAAAAAGACAAGTTATAGATGAAAGTGTGTAATGCCCCAAGTCATATGTAGAGAAAGACTTTAACCTTCTTTATGATGCGAGCTTTATGTAATATAATATTCAGAAAGTTTGCTTAATGCTACAAATATTCATATTAGTAACTATGGTTGTATAAAAGTACTTTCATATATTCAAAAATACTCCTGTAAGTAAATTTGCACCGAGTCTCAGGTAGGTGCAAGTTCGTAAGCTCACACGAACAAGACAATTTTTATAACCCCTGTGTGCAAATGTGGTCAAATAAATGCATATGTACTGTAGTATTATCATTGTTTGTAGCATTACCTATGGCAAACGCATGCTTATTTACATGTATTTTCTTGATCATACAAATATTTATAGTTCAGACTCTATGATCTTAATTAAAGAAAATTAGGGGGGGGGGGGGTACATTGTATTTCATGGGGGTAACTAAGAGAGTATTTTCTTCAATTTTACATTCATATGATCATTCGATTGTAATTCCCGTGCTGAAAACTCTTACTCTATAAATGTGTATACACTTAAAAATGAATTATGTTTGTACATGGGAGCAAATGAATTCCGCCTTATAGACATAAATTTTCCTGATTTGCATATATGTAGCTCACTCATTTCATGCTGGAAAATAGTTTATAGCTAACTGGAGCTATTCTTTGAGGGATACCGTATTTTTTGTAGCTAACTGGCGCTATTCTTAGAGGGATACCGTATTGTTCATAATTTATTGTTTATAGTTAGGAATACCACTAAGTTTTCTGAAACCAAACAGATTATACACTCGTCCTTGACCTTACGCATAAAATGCATACATGTAATACTATATAAACTTAACATAATCAACGACAGGAGCAACAAAATATCAATTCTGTAAAAATATCAATTCTGTAATAATCCACTGATAACAATTTTAATTTCTTTCTTTGTGTATATATATATATATATATATATATATATATATATGGTAATTAATGCATCTTTATTTTGTTCTACGCTATGCTTGTACTAGAACGGTTCTATATATACCGTACTGGGTGCTGTTTTCAGCTTCTACAAGCGGTCGGTGTCGAACCGTTTTACATTTTTTTTATAAAGTAAATATAGCAATAACTTACAGCTTTTTTATATAATACATTGGAGAATGCGAAATTATTTCTGAGAAAGAATATTTGTAGATGTTCTGTAATAGTAAAACACAAGTTAAATATGGTTGTTTGATTGAAAGTAATATTTTCATATCGAAGATTGGTTTCATGTAAAAATACAATACGCGATGAAAGAATTCAATGTCTTTTTATAATGCAAATCGTATATTAATGTTTCAGTGAATTATTAAAGTGCATCAGAAACATCCCCAACAGAGACATAACGCCTCCCACGTAAGTATGGTCTGAAACAATAAGCTATAGACTGATAGAATTTTATATCGTTGTTATTATTATCATCACTGTACAGATATATTAGTGGAATTGTTTCCTTTGCTTTGCACTCCTTATGGATAAGGACAAGATTGGATTGGCACTATTATACCCGAACCATAAATTGAAAAGTGTCACGAACACTCATTGTTTGAGAAAGAAATGCTACACATGTACACAATCGGATCTGGCCGGGATTTCTCGAAAGTTGAACCGAAGTCTGATATTTTGCTCAAATTTTGACTGCTGAAATAAAAGAATACTCAAACTTAAGTTTGAGATTTTTCCGAGAAATCTAAGCCTGATCATTAAAGACTCGTTTTTGGGCGATAATTTTTAAAAATCTTAATTTGATTTTCAATCAGTTTACAGAGACCGTGAGTATATGATATGTGTCTGTGAGAGTACGCACTAATAATTCATATTTGACAAATGATTGCGTTTTTAACATAACTCGAATTCATTTATCGCAGAAATCATAGCTTTTCCGTGCACAACTAATCCACTGGGCATGTTGTAATTGTGACGTCATTTTCATACATTGGTGCACTGAATCTTGAAAGGCTCTGTTCTTTCACAGTCCTGTCGTATTTCAGAATTCAAGACTTTTCTTCCTGAAATCAATCTTCTTCATTTAGCATGGAGAGAAAGCTACAACTTACATTGATCTGTATGAAAATGTTCAGAACTAATAATGGTATTTATATGTATACATTATGTGAGAGATATGCAGTGAAATGTATTCCATCGATCCGTCTTCATTGTTTCAGTTCACTGTTTCAGCAGTAACACTATCAGAGACAAAAGTGATCAGATTTGTAACAAAAAGGTGTAACATGAATTAGAATCATTCAGATCACCATAACTTTGTACATGAATTAGAATCATTCATATTACCATAACTTTGTGGAAAACAATTTTATTACATGTAGTGTGACACATGTGGAAAATCAACGCTTGGATTTCCAAACTCGAATTCTTTTACTGCCATTGAAATTAAATCATATGAGCTTCTTCAGTTATGTATGCATACAGATAGTTAATTAATTGCCAAATAATGGGTCCCTAAAAATTGTAATTAACGTACAGCATGGCTGATCAGCAACTAAAGGTATCAATGGACATAGGGAACATATAGTCATGAATATTATTATATATACATATACCATACACATTGCGACATGTTCTGTTGATGCTGAACTAACAAACTGAGTTCGATCGTAGATTTGATGGGAAAACTAAACCCTGTTTTAAAAAGGTTTCTGTGAATTAGAATGATACTTTTGTAAGTAGGTATGCTTTTGATCTTGAATAGGGTCACCGATTTGGTAAGCTATTTGCATGAGGTGGTTTTTGTCGTTGTTTTAAAAATAAAGTATAACGTATGGCTATGATTTAATTTAATTTTTTTTTTGGTGTTACGAATCAAAATATTTTCAATGACATTTTTTAAATTTGATTTTAATTTTTCGTTGCATGTTGGTATTGGATCCCAGATTTGATCATTTATCGTTTTAAGCTCACCTGAGCTGAAACTTCAAATGAGCTTTTCTGATCGCCTGTTATCCGTCGTCTGTCTGTAAACTTTTTACATTTTCGTCTTTTTCTTTAGGACCACAAGGCCAATTTCAACCAAATTTGGCAAAAATCATCCTTTGGTGAAAGGCTTTCAAGTTTGTTCAAATGAAGGACCATGTCCCCTTCAAAGGGGTGATAATCACAAAAATAGGGTGGGGTTATTTAAAAATCTTTTGAAAAGAACCACTAGACCAGAAAAGCTGAAATTTACATGAAAGCTTCTTGACATAGTGTAGATTCAAGTTTGTTAAAATCATGGCCCCGGGGGTAGGATGGGGCCCCAATAGGGGATCAAAGTTTTACATACAAATATACATTGTATAGGAAAAATCATTAAAAATCTTCTGAAGAATCACTGGGTCAGAAAAGTTTACATTTATATGAAATCTTCCTGATATAGTGCAGATTCAAGTTTGTTAAAATCATGACCCCGGGGGTAGGATGGGGCCCAATAGGGGATCAAAGTTTTACATACAAATATATAGAGAAAATTTTTAAGAATCTTCTTCTCAAGAACTATTGGGCCAAAGAAGTTTACATTTACATGAAAGCTTCATGACGTAGTGCAAATTCAATTTTGTAAAAATCATGGCCCCCGGGGGTAGGTTGGGGCCACAATAGGGGATCAAAGTTTTACATACAAATATACATTGTATAGGAAAAATCATTAAAAATCTTCAATCGAATATATATGGAAAATCTTTAAATATGGGCCAATGGGACTGAGGTGAGCGATGTGGCCCATGTGCCTCTTGTTATTGATTAGATTCGTGTAGTCATGGATAAGTGACACGCCACAGGGGCTAAGTCCGTTGGGGCCCGAATTCTGTAATACTATATGGTGTCACAGAGTTCGGGCCCAAAACGGGCCTAGTCCCTGTGTGTTAGGCAAGAGGTTTTCCATTCTTAATTTTGGATTCTTTATAATTATATGATGAACACAAATTTGCTAGCCGAAGGTTGGCGAAAATCCTTTAATTGCGGAGATATGTCAAATTGTACGTGTCTGCATGATCAGCATATATAATAAATTTTTGGTGAAATGAATATGTTTAGAAAATTTACTGATAACTTCCTTCATAAATATTATCATTCCTTTTCCATCAACTTGTCATTGAATATAGATTACAACTATCTCCATGTGATGGTCAGTCCTTGATGTTTATGCAGGTATTTGACCTAATACTGCAGACTGTTTTACATATTCGGTGACATAATGATGATAAACTGAAGATCAATGTTCAGCTTTGGCCATTTGTACATGCATAAACATATCATAAGATCAGGACAATATTTGTTGAATGGATTATACAGAAATCATGTCAGTTTATATTAAAAGGATGTGAGTAGCTCTTTTTCCTCATTTGATACTCATTGATTTGTTGTAATACTATGCAGCCACTGTAATTCTGTTAAAAGCGAAAATACAACTGCAGTGCAAACTATGCATGATTTAGTAGGTGTATAATCTAACTTTGAGCGTTCCTTGTACTAAAGCAGATCAAGTTACCGTTAGTCTTTAACTAAAATGTTTGTTTTCATCAGGAAAAGGACTATAGTTTTTAAAGATGTGTTTTATTAATTCGAATATGTTTCGGCATTTTTTGTCTCCTATAGATATGGGTAAATAAATCATATAATGTACTGCCACTGCAATAAGCTCGATTTAGTGGCTACAGTAGGATAATTTACTTACCAATCCTTAGTTGAAAATGGAGATGGTAACACTAGGGAAAACATACACAGTTTTAATCTAGGCTGCAAATGAAGTTTATTTCTATCTTTCTTCGAGATTATAAGGTTGTGAGATAAAGCATGTAAATGTATTTATTAATTTTAAGAAATTTTTATTTTCCATGAAATAATGGTTTCAAATGAATTTCAAGAACAATATTTTTTTCGCAAAAATTAGCAAACAATTCAAGTATATTTTGAAAGCATCTAATTAAAAAATAAACATCAAATTTCTTTAAAACAACGAATTTAAAGATCCACCTTTCCCCACAATGTTCTCTTGTAATATTCTGTATTGTCTGTTACAGAGTAGCCACGTTCACCTCCTCCAGACCACCGATCCCTTCACGAATAGAAGGTAAGGCGAAAGAAATTAAAGTCAACTTTATCAGACGGATTTTGTCCAGCTCTAAGTAAACAACAACGTTGATGTTATCTTATGTAACAGATTAGCAATTGCATTTAAGTAAAAAAGAAAACAGTGAGGCCTGTGATAAATTATCTTTCGTGTTTAAACATCCGGGTAGCGTAGTGGTTAACGCTCTGGCTTCTCACCGCTGCAACCCGAGTTCTGTGATCGGTTGTGGTTGTATGTAAGAGGGTATGGTGGTCACTCGCTCGGAGTCTGGGGTTTCCTCCGATTTTCTCCCACAAAAGGACACCCCTAGCGACAACATTCTTGCAAGTTGATAAATAGCTAGTATATACATGTAGCTTATGTTCAATGTTTTTTGTATGTCCGACTTTAAAAATAAAGATTATTTTAATTAAACACGAAAAAGAAAATTTCCATGACTGTAATGTAACAACTAATTCAAAAACATGTATAAAATCAAATTACTTTATAACAATTAGTTCAGATTCCCTGCAGATGTATTATTTAACTATCGTGTTGTTGTTACACAGACAGGCATCCACCACCCGTACCTTCCACTAATGACGTGGACTCCGGATCGGATGATGACTATGAAGCTTGGGACGAATTCGATGATTTCGATTCTCCGGTTGGTCATTATCATGTACATTCTTTACTATTTACACGTAGCAGGTAACCGTATGTTTGAATGTAGAAAGGAACAGTAGGGTAACAAAAGAAACACACCTATAGCTCGGCAGATCTGGGTTTAGTCGTTACAAGAAGCTCACCCATAATTGTTCTAGATTTTCACCCAAGGCCGAGTAAATGTATTGGATTGTTTTTCAATGTCTTTAGTATGCAGCTATTTGATAGACCTTACAACGATGTATACTGGCATGCTGCATGTATTGTTTATTGTTTTAAGTTCTATATAATATCAACAACAGAATTCTCTCCCAAAACATTCTGAACAGACAAACACAACAGTTCTTGTATGGCATGCTATTTTTATTCGTCGCACACGTACTTCCGTCGAGTAACGCAGAATGATTGATTATTGTCGACCATGGCGAGGATAGTTCCACTTGACTGCATTTGTTAATTTTATCAGAAAAATCTGGGTACGAGTTCTCCTAGAGAAAAACTTTGTGAATTTTATTATAAAAATCTGAGTACGAGTTCTAGAGAAAAAGTTATAGATTTTATCTCAAAAATATTGTCACGACTTCTGGAGAAAAACGTCATTTCTGTCAAATAAATTGAGTTAGAGTTCATTTCATTTTTAAAAAACTTGGTTTTAGATGAAAGAAACTTCAAAAATAAAAATATGAACGAAGAATTAAATCGCCACAGAATCATGGGAGAAGAGATGTTACATTTTATATTCTGAATCATTGCATTTGGAATGAGAGATATTTTATTAATTAACATGACATCGACTATTCTGTATGTACTTAATTGTAGACCGGGACATCATACGTTCGACATAAGACAAACTGCGACTTCTCGCGCGATTACTTCAAATTACAAGGCAAGTTGCCCAATTGTATATTTAGGGAACGCAATAACTGCCTTATAAAATGTGAAGATAACGAACAGTGATAAATCTCATGACTCCTATAAGCAATACAAAATAGAGAGTTTGGCAAACACGGACCCCTGGATATACCAGAAGTGGGATCAGGTGCTTAGGAAGAGTAAACATCCCCTGTCGACCGGTCACATCCGCCATGAGCCCTATATCTTGATCAGGTAAACGGAGTTATCCGTAGTTAAAATCAATGTGCCAAGAACGGCCTAACAATCTTATGCGAATGTTTTTTGTCCCCCACCGCAACGCGGAAGGGGACATAGAAATACCGGTGTCCGTCCGTCCCACTTCAATTTGTGGACGCAACTCCTCAGAAACCGCTCAACAGATTTTTTTCATATTAAGTAGGATTGTTAGTCACCATGTGTAGTTGATCATATGCCGGAATTTTGATTCAACCATTTTTACAGGAGTTATGAAACTTTGTTGAATTTGTATATGCTACACTATAGAAACACTTTGTGGACGCAACTCCTCCGAAACCGCTCACCGGATTTCATTCAAATTTTGTAGGATTGTTAGTCACCATATGTAGTTGATCATATTGCGCCGCCATTTTGATTCGACAAATTTTACAGGAGTTATGGGACTTTTGTGCTTCAACTTTTTTTTGCTGCGGTGGGGGACATGGCTACGTGTAGCAATCTTGTTAAGATAGTGCTTGGCATTACATGCTGTCGTTCTTTCATGATAATATGGTGTTCTTTCATGATAAGGTGGTGCTTTTTCATTATATGCTGTGGCTCTTTCATGATAAGGTGGTGCTTTTTCATTACATGCTGTGGTTCTTTCATGTTAAGGTGGTGCTTTTTCATTATATGCTGTGGCTCTTTCATGATAAGGTGGTGCTTTTTCATTATATGCTGTGGTTCTTTCATGATAAGGTGGTGCTTTTTCATTACATGCTGTGGTTTTTTCATAATAAGGTGATGTTTTTTCATTATATGCTGTGGTTCTTTCATGAAAAGGTGGTGTTTTTGTTATACTGTATGTTGTGGTGCTTTCGTAAGATTATGCTTTTTCACCATATGCTGTAGTTCTTTCATGAGAGGGTTGTTTTTTTGTTTTTGTTTTGTTAGTCCCCAAGGTTTTCCTCACTTTTTTTTCTTGTCTTGCAGATATTGATTTGATATTTGATACATTACTTTGCCATAACTTGTAAGTTACAGATCAAGTTTAAATTTCGTCTCGGTCCGTTGATTTTTCACTTAGTTATGGCCCTTGGACTTAGAAAAATAGCATGAATCATTAGTTTACATCTAAGTTTCTCATTTCCGTAGATAAGAGTACTATACTCATTAAAACTTTTCGCATTATGATACAGCAATGTAGCTAAATTATTCATGATCACCTACATCTCACAGTTCATTGACTTGGTTAAAGACTTAAACCTAATTGTAAATTAGTCTTTCTTACTGGTCTATTTGATATTTGGTACACTGCTTTGTCATAACAAGTTACAGATCAAGTTTGAATTTCGACTCGGTCAGTTGATATTTCACAAAGTTATGACCCTTCGACTTAGAAATATAGCATGAATTATCAGTTTTGCGGACATTTTGTTGTTGCGTTTCCAGATATTCAATTGAAATTTGGTACATTGCTTTGCCATAACAAGTTACAGGTCAAGTTCGAATATCATCTGGGTCCAATGATTTTCCACTAAGTTATGACCCTTTGACTTACAAAAATAACATGAATTATCAGTTTTCCGGACATTTTGTTGTTGTGCTTACAGATATTCATTTCATATTTGGTACATTGCTTTGTCATCAAGTTAGAATTTCGTCTCGGTCCTTTGATTTTTCAATAAGTTATTGCCCTTGGACTTAGAAAAATAGCATAAATTATCAATTTACATCCAAATTTCCCTTTTCTGTATATAAAAATACTACACTCATTAAAACTTCTAGCATAGTAACACAACAATGTAGCTAAATTATTCATGACCACCTACATTTCACGGTTCATTGACTTGGTGAAAGACCTAAACCTAATGATAGATTTTTCTCTCATATCTACGTATGTAAGATACAGATATTCTATGAAAGAAAGGTATGTAAGATATTTCTATCTTTCATATCACGTGACGTTTATCTTACATATCCCGTGACGTCATAATCAATACACAACTAGCTTGTAACTTGCCTCGCCACGATTGACGAACACTAGCGTCTGCAAAGCTCTTGTACAAAAAATGACAGATTGTAATGTCCCTGATAATCTCCAGGTGTATGTGACCGGACACAAAATTACACATTCCTTGAACAACTACCGCACACTCAACAACAGTCACAAATTCCTCATACACCTATGTCATTCGGTGCATTATGCCAGTTCACAGAAACCCAGCCCACACGGTCTATTAGTACTAGGCCTACCTCCACATTCACTCTGTCAACGTCTACTGTCCCTATATGTGTCTCAGGTGAAATAAGTGCCTCCAATGTCTATGAGACTCGAGTCCTTGCACGCGTGGAAAACGAAAGTCTAGCCATGCCCATATTCACCAACAAAAACCACTTGGAATCTCTCTTCACACACTCGTCATTAAATAACTGCTCAATTAATATCAATATTAATGCTCCTCTAAGAAAAAAAATGTGCAGTTGTGGATTCATATTCTGATTAGGTCTGTCAAAATGTTTCGCGCTGATGGACTGTCGAGTTACGTCACGCATCACCCTGATTATTGATTTATTCAAAGAGGAATAACTCTAATATCATTCACTTATACACTCGTCGCCGAGTTTTTGTCGGCAACGTAGTTGCCAAAATTAAGGTCGTAGAATTCAATTCTGGTGTTATTTTTGATGTACAGCGAAAAATTAATTAATTGGAAAATTCTCAAAATGGCGTCGCTTGGCACAAGGAAAACGGAAAACTCTAGAAATATGAGAGAAAAATACTCTCTTATGAGTTGCCATGAAATATTAAGGTGATTCCACCCTCGGGGTTGCAAAAAAGCGGTAAAACCCTCGGCAAAGCCTCGGGTTTCACAGCTTTTTTGCAACCCTCGGGTGGAATCACCTTATATTTCATGGCTACTCATAAGAGAGTCTTATAGTCTTTTTTCCTGGTCTAGTTTTTGTACCAAAACAGTAGATGATTTCCAACCATTCCTTTTCTATCCAGGTTCTTTACCATAACTTACATATTGTTGCTGTGCAAGAATTTTTGCAACCGGTAGGGGACTTTATTGCCATGCAATACTCTCAGAATGCTTGTTTTAATTACATGTATATGCATTTTCGTTATATGCTGTGGTTCTTATATACTAGGATGGTGACACCTTATTACGTATACATGTACATGGTTTGATTTTATCATTATAAGATGATGCTTTTTACATTCACACTGCTGTGTTTTCGAAAGATGGAGCTTTTTCAATAAAAGATGGTATTATTTCATTATATTAAGATGGTGGTTTTATAACAAATGGAGATTTTCCTTATTGTGCTGTGAATATTTCATTATGACGAGGTGATTACTCAAGCCCCTCGCATATCCTAGAGCTCGTTTTATTTATTTATTTGAAAATATGATTTGCGAAAAAGATAATGAGTAATGCCGATTGCGATAGTATAAGTGATGATGAAAATAATTCAAAAGAATTTTTAAAATGTGATAAATGAAAAAGTGAAAATAACTGTGATCAATCTCACCAATTGGGTTATTTAAAATGGCGGACCCCAGCAAGAAAGGCATGTTAGACATATTAGAAGATTTAAACTTAAGCTTGCGCCATTTAATCCCCAAATTTGAAGCAGAGGGGATAGACTTAGCAAGTTATGTTAGTTGATTTTCACTTCTGCAGATGATCGTGCGCCTGTTTTACGACGGGAGAAATTACTTCCTTGTGACTTTACTGCGATGAAACCACTCGCAGCCGTAATCGAAAACCTTACTGTGATTTCAGTCACAAAACAATTCCTATGGTCACCAAACACTTGTCGCACGTCCTGACAAATCGCAGCTAAGTCGTAACCAGACTGGCCAGTGGGATTTACTTTTTTTGAAGATATGAAATAAAATTACTCACACACCTTTAATTTGTAAGCAGAATCCGTTATGTCTTGTCCTTTATGTACTGTAGATTGTGACAGTTTATATAGATTTTGTATCAATGAAACAGGAACCAGGCTGTGCATGCAAGACTAATAAATACATGTAAAAGTGACGGTTTTAAGAAATGTCGATATATCATGACAAATGCGATGGTATAACTCTTTGAATGCATGATATATTGAATGACTTATAACAAACATGCTTTTTCTACAGGATGAAGATTACATAAACGAGCAGGAAAACCAGTTATTGAAGAAGCCAAATTCAAGAATTCCAGGTAAAGTACCTAAAGTATTTTTTTTTTTAATTATTGCAATTTTGTTACAGACATACACTATGTGTAACGCGAGTTTCGGATTTCAGTGTTGATTTGTGTTCTTGTACATACATATAATTAAAATTGTGTAATTTTTGATGTTGCATAACTGATCCAGACTTTTTGTGTATATATATGATTAATGTCGTTTGTGATGACTACATAACAAATCAATACGAAGTTTCTGTGACAATATATTTTGTTTGCACGTTTTTTTTAGTTTTGAGTTTGCTAGCATGATTTTGGCATCGTTTTTATCGATAAGCATCTCTGATTACTAATTTACAACGAATGTGATTCATGTTTTTAATTATTTGAGGTATTTAGTCACCAGTTTTGTTTTGCTTTATATGCTAGTATAATGATGCAATCCACATATTTCTGATACTGTCTACAAGTCTTCATTTAATATTGTTAAAGGAATTATACTATTTGAGATTACTTTCTAGCAGAGGTAAATTCTCTTGAAAAAAAATATGATAAAAACTTGCACACTCCTTACCTGAGTTAGATCTAGGATTCCATTAGTACTGTTAAGCATCAAATATATATATTTAAAAAATAATATTTTTTAAATCATGATATATTCAATAATTTTCTGTAGACATTGTTGGGGAACTTTGAAATTCCCTTTGTACACCTAAGATTGAATTTTGTACTTTATGATTTACTGGATTTTCTTTTTCCATTATCCTATAAGAGAGAGAAAAATGGCATTAACACAATCTTAGGTGGGGATTGTACAAGTAGGATAACTAGTAAACAAGTTAAATGGCGAATTCTGAATGAAATGACTGATGTCCATATTTGGTGAAACAGAATGTTTCTCCATTATAATATTTGCATTATCTTTTTTATTAGTTGTTTATTTTTATGGATTTTCATATTTAAATTCTTGCATGTTTATGTGGTGCACTTTCACGATTTGTTCACAACTTTGTTTTTGACAGCACGAACAATGAAAAACCAAACATCTAAAGTCAATGAACATAAACATATAAATAATGTATATTGCATGGACAAACCCTGTAAATATATTCGTATTAACAAGAGTTGCTTCCGTTTTGGAGATATTTATATAGGTCATGGAATGCTCTAACTGCCATCGACTTTACACACTGGTAATCGCCTTCTGATTCTTAGTCACTCATTGTTTTCGTTTATGACCAAGGGATAAAATGAACCTATTCATAATTGGGATTTTTATTCATCCTATATTTTTATCTCTCGTCTTTCAGTTTGTGAAACATATATATAAAGTAATTCTAATTTCATACCAGGTAGAAATAAAGGTATAATGAGCCTGTAAGGTATGTTGTGATAAAGCTGGAGGGAACTTGCGATAATTTTGCTCATAATTGCACCACGTATAGTAATCAATGTTACATGTAGGTATATCAAGGTTTAAGGATGATGAAGAATCAATGAGGCGTGTTATATTTTAAACATAAGATCATCCATCAACTCTGTACTTCTCTCTTATTTAGAGTACGTAGAAAAAGTGAATGACTCAGAGTCATAATGCCGGCTTGCGTACACAGGCACTGAACACAGTAGTGGGCCATTTTGATCAATTTGTCAACAATCAACTCAACCTAATGTTTTAGAGCAGACGGGATAGTTTGAAAGTTTCCAGTGTCAAATATGTAGGGTCAAATTTTGATTGGATTAGTATCACATAAGTGATTGCATTTTCCTTTTCATAGTTGATAAATGGTGGCTGGTTCAATGAGTACGTGTACAACGTCTTTTCAAAGTGATGACACTGTTGTCGAAATTAGATCGAAGGACCCAGCCAAAAAAGGCCGACTGAAAATGTTTGTAAAACGAGGATTAACTAAAACCGAACATCGTCGAAGTTCTAGTTTACCACCCGAAAACCGTGTGAAATTGTTCTTTAGAGGAACCATGACACTTCGTGGAATATTCCGAAATCATTCGTCTGGACACTCTCCTACTGAGAAAAGACCCACTAGAGTGTATTCTAGAAAGGGGAGGAAAGTGTCCATATCCTCTCCTATTCTTGGTAAGTTACAGGCCGATTCCGTTCCGGAATGTTTTACTCTTTGGTTGCCGTGTCGTTTCCACAAACAACGACAACTTGTCGCGAGATAAAAGTAAAGATAGTTTTGATAACGGTGTCAGTACACGTAGAATCTCGAAACTCTTTATTAAAATGAGAAGTTATTTATCTTTATGAAAAAACAATATTTTTCCCAAGAGAGGAATGGCGACCACCAGCAGTTTGTCCCCCACTGCTTCTCATAGATACCTGTACAACCAACGGTTTTGTAATCCACGTGTGCTTATTATATATAATACCGTGTACGTTTACACTGACCACAACTACATTTTTGTATGTTGCCATAGGGGTAAATAATATACATTTATACAAGGTAACTATGTTTGATAACGTCAAGTAAACTGAGATTTCTCATGTATCTGGGGATTAAATAGGAAACAGTTTATGACTGGTACCAATATTCTAGGAGATTAAGATAAATAAAAATTGTTCCACCATAGTTTGCCAGTTAGGGTGATCAATCCAAATCTATCATACATGATCTATGGCCATTTTATTAAACGAGCATTGATTCTTCTTATATTCATGAACGTACAATGTTGGTAATACTCATAAATGAATGTTACTTGTTGAACGTAGAAAAACGATGTAACACGCATGGGTGTTTTACATCCAGTTCTGGGCATCCCAAGTTCCAAGCATGCACATGTGTAGAATTTACTAACAGTCAAATTAACATGATAGCACACAATGCTCACGTCCTTGTCTAAATAGTGGAACCACCCGAGCCCCAGGAGGACTATGCTAACTATAGCCCTGAACAAAGCGAAGAGGAAAGTAGTGTAGGACACAGCAAGAATGGTCACTCTATCGCCGATTCCTTAAGGCACGCTCTAGAACAGAGAAATAGAGTAAACCAAAGTCAGCAACGACAAGGTACTAACTGAACTGTAACACAGCAAACACACCTCAACACCTTACAAATATAACACTTACAAGTAGAACGGCTACAAGATGACTCCCTGTAAAATATACGTCTGTACACAAAAATAGCAACAGTAAAGCATTATGATTTATTTTTGTCATACAAAGATTGTATTGTTTTGTTGGTGTGAAGATGGTATAGATGAAAGTTGTACATGATTGATACATGTATTTATACATTTGTGTGTCTGTACCCAGATTGGTACATATACTAGAAGGCCGTTTTCCTTTCAATGCTTTCGGCTTAACGCTTGTGTATTTTAATGCCACAATATTGCGTTCACACTCATGGTCGATGTTTGTGTCCATTAACACAGAGTCACTGTCTCTTGCTCTTTACAGAACGACATCAACAGCCTCCAGAGCCTGCCATTCCACCTAGACCCGCCAGACCAGGAAAGGGAGGTACGTGTGTAACAGAGACATTCAAAATACCAGCAATTCTTATAAAGATTCTACTTAATATATTAGGTATTTTGTAATCTTGAATGATCTAGCAAATATGTATGAAATTTGCATTAGGCGATCGTCCCCCTCCACAAATCCCCCATTCGCCGCTACCTCCCAGAGGGGGGAGACATGGCAGAGGACCAGCACCTCTCCCAGAGCCTGAGGACCAAGTAAGATTTCAAATTCGTCATACATCAAATATTCCTATTAGCAGGTCCTTTTTCAGGTTCAGAATCATTTCGTTATTCTAAAACGATATTCAACAATATTTGATGTACACAATCATGTTATACCTTGTTAGGAAGGTGTAGCTCTAAACCTCTCAAAAGACGTGGATACCTCTCATTTAATTTATGCTGTAAGGTGTAGATCGAATTAAGAATCTCGTGGGGACCCGGGTTCGAATAGGTCCTCAGTACCCCATACTTGTCGTAAAAGGCGACTAAATGGGGCGGTCCTTCGGATGAGACCGCAAAAACCGAGGCCCCGTGTCACAGCAGGTGTGGCACGATAAAGACCCCTCCCTGCTCAATGGCCACAAGCGCCGAGCATATGCCTAAATTTTGCAGCCCTTCACCGGCAATGGTGACGTCTCCATATGAGGGAAATGTTCTCGAGAGGGACGTTAAATAATATACAATCAATCTAAATAAGACGTTGATTCCTCTCATCTGATTTGTGATGTAAGGTATAGATCTAAATAGGACGTTATTACCTCTCATTTAATTTGTGTTGTAATGGTCTCATTTGCCACTTCTCACTGTCCTAGTTGAATTGTGTCGCACGAATCGTCCTTAAGCATGATTATATTTCCGCTTCAGATAGTGTGTCTTGACTGTTTTGAATGAACTTGTTTGTTTACTTCGTTCGTTGTTTAGTTACGATTATTTTCAAATATTTTGTTTCAATATTCCAAATACATGTAGAATCAATCTGCATTTCATATGATGTTTACTTGTTTACTTTCGTTGCTTGAATATTACACATTTCCAACATGAGATGCATGATTTGTTTACGGGCTGTAATCAGAATTACATGTATGTCCATAGTTTGCTTTAGTAGTATATGATGGATCACTTAATTAGATTGTTGTTGTTGAAAATTTAAAATTGTGCATATCGATCGATTTTATTGCTTGAAATCTATGCAAGTATGCGGCACATATTGATGAAATTAAAAAAAAAGATCACATTGAATTTAGGGGAAAAGAGTAACTACGATTTAAAAGTGTATTATTACTATAGTCCTGTGTATTATTACTTTAGTCTTGTGCCATATTCTTGTATCTGATTGTAGAAATATGAATTGCTATACACGGTATCTTTTACAGCCTTCTTATATAGAAACAGATGACCCTTTACTGAATCAGGTTTGATGTAGTGACCTTTTTGCTTCACTTCTGTTTGAAGATTTTATAGCCTCAGCATTTTACCGGTTCTTAAGATTTCCTTTAACCAATCCTTTATGTGCACTGCAATCTGCCTAAGAAAAAATCTAAGCATGCTATACTAGCTTTAAATCTTACTCTTTGATATTTGTGATGTTCAGCATGTTTAGTGTCAAATAAACTCGGTCCTATTATGTTGCATTCTTCACCACAATGTCTTTATTTTAATGATCTTAAAGTTTTGCTGGGTAACATATACATTATGTACACTGTAAAGTACATATGTGCAGGTACTATACATTGCTTATACATGTACATGCGGCAGTAGCTTACAGACAACAGTGCTGCAATAAACATTCTTGTAGTGTTGAATGCTTGCTTTTGTAGGTCGGTTATCTCACTCTCACTATAATTTTAATGTCCCGCGTGATTCTATGGATGGGGTCAAAACATTACCAGATACAGCATCTCTAAAAATAATTAATATTTTCTTCACACTTGAACATGCAGCAGTCACTGATTGCATAGTTATGCTGAACATGGAGACTTCAACAAAAACAGTGAAACGTGAGCCCTTCGTTAGGGAATCGAGTCCCGTGGTAGAACTAATCACGTGAGCCCTTCGTTAGGGAATCGAGTCCCGTGGTAGAACTAATCACGTGAGCCCTTCGTTAGGGAATCAAGTCCCGTGGTAGAGTTAATCATGGCTCATATACTGAAAATATATTATACGTAAATATTTTCTTTATTGATTAACAAACTGGTTATCCAAGTTAATATTGGACGATGTATAGAAAACACAATTTATTTCTGTCTGTCTATTCTTTTATTCCACGTGTGTCTGGGCTAAAACGTGCACAATGGAAGACATTGCAATCTTATACTTGTCACAAATGTTCCTTACAGCTAGAGTGTGTCGTAATCTTGAACCAATGTAATTTTTGACTAATAAAAGAAGGGGGAAAAATTCGTGTTTAACTCTGTAATGGAGAAACATTTGAAACTCCTACTTGGTTAAACTTCTTGACCCTGAATCATTGCCATTTAACCAAAGTCGAGTTCACTGATTAATCACAGGGTCATAACTTTCTGGAGAAACAAAATGTTGGGGGACTGAGACTCCTTGACATTAGAAGCTCATACTTGGTTTAAAAGTTGCTCCGTGCATGTATACAATACATTAGAAGCTCATACTTAGTTTAAAAGTTGCTCCGTGTACAATGCCACATGCGGGGACCGTGATTGGTGTAGCGCGGGATATCTGTATTCCAAGCGAAGAAAGTAGGTCGATAAGTATTCAAAGACTGATTGTGTTTAATTACGATAAATCTAGATAGCCAATAGTATAGCACGGAAGGCAATGATTATTGACAAGCTAGCACTAGTAAATGGGGAGTCTAGAACTCTTTGTAAATGCTCAAACACTTCGACAATATATAAGTAAGGTAGGTCCCGGGTATATTTATCGGTGTATTTGATGATAAATCTTCATTCCTACTGCATAAAGTCCAAGTTTTTTCGACCAGAAACATTTTCTTTGAATAGGAACTCAATATTCGTCTGGAGAAACCAGCACAAAATCATGATAAGCTGAGTATTTGACTGAAACCCCGTGTGACTTAGGGTGTGTGTGAAAATCCTGTGGCGTTGGGGGACTGAGACTTCTTTTAACTTGAGCAAAGTTTCTTACTAAAATACACATCTTCAGCACTGTGAATATTGTTTTTATTCAAAAGTACAAGGAAGATTCGCGGATCGTTTTGTAGAGTAGCATGTAGAGGAAATGATGGAATCTCAACCAACCCAGCATGTATATGCGATATATGCGGGGAACATTATATGCGTCGATATCAAACTTAAGTCATTTCTCATGCATCGCAAGTTATTTAAACAATAAAATATCTTTCTTTGTTGTTTCATCGGGAGACGAAGGTAGCAATCATTGCAGCAAAAAAATTGCATGAACGGCTTGTTAACGCGGTTTGACATTTTATTGCTTATATTTATATTTTTAGCCGAGTTGCATAGCAAATCTCGGCATTTAAATTGGCAAAGGATGGGTGTCCCGCCGGGCGGGCGGGCGGCGTCCACAATTAGCTTGTCCAGTCTCTAACTTACATACTTTTTGGTGCATCTTTGTGAGACTTGCATAACATGATCACATCCAACTGGCAAGAGAGGAAGGTTCCTATTTATTTTGAGGTCAAAAGATTAAAAGTCAAGATCTCTTTTTCACTATATACTGTAGATTTGAGCTTGCCTCTAACTTTTATACATGTACTTGCTGGTGTATGTTTATCAGACTTCAAATCTTGATGTCTTTCAAGATTCATGTTGTTTTTGAAATCCAAAGGTCAAGGTCATTATCACACTTAAATACCTATTGGGGCCATTCAAAGCTTCATACTTATAAACTATATTAAATACGTGCATGTTTTTACTTCGTGAATGCAAGCGTGCATAATTTTCCAAACTGCATCTCGGCCATACGCATCTTTGATGCGTTTCAGCGATTTTTATGTATTAAAATATCAACTAGAAGTAAGATCTAAAATATATTGTATCATATGGTTGACCTATTTGTTCCGTTAAATGGAACAGCCAATGCACCCTTTGACCTTGATGACACTCCATATTTGGTAATGATTTTGCAGACAGGGTGGTACTAGAAAACCGGATCGAACTAGATTGCAACGAACATTGCATGATGAAAGCAATGTAAATTTCAAAAGAAGAGTCTTAGAATGTAAATATTTTCTCCTGCATAACACGTTGCGGTCCATGCTAAAACGATCTCTCGCAGAGTTTGGTTGGGTCCTCAATTCATTGCGTCATCATAAGAAATATCCGATTGTAAGAAAGTGCCAGTTAAGGAATAGAGTAATGTACTAACAAATGGTATTACTGTACAATGCTTTTAGACATTGATTATATTTACATTGTATGTGTCTCTTGTGTGATTTTTCGCATTCCTCAACATCTTTAAATCAGGGTAAGGGTGTCTTTAGAATATCATCAATTCTTTCAGGAATTACATATGCAAAGAAAGCATGTAATTATTAACTTTTAATCATTTTACACTATGTACATCAGTTGCCAATGACCGAGTTATGTTAATTAATTCGGACCCATATCTCTTATGCAATGTTTTTGTTGAAATATGTTTACTCACGTGTAATTCAATCTTTTAAAAATCATTGTTAGTGTAAATCAACTTACTCAAATGTAAACATGAATAATTATCAAGCATGTAGCAATAGGGGTGGGGATGGAGGGGTGCGATTGCCCAGTTTTTTTCTTCTGACAACATACTTTTTCTGTACATGCATAGTTGATTATTTTTACTAGCAAAGCTTGACCAATAGACTACCTCCATTTATTAAAATAATATTGGAATTGTAGAATTTAAGGAACCGATCAATCTTTTGCCCCCCCCCCCCCCCCCCCTTACGATTTAGGATTTAAACTTTGGTTTTTTTTTTATACCCCCCGCAACAAGTTGTGGGGGGGGGGTATACTGGAATCGAGTTGTCCGTCTGTCTGTCCGTCCGTCCGTCCGTCTGTAGACGCAATGGTTTCCGGGCTCTAAAGCATTATCCTTTCCACCTACAGTCACCATATCATATATATGGACTACCCATGGGATGAAGATGTTCCCTATCGATTTTGGGGTCAAAAGGTCAAAGGTCAAGCGCACTGGACATCGAAGTAGCAATATGGTTCGGTTTGTCATGCCATTTGTTTTTTACACTCAGAAAAGAGGTAGTTTATACCTATTACCAACACCCTTTGGGAGATTGGGGTAAGCGGGGGATATTCTTAGTGAGCATTGCTCACAGTACCTCTTGTTTTATTTGTTTGGTTTTTTTTATTTGTTTCTTTGAAATTTCAGACTCTGATAAGGTCAAACCCCCCCCCCCCCTCTTTTTGAAAAAAAAAACATGCTACGTGCCTGAAAGCATTTATATCACATGCTTTCACCTTACTTTTATTTCTAGGTATATATGACCCCCGAAATTCTTGTATGATTTTAGCAGAACTAAACATTAAATACGACTGAAACCCCTTCCCCCTCCACCATCCATTTATTCAATTTGGTGGAATGTACTTCCTAAAAAGTTTTCTCCATAATATCGTCGAAACTAAACCTTGTTATTTTAACAAATTTTATTTTTCCATTTTTATTTTTTACAATGCTTAATTAAAGTATTTCTACTGGTCAACCAGAATTTGAATATTAGTTTTTGAGTTACAAATGAGATACAGCACTCACAATTCTTTGTTTTGTACCGGCCTTGTTTTTGTTTACATTTAGACTGCTTAATTGAAAAAAGCATATCTAAAACAAAATGAAATGTGCTAAACATAAGAAACTGTCGAATTGTGTTCAGAATTAACTTGTAAATTGAAAAATCTGCTTTAAACTAACTTTTACTTGAATATTTAACCTGTGTAAACAAAAACTTACCCCCGCCCCCTTTTTGATTTTTTGCGGAGTACAAGACTTGTCGAAGTGAAGACAACGCAGGCATAACTTATTGAAAGTGATTTGCTAGTAAACACGCCAAAAATATATCGTGTCTGAGTGGTATAAGATATTTTATACATATACATACATACATACATACATACATGTACATTGTATTAATTTTAAACATGAACTTCGTACTACCTAAAAAAAATAATTCTAGTACTTGAAATGATCTAAACGAATGTAAATTTGCAAATATATGGATTTGCGAATCGGATTGTCATATCTACACTTAATAATAATAAATAATAATAATACCATATTTATATAGCACCCTTTTCATACACTATGTACGCTCAAAGGTGCTTTACAATGCATATATACCTTACAAGAGAATGTTATACACATAATACATAGAAAATAAATAAAACATTAAAAGCTGTACCTATCCTCATTGTACATATAAAACATGAAAACACAAGATACCATAAATATGCTAGATAAGAATAAACATCAGTTTCAGGGAGTATTAAAATAATAATGAAATACACACATACCATAAAATGTCTCGGGTATAATACATTAAAACATACAATTTCCTTTTTTTTTTTCTTTTTTTTTTTTTTACACTTGATTTCAAAACATTAATTTTCCGTGAGTATAAATATCTTTTGAGAAGAAATCATGGATGAAATGTAGATATATCCAAGCTATATTTGCTTCATGCTTAAACTTTCAGCCAGATTATGAGGTTCCTGAGGAGGTGTCCTCCCCTGCCCCCAAACTTCCAAAATCCCGTCCCCCTGTTAAACCTCCACAAGTCATTGATGATCAGGTAAGCTCAATTATATTAACATCCGATTTATCAACGATTCATTGAGACTAGGTCATTGATGCACTTTTTCCCTTTGTGATGTTTTCTGCTTCAATCCATGTTGAATATCCCTGTTGGTCCGAATATAATGGAGATGATTTTGGAGTTATTTTTAAAAGACAAAACTCGGATAAAGTCATAATTTCGCTTGAATAAAATGTATTTCAGCCAACATATGAAGACCCCGATGAAACAGACAATATACCTGCACCTCCCCCCAGTCGAGGCGGACGGCGACCTCCTCCTAAACCCGCTGAACCTCCTCCCATGCCACAGGATATGCCCGAGGTACCTTGTAATGTAGAAAGAGTTGTGTTTATGAAGTAATATTGATATTTCTTATATAAGTGTAATTCTAGTACTTGTTAAACGTCCCGTTCGAGATTTTTTTTCACTCATAATGAGACTTCACTACATATAGACGAAGTTCCACAAATTTTGACAGGGTTATGCATAGCGCCGAAGGCCATGGATATAAAGGTTTTTCTCTTTATCATGCCAACACCTACCAAAGCCTTGTTATAAAGTCATATCCGAGAGACTGGCTTTCATTTATAATTTTGGGCATTTTTAAACGAAGGAACAGAAATGTTAAAGATCTTCACCCATCCAACTCTCCCCCTTGATTATGAGCAGTATTCCAGCATAACAACGCCAGACCACATACCACTCGTGTAACATGTAATATTCTGCAACGGCAATATCCGGGCTCTTCCTTGGCCATCCACATCACTGAACCCTATGGAACATACAGAGGACGAACTAGATAAGCGCGTCCTCCAAAGACAAACACATCTTCAAACTGACTGCAACAATTGGCCGGAGCTCTGCAGTTAGAGTGGAACAACATTTTCAGACAACCACATCTTCAAACTGACTGCAACAATTGGCCCGAGCTCTGCAGTTAGAGTGGAACAACATTCTTAGACAGTTTTTGGAGACTGAATTGCCTCCATAGGAAGGCGTTGTCAGGCAATCATTGGTGCTGGGGGGGGGGGGGGGGGGGGGGGGGGGGGGGGCATGAGATGTGGAAAATGTTGGTGACCTTTAGCTGTTAATGACTGTAATTATCAATAGTGGTTGTGATACTTTGATCAATGACCCAGCATTTACATCAATAAAGCAATTATTAAGAAGTATTTCTCATGGCGTCAAATAAATATGACATTGTACTAGTATGCAGTTTTTTAAATCGGTATATCACTGTATATGTATGCTAATAGTCTTCTATATACATGTAATTTTAGACTACAATAAATAGAAATTATGGTTTTATTTGATAAATTATTTGAACAGTGACTTTTTCGTAAAGCATTTTGCATCTCATTCATAGAGAGGTCTTTTTTCAGGATTTTTATGAAGACCCAGATGAATCTAACCCGGTTCCCGCTCCTGTACCGGACAGATCACGGGTACGCCATGCAGCTAATTTCTATTCCAATAAAAATCATTTCATGTGCAGTAGCCGATTTAAGAATACATTTAGAACTACTCTTTATTTTTTCCTAAATTGCGTGCATTTTATTAATTTTTATGAAGGTTCATAAAAATTTATGTATCAGCTTCTGGATGGACTTTATAGTGTCATCATTTTCAAACTTATTTACCAGGCTAAAATGCCCCCACTTCCTAAAACCCAGAAAGACCCACCAAGCCTAAACAGGACGGTGTCAGAACCTGACATTCCGGCTCCTCCTCCTCCTCGTGCTGGCCAAGGAAAAAACAAAAAGAGGCAACCACAGCCCTTACCATCAGAACCTCAGGATAGCGATGACTCGAGCTCGGTATGAGGACTCTTCTAATTTTTAGCTCACCTGAGCTGAAAGCTCAAGTGAGCTTTTCTGATCGCCTGTTGTCCGTCGTCTGTCCGTCTGTAAACTTTTTACATTTTCGACTTCTTCTCCAGAACCACTGGGCTAATTATAACCAAACTTGGCCAAAAGCATCCTTGGGTGAAGGGCTTTCAAGTTTGTTCAAATGAAGGGTCATGCCCCCTTCAAAGGGGAGATAATCACAAAAATGCAAAAATAGGGTGGGGTCATTTAAAAATCTTCTTCTCAAGAACAACTGGGCCAGAAGAGCTGAAATTTACATGAAAGCTTCCTGACATAGTGCAGATTGAAGTTTGTAAACATCATAGTCCCCGGGGGTAAGATGGAGCCACAGTAGGGGATCAAAACTTTATATACAAATATATAGGGAAACTCATTAAAAATCTTTTTCTTAAAAATCACTGGCCTGGGAAGTTTACATTTACATGAAAGCTTCATGACATAGTGCAGATTCAATTTTTTGTAAAAAAAAAAAAAAAATCATGGACCCAGGGAGTAGGTTTTGGGCCACAATAGGGATCAAAGTTTTACATGCGAATAGGAAAAATCTTTAGATATGAGCCAAGGTGACTCGGGTGAGCAATGTTGCCCATGGGTCTCTTGTCAATCAGTTATTGTGTTTCATATCACATTCATTAAAAGGCTTTGATTGAGCAGACATTATTTTGATATAGAAGTGGAGATCTAAAAAGGTCAGTGAGAAAACGACTTCTAATGTAAAGAAATATTGCTGTTGTGGTTGTCAATGCATTGCATGATGACCCATTGAGGAAGGGGTGCAAAACTCATCTAATACAGCATGTCAAACCAGTGTACGTTCTGCATATTGAATTTGTTCATTAATTCCATGATATTGTAATGTAACTAACGCCTGCACCTGAAGTTTTGTGTTAAAAAAAATAATAAAAACCACATAGGTTATTACATATGATTTTATAGATCCGCGGCTACACAACAGGCGTATTTAGTCCCTATAACTGCAGCTGTTTATAGTAAACACATGTATTTGTTGCAAACACGCCCGACATATTCATTGCTTGCCCTCATAGCAATAGTTTTTAACCTGCACATGTGTATTGAATGTGTGTGTGGTACAAGAAGCAGTTCCAGTTAAAGGGACATGGACATGCTGAAAATTTTCAAATCTTATTTTCCCATTTTTATTGTTTACGATACTTAACGAATGTATTTCTATTTATCAACCAACATTTGAATATCACTTGTTGAGCTACAAGTGAGATACAGCACTCACAAATCTTTGTTACATTTGTATAATGTAAACAAGGCCCATGCCATGTTTTGATTTACATAAAGGCTGCTTAATAGAAAATATGATGTTTAAAACAAAATGAGATGTGACAAACACTAGAAACTGTTTAGTTATGTAAGCAAAAACATGGCGCGAGCCTTGTTTACATAACGAAGATTTGTGAGCTCTGTATCTCTCTTGTACCTCAACAACTGACATTCAAATTTGCTTACCATTAGAAATATATTAGTTAGAAAATTTTCAGCACAAATCGTGTCCATGCCCCTTTAAGCATATGTGATGCATGAATTAATACATAAATTGAAATATGAAAAGGAAAGAAATAAATATGTATTTATTCAGTGCAAGAGTTCTGTGGTAGTGTGAATTTATGAGACACCATTTTGGATTTATTAACCATATAGTGATAATACCTATTCAAAACAGCGAAATAGCTAGATAGATAACATGACCTATTCAGGTTCTGAAGTAATGATATAGCTTATTCAATGATGATTTCACCTATTGAAATAGGTTATATCACAATGAGAATATTGAAAAGTTGATTTTACTGGAGTTTCAACAGTCCCGTTTAAGGTCGGCTTTTCGCAAATTATATGGTTGTTACAATGATCTAAATTAAATGTGCAGTTACATGTACAGCCTATCATTAGGTCGAATGCTGTCTGACATGTTAAACCGTTCTTGACATACTGATTTTAACTACGAGTTACTATGTTTACCAAATCAAGATATACAGGCTCACTACGGGTGTGACCGGTCAATATGGAATGCTTACTCCTGCTAGGCACCTTATTCCACCTCTGGTGTGTCCAAGGATCTGTGTTTCGTTAGTTGGTTGTAAATTGTTTAACGTCCCTCTCGAGAATTTTTCACTCATATAGAGACGTCACCATTGCCGATGAAGGGCTGCAAAATTTAGCCCTACATGTACATGTATGTCTGACGCTTACAACCATTGAGCAGGGAGATATCTTTATCGTGCCACACCTGCTGTGACACGGGGCCTCGGTTTTTGCGGTCACATACGAAGGACCACCCCATTTAGTCGCTTCTTACGACAAGAAAGGAGTATTGAGGGCCTATTCTATTCCTGATTGTGTGGTTTTTTTGTTTTTGTTTTTTATTTATTCATTTTTTTTTTTTTTATATTTGTGAATAACGTTACGAGATGTAAATATACGATAGTGATGAAGAAATTTAAAGTTCTCAAAAATTATGTCTGATGAATACAGCAAGGCAAAACTGAAAAAAAGTAGTGATTATCATGCTGAGAATAAGTACAGCAGAAATGTTCTGATAACTTAAAGACGTTAAGGTTGTTTTTCTCTAAGGTTCATGTCTCCATCTGATAAAAAAAATATTTTAAAAATACTGTTCTATAGCAAAAAAGTTATGCATTTTGATACATTTTTTGTATAATAGTGAGGGAGATACGTAGATCTCTTCACCCAAGATAAATGTAAGTCATATCCCCCGAGGATCCCCCTAGAGCGTTGCCACGGGGGAGGGGGTTACAGTTTTTCTTGGATGATTAGATCTTATCTCCCGATCATTAATACAATAAATTGTTTATTATTCCGAAACAAAGCAAGTCACAGGAATTCTATTGGAGGAGAGGAAATCTTGGATACGCTCATCTATATGCAACTGAGCTCGCCATAACGGTCCACGTACACGTATTAAAATGCATAAGCAACAAAATGGAGCAATATGCTATTCATTTCTTATGTTTCTTTTCTTCCGGAATGCTGATCTCTTGCATCTAATTTTTTTTTTTATTTCATTCAGTTATGAAATATCACAGAATGTCATGATTGTGAATTAAAATAACAAATTGAAACCTGACGTAATCTATAGCACTATGCAGTTATAACTGGAAAACCTGTGTATCAACCAAAGTACATTTGTTTAAACTGTGCATCAGGAACACCCAGAGTGTAATTAAATTCCTTTTGCGAGCGCCTTTCGAAGTTCAATAATTCACTTACGGGTACTGTGACGCCACACTAATCCCGTGTAGCTGGGAGCATGATGATTTGTTGCAGGGAAAACGCGACAGTCACGTGACCTACTTGACCAATCAGATTCTCTTTCACTTATGATTAGATGAAATACTTTATTGCACATTTTTAAAGTGCTATTATCACTATGTTTTATCAGAGTGATTACGAAAAGCCTGAGTCCAACCGCCCCCCTGCAACGTCAAATAGCAAACCACGACAGAGGGCTCCGCCACCCGCTAAACCACCAGAAGATGGTAAGTTGTTTCTTTTATATTGCGAAGGGCTTGAATAAGTACTTGTAATAGTAATAATGATAATAAAATTCATATCGCGCCATATGAAAGAACTTACTCTAAGGCGCTTTTTATAATTATGAAATGATATAAGTTTATAAGTCAGAGTTGCTGACATTATATTCATTTTTTTCTTCTGTTTTATAACTGTCATTTTAAAAAAGGTATCTACATGTAACTTTCATTGCACATAGGATCATATGGATATTGAAGATTTTATTTGTTAGAAATTTGCTCATAAAATGCTAACGTTTACTATTTGCATGTATAGTCTAATAAGGTTTGTTTCCATGCAACACTGTTTAATGCATGTTCTTTTAATGAGGCTTGATATGGGTAGATAATATTGACTGGTACGGACGAAGATGTCAGTTATGATCGTCTTCATAACAATATGCATGTATATCTAGATGTATAAACATTGTAGCGTATGCATTAGTTTCTCCATTCTTCTGTGTTGCGGATTATTCTTGTGTCGACAAGCACGATTTGCTTCTGTGTTTCAATATCGTATATTGTGCCTTGAAATAAAAGCAGTATTGATCCACAAACCTTCTGCAATTTCATTGTTCCGTATATATATATATATATATATATATATATATATATATATATATGCATGCATATATGTATGTATCGTCTGAGGTATTGGATGCAACTTATTCAGCTTGTCAAATTATCATTATTCTTTTCAAGTGTATACATGTATCTGCATGTTCGTGTATTTCATAATGTCACTAGATTAAATGGAAGGGATAACTTGTTCATTTAAACGACATCCTTGTTTTCCTTTAGACTATATGGCGATGGCAGGCAAGGTATGGTAAAATTCAGTTATAAACTTTTTTTTTAATTCTGTAATATACCTAGAATTTTTGCGATATCGTATCTGAATGGCTTTTACTTATGCAGTTGTCAATTAAGGTAACTCCACTGTCATGTGACTGATCAATATCAGTGGTTCGAAGTAGAAGAACTGTATTAATTTCAGCTTGATTTCAATTTACTCAACAACCGAAGAAAACGCATATATTGCCACTTTTTAAAGATGTCGGATATATATAAACAGAAGTATACATGTACATTGTATGTCAACATGTATATCAGAAAATCGTACATTTTCATTAAACAGCATAATGAAAATGCATAGAAACTAATTAACATGCCAAAAATATAATTTTATCGGTTTCCAAAAACTGCTACTTTATAAATATATACATAAATTGATTGTGGATATCAGGAAATCATTGTACATGTACAGTATGCGCTCAAAAGAGAACATCCAAATATAGGAGTTATTGCCCTTGACAACATCTATAGAAATATAGATACACTGTAATTGATTATTTATAGAAAAATATAAACTATTGCAGTGTGAAATAGTGTACCCATTTTTTATTATGTCCAGTGATAAAATTACCCCCAAAATATATATTTTTATCATACACAAAGTTTGATTAAATAAAGATTTTACGAAAGCCTATGACGTCACACGAGGGTGGACTACCTCAAATAGGCTATGTACTAAATTTTTGTTTATTTTTAAATGTTTAATTTAGAATAGATCAAGCTTAAAAGTACTTCTTGAACAAAATATACATGTGTATTTCACTCGCGTTTGCAACGTATGCATATTTATTTAATTTTTCAATGTTGGTTTTAATTATTTTAAAAAGCAATTTTAGCCGTCATTTTTGTTGGAAAATTGTATTTCAATGACAGAAAAAAAGTAAGGTTTTTAAACTTATATCATTAATATTTGTGTTAGAAAACCTATTCAGAGACTCTGAAGGAAGCAAAATTACATTATTGTCTTCCCGTACAAAAATTTATTGCTAGAAAATGCTTTAAATTCAAAAGAACCTAAATCTTTATTTTAATAAAACTTTAAATTTTCTTTGATTTGATTAATGATTATGTTTAAAGTTACATACAAAACTTTCATAGTCACGCATTTTTACAACAAAACAAAATTTTCAGAATTAGAGCTAATATTGCATTATGTTATTAGCATGGTATTCGTTGAAAACTCTGTGATAATGAATTCCCAGATACTTTACAATTGCAGATAATTTTCAAAGGATGAGTGCATTTCAATAATGCATTGTGGTGATTATTATTATTCTAAATTTTAAAAAAAATATACATCGAAGGCTCTTTAGACTATATTCCCCACCCACAGAAGAAATGTTAAAACTGCAAAACGTGTACAACCAGAAAAACTCTTATTGCGTTTGAATTTTTTTCTCATGCTACGTACTAGTTTGGGTAACTGGAAGAAAAAGAATGAAACATATACACTGTAACTATCGATGGTATTACTCCAATAGAATTAAATTAAGTCATCTAGACCCAGGTTCTTCTTTCAGACAAATAACACCACCACCAGCTTCCTTTTATTTCTTCTCTATGGAGGATTTAAGATTGAGACGATATTGCTCCATACCTCTCTTTGTAACTTATTCGTTTTACAGGGCATGCTAAATTATATGGATTTTTCTGTATGATGACAATCGGCATCGGATCATATATGTCTTTTTGATAAATCAAACGAAGGCTTCCAAAATGGTTTTGAGTTGTACTTTTGATAAGTAAAATATGAGCGTTTAATCATGACAAATATTAGTGTGTATGGTAGTATGGTCTATTTTCCTATTTTTCATTTGTCACAAGGATCAGAAAAGTGACGATGAAGAAGATTATGAGAAACCTGATCCAGGTAATATGTATATTTGTTTGTTTTTCATCGTCCCACTCGAAATTCCTTCACTCAGTCGTAACTTGCTACAAAGTGCCACTGATTAGTACATCTGCATTGAGGCCGTACTGTATAATAAGAGTTTTTTATCCTATCGTAACGTGGAACCTCTGACTTTAATGTTCATTCATCCTAAGGCTTTGTCACTTTTACATTTAATACCGAGAGGTTGGCAAAAGAACAGTTATTGCCCATTTTAACTAACGTAGGTTATAGGTATGATGCGGCTGTCTAGCCCCTACGCTTCCGTGATCATTGCAACATGATACGGCAAATTTAGTTGTTTCATAATACATTGAAATCTGATAGTTTTTGAAGAATGTACATATTGGACAGGGCCAGGCAGTTTGTTTGTCCTTTGTGGGGAGGGGTGACGATCAGGGTATTATACCAAACTGAAAAATGAAAAGGTGACGATGACGTTCATTGATCAATCTCATAACTTCTATAAGGAATACAAAATTACAGTTGGGCAAACACGAACCCCTATCTTCAAACGTACCGATGAACACATTTTCCAAGGTTTGGGATCTCCCTATATGTAAGTAAGCTTAGGTCCAAAATGGAGAAATCCCGCCTAGAAGCCAACCAAGTTTGCTACGCTCTAACTCAAGTAAATCTCAAAATGTTAAAACATTAAATACATCATTTGTTCCTTGAAATACTTTTTTTATCTTGCTGTTTATTGCCGGTTTAGGTTTCGATATTGGATATATCGACGACGCTTTATCCATTAACAATGATAATTTTCATGCATATTTCGATTCATTATATCCCAGTGAACTCGAAATAAAAGACACCACAGAGTCGTCCACTTCTGCTTCATATTAGATATTTTATTGAAAGTAGATATTAACGGCAAACTAACAACTCAACTTTTTGACAGACGGGATGATTTCAGCTTCTCCATCGTCAACTTCCCATATTTATGTAGCAATATTCCATTATCACCTGCATTTGGTGGTTATATATCTCAACTGATTCGATACGCAAGAGCTTGTTCTGCTCATGGTCAGTTTTTAAATCGAGGCAAGCTACATATATGTACTGACAAACAAGTTGATGGTGCAGGGGTGCCAATATAGTCTCGTTTAAAGTCAGCATTTCGCAAATTATATGGTCGTTATAACAATCTAGCTTGCCGATACAACCTATCATTGGGTGAAATGCTGTCTGACGTGTTTCATACCGATTGTTAAGCCGTTCTTAGCACATTGATTTTGACTACGGATAACTCCATTTATCTGATCAAGATATATGGCTCACGGCGGGTGTGACTGGTCGACGGGATGCTTATTCCTCCCAGGCACCTGACCCCACCTCTGGTATATCCAGGGGTTCGTGTTTGCCCAACTCTCTATTTTGTATTGCTTATAGGAGTTATGAGATTGATCACTGTTCGTTATCTTCACTTTTCATCGGAGAAACATCAATGTTCATTATAGATTTATACACGTGCAATATAACAATTTTCATTATACTCGTGCAGATAATTTTTTTAACTTTTCGATACTACTGGCTTGTAGGAAATATCTCGACACTACTAACCTGTTTAGCTAGGAAAAATCTTGGATTGATGAATTACTTCGATTGAAAAATCTATGACAAACTTTTTTCTTCTGCATTTGAGTGGTTTGCGTTTGTCAATTATTTTAAGACATCTTCATGATATAGATGTTTTCTGCTACTATTGTAAAGAATTTAGGAGTAATTTCAAAGGTCTTCTTACAATTATTATGATTAAAAGTAGAAATATATCTTGTATATAAAATAGATTTCAGAGAGTTGTTAAGCATGCTTAAACAGATTGAGTAAACATTTTGTATAGCTTGAAATCTTAAAGTTTCCTCCTTATAGAGATATTGCTGTATTGATTTGATAGGAATTTTTCTCTCCCGTGTGTTTACAAAATATTTGTATATTTCAGCGGAATTACCACCAAGGTTACCTCCTTTACCATCAGGTATTCATATTATCCCAAGAAAAATACCATCAAATATTCAAGTTTTTTGGGGGTTTTGGGTTGTTTTTTTTTTTTTTTAGAACGTTTGTATCAATACTGCTTTCATAAGGCATACTGTCGGCACTTACGATGAACATAATCTATCACGAATGAGACACTATATGGTGATAATATCCAAGCATGGACATTGGTTTGATTGCTAGATTATAAGATGCTATATGTCGGCGAATGGGCAAAATATACTTAAAACACGTTACTAATAATGATTGTTGCTGTTGTTGCATGCAGATGAATGGGACTATAATAGAACAAACACTTAGCTTAAATGGTTTATTGGGTATGCTCTTTACACTGATTTTACGTTTCAGAACCCAAAGCTGGATTAAAATCAAAAGTGCGTCCGGCAATACCGTCTCATTCAACTGGTAAAAACTTGATACATTTCAAACATTTTGACACTTTGCACTTTGGTTATTCTGTATCGATGTACAATATTTATTGGTCGGGTTGCACAACGTGCAAACGGCATAGAATGGTGAATGGCGGACGGGCGTCCATGTAATAGGGTACCTACTTTGTGTAATCAACTCCTCTCACACTTCTGACTCGACGTTCCTTAACCTTTGTGCAGTTGTTATGGACACATTGAAGATGTGCATGTGTATTTTTGAAATTGATCAGTCATTCTTTGAAAAATTTACATGTTGTTGAACTTAGTCATTTTTAAGTATGTTTTAGATTGACGGTACTTATTTTGTATATTCAACTCTTCTTGCACCTCTAATTTGACATTCCTCAAACTTTATACAGTTGTTCTGGACACATTGAATACATGTATGTGCATGCGTCTTTTTGACAGTGATCAGACATTTTTCGAAAAATTGACATGTAGCGGAACTCTGTCATTTTAAAGCATGTCTTGAATAGACGGAATCTATTTTTTGAATTCAACTCCCCTTGCAGCATTTATTTGACATCCTTCAGACATTTTACACCTGTTATGGAAGCATTGAAGATGTTCACGTGTCTTTTCATAAGTGATCGGGCATTCTTTGAAAAATTTACATGTACATGATGAACATGTAGTTGAACTTGGTCATTTTTAAGCATGGTACATTTTTGTACCTACTTTGTGTAAGCAACTCCTCACAGCTTTTACTTGGAATTTTTCAGACCTTGTACATTATAGATGTTATAAAAATATTGAAGATATACATATGATATTTTAAAAGTGCTTTTTTATTTGTTTTTGAAAAATTCTACATTTAATATGTCATTTTTCCAGAATGCTTTGTACTGCTGTCTCTATGACAGATAACATATTTTATAGCAACCCGGACATTTTTGTTCTTGAATCGATTTTTTAATGCTTGAAATGCACATGTATTTGCATGCCTTAAAATTCCTTTGATTGCTTAAATACTTGTAGAATCTGGCAAAAAGCTTCCAGCAGGTGCAGTTCCTATTATTGGTTTACAGCCAGATGTCTCTGGTTTGTACACTAATATCTCTATTCTTGCTATTGGAATTTTAAATTTGTCTGTATGGCTGTATTGTACTAAATGCTTCGTCGTATCACGTTTATTACATAACAATTTAGTGTATGGCATGTATCGTAATTTAATTTTTCCTCAAAGAAAGGTTAGAATGTTGCAGGATTTTCTTAAATTTAATCTATGGCTTTTTTAACTCACCTTGTAAGATTTTCTGGGTTTTTTAAATCCCCATTATCTGTCTTTAAACTTTTGTAAATTTTCGGATCCTTTACAAGAACCACTGAACCCATTTTAGCCCAAATTAATGAAAAGTGAAGACAACGAACAAGTGACCAATCTCATAATTCCTATAATACAAAGCATCATTGCGTAAAGGGATTCAGGATAGTGCATATAAAGGCCCTTTCCCTTTTCACTGGAATATTATCAACTGAAAATGGGAAGGTGTGTTTCTAAAGATATTCTCAATTAATTGTCTAAACATTTGAAACTTGTATGCAAGCTTTCTTATGTAAAACTTGTACGGTACCAATTTTGATGCACCAGATGCGCATTTCGACATATAATGTCTCTTCAGTGATGCTCAACCGAAATGTTTGAAATCTGAAATAACAATGAAGTTTTGGAGCTATTATAGGGGAAAACAGTGTGCCAAAAAAGTGGAGTAAAATTCGTCTAAGGATAAGAGCTATGCATGAGGGAGATAATCGTTAATTTTGAATTGAATTTCTAAATTTTATAACAGCAATTAAATATACATCCGTATTTTCAAGCTAGTAACGAAGTACTTAGCTACTGGGCTGTAGAGACCCTCGGGGACTAACAGTCCGTCTTATGAAACGAAAATCCAAGTTTGTTTAAATCATGAGCATCGGTGCTACAAGTGTTCAACTACAGTTTACATAAGAAAATGTGTGATAATTCATTATAGTTCTTCTGAGAAAGGTGCAGTTTGTCATGTGGGTTACAAGCATCCGCATGTAGTGTAGGGTCAAGGGGTATTTCTTATTTACATCTGGTGCATCAAAATTGGTACCGTATAAGTTTTACATTATGACCCCTGGGTCGAGGCCTCTGCTGGTGAACTGTTAGTCCCCGAGGGTCTCTACAGCCCAGTAGCTAAGTACTTCGTTACTAGCTTGAAAATACGGATGTATATTTAATTGCTGTTACAAAATTTAGAAATTCATTTCAAAATTAAGGATTATCTCCCTCATGCATAGCTCTTATCCTTGGACGAATTTGGCTCCACTTTTTTGGCACGCTGTTTTTGGCTATATTTAGCTCTAAAACTTCATAGTTATTTCGATTTCAAAGATTTCGGTTGAGCATCACTGAAGAGACATTATTTGTCGAAATGCGCATCTGGTGCATCAAAATGGGTACCGTATAAGTTTACATTGCACAATGACCCCCAGGACCAAAATACAGCCTCAGTATGGGTTTCAATATTTACAATGGAATATAGAGTGAATTTCTTTTGAAAGATCCAGGTTTATTAAGATCCCCATTCTTGTGATGAAGATAGGGCCAAAACATTGTTTTCAAGTTTTACTTAATATCAGAATACAATGAAATTCTTTGACTATATTCATCTCAAGAACCGTAAATTGAACATAAAATTTGTCAAATAACTAGTTTACAAGCAACCTACATTTAAAATTATTTAGTTTTCAAGCATGCTCATGAAAAGTGTGTTTGAGTTTTCCACAACATCTGGTCGGAGACAGGAGAATGGTGGAAGACTCCTTAATGATACCATGTATGTGGCAATCTGCTCCAGATTGCACCACAAGGACAACCTAGGTTAAAGTGATACACATTTAGCATTTAGATTCAAGGTTCACACTACTCCATCCTAATTGGCCAGGATGGGGCCGTACTGGCACTTTATATAGATGATTTGGAGAAGATACAACTTCTCATATGTTCTAAAGTAATGCACATGTAGTGTAAATAAAACATGTAAACCAGAACTGATTGCAATTCGTACATTTTTCATTTTAGATTTGCCTAAAGCAAAACACGCATCAAGAGGTAAGCCTTGAAGCTTTTCGCACGAGTTTACTTTTTATTTGTGAAATATAATTTGTTAGCTCGCCGGAATGAATGCCCTGAGAACTATTGTCATCTGGTATTAGTGTCACACTTTTGGGAAAAACTTTAACCTTAGCGATAGCCTTTGAACCAAGGAGGATAATTCTTTGATGTTTCACTTATGGCTTTGACATACTTTTCACAACTCTAACCTTGGTTCTGGTCTTGTAAACCAATTAAGCAGGATAGGGTAGGTAGGACCACGATTCCCGGCGAGCTATGTTATCTTATGAAATGTCATATCGTTATAATGAGATAGGTTATGTCAAAGAGAGTAGTGTTTACAATTTGTTATAAAATCATTAACTTCGAAATGAAATATACTGTATTTTGTGAACAAAATTACGGAAATCTTGCATCACGTTTACACAAATGAAATCTGCAACCTTTAATGTCATGTGCAGTTCTGCTACTTAAAGCTGACGTTACTTTATGTTAGCAAAACTTACGCACTAATTTGATTGATGAAACTAGCTGAGTTATCCCCTCAGCCAAGGAGTTATCGGCGGACTGCATTCAACTTTGCGAGAGCAGCCGTACTGTTCGATTTTGAAAACCTCACACTAATCCACTTCACTATTTTTTAAACTCGTGTAATGTACAAGTAATTTAGTTTTTACAATGTGACAAAAGAATCCCACTTTTATTAATTCCATACCATTTCTTCATGTCTTATCATACTGCTATTTTCTTGTGGAAAGTGTTGGGTTATGCTATATTTTGAATAAATAACATCTCCTGCAATAATGATGTACTCCAGGTCTAGGGTCTTAACTGATCGAGACTTGACTTCTGTCAGTCTGCCTAGCGTCATTTTTTCACATGTTCATATTTTTAAGAACCATAGGGCAAATGTCAATCAAACTTGTCAAAAGGCGTTCCTTGAGAAAGAGGATTCTCGTTTGTACAAGTGAAGGGTCACTCCCTGTTACAAGTGGATATCCTTGTGAAATTTTAGAATCGGATTGAGTGTTGAAATGTTTTTTCTCAAGAATCACTGAATCAGAAAAACCAAAACTTTTATGTGAAGCATATCTTATGTAATTACGATTTAGTTTGTCCTTGGCTAGTGTGGGGTCGCAATAGAGTTTCAAAGTTTTACATGGAAATTGGATAGGATAAATCTTCTCAAGAAGCAGAAAAGTGCGATATTAAAGCATTTTCATGCATGTAATGTAGATTCAAAACTGTGTACATCATGAACCTGGACCAGGTAGGGATCATGGATGGGATTTAATGCGTGACAAAATGTGTATCAAATGAGCCATGTGGGCCATTAGTCTTATATGCAACTTATGATCTTCCTTTCTTGCTCTCCTTGTCTTTCATTCTCTGCAAATGATACATAATACTTATATTTATGAAATGAAACACTGAGAATAGTGAAATGATATTTTCAATTAATTTGTGTTAGTAAATTACAATAGTTATAGTTTGCCGGGAAAACCCCCACATCGTTTTGATTTCTCTCTTTTCATTATTTTGTTAATTTTCAGTAAATATTGAGAATTTTAAAACTGGTTTTCGACTGTGTGCAGTCTATACGATGTAGAAATAATGTGATTCAATTCTAAAGTGTTATCATTTTAGAGGAGAAGGCACAACCACCTGTACCATCGTCAAAGACCCCCCACAGAGGATCTCAAGGTAATGAATTTAGAATTATTAAAAACTCACGGGAAAGTAAAACAAAAAAAAAAAAAGGTTTCAAAATGTTAGCATATATCACAATGCTTAAACTTATTAAATTTACTCTGGATATAGATCATGTATTTATACATGCATTATGATAATTTTCGTAGAAGAGAACACATTCCCACCTGTCCCTACATCAAGGACCCACCAACGAACCACACAGAGTAAGACATATTCTTGTACACAGACATGTAGGTGTTTGTGACACAAAAGTATGCAAAATATGTTAAGGAAATGATGCACGGCATGCTCTACCAAAACGAGATATATATATATATATATATATATATATATATATATATATAGATTTCTACACCTTTACTTGCAAAGTACTTTTGTTTTTTCTTCGAAATTTGATATTATGAAGAGCTGTTTATCATTGATTTGATGTGTCACCTCTTTGAAATGACGAAAATGAAGAAATGAAAAGTCTTCTCTCATTACTGTTGTTTATGATGACATGATTTGCATGGGTTTACATATATATGTACTGTATACAGGTTAATTTTCGCTTCCTGAATTATTTTAGCCATTATTTGAAATCGACGCATGAAAACTTGGCAAATGTAATTTCATCCATTTATTACCCTAAAGTAACAAGAAACAACTTTAGGCGAATATAAATCTGGGTTAGATCATTTTCTATGTGAATTAGTGAACATTTTTCCTATCCACAGTGAATACAGTCTGCACGTCGTGTATATTGACAGGAATGACGTAAATGATTTAATTGTTTGTGTTCTTTGCGCACTGTGTTTAATGTGTGAATGCATGTATATGTTAGCATGCTTTATCTGTAGTCAATGAGGGGAGGTCCTTACCCCCAACTCCTACAGACCATAAAGGAATCAAACCCCAAGGAAGAGGTGAGGGAACCTTGGCACTTTCACACTGAGTGACTTCTACATTTAAACAATTTCAAAATTATTGGCATTGATATTGTACAGTGAGCATGCATCTTTCAATATAGCGATTCTTGTAGAATTATACAGTTAATGTGTATTTTCAAATCTTGGAGGATATTATAGTTTGTTTAGTAAAGGCCTTTGTACATCTTATTTTGGACATCTAACTGTTCATTATTTAAACGAATTACATACAACAATTCTCTGATGAAAATTATACTGGGCGTACATGTAATTATCCAATGTTTGCAATGCAGTTAACAAATATCCACATTTGCATTATTGTCATTTCTACTGAACTTCACTGTGCATGCTTGTAACAGCAATTCAGAATCAGGAGAATTGGATTATTATAGTTCAAGTAAATATTTCCAAGTAATTGTTGTAGGTTCTGTAATAGATCGCCGTCCACCACCAGTTCCCGGCAGTGAGGTAAGTAAATTCAAATCCAACGAAAATCAACCGCACATGAACTAGCTGGTCTCGTCGAATGGGTCAGGGAAACAATAGTTATCTTCGTTTCTGAATTGTAAAACATCTGAATATTTCTCGGAAATTCGGTATTTTATATACTGAAAGTCTGTAAATTGAAATTTTAAGTTTTTATATTCTCCACAACTGATTTCTGTTTCCGAATATAGCATCCCAAATTGCGTAACTTTACACGATTTCCACAATGTCAGCTTTTCATCAGTAATTGTTTTAGTTGGCAGTAAAATGGTCTTAATGTAAAACCATCGTAATGGCATGGCATTGCAGATTAAAGGTATAATACACGTCATTAAATCTGAAGTAGTGGTCATAATTCAAATAATAGGAACGAAGTTAGTACCAGAACTTGTTGTGGATAACATAGAATTACTTGGAGTAGTTTATATCTGATTGCAGTTATGAAGCGCATATATATATATATATATATTAGCAGTAAATGATTGTTTTTTATGGAATGTGTGATTTTCAATATTTATTTACAACTGTGCCGAATCAACTTCTAATATATATATATATATATATATATATATATCCAATAATACATGTCAAGATCAAGAAAACTCGAATATCATTTCACTATAATCGCTTTCGGCTTTATTGTCTCTTTAGAATGCTATAAAAGAATATTATATATATACATTGTGCCCACCACAATCCATTTCACACCACAAACATGTTTGCTGTTGATTTCATTCCTTAAGAGAAGGCTATAAATGAACAATGGCTAATCAAGACTGAATGTCCATTGTTATATATGAAAGGGCTGTCTTTTAAATGCGTACTATTTTTCAGGATGATATTTTTCAACATGATTGGTACCAGAATGTCAACAGAGCGGAGGCAGATGAAGTATTAAAGAATTTTGGAAAGGTTACAATATACTTGTTTTCTTTCATTGTAATGTTAAGGTCCTACTCTTTTTGGACTATGCTGGGTTTTGTACTTCTTTTTATGCTATACTTTTTTATTATATACATGTATGTAAAGTAAAACTGGTTACAGCAAATTGATGAGAGTCTGTGGATTTAGTTAGTTCATTAGATCTCTAATTCAGTATTATACACCCCCCCCCCCCCCCCCGAACGAAGTTCTAGGGGGTATATAGGAATCACTCTGTCTGTCCGTCCGTCTGTCTCCAGATTTGTGTCCGGGCCATAACTTCTTTGTTCTTTGACATAGGCATACCATATTTGGCACACATGTGCATCACCATGAGACGATGTGTCGGGTACCTTCATGACTTCTATTTGACCTTGACCTTAAGGTCAAAATTAAAGGTTTTTTACAATGGATTTGTGTACGGGCCATAACTTCTTTGTTCTTTGACATAGGCATACCATATTTGACACATGAGTTTATCACCATGAGACGATGTGTCGGGTACCTTCATGACCTCTATTTGACCTTGACCTTAAGGTCAAAATTAAAGGTTTTTTACAATGGATTCGTGTCCGGGCCATAACTTCTTTGTTCTTTGACATAGGCATACCATATTTGGCACACAGGTGGATCACCATGAGACGATGTGTCCGGTACCTTCATGACCTCTATTTGTCCTTGACCTTAAGGTCAAAATTAAAGGGTTTTTTTTACAATGGATTTGTGTCATGGCCATAACTTCTTTGTTCTTTGACATAGGCATACCATATTTGACACATGAGTGTATCACCATGAGACGATGTGTCATGTACCTTCATGACCTTCATATGACCTTGACCTCAAGGTCAAAATTAAACGTTTTACAATGGATTCGTATCAGGGCCATGACTTCTTTGTTCTTTGACATAGGCATACCATATTTGACACATGAGTGTATCACCATGATACGATGTGTCAGGTACCTTCATTACCTCTATATGACCTTGAACTTTGACCTCAAGGTCAAAATTGATGATAGAGTTTTGACATAGTCATACCATAAGACATGGGTGTATCACCATGATACTGTGTCATGTATATTCATGACCTTTTATGACCTTGATCTTTGATCTCAAGGTCAAAATTATAGGTTTATACCATGGATTTGTGTTCAGACTATATCTTCCATTTTCTTCTACAAAGGCATACTATATTTTTACACGCAGGAAAGAGGTAATTTATGCCTATTAACAACACCCTTTGGGAGATTGGGGTAAGCAGGGGGGGGGGGGGGGGGGGGTATTCTTAGTGAGTATTGCTCACAGTACCTCTTTTATTGGTATAACGAATAAGTTTTACAATTGATAGCAAATTCGGCATGAGAAGAGCAGATAAAGACCTCAATAGCATAGTATAGCTGCTATACTATACTGCATAGTATAAACCCCCAAACATTCATCTTCGTGTATAGGATAATATTAATCACTGCCATGATAAACATTACAAAAAACTTATTACATTGCTTTTATTATCATTTGTGTACTGGCTCGGTGTATACCAGTATAAATTCATGTAAATACATATTGTTTGCAAACATTTCTTTTGTAAAGTGTGTTTTGCATGAGTATTGAAATTATGGTAGTGGTAATGCGTGTTAATTAACATTGAATTATAATAGTGGTAATGTGTGTTAACTAACATTGAATTATAATAGTGGTAATGCGTGTTAACTAACATTGAATTATAATAGTGGCAATGTGTGTTGATTAACATTGAATTAGAATAGTGGTAATGTGTGTTGATTAACATTGAATTATAATAGTGGTAATGTGTGTTAACTAACATTGAATTATAATAGTGGTAATGTGTGTTAATTAACATTGAATTATAATAGTGGTAATGCGTGTTAACTAACATTGAATTATAATAGTGGCAATGTGTGTTGATTAACATTGAATTATAATAGTGGTAATGTGTGTTAACTAACATTGAATTATAATAGTGGTAATGTGTGTTAACTAACATTGAATTATAATAGTGGCAATGTGTGTTGATTAACATTGAATTATAATAGTGGTAATGTGTGTTAACTAACATTGAATTATAATAGTGGTAATGTGTGTTGATTAACATTGAATTATAATAGTGGTAATGCGTGTTAACTAACATTGAATTATAATAGTGGCAATGTGTGTTGATTAACATTGAATTATAATAGTGGTAATGCGTGTTAATTAACATTGAATTATAATAGTGGTAATGTGTGTTAATTAACATTGAATTATAATAGTGGTAATGCGTGTTAACTAACATTGAATTATGGTAGTGGTAATGTGTGTTAACTAACATTGAATTATAATAGTGGTAATGTGTGTTAACTAACATTGAATTATAATAGTGGTAATGTGTGTTAACTAACATTGAATTATAATAGTGGTAATGTGTGTTAATTAACATTGATTAAAATTGGATTAAAACAGGTTGGGTTGCTCGAAGGTGTGTAATAAAACACTTCACTGAAATAAACCAGGCATAGGTGTAAATTTGATGCAGGACTCGTTTGACACTTGTATAAACAAATGGAGATGTCATTCCATATTTTAACAAGAATTCTTCTGTGATACTTCCCATCATAGGAATAATTCAATTAGAAGTGTGTTCAACGCAGAGAAACTGGTATCTAAATATTTTGTTGTGAGAGCATGTCCAAAGGTATAAACAATTCAATATATAAGATTAAATAAAAGTAAATCCCCAAACAATGAAATTAGCTATATACAGGTATAAATACATTGTTTCAATGCGTTTAAGTTAGGTGGAATAAAATCCGTAAATTAGTTCAGTACAGTATATCTGTGAGTTCAATTTACGTAGTGACCTGGTACCTTGGGAATAGGCTTACACGCACACACACACATATATATATATGTATATATATATATATATTTCTATAGAACGGAACGTTTCTGATTCGACCCAGTACTAAGGATGGACAACCCTTCACTCTACAGATCTACAACAACACCAAAGTGTATAACCTCCCCATACGGCAAAGGACGGATTCCAAATTTGCCCTTGGGAGGGAGAAGAAAGCAGAGGAGGTAAGTAGTTCATAATACTGGGATTGTATCTATAAGACTGTGCGAATTGTTTCTTGATTGAACACTATTATGACTTTAAAATATTTAGAGATTGACTGTACAGAAGTAGTGAACTCATGAAGGCAAGAACAATGTTAAACATAAATGAGAGAAAATTATATTTAGATCTAGGTTTTCCTAGCAGTGTTGATATATGTTTATTGAATGCAATTATGATATCTTTTCAGACATTTAAGACTGTGATGGATTTGGTGAACTTCTTCAAAAAACACACATTAATCTTAGCTGCCGGTGGAGATGGCCAAACAAGACTAAAACATAGCTGCCCCCCAATTTAAGATTTACTTTTATATGTCACGTGAGTAAATCAAGTGGTCTGTCACTTGATTGAATTTGGTTACCTATTGTCATCCGTGCCCCTCAACCGTTAACTTTTGAACATCTTGGCTTCTTCTACGAAATTACTTAACCATTTGTCACCAAAATATGTAGGGGTAGGTGAACTAAACTTGTGAATTTCATAGTCACTGATCTCTTAGGACTCCGGAGATAGAGCCCAGACTTTTTCAAAACAAAAAATGAGGTTATCTTTATTTATTTTCGTTGACTTTATTTTATTTTTTTCTTCTTTCAAATCATGCAGCACACAACTGAATGCATAGATAAAGTAAGCATGGATGCCTCAACCAAAAGTTTGTAAAATCTTTGTAGGGTTGTAAAAAAAGGGGGGGGTAGATTTTGCACATTTTTATACATTGCTTGAATATTCCTTCGGTCCTGAACATCTAGCGGCCAAACTAGGCGCATAGTTATAAGCCCTGCAACTAAGATTAGGTGATGCATTCTTGTAAGAATGTTTAAAAATGACTTTGTTAAACACCACTCTGACTCTATGGTACTTTGAAGCTGATATTAAAAAGATGCTGGAGTTCCTCATTGACAATATTTTCGTAATCTTTGGTGACCAGGTCTTTCGACAGTCTGTTGGAGTTCCCATAGGCACGAACTGTGCTCCTTTATTAACTTAGCTTTCTTTGCATTCTTGCGAGGCAGAATTCAATAAAAAAAACTTTACACAGAAGTAAAAATCTCTTGCTGTGACCTTTAGACATATCGACAACGTTTTATCTACTAACAACAACCCTCAAGCATAATTACGTGGATTCGATATATCCCAGTGAACTCAAAATAAAAGACACCAAAGAATATACCACATTTGCTTTATACTTACGTATTTTATTGAACAGGGCTTAGATGTTTTAAAACGGTAAACTAACAACTCAACTTTATGACAAATGGGGTGACTTCACCTGCATGTGATGTTTATGTCTCTCAACAGATTCGATACGCAAGAGCTTGTTCTGCGTATGAGCAATTTTCAAATCGAGGCACTTGAGGCAGGCTTCTTACAAACAAGTTGATATAACAGAGGTTTCAACAGTCAGCATTTCGAAAATTCGATGGTCGATATAACGATCTGCGTTTACAATACAACCTGTCATTAGGTCAAATGCTATCTGGCGTGTTTCATACCAATTGTTAGGCCGTTCTTTATACACTTATTTTGAGTAAGGATTACTCCTAATCAAAATATAGGGCTCACGGCGGGGCTTACTCCTCCTCCGCATCTGATCCCACCTCTGATATGACCAGTGTTTGCCCTACGTTTAAGTATGTATTCTTTATTGGAGTTACGAGATTGATCACTGTTCGTTATCTTCACCTTTTCACATAAGGAGAATGTCTGACCGCCTGTCTGTAATTTGTAATTGGAAAACTGTTACAATCTGAATTTTGTCACAAAAGTTACTTTTGACTAGACAATGTTATATAACCACTAGTATGGTCATTTGTCCAAGACCAAGGTCACCAGTTAGAAGATAAATGTCTTAGGCCACGACTTTGTAATGGAGAAATATTAGAAGCTCATACTTTGTAACAATAGTTTGCTAATGGTCAAGCAGTGTATGTTGACTTCGAACCAGTGCCATTTAACTAAAGTCAATATCACGGTTCTGAAGCTTAAGACACTTTTCTCTGGACTGTAGATTACAATGGATTAGTATTAGACGCTAGTTCTTGGCATAAAATTTGATAATAACCAGACAACGTAGTAAGGTAATTTGGTTAATGTCAAGTTCACTCATGAAAAGGTTAGAAATATTGTTTTCCTGTTGTTTGTTTTACATCCTTTTAAAATGTTTCGCTTACATGAAGACATCACCAGTTTTAAATGAAGTGCCTCAAATTTAGGTCTACAAAGCTCTCGTGGCCATATCAGTGAGGGTTCGTAAACGTGTAAACTCCTGTCGCGACTCTGGGTCTATTTTGTAAAGTCTGAGACTCTTCTAAGTGGTCCAGAGTGTTGACTACGGATGTTAATATCTCGGGTTTGATGCGACCAAGACATGAACATGAGAAATTTTGAATTTGAACAAATTATTTGAACATAATAGAAATTAAAACAAATTTTTTCTTGAATGTAATAATAGAAGTAATGACTCTTCCTTCTGGTCACTAGAAATCAACACTTCTATCTGGGATTTTTGTTGTGCGATACTCGAGAGACCGTTAAAGTCCATGAACCATTTGATTTTACATTGTATGTCAGTATACTAGTATACTACTGACGGCATTTTGTGGTGTACACACTGGCATGGAACCAAACAAAAATAATTGTTTCGAGTGCAGAAACGGAAGAAAACATTTTTGTATCACTGCGAAAAACATTAAAATATATTTTCATGTATGTATTAGTTTTTATACACAGAATTTCAACACAAACAAAAGTATACTTTTTATAGAAAATTGTGTTTGTTCTTTAAATGCTTTTTAAAAATGTGTTCTATTTGTTTAAAGAAGAAGGGGGCCGAGTAGCCCAAACTCTTACTTAATCTACATGTACCTGCAAAACAGTAAAACAAACAAAAAGAAAATCAACTCGCCCACGTTTCGGAATGGAATGATAATGCATAGAAAATGGGTACAATTTGTCCAGAGTATGTTTAGCCCCATCCTCCTTTGAAATTGGTTCTCACGGGCATGCTAGATACGGCTTTCAAGACATAACGCCTGTCGCACGTATTTTAGTGGTTTGCAGGTGTATCGTGATATAATAATTATATTAATTTTATAATTTTTTTAATGAAATTATACATTCCTTTGCTTATACGTATGTCATTCGAATGTTTGAAACTAAAGTTATGAGAGTCATATATATATATAATTATAGCTTGAATGATGATACTTTGTGAAAGTATTTTATTTTTGTATACAATGTATATGAAAATAAACATATTACATGTGCAAATTTGCATCTGTTATTACTTACTTTTCCTATACACCTGATCCCACCTCTGGTATGTCCAGTTGAGATATATCGACATTTTGTTTATTAACAATGCCCATTTTCATTCATATGTCCATATATTTCAGTGAACCCGAATCAAAAACCACCACAGAGTCGTCCATATTTGCTTCATATTTGGATATTTTATTGAGCACAGATTTTAACGGCAAATTAACAACTCAATTCTATGTCAAACGAGATACCTTCAGCTTATCCATCGTCAACTTTCCATATTTATGTAGCAATATTCCAATAAGATTCCGTGGGGATCGGGATTAAAAAAGGTAATCGGTACCCCTTGCTTGTCGTAGAAGGGGACTAAATGGGGCGGTCCTTCGGATGAAACTGCAAAAACCGAGGTCCCGTGTCACAGCAGGTGTGGCATGATAAAGATCCCTCCCTGCTCAAAGGCCATAAGCGCCGAGCATAGGCCTAAATTTTGCAGCCCTTCACCGGCAGTGGTGACGTCTCCATATGAGTGAAATATTCTCGAGAGGGACGTTAAACAATATTCAATCAATCACCTGCATAAATTGCTGATGTCTCAATTGATTTGATACGCGAGAATATGTTGAAGTATGTTCTGCGTATGATCAATTGACACTTCTGACAAATAAGTTGATGTTACTTGTTTTATTTCAAGTCTCATTTTAAGTCAGCATTTCACACTTTCTATTGTTATAATGATTTAATTTGCAAATACAAACTGTGATGAGGTTGAATGCAGTCTGACGTTTTTCATACCAATTTTAAGCCGTTCTTTACATATTGGTTTCACGTGCTCAAGACAGGGCTCACGCCGGGTTTAACCGGTCAACAGGTTATAAGCAACAGGATATAACCGATGCTTACTGCTCATGTGTATCTGATCCCACCACTGGTGTGTTCGAGGGTCCGTGTTTGACCCACTCTTGAATGTTTTAAATTCTTTATAGGATTTATGAGATTGATCACTGTTGTCTTAACTTTTTAAAACTGTTTTAAAGAATTAAAAAAGAACAGATGATGGATTTCATTAATCTTAATCATAGAGCTTTTAGTGAATTTTTCATAGTTCTTATGATCTTTTGGGCCGCAAATTTTGTTTATTTTATATATATATATATATATATAGAACTTTAGTTTCACTCTATGTACCAAACCAATGACCCTTTATAATTAATATGATGTTCATATATCATTTATTAACTTTCAAAGTGATGACTTAACAACGATGATGATTGGATGAAAGATTCGGTTGATTTCTGTGTCCAAAAAAAAATCGACCGAAGTTCATCTGCACTAAGCACGCGGGACTACTTTCCTCTGGAATGCGTCTTTCCTGTTAACGGCCGTTCTAATTTTAGCGCTATTTATAGAACGGGAATTTCCACACATGCATTGTAAACGAAATGTATTCGTTTGATGGTACCTTAAAAAAACACAACCAAAGATGTGAATAAAATAGAAAGTAATTCAAAGAAACAACACACATAGGCCTAGTGATGACGTGGCAGAACAGTAAACTTGATGACGTAGGGCACTGACTGGTAGCCTAGAAGTAGGCAGATTACGATATGTATCATCTGCTTTACGAGTTCGATAACATGACGGAGCAAGCAGCGACTTTTGATCGGGTAAATATTAAAGAAATTGAACTGCGTTATATGGGGCTCATTCAACGGGGGCAATTTAGATTAAGAGGTGGTGATCTTTTTACTTGATATTGAAATGGAATCGAGTCACATTCCATCGTTCCTACGATACAACCAGTGTTCAACGTCTCGAATGCAATGCAGCAAACATCCACTTGTTCTCTTTCTTTATATCTATTTCAGCTTTTAACCATTGCACCTTTAATTTGGCGTATAATTCGTTTAATTCTGCGCAGTAACTCTAGCTCACCCGAACGCACAGCCAGTTTTGTTGTTTTCATTGTTACGTATAGGTTTCCTACGCGCCATTTCAGAAACGTTAACGCAAGGTTTTTGATGAGAGAAACTATTTGGTTTTTCTATTTTAAAAATATAATTAAATGATAAGAAATAAAACTTATAATTCTTTATTTGATGCATGTATCAAACGAAAAATAGGACGGAAAACTTTACGTGCATTAATAAAGTTTTCCATCCCATTTTTCGTTTGATTCTTGCATCAAATAAAGAATTATAAGTTTTATTTCTTAAATCAACGTTAGTGTATATAATAAAATTTGCGTCGTACTAGCTTCTACCTATCAGTTTCACTATGAGTGAAAAAGGTACCGAGGTTTTCTTAAATTAAAGGGACTGGTTCACGATTTTTGAAAAAAATATTTTTCATTTTTGATGTTAAACATTAAAAATATAACCGATTTAATGTTGACAGTCAAAATATTGACCTTTTGAAGGCAAGAATAAAAGCAATATTTTAGCCCTAAATCTGTGTTATGTAAACAAAGACTCGAGTCTTTTCATGTATAGAAACAAACATGTGCAATGTTAATTTTGTAATATAAAGCAGCATGATCACAAATTTTAACTTTTAGATGACACATTTTACCCAAAGAATGTTTGAAATGTGAAAGATATTATAAACTTAGATCGATATCCATTTCTTATGAAAATTTCGTAAACAATAACATACCGCAATCTTTGTTTACAAAACAAATAATAAACTCTCTAAAATGAGCTTCTGTGATAATGTAGAACATCAATTTTTTGGTGAAATCTTTTTAACACATTAGACAATAGATTTTGATCATTAAAAGTAAAAAACAAAATTTCGGGGGAAATCGTGAATCAGTCCCTTTAAGAATAGTTTGTGAGATTAGCATGCTATTTTAAAACATTATGATATAACCGTTGCAATTAGACATTACCCAATCCATTGCTTCAATGTTGTGATATATGTAATGTTATACATGATACATTATATTCGCTATTGTTGTAAAGTGGGGTCTAAATTTTTATGGAACACTATACGGTAAGAGTAAATCCGCACATCGACTATGAATTGAATACCCCAAACACACACACGTTTAAACTCTTCTAGAATCACGAAAGTTTGATCGTTCAAAAGCAAAGGAAACATATTCGACTAGTAGATGTAACATGTTAATGATTTACAACTATGTACTTTAAGGATAAAAAATATTACTATATTGTCTGGTTTGTGATATGCCTCGTGTTGTTCTTTTACTGCAGACTGAAGTCATTCGTTTTCAAGGTGAAATGTCAAGACTACTGAAAGAGGTCACGGACGGGAAGGAGAATTTCATATCGAGGCTAGAATTGAAATTCATTTCTAACACTGTATCAAGCTTTCAGGAATGATACTTTGCAACGTCAGAAACCATTATTGGTTTCAAGGCTACTGGAATGAAATTTGGAGACGTTGTGGTTTTCCATAATAGGTGTTAAAAAAACATGGTGTGCAATCGTAATTTTTTAAAATTCACAAATTGTATTTGTGTTTCATTTTTAACGCATTCACACGGGTGCTGTCTTAAAGTCTTGGTTCCTACTGGTTTTCAAGATTGAATAAATAAACATAAAGGTCAATGGAATAGGAAGTCAAACCTCCCCGTGTTCTGATTCACTATCACTATTCACTGTCACTAACTGGAATGCTCCTTTGCAGTTACATGTAGTCATGTTGCAAGGATATTCCCAGCTACAAAAAAAGAATGTAATGCTTTTAGCTCACCTTGAGAATGTAATGCTTTTAGCTCACCTTACGAATATAATGCTTTTAGCTCACCTTACGAATGTAATGCTTTTAGCTCACCTTAAGAATGTGATGCTTTTAGCTCACCTTGAGCCGAAGGCCCGTCGACTTCGTTAACTTCACAGATTTGGTTTCTTCATAAAAGTCATTCATAAATACACGCGAAAAGGAGATAAGTTTGTTCAAATCAAGAGCCTTTCTTCCTTTTAGGGGGAGACAACCAAGAAATAAAATTCGATGTTTTAGAAAATCTTCGCAAGGACTACTCGACGACCGGAATAGCAGAAACGTGTTGAAAGCTTCCCTATATATACACTGTTCTAAGGGTTGATTTTATTCTAACCACAACGTGAGTAGGGATGTGAAAGGGTTAGATCATTTGGCAATATTTACGAAAATTCATTTAAAATTTTCGTCTCGATAATTCATGCGAAGGTCGATGTGAGCCGTCAAATCACAAATAAGAGTAAGTGTGACTTGTACGTACAAATTTTGAGACAAATCACACGTATGAAATTACTTAACACCCCTTGCTTTAACTGTAGAGATAAGTGTGTTTAAATTGATTAAAACTGAGAACTTCTCTCTGTTAAATGTAAGGTAAGAAGAGTTATTTGATTCTAATACCTCGTTCACACGAAGAATTTAATTCGCATTAAACGTAAGTTAATGCGAATTAAATCTGAACCGCGTTCACACGGATATTTTAATGCGCATTAGTTTACTTCGAATTAAAATTGACGTTGCGATTTAATGCGAATTAAATTTACTTCGCATTAGCTCCGTGTGAACGCTAAGCGAAGCTAATTCGAATTAAATGTAGACGCATGCGTAATGGCCAATTTGGGTCACATGCATCATACCCATGGTCAGCTATATATATTAATGCTAGTTTTGTACGAAAAACTAAGCAAAATGATAATAATCACTAAAAACATGTACAAACAGCATGTCATTAGATAATGTCCGACGTAAATCTGTGCTCTGCATATGCATACTGAATAATACATGTGGAAGGAATTTGTTTTAAATACGACAACAATGTTTTAAAATAGTGATAATATGATTTTCTTTTTTACATTTTTTAAAACAAATATGCCGCTCATTGTTAATTTTTATACCATATGACGTCATAGTAGTCTTATAATACGTATTAGTAATTAAAAATTACGTCACAACAGTAGTCAGCAGAATGGTGAAAAAGACGTTCCGAAGTTTTAAAATTGGGCCCATGAAGAAACAATATATTGTCTAGATTGAATGCTGGTTGTCGGAGGAAATAACAAGTAATTTCTTGGGAACATATAAATAAACACGACAAAAAACTTCTTATATGTGTAGATCAGTTATGTATGTAAATTGTAAACATGTAGTATACTACATGTAGGCCTATATAGCGTTTTGAACAAAGAATTCTGTATCTACACAATATTCATTAAAATATTTATAAAAATAATTTTCAATAACATAGTCTATTCTATTATTTCGCGCACCCTTTAATAGAGATGCATACGAATTTAATGCGCATTAGTTTACTTCGCATTAAATATTACCGCCGTGTGAACGCTATTTAATTCGAATTAATTTAATGCGCATTATTTTACTTCGCATCAAATTTGATGCGAAGTAATGCCTCGTTCACACGGATGCGCATTAAATTTTACTTCGCATCAAATTTGATGCGAAGTAAAATAATGCGCATTAAATTAATTCGAATTAAATAGCGTTCACACGGCGGTAATATTTAATGCGAAGTAAACTAATGCGCATTAAATTCGTATGCATCTCTATTAAAGGGTGCGCGAAATAATAGAATAGACTATGTTATTGAAAATTATTTTTATAAATATTTTAATGAATATTGTGTAGATACAGAATTCTTTGTTCAAAACGCTTTATAGGCCTACATGTAGTATACTACATGTTTACAATTTACATACATAACTGATCTACACATATAAGAAGTTTTTTGTCGTGTTTATTTATATGTTCCCAAGAAATTACTTGTTATTTCCTCCGACAACCAGCATTCAATCTAGACAATATATTGTTTCTTCATGGGCCCAATTTTAAAACTTCGGAACGTCTTTTTCACCATTCTACTGACTACTGTTGTGACGTAATTTTTAATTACTAATACGTATTATAAGACTACTATGACGTCATATGGTATAAAAATTAACAATGAGCGGCATATTTGTTTTAAAAAATGTAAAAAAGAAAATCATATTATCACTATTTTAAAACATTGTTGTCGTATTTAAAACAAATTCCTTCCACATGTATTATTCAGTATGCATATGCAGAGCACAGATTTACGTCGGACATTATCTAATGACATGCTGTTTGTACATGTTTTTAGTGATTATTATCATTTTGCTTAGTTTTTCGTACAAAACTAGCATTAATATATATAGCTGACCATGGGTATGATGCATGTGACCCAAATTGGCCATTACGCATGCGTCTACATTTAATTCGAATTAGCTTCGCTTAGCGTTCACACGGAGCTAATGCGAAGTAAATTTAATTCGCATTAAATCGCAACGTCAATTTTAATTCGAAGTAAACTAATGCGCATTAAAATATCCGTGTGAACGCGGTTCAGATTTAATTCGCATTAACTTACGTTTAATGCGAATTAAATTCTTCGTGTGAACGAGGCATTAAATTTAATGCGCATCCGTGTGAACGAGGCATTAATATTAAGTAGATGTCGTAAATATTTATTTCCTTGCTTGGAAAATCCCTTGACTGGCTTTTAAATTAAATATGTTGATCTTCTTATAAGTTGTACTTTCTATCTTGTTAAAAATGATAGACAACTATTAAATCATGATAGTGATATTATTGCAAAATGTATAATTAACTAACACCTTCCATATGAACAGTGTGGTATGTTGCTACATCAATTTATCACTTTCGGCAAGGATTGTTAGTTTCCATGTATATACACTGTAATAGTTCGTCTTAAATTGTGCATATATGTACAAATCTCAAGACAAAGCATCTTACTGAAGTATCAAAACTTGTACGTATACAACACGTAGAAATAATGACTTGGTATTATGTTTTGTCAATAAAGTCCCGTTACTAAGCACAGGTTACAGAGGATTCAACAGTCTCATTCAAAATTAGCATTTCGCAAATTCTATGGTCGTTATAACGATCTAGTTCGTCAATACAACCTATCATTGGGTCAAATGCTGTCTGGCGTGTTTCATACAGATTGTTGGGCCGTTCTTGGCACACTGATTTTGACTACTGATTACTCCGTTTACCTGATCAAGATATAGGGCTCATGGTGGGCATAACCGGTTGACAGGGGATGCTTACTCTTTATTTTGTATTCCTCATAGAAGTTATGAGATTGATTACAGTTCGTTGTCTTCACCTTCATGTATACACAGTGGCAAATCACGTGACTTTGTTAAGATCAATTACACGGAAAAACGGCGACGAAAGTCGACACAAGAGAAAGCAGAGAACACTGACAAAGTTGGGTTGTTTTTTTTTTTTTACCATTTTTTGGCGGTCGGAAAGTTTTTGACTGAAAACAAAAAAATTGCGTCGATGTTCCCCGCTCCTATCGCACGTATAACTACCATTTTAGTATAGATTTGTTCCTGAGAACATTTTGCAAATGTTGATATAAGTTTTGTGACAATTCGTTATTGATAAAGGTGTTACCTACTCGTTTAAATCCCTTGTGTTGAGTTTCGTCGCCGTTTTCATGTCAAAGTCACGTGATTCAACACTGTGTGTATATGCGCATTTTGACGGCGCATATCGGTCACCCTACAAGTACCGGTATGTGATAAATGCAGAAAAATTAAGATGTATATAACTCGTGCAGTATAGCTTTTATTTGTTCAGATCTTGACCCGCGGGGTCCCAAAGGATATAGTTTTATTTAGAATAATTTAAATACAAATGTACATGACTGTATATATAAATAAATATGGTACAGTTAGGGCGGGTGGGTAGGAAAGCTTTAACTGTGCTGAGAGAGAGCCTTCGAATGCGGTAAATTCTTACAAAATAGAAAGCGTGTGCTCAGTTGAGTATATGTAGAACAGGTATTATATATTTACTTTAGCCAATCGGATAGCAGGTTAAATGACAAACACCAGGTAAACACGTGTTCGATAGAACTACGTGTTGTATTCACTTGATAATTACATTAATACAGTTCGTTACCCCATATACAGCAGTTGTTATCGACACGATACGTGATATACAAAGAAACCGTCTGAAAAGCTTGCCATTCTGGATATAAAAGCAATTCTATTACTATTGTATATATATAATGAAAATTTCAAATATTTTACATGGATGAGCGTGTACGAAAAGATCAACATTCAAAATAATATTCATCTAATGTTTCTTAATTAGATCTTAAAATTTATCATTCTGTATACAAAGGTACTGATTTTTTTTATTATCATTAATTTTTTTATTTTTTTTTTTTTTTTTTTTTTTGCCTAGCTGAAAATCTTCCTGAAGTTAGGAATTTTCTTTAGTCTCACCAACTAACATGTATATCTTTATTAGAATTTTTTATGGATTTAGAAATGGAACGATATTTAAACATGTTTGGCACGGCTTTTGCTTTAGATGATTAAACCAAAAACCTTTACTCAAGGTCAATGTCTCTAGTATTGAAAAAATAGAATAATTTAGAAAAGTATTAATTTTCAGATCTCGAAATCTTAAAAGTCTTGTCTTGGAAAACTTGGACAAGTATTATTTTGACGGTATCTCATGTATCACGTATGTAATATGAGTGTAATAAATGAAATTGAAACAAAAAATACATATGACCAAAAAATGTTCATACTAGACACGAAGATTATGAGCAAGCAGTGTGCTTGAATACAAGGACAATTGATTTAAGTAGGTTAGAAATATTTTCTTTCAGGCCAAGACTTTGAAATGGAAAGACAACCAAATATCATATTTGACACAGAAGGTGCTGTTGACCAGAGAGTGTAGGGTCATCTTAAATCTTGTCACTACGTTCAAGTTTACTCATAAAAAGGTTTTAAAAATTATTTGCCCATGGGCATAATTTTGTAATGGAAAAACTTAAGGAGGGAAAATAGTGTCATGTTTGATAACAAAACCTGAAGCTCATTTAGTCCAGATATAAATGTCGTTTGGACAACGTGTAGCAGTTTTAATCCATGATTTATATACCATCTCGTATCTCTTGTGTTTTACTGCAGACATGTCGAACTGAAAATTGCGAAAAGCCTTTAGTTTTTTGCGACGTCTTTATATTTGAATTCCAAGTGAATTTCGTGGATTTCGGCTTGTTTATATGAATGTTTATATTTTGAATGTCAGTGTTACTTTATGCATTTGTGGAATTTCGTTTGCGCACAGTTTCATAATTTTGAGTAATGATCAAATGTAAATAATTAAGGTTTTCATATACTCACGAGTTATACAATGGCTATCATTATCATTAAGGTATGTACAAATGTGAGTACTAACGCCAACAGTCCTGACAGTTTTGCTATTTATAGAATGGTTTTCATGAAAACACATCAATACTTTTGCCCATTAAAATGCAAGGCTTTTATTTCAGTAAGTACTCCATAGTGTTCACTGGCAGTGGTGACGTCTCCATATGAGTGAAATATTCTCAAGAGGGACGTTAAACAATATTCAATCAATTAATCATAGTGCTTACCACTTATCCATTATTGAATATTGGCTATTCTCCATTTTCTTTATTTCATGAAGATGTGATGAAGCTGATATTTCATGAATATGTGATGAAGCTGATATTTCATGAATATGTGATGAAGCTGATATTTCATGAATATGTGATGAAGCTGATATTTCATGAATATGTGATGAAGCTGATATTTCATGAAGATGTGATGAAGCTGATATTTCATGAAGATGTGATGAAGCTGATATTTCATGAAGATGTGATGAAGCTGATATTTCATGAAGATGTGATGAAGCTGATATTTCATGAAGATGTGATGAAGCTGATATATTTGGTGAATTGCATCATGTTTTACTTAAAACGTCACTGAGGTCATTTAAAAACGGAAGGACATGTGACAAGTACAAAAAGTAATGGACTTGTGAATTTTCTATGATGTTCAAAAGTTGAAATATATTACCAACACCCCCTACATATAACTCTGTTTTGAACATCATGGGAATAAATTACAAACGGTAAATAGTATTCAGTTTAGTTATATAAACATAAATTTGATTCTTATTTTCATCATTAAAAAAAAAATTGTTTGTGAAGCGTGTCGTTAATGCGCGTCACATGAATGACACTGTTTGAGTCGAATGGGTTTTAATTTCTTTTGTAATAATCTTATTTAAATTGCTATATGAGGCAAAATTTCCAACACAACACGGTAAGTTTTCACTTGTGTTGATCATGATGTATAGCGAAATATGTGATATATCTGTAAGAAACCTTGCAAGGTCAGGAGGTTTCTTACAAGTTCAGAATCTAGGATTATTGAACACTTAGTTTTGGTTAAATCGTAAATATATGATACCGTCGAAAGGGGAAAAAGACTTGTTGGAGTATAATAGCTTATAATTGCTAATTTTGAGTTTAATTTTACATTTAAAGGGAAAGGCAACCCTAACCACATTGTTGCCTTTATGAATAACGTATTACTTACTGATATCGTAAATGACAGTCTTCAACAACAGACATCCTTGCTTAACAATTAAACCAATATTAATCTATCTTATATTTCAAATTACCCGCCGCTAAGAGAGCGGCCATTGAAGTTTAATTTATGACGTCACACCGTCGGTTCCGGTTTATTTCATCAGCAGCACTGTAAACATGACAAGTCACGAACAGTTAAGTTTGGAGTCGTATAGATTTGAGCCCGTTCTTTCGCAAGAAGAATTTAAGAAAAGAAGACGTTCAGTCGAGTCGCAGACCATGCAGATGATACTCGTTTCTTCATACATGTAAATGTCTCAAACCTCAACTTGTCATTACGCAAATGATGGATCCACAGCTTACGTAGTATTTTTTTTTCAGATGACTTTGTTGGGTCAGGAATTTCGGGGGGGGGGGGGACTTTTTTTCACATCTTCCCTTCGCATTAATGTAATTAACTGCTTGCCAGGAAGGCATCCACCTAATTACAATGTATTCGTAAAATCTACCACATGCAAATCTTTGATGATCTAAGAATCTCATCAAAACCGGAATAGACGTCAAAAATATTGATTTTTTGTGGTTTTGAATACAAAAGAGTTCCGCATCATGGCAGCCTCTATAGATGGCGGGAATTTCAATTTTTAACGTTCTAAAATTAGTACTGAAGCTTATCTAGGCCGTATATCAACAGAAGAGTATGACAAATCTTTATCATATAATTAATCCTATCATTTATCATGTAAAATGTTTTTGGGTTGCCTTTCCCTTTAATACTAGTAAAAACATTATAGATGATTGAAATATAGACCTTAAACGGTACATGTATCTCCCCGCTATTCATACTAACAAGAAATTTCATGCAAAGCCCACTCTACTAAATACTGTCCTAGAACGTAAAACGCTAACACGACGCCGGTAAATCAGCATTAACGGTCGCCGGTAAAACTCAGTCTGTGACCGTTACATTGTAAATCAGCATTAACGGTCGCCGGTAAAATTCAGTGTGACCGTTACATTGTAAATCAGCAGTAACGGTCGCCGGTAAAACTCAGTCTGTGACCGTTACATTGTAAATCAGCAGTAACGGTCGCCGGTAAAATTCAGTCTGTGACTGTTACATTGTAACTCAGTCTGTGACCGTAACATTGTAAATCAGCAGTAACGGTCGCCGGTGAAACTCAGTCTGTGACCGTTACATCGTAAATCAGCATTAACGGTCGCCGGTGAAACTCAGTCTGTGACCGTTACATTGTAAATCAGCATTAACGGTCGCCGGTAAAATTCAGTGTGACCGTTACATTGTAAATCAGCAGTAACGGTCGCCGGTAAAACTCAGTCTGTGACCGTTACATTGTAAATCAGCAGTAACGGTCGCCGGTAAAATTCAGTCTGTAACTGTTACATTGTAACTCAGTCTGTGACCGTAACATTGTAAATCAGCAGTAACGGTCGCCGGTGAAACTCAGTCTGTGACCGTTACATCGTAAATCAGCATTAACGGTCGCCGGTGAAACTCAGTCTGTGACCGTTACATTGTAAATCAGCATTAACGGTCGCCGGTAAAATTCAGTGTGACCGTTACATTGTAAATCAGCAGTAACGGTCGCCGGTAAAACTCAGTCTGTGACCGTTACATTGTAAATCAGCAGTAACGGTCGCCGGTAAAATTCAGTCTGTGACTGTTACATTGTAACTCAGTCTGTGACCGTAACATTGTAAATCAGCAGTAACGGTCGCCGGTGAAACTCAGTCTGTGACCGTTACATCGTAAATCAGCATTAACGGTCGCCGGTGAAACTCAGTCTGTGACCGTTACATTGTAAATCAGCATTAACGGTCGCCGGTAAAATTCAGTGTGACCGTTACATTGTAAATCAGCAGTAACGGTCGCCGGTAAAACTCAGTCTGTGACCGTTACATTGTAAATCAGCAGTAACGGTCGCCGGTGAAACTCAGTCTGTGACCGTTACATCGTAAATCAGCAAATATAGGTCGCCGGTAAAATTCAGTGTTGCCGTTACCTTGTAAATCAGCATTAACGGTCGTACATGACAAGATAATTATTTCTAAATTGCAGCATAATAATCCTAGTTAGGAACCACCATTAACACATTGACTTTTAGCTATTAAGGTTAGAACCTCTTAAGTTGCAAAAACTTGTTTTCAAGCCAATAGAATAATCATGTGCAATGGTTCGAAGACCTCTTCTGTGTCATAATGATAAATAATGATAAATCAACTCCTCCGGATTGTGTGCTACGTGGCCCGTCTTTTTTTTCTGAAAGGCATGGGAAAAAAATGGATAAATGACTATGATTTTCCTAAAAGAGTTTCAAAATCATCTTCGACAAAATGTTATATATTTCTAATAAAACATCATTATATATATATATATATATATATATATATATATATATATATATATATATATAAAACCGCTGTTTGTGACGTAACGTCGCTATGTTACTATATGGAAAGCTTCTGAAGATTTGAAATGAAAGCGCTAAAGCTTTACAAAACGTCTTCGTGTATCTTTTTTATTTTTTACCTATATATATATATATATATATATATATATATATATATATATATATATTATTATTATTATTATTATAGTGTTCTTTTTAAAAATCTTTGAGTAATTTCCATAATTTTACTTTTGTTCCATTTGGGACGGCATGGCTGCATGCCTTAACTGTCCATAAAAACGTAAACATCTGCCCTGCGCACTAACGACGTTAGCTTTTTGGTAGACTGGACGTTTTCCAAAACTTTATAGTCGTTATTCTTAGGTAGAAGGGTTTTTTTTATGAAGACCAAAGTCATTAATGCTTAATTTTGAAATACATGGGAAGAAATTTGCGTAGAAGCTCTATCTTTTTACCCGACGGCATTGTATTAAATGCGTTGGTAGAAGAGTACAAAACCATTTCACATTATTCCCTACTATTGGCGTCTGCCAACATTGGGAGATTTTCCAGGGTGAAAAATATTCTAAATATATGTGCATGGTAGAAATTTATTCTAAGACACGTTTTTCCCGGAGAAAATCTGACCTGGGCCCGCATTTCTGGACGGAAATTCCAAGTTATAACTGCGATTGTTTATCCAAAATTCATATACTTTTACTAATATTCTTTTCTTGGTATATAAAATCTAAAGCCCTCAAATAACCCCGTTTTGGGATTTTCTCTCTCTCAAACTTTGCAACATGAATATCACATGTAATGTCAGTTTTGGAGAATCAATTAGATATTTGGTAGCGGACTTTGATAATTCGCATGCTGCGCTGTGAAAATGATGCAATATATATATATATATATATATATATATATATATATATATAATATGTGTGTGTGTGTGTGTGTGTGTGTGTGTGTGTGTGTGTGTGTGTCCTAATAAAGTGGGTATCCTAATAAAGTGAATTTTCTGTGCTTTATATTAAATATATCTTCACTTAGTGCAGTTATGTTCATTTAAGAGTTCATTGCTGTTTCTGTGCTTTATATATAAAAATACTTCGAATGTAATATGTATCATGTATCATCCTCTTAAATGTACGTTAAATAACTGTATTCCATTTCCATTCTCAATGACCGTGTAGCGTGAGACAGCGTGACGAGAATTCCATCGTCATCGAAAGCAAGTTTTATAGAATTGCCTAGATGGTCGAGCGGTCTAGCGTGTTGGTTACACGCTACTAGGAGATTTGGTTCCGCAGGTCGTGAGTTCAACCCCGGGTAGGGGCGGAAGTGGGTATCCTAATAAAGTGAAATTTTCTGTGCTTTATATATATATATATATATATATGAGAGAGAGAGATCATACAATATATTAAGTGGTCAGTGTATTATTTTCTACACACCCCTACACACGCGAACTGCCATAATTGCTGAAAATGTGGACATTCTTCCGTTAATCTGATAAAAGGTTGGTATATGAGTAAATATTTCATGGACCTTTTCGTGTTTTATATCTTACATTTACCAGGTGGTAGTAAATACAAAATTTATAACATTCATATATACCGCCACCAGGTGAATTCAATGTTTCCAACTTGACATGCAACAAAAACACTGTTTACTTTTATTTTCCGTAGAGAAAAGACAGTTTGGAATTATAGCCCCCTTTTGAAATGTAAGACTCTTTAAAAATCGGAGAGGGCTAAATCATTAAATCTATACAGTTACTACATATGTAAATATACTGACGTGGTAAGTTCACTGGCGTTTCATTAATCTCGGTTGAGATTCGGTTCGGCTGAATAACCTTCACCGAATATCGGATCCTCCTTGAAGTTATAATTCATATCTGGAAATTTGCTTTCGGCCTTGGTTGGTTCTAACAATTCTATGCACCTTTGTGACACTGCTTTTCGCTTCAAATAAGTAATTTGAATGTTAAACCAACTCTCTATCACTATTGATTTTGTAATGCTTACTGTCTAGAACGTTATAAAATTCTCAAAATGAAAACAGTCTCTAAATTTTCCTTTGACTTCCTATTCTCGTTCAATCAGACATTCGGCTATCCTCATAAATCTCCGACGAGCGTCCCCTTACGGTAACCGTCATTATCGTATGTTCATGTCTTTACCTGACTCTCTGCTCATCGGAGATTTACGGAGATAGCCGAGTGTCTGGTTGAATGAGACCATTGACTTCCATGGCACAATATTTTATCTAATGTTCTTATAGTCTGTTTCATCAAATTACTGATACATAGTATATTCATATACCTACTTTTGTATTGCTGAATTAAAAAACAAACTATAGGAACTCTTCGATTTTGGAATATAACATTGCCCCATGGAAATCCTTATCTGAACGAAAAATTTAGTGATAACTATTTTATGGAATTCACGTACTTAGTTGTAGCTGCAGAAATGTAGCTCTCTGAAAAAAAACATTTTGACATAACAGAGAGCTACAGATCCACCCCTCATAAAAACTTTCGATTTACGGCGCACAAAAAGCTTCGCACGGTTGAGGCCTTATATCGTTGTATTCTTGAGTTGCTGTCTCAAAAATTTAATATAAAAAAATTCTTTACATATTTTCCTACTATACTTGTGTCCAAACATACCTTCAAATATTCATTAAAGCCCCATACGACCTGAAAACTCCCAGCTTTAAATGATTTCGTTTGTTGACTTAGCCATGTTAGGTAGTCGGTCAATTAGAACCCTGTTGTTGGTATCTATTCATAAAATTCGTTATATGTTATGTATTTGCTCTTCATTTATTATCAACACGAATAATTTATAGAAATTAAAAAATATAGTTTTTCTAAAGGTAAAATAAGCTCTTGATTCATGAAAATGCTTCAAAAGTCCTTAACACTCGTGTGGCAGGGATGGAGACCGAACCAGACTAATGAAAGCCGCATTGCCCTGAGTTTAGCTATTTGAATAATTATTATTTAAAGGCACTGGGATGATATATAAAATATATATTATTTAAAATATTTAGCTAAAATATTTGTGGGTATAGTAGTTCACATCTAGACGTTATTGTGCAAGTATGGAAATTAACCGGGATTCGAATTGACCGGCTACCTAACATGGCTACGTCAACAATTAAACGAAATCATTTGAAGCATTTTTCAGGTCGTATGGGGCTTTATTGTATATTTGAAGGTATGTTTAGACACAAGTATAGTAGGAAAATATATTAAGAATTTTTTAATATCAAATTTATGAGACTGGAACTCAAGAATACAACGATATAAGGCTTCAACCGTGCGCAGCTTTTTGTGCGTCGTAAATCGAAGGTTTTTATATGGGGTGGATCTGTAGCTCTCTGTTATGTCAAAATATTTTTTCAGAGAGCTACAGTTCTGTAGCTAACTTAGATGGTAAGTAATGCAGCAAAGTTGAATATCGTGATACAAAGTTGGTCTAATAGTCAACTGACTTATTTGAAGTGAATAGCAGTGTCTCCTAAGTGTACATTAATGGCTAGAACTGGCCGAAGCTGAGAGTAAATTTCCAGAAATGAATTATGAAGGACTGCTCCGAGATTCGATGAAGACTTCAGGCTAAATATTCAGCCGAGCCCAATCTAGCTCAGCCGAGATTAGCGTTTCATCTCACAACGGGAGATATTAGCGTTTCATCTCACAACGGGAGATATTATCGTTTCATCTCACAACGGGATATATTAGCGTTTCATCTCACAACGGGATATATTAGCGTTTTATCTCACAACGGGAGATATTGACGTTTCATCTCACAACGGGAGATATTAGCGTTTCATCTCACAATGAGTACACATGTATGATCCACAACCCACTTTTATTCATACAACAACAATTATAAAACAAGGTGTCTACTTCAACAACAACAAAATTAGACTCTACAGATTGCTAGATATGTAATTCATAAAACTAGCACAATTAGACTCGACAGATCGCTAGACAAGTGACTCATAAAACAAGGTGTCTACTTCAACAACAATAAAATTAGATTCAACAGATCGCTAGATATGTGATGTTTAAAAATTAGACTCGATAGATCGTACGTAAGACGCATAAAACGAGCAAAATTACGAGACTAAAATGATAGCTAGAAAAGTGACACACAAAACAAACAAAATTAGACTCGAAAGATCTCTAGACATGTGACACATAAAGATCTCTAGACACGTGACACATAAAGATCTCTAGACACGTGACACATAAAGATATCTAGACACGTGACATATAAAGATATCTAGACACGTGAGATATAAAGATCTCTAGACACGTGACACATAAAGATCTCTAGACACGTGACACATAAAGATATCTAGACACGTGAGATATAAAGATCTCTAGACACGTGAGATATAAAGATCTCTAGACACGTGACACATAAAGATCTCTAGACACGTGAGATATAAAGATCTCTAGACACGTGAGATATAAAGATCTCTAGACAAGTTACACATAAAATGATTTGGTTTGCCTCACTCACAGGACACTATTCCAAATATTGTATTTTAAATTCATTTATCATACTTACATGCACGCCGCTATGTATTGATAAAAATGTAGAATACAATTCAAAATCAATTATATCTTCCATCTTAAATACATGTACGATTTTTTTTATAGCACAGTATGCGATTTTCTTTTTAAAAAGTACTTTCAACTGACCAAAATCGAATCAAATTAGCAAAATATGATATTTGCTAATCGTACGTTTATAAAGGATCATTAAAGGTTCGTTCCTAAGTTTTGTAGTATTAAATTGTCAATTGTTTTGGAAGTATATCATTGATTTCTACTTTGCAGGTGAATTATGAAATTTCACATAAACTTGATTTGTCTGTTGGTGTCAACACTGCATAAGCAACACAAATCAATCATTACATCAAATAAATACGCACACTCGTGTCCTCTAAAAATATAGATATAAAAATACCCAATGCTAGTAGAATGGAAATAAATAATGACCTAATATGCGGGAAAAATCACCATATGAAATTTGAGAGTTCAACAGAACATGGTAGAAGTATTGTAATTATTTTTAGAAGTTCACATAAATCACAGTCTTACCTTGAAATTAAAGATGGAACTTAAGACAGTATGAATGATGGGTAAAAGTTTTGAATTTTGGGCTTGTTTTTAAGACTCGACATTCTGTTTACAAAAACATATATGATTGATGAATTAATGAATTTAAAACATTTGAATTAGTTCAAAGTCTACTTGAAATACAAAATTGAAATTCACGCCCAGGGGTATAAATATTGACGCAATACATGTATGTTGGATAAAACCACAAATGTAAAATCATGCAAATATTAAAGAATCCTTCCGCCACAAAATGTAATCCTTTCCCCCACCCTTTCAGACTTGGAATCAACATACACATTTCAACTGGAAAGTTTATGTAGTAAATTATGATATATCTGGACCATAACTACAAGTACATGTATCTAAACAGTTACAGGGTATAACATTCTGTGCAGTTGTGCTCAAAGCCAAGGAGCTAGCTTCTTGATTTATTGCTTCAACAAATCAAAATAAGGTATTCATTCAAAGTCAATCTGTCGATCTAATGAATAGAAGTTTCATATTCAAGTTTTCCCATTGTTTAAGAAGTTCCCTAGCTGCAGATCCCTATCTCTCTGTGAAAATATTGAGACAGATCGGAGAGCTATGTAGATCCTTCCCTCATAAAAAAAAAAAAAAACAAAAAAACCCTTCAATTTACAGCGCAGGTTCTTGGGTTTTTTTCCCCTGCACATTTGAAGTCTTATATTGCTGTATTCTTGCATCGCAGTTTCAAAATTTTAATGTAAAAAATCTAAACTCGCAGTTTTATTTGTTGACGTAGCCTTGTTATGTTGCCTTTCAAATCGAACCCCATTGATTTCCATATTCTTATGTTTCAATATGTTCTCTCTATGTTTAGAAAAGTTAGACTGTACATGTACATGTGAACTGATTTCCCCACAAATATATTGGATGATATCATTCCAGTTCGGTTTAAAAAGGAATTGTTCAAATTTGTTTGAATATTGAAGTAACTTCGTTGGTTTTTTATACAGTCTGGTGTCATGCCATGTTTACATATTTATATAAGATAAGATAAGTTTATTCCAATTTTGGGCCCAGAGGGCATAACAGTAAGACAGTTTATAAAGAAGGAAATTCAAAAAAGAAAGAAAGTTTACAACATTAACTACAGGTTACATAGACTGCAAACTGCATGTGGATGCAGCATGTTGGGGAAACAAGTACATACATATATATGTACAGTAGGAGTTGAACTTTGTTCAGCTTTCCTAGGCCATCACACACTGCGCGCATGAATATATTGCATAAGACTTTGGTATGGGCTTCTCCATATCCTCGTTTTGTTTGAAATAACGAATGTCCCAGAAAATGTTCTTCAAACAATATAAGCACATATTTAAAAGCTAAAATCTGAAACAAAGAGAACTTATTTCAAATTATGAGCACTATATATAAACAGATATGTTCATTTTACAGAATGTTAAAAAAGATGTATTCACACGAGTTTTTTCTTTTATATTTGAAACTAACGTTGCACACTAGGGACTATATATGGATGAGTTCATTGCTGCTTAGAGGGGTTGAGGGTTAAAACAATTCTTGAGTCTCTGTCTATAGTAAATAAATGAATATATGAATTAATTGAACCCAAATCTCTGCATATAATAAATAAATGAATGTATAGATAGTGAAAATAAATCAATATTGAATTTTTTGAAAAGTCTGCAGAATTACTTTGATTTACATGTATACAGTATTTAATGGGTTTTATATGTATACAGTATTTAATGGTTTTATATGTATACAGTATTTAATGGGTTTTATATGTATACAGTATTTAATGGGTTTATATGTATACAGTAATGGTTTTATATGTATACAGTATTTAATGGTTTTATATGTATACAGTATTTAATGGGTTTTATATGCATACAGTATTAAATGGGTTTTATATGTATACAGTAATGGTTTTATATGTATACAGTATTTAATGGGTTTTATATGTATACAGTATTTAATGGGTTTATATGTATACAGTATTTAATGGGTTTTATATGTATACAGTATTTAATGGGTTTTATATGTATACAGTATTTAATGGGTTTTATATGTATACAGTATTTAATGGGTTTTATATGTATACAGTATTTAATGGTTTTATATGTATACAGTATTTAATGGGTTTTATATGTATACAGTATTTAATGGGTTTTATATGTATACAGTATTTAATGGTTTTATATGTATACAGTATTTAATGGGTTTTATATGTATACAGTATTTAATGGGTTTTATATGTATACAGTATTTAATGGGTTTATATGTATACAGTATTTAATGGGTTTTATATGTATACAGTATTTAATGGGTTTTATATGTATACAGTAATGGTTTTATATGTATACAGTATTTAATGGGTTTTATATGTATACAGTATTTAATGGGTTTTATATGTATACAGTATTTGATGGGTTTTATATGTTATGATACGATCAACCCCCTGGAGTACATTCTGTACTTTGAATGAACTTTGTTACGAAACAGAGTGGCGGGGGCGGCGACCAGGATAGTGCATGTAGGAATTAACTTTTCAATATTCAAAATCTTATTTTACATTGTACATCTAGAGGAATAATATATTTTCATTTCATATCAATTATTCGTGTCTTTGATAAATGAAGACAGAATACTATCAAATGTTGATCAACTGAGTTCGAATTGACTGGCAACCTGACCTAGATACGTCAACAAAAGAAAACATCTGAAGCTGTAAGTTTCTCGCTCGCATGTACGGGTACTTGAAGTTAATCTAAATTTTACATAGTAATAAAACAGTACTTTTTTATGTACTTAGTGCTTATTAGGAACTCCCAGTACCCGTGCTCGCATAGGAATTCAGTGTTTAAAGATATACGTTTGGGGAAATTTGGGGGGGGGGGATGAGACGGTGATTTAAGATTACAGCGAGATAAGACCTCAATCGTGAGCTGAAAAAAAAACCTACGATTTTTATAAGGGAAGGATCTACATTGTACATGTACGCGTATATAGCTCTCTGGTCTGTCCTACTTTTATCCAAGAGAGCTACATGTAGATTTCTGCAGCTAGGATTTGCCATTCAGTATGTTTTCTTCATATTTTTGTTGAGAGTAATTTATTTCAAGCCTCTGTCATTTTACTGAACGTATGGATAGCATTAGAGGCACGTTTGACAGAAGTCGGTGCATTGGGTAGAAAGAGGGCTACATTTCTGTAAAGGTATTACACGAGTGACCTAAATTAACTTTTCAATGTATTTTATTTCTCTATAAAAGCCTTAAGGCATTTCACCACCATCTAAATCACAAATGTATTGAATAATAATAAGATGGATATAAGGAATTGATGTGTCTGAACTGTTTGCGTAAGAGGGGATTTCGACCTACTAAAGACATGGACTATTTCTGTGTAATTGCCGATTATACAATACCCCCACGCTTCCATTCTACATATCCCAATACTACAAACGATCAAGAAATTTATAATTTGCAAATTACCATTATAAAGCATTATTATCTCTACACGAAAAAGAGTTTTACTGAAGTCCTGTAACTCTTCGATAGTTCCAGAAGAGTTAATGTTCTTTCTATTTATTCTTCTGATGAAGAATATAATTAATCGCTACATGTATATACAACAACAACAATGGCAAACAGAATGGGCGGTTTGTAGCAGGCAAAGGGTGGTACATCAATGTGGGTGTAAATTACAACAAACGCACTAACATTAAAAGTAGCATCGATAATTGCTTGTATATGCATATTTCTCTAAAGAAGCCACGCTACCGAGCACGAATCCCGACAACTGTTCCCAGTTTCGTTGAGGTAAAATATTTAATTTTGTTTATCAAAATCTATATCTGTTTCTTATCAATAAAAATAAACAGACAATTTGTCAAGTTTATTTCATCTAAGCAATTAATTTTCTGAAAGATGTAGACTCATCACTGCAACGCTGTGTACATACACATTGAATAACCCGCGTTAGCGCGTTTTGAAAATTTGTTTGCACACACCGTTGCGGTTATGAGACTACATTTTAGATAAGATAATTCATTGCTATTATTTACATTTCAAAGCCTTTTTTAATGTGTGCATTTTTATTTATACTTTAAATTTCCTAATTCTTTAGGTACATCATTGTAAGTAGCGATTAACGGAACAACCATAGAACAGCAAAATGTGATGTCATAACGTAAAAGAAAAGAGTGTGCAATCCTGAAAAAATAACAGTCGAATTCTTGAATTGATTTTCTATCATATATCATAAATAACAAATTATTAACAAAATTGTACAATCTGAACTTTAACACTTCATATCTTTTCAAACATATCTAATTGTAATCAGCGTAGGTACATGTATGCCAGTCGGCCATGTTGTCACTTCGAGTAATTGAAAGTACAAATATTGAATGAAGAATTGTTGAAAACTCCCGCACTTGGATTAATTTCTTGTGTTTGCTTGGTGATATTGACCACGTGCACATTAGAGATAAGATAAACTTCTCTAGACATCAAATGAGGTGCATTTCGTTGTCTGAGACGGGAATGCACAACAAAGCTTTGTTTTCATTCTGCGCACGTGCGGTCGATCGCGAGCACAGGAACCGGTAATTTTGTTTGTAATGATAACAGTAGGGGTCTATACCATACCACCCCCTAATAAGGGGTAATAACAATTTTATTAGGGGGTAGTATGGTATAGATTGTTACTATTATTATTACAAAATTACCGATACATGTAGCCGAGATGCAGACGACATATTCGACAGTATTCATACGGCTACCAGAATTTAGTGATTCCGACTTTGCATTTATGAGCAAATATTATTTAAGATTCTCTAATGCATTAGGGCAAATTGTTTGAATAAGGATGAATAATTCCATAACAAAAATGAAACAGACTTTTTTCTGAATCTGCAAAGGAAGGCAACTAGCAATATTTACATTCATTTCGTTTTCCCTGAAACTGATGGTTAATATTTCATGAATTTCAACTTTAAATAGGATTATCACTGCGTATGGATACACTTAACCTAAAGAGTACAACATGGGTTTATCATTAAAATGCAGTTAAAATAATTCAAACACAATCCTCTTTCTACGTTACATCTCTATATTCAAGTTGGTTTTCTTATGTTTTCATATTGATTTAAGGAATGCATTTAATTTTTTTTTAATCTTATACGATATAAATTGGTTTGGGGCAGTTTACACTTATAAACCGCGAAAAACTGTAAAACTAGAAAAGAAAAAGTAGTGCCGTCTTGTTTGTCAAGGGGTGGGTGGAGGGGGGGGGGGTCCCCATACTAAGTTACATTTATACTATATAAACGAAATTTTTTTCAGCGTGCTCAGCCAATCAAATTGCGTGTTACAAGTAAAATTAAATTATGATATGTTGTGATGCAATATATTGTATTTAGTATATATGTAGCTAATATTTTTAGCAATAAAATTTTTCTAAATTCTACATTAAAAATTTTCAGTGGGCGATACCTGGACCAATATTGAACGCCAACGTTTCGTGAAATACTAGGATCCGCACCGAAATAGTACGTGTCAAAGATCGCGGACCAGCTATCGTTTGATTAGCTCTGGTAGCCGGTTTCAGCATCTACTCTATTAAGAATCAGTTAATTCTCTTGTAATGTTTCTATCTTGATTTACACTAACGGACTAGCAAATACTTTTATTTACAATTTGAAACACATTACAAGCATTGATCGATGCCGATGAAGGTTGAAAACGTGCGTACGCTTGGGATTGGAATTTCGAAAAACAAAACCTATATTGACTCCCCAGTTTTCTTAATTTCATAACTTAATTGCTTTATATGACAACACACATATGAAACATAAAAATACCTTTTTTCAAGTTTCAAAAACATGTATAAATATTAAAGATATGTTTCGTTGTATTTCACCTTCGACTTGAATGTTATTTTGTATGAGAATTTTTTTGTTAATGTGCGATCAGCACGCTGGCCATCAGTGGACGACGAGGAATTCACAGTGCAATATCGCACATTCTGTCTAGATGCTAAATACGCGTCAAAGTAATCTTGTTCAAACTGGTTTCTTGCAGGTGCCCCACAACACGTGGGTCTAAGCTGAGAACGGAAGGTCGGATTCATCCAACAATACAGCACAGAATTGATACACGTACTGCTTATAGCAATCCAGTGACAGATGAAGAAGCCGGTACTGCTGTAATAAAACACGGTGGTATCGGGGTGGAAGTCTGTAAGAATGTGATATAAATTCAGAGGCATCCAGCAAATGGCAAAAACGACCACTACAGCAATTAGCAATTTTATACTTCTTCTTTTGGCATTAATTTGGATCACTCGTTGTACTTCCGTGACAACACCAAGATGTGTTCGGAGCCAGAGCTTGTGCACCACACGACAATACGCCAAACCAATAATGATCAACGGAAGCACATATTGTAACGTTATTGTAAAGATTGTGAGACACTGCTCCCAAACCCCTCTGGGATCTGGGTAATTGGATTTACATCGTTGTATTCGAGCAACAAATATATCCACATATCCCACCTCTGTAAAAATTCCATAGGGAATGGCTAAGGCGAACGAGAAAGTCCAAATCAAAAACATGACCGTCAGACATTGTTTCTTGGTAATTCTGGGGTGAAGAGGATACAGAAGAACCCGATGTCTATCTAATGCTATGGCGGTTAAGGTGAAGGAATACACATATACCGAAGCCATTAAAGAATAGTTGAGCAGATGACAGAGGGGTTTTCCGAGAGTCCATTCATTCATGATATGTCTTGCTAGATTCAGTGGCACGTTCAGAAGTACTAAAATCAGATCAGACACGGCCATATTCAACATGAACATGTTAGTGACGGTGTGCATTTTCTTATTTCGCATAATAACACAGCAAACGAAGATATTCGACATGAAAGACGCGACTACTAAAATCCCAAAAGAGATGAGCAGGGCGGCGTGCGAGGAGTGTGTGTCCGAATGAGAATAAATAGCCGGGCCGTTTCCTCGAGAGGTTTCGTTGAAGAGCAAAAATAGCGTTGCGTTATCTGTTTCGCTTAAAAATCTATCCAGCTCGTCCATAACGGGAAGGGTCATTTCTAGCACTTCATGCTTAAAGTCTTCAAAAAGTGTATTGGAGTTCTTTTGTAATTCGTTCTAGATATAAAAAACAATTTCTCCAGAAAATCAGAATCAGAATAGAAAATTTCGATGAAAGAGATGATCTAATCCTGATGATTTCTAAAGTATGTACAACACACTCTGTATATCTGATGCTTTTGAGAATTTCCAAATCCAACTGAATCCCTTGAAATGCATCTTAAGCCTCGATTGAAGTGCCGGCTAATGTGCTGATCGTGATTATCCAATAAGTAAAAAGAGAAATGATACATTATAATGCAGTCATTTCCGATGGCGGCCAATTCCCAATCCAAGCATTGATCAATAGTTGACGGTTTGTAAGTCTCCTTAAAGTCTGTGACGGTTGATGTCTTTTAACCTTCCTTCTAGAAATACAATCAACAAGCCAATTTAGTAACATGAATTAATCATATATAAACAATAATGTTGCTCCAACAGATAGCAATAAAGACCATCTTCAATCAATAACACTTTGAACCATAACTCATCTCGTATTAAAAGAAATATTCAAAATTTTCCGTTTGATGTCCCCTTTTATCATTATGAATTCAAGAACGTCGAGATGCATTATTTGACTGTGTATTTATATAAGATCATGCGCAAACTGTCCCGGGCTTCCGTCGTTATATGTCCTCTATAAATATTTATTCTGTATACCGGTATCTATATTTTTAATATTTTGATTTCTGTGTCAAGTTGAAAGGTCTACGTTTACGAGCTACGATCGGTTAGTGAAACGGCCGTCAGGACTTTTATGAAGAAATTAAATGCATGAACCAGTATTGGTTTATTGGAGACAAAGCATGTGCAATGGTAAATATTAGTAGAGATCAAGGCAGCCAAGATTTATTTTTGGTAGACTGTTGCGATAACCAAGTAAAACAACTCTTGTGTAATTTGTATATATATGGCTGGTATACCTACACACACACACCCAAAAAAAATCTTTAAAACCTTCAGTTTTCATATTTTTGAGATGTTGACTATATTGGATATGTCAATTATATGTTGCCACATGATATTTAACTTGATTGTCAAAAGCTCGAGTTTTCTCCACGTGTTGGTCAGAAGTCCACCTCGCAGTATTCTTGATTTTTACCGATTTTAGTTTTAATTCGGCAAAGGCATTTTGCTGATTTTCACCTTGTAAAGTAAAATCCGTTGGAAATTGTACATAAGCATTATGTTTTCATCGAAATGATACTGCGAAGTGGATTGTTTTCTAACCAAAACCTGCAGATAATGCGTGCTAACCACTTCGCAACTACATCTGTTCGTGTATCATTCCAAGGAAAACGAAATGCTTATTTTCAATACGATTTTCAAGTGATTGTACTGAGCATTTTAACAGGTTCGGAATTTGTCTGCCTGTGGTCGGTTTTTCTATGGATTGTATAGGTTTTGAACAGGTTCGGAATTTTCTGCTTGTTATTCAGTTTTTCTATGTATTGTATATCTATGGATTGTATATATTTAGAACAGGTTCAGAATTTGTCTGCCGGTTATCAGGTATTTCTCTGTAGTCTGTATTGTATATATTTAGAACAGGTTCAGAATTTGTCTGTCGGTTATCGGGTTTTTCGCTGTATTGTATATACATGTATTTAGAACAGGTTCAGAATTTGTCTGCCTGTTACCTATCTGTAAATATTTTGTAAAAGCAAGTTCAATATTTTTCTATCTGCTAGCCATGCAATTTTTCCACCAACAGATTTAGCAGTTTTTCTTGGTTTTTCGGTCACCAACAGGTTTAGAATTTGTCTGTCAGTTAGTTCGTTTAACATTTGTTTTCCCGTCATGCAATGTGGTTTCAACTGATATTATCTACAGATATCTGTGACGTGTTTTATATAGTGTGCTTAATTCGTGTGTAACCATGTTGGTCCATACCTTCTCATGTAACAAGGCAACATCTTGATTGGTGCTGGGTGGTTCAAACCTAGGTTTTTTTTTGTATAATACTTTTATATATTGCATTTCTAGTCAAAATCCTGGTATGTCTCACAGCCAATTTCGTTCTGTATTTTTAGGACTTAAATTTATCGTCATTTTAAATATAAAAAAAATTCTGTTATGATTTACATGGAAACAAACAGAGCTGCAATGTTGCATTGGATTAACAGCAATGTTTTAACAGAGATACAGTTGTCATTTTTGACTGATTTTACTTTGCAAGGTGAAATTCGGCAAAATGGCTTTACTGAATTAAAATCTGTAAAAACTAAGTTCATATGTACCTATTTGACAGTGTTGCAAAGTGACGGAGGTGTAACATCGTTTTTTCAGATGTATCTTTGGGGGGGGGGGGGGGGGTTACGTTAAAATGCTCGTGCAAATCAGATTTGGATGGAAGGTAGACTGGGTATGAAAGATGGAATACTTGAACGTCGGTTCTGAAACGCACGGTAATTTACTCTACTCATACGTGGAACCTGTCCCGGGTGGATTCTCCTACAGCTGGTGACGTCTCTATACCGTGGAACCTGTCCCGGGTGGATTCTCCTACAGCTGGTGACGTCTCTATACCGTGGAACCTGTCCCGGGTGGATTCTCCTACAGCTGGTGACGTCTCTATACCGTGGAACCTGTCCCGGGTGGATTCTCCTACAGCTGGTGACGTCTCTATACCGTGGAACCTGTCCCGGGTGGATTCTCCTACAGCTGGTGACGTCTCTATACCGTGGAACCTGTCCCGGGTGGATTCTCCTACAGCTGGTGACGTCTCTATACCGTGGAACCTGTCCCGGGTGGATTCTCCTACAGCTGGTGACGTCTCTATACCGTGGAACCTGTCCCGGGTGGATTCTCCTACAGCTGGTGACGTCTCTATACCGGTGAAGTCATCTTGAATAGGTCGCATAACAACATAAAAACAAACAAAAAATATTTAATTTGTGATAGGAATAAACTTCTTGTAATTAGGGGAATAGTTTTGTATTGTAAGAACGTTAAAGGGGCATGGACACAATTTGAGCTAAACAATTTCAAATTTTCTTTTTCCATTTTCATTGTTTACAATGCTCAACTAAAGTGTTTCTAATGGTCAACCAAAATTTGAATATCAGTTGTTGAGTTACAAGCGAGATACAGCACTCACAATTTTTTGTTATGTAAACAAGGCTCGTGCCATTTCTTTGTTTACATATAGATGGCTTAATAGAAAATAGCATGTTTAAAACAAAATGAGATGTGTCAAACACTAGAAACTATTTAATTGTATTCAGAATTAATTTGTGAGTTGAAAAAAATCTGTTTTAAATGAAACTTTTACTAGACTATTTAACCTATGTACACAAAAACATGACACGAGCCTTGTTTACATAACAAAGAATTGTGAGTTCTGTATCTCTCAAGTACAACTGATATTCAATTTTTTGCTAACCATTAGAAATACTTTAGTTAAGCATTCTAAATATTAAAATTGGAAAAATAGAATTTGAAATTTTTCGCTCAAATCGTGTCCATGTCACTTTAAATGCAGCAAGAAATTCATATACAATGTACTATCAAGAACATCTTTTAGAATATCTTTTTAATAAGCTTGACATACGGTTCCTGTTTATCAAATATAAAAACATCCTCCAATATGTGGAAACGTATAAAAGAGAGCAGTGAAACCGCGTTCCTTTTGATGTAACAATGAAAGCTCAAATAGATCTATCAAAGACCTTAGAAGCTCTCAAGTGTCAGCAGCAAGTGTACGCTCCACATATCTGTATCGCCTCATGATTGAGGTACAAAGAAACCACATCTGTGTGTTACGGCGTTAAACTGCTGAAAATCGAACATTCAACGTGCAAAATGCATCATTCTCATCCATTTCCTAGCAAGTTACGCTCAAAAATGTTATTAAGAAGGAAATGGTTTGTAACAAACAGTACATAATGAAGATGAAATATAACGAGGATAAGTACGATAGTGAAAAGAACCTACTGGTGCATATTATTTAAAACGAACATATTTCTTTCTCTTTTTTACTCTCTTTATCTCTCATAAACTTTTAAATCAACAATTTTGAATTGAATTTAAATGTCAATTCAGCTAAACAAAACTTCTCATAGTTTTTATCACAGACTTGTTCTACACGTTGTCTAATTCGTCAAACATGGATCGAAATTTATTACGAATTTTTTTTTCAAAAAGCATGCCGTGGTGGTCGTAGTATATTAATGTCTGACGTATTTAGGTATCACACTGGTAATTGTCAAATAAAAAATGAACTTAGAATTGTAGCTCTATATAACATGTAAATGAATCGTTTTCTTTCGCATGCGGTTTCTCTCGTTTCCCCTTATTCCTTTCTCTTAATTTGTGTACCCCTGATTAGGAAATTTTGTGCAATTTGTAGAAATAATCATTTGTATACAAAGGAACTAATTGATGTTGGTAGCTATGGCTACTTCCCAATGTACACATTGGATTTGTTTTGAGTTAAAGATAGTGCCGGGTGGGGTGTTATTTTTCTGGTATCGGTATTGGTAACAGAACAGACTTAATTATTTGGCATCAATTTAGCAAACTGATCTTAAAGGGTTTTCCCTATATACATGTAGTGAAAATAATTACTGTTGAGATACCTAGAATTGAACAGCACCAGCGCTTCTTGTAAAAGCAGTAATTAGGTGTCACCATGAGATGTTGAAATGCACAACATTCGATATAAAGGACTATCATGATGATAACAGCCTTTTGGATCCCCCGTAAAACTCTAATGTTGAAGCTTAAAAAAGACTGAATCTTTTTATTTCAAGAAAGAGATAACGTCACGTCGGTTACATTTTCAAACAATTTCTCTCCGATATTTACAGACATTTGGAATACATAGTACCAAAAAGTGACGTAATTTCTCAATTCTGCTGAAATAATGTTAAATTGCGGAGTTTTGTAAACATTTATGGTTATGATTAAGCTGAAATGCTGATTTTTGTCAAAAGTTGCCATCAGTTTTCTTTGAGAAAACAGAGAACACAGCTTTTGATACTTTTTAAATCGCCTCTGTGTATTGGGAATAGATAGATCTAATAGTACAAATATAGAATCTGTACAGATAGATCAAATAGTACAAATATAGAATCTGTACAAATAGATCAAATAGTACAAATACAAAATCTATACAGATAAATCAAACAGTACAAATATATAATCTGTACAGATAGATCTAATAGTACAAATATAGAATCTGTACAGATAAATCTAATAGTACAAATATAGAATCTTTACAGATAAATCTAATAGTACAAATATAGAATCTATACAGATAAATCTAATAGTACAAATATAGAATCTATACAGATAAATCAAATAGTACAAATATAGAATCTGTACAGATAAATCTAACAGTACAAATATAGAATCTGTACAGATAGATCTAATAGTACAAATAGAGAATCAGTACAGATAAATCTAATAGTACAAATATAGAATCTATACAGATAAATCTAATAGTACAAATATAGAATCTGTACAGATAGATCTAACAGTACAAATATAGAATCTGTACAGATAAATCTAACAGTACAAATATAGAATCTGTACAGATAAATCTAACAGTACAAATATAGAATCTGTACAGATAAATCTAACAGTACAAATATAGAATCTGTACAGATAGATCTAATAGTACAAATAGAGAATCAGTACAGATAAATCTAATAGTACAAATATAGAATCTATACAGATAAATCTAATAGTACAAATATAGAATCTGTACAGATAGATCTAACAGTACAAATATAGAATCTGTACAGATAAATATAACAGTAAAAATATAGAATCTATACAGATAAATCTAATAGTACAAATATAGAATCTGTACAGATAAATCTAACAATACAAATATAGAATCTATACAGATAAATCAAATAGTACAAATATCAAATCTATACAGATAAATCTAACAGTACAAATATATAATATGTACAGATAGATCTAATAGTACAAATATAGAATCTGTACAGATAGATCTAACAGTACAAATAGAGAATCTGTACAGATAAATATAACAGTAAAAATATAGAATCTGTACAGATAAATCTAATAGTACAAATATAGAATCTGTACAAACCTGCACTCTGCATTTTCTAGAATATATATATATATATATATATATATATATATAATGACATGTTTGCAACCTTTTGATCAAATCATGAATAACAAATGTGCCTAACTTTTACGATATATCCCATATAGATTTCAATTGACATTATTATCCATTTCTGAAATGTCACCTTTTTTAAAATCAATATTTAAAATAGATTTATTCTGTATTGATAATACTTCACATACAGCCATAATTGTTTGTTTCTATAAAACCTCACATTTCCTATATCAATCAACTGAAATCCCTAACTTGCTTCCACTGTTCATTTCATCAAACGCTTCGATGATCTATTACATTCAACTGTTTTTAATAAAAATATTTCATATTAACGCTAGTTATGCTTCTGTTTCACGAATGACTGATGAGGATTTTTGTCAGGGAGGAAACAGTTTCTGACATGATAGAAAATTTACAGCAATCTGTTTATACTACGAAGAAAATTTATGTTTAACATCTTATTTGATAAGCAATCAATCGGATGAGTCCCGCGTTTGAGTGTTTTTTTTTCTATTTTGACACTAGCGGAGTAATGAATTCCTCACCACAAGGTCATGACCGGGTAGTTATTACGTGCTATTTGAAGTAAAAGAATTCCAAGTTTTAACGGTTAAATCTAAGAATTATCTCTGCGTCAACAGAATAAATGCTATTTATTTCCGAAGTTCCACGAAGTTGAAGAAACAACTTATTAAATATTTATTAACGCAAAATATCAAAACACTGATTAATCGGTATGATTTTAATTCCTCTCAATTAATGGCGCCAATGGTCAGAGTAAATCACATGTTGTCATAGTTTCATCAAACTCCTTACATACAAATAATATATGGCCACTTTTCAGTCATAACTATTCCGCGTATCTATCTCTGATTAATATCAACATAGCGATTTATCTGGAATATCTTTTTATTTCATTCTATTCTAACTTCACTTCTAAAACGCATTTTTGCGGTTTACGATGCGTAAACTGCCTCAACTTATTTTATATCGTAAATCCTTAATTGAAAGAACGTCATTCTCAAATACCGTGTCGCCATTAAACCTCTAGATTTCCTAATCCGTTCCCTGGTACGTTTATATGCGGGAAAGTATATTTTACTCTTTCTCCTTTAAAATCCATTTTGCTCTTGATGGAATAAAACCCTCTTATATATTCATACCTTACATTGATTTTCATACAGAGACATTGATATAGATAACCATTGCAGGCATTCGTGAATATGATCATACTAATTACACGTACGACTGTGAAGGTTCAAAGTATCATAGGATGAGAGGTCTAGAAATGAAACTGAAATAATGAGAAACCTTCCTGGTCTGAATTCCTAGCACTGCTTTAATTCACGGTGAGAATAATCTCATTGATTACAAACATGTTCACTTGTTCAACAGTGGTGAAAAGAATCACTCCTAAATTCAAAAACAAGGTGTGTTTGATATATAGCATACACTCCTTTCATTAACAGTATAGTCTGAAGTATTGATATTACAACAACATTGTTATCTCTTCTTGTCAGACATTCACATCCAAGTAAAACAAGAGGCCCATGGGCGAAAACGCTCACCTGCGTCACCTTAGCACTGCTGTTCTCCAGAAGATGATTTTCAAAAGATTTTTACCCTCTATCCCCCCCCCCCAAAGTTTGACTCCATATCATGACCCCAAATATTCCATGGGCTGATGACTTTATCGAATATAAATCCACACATTATAGGGTTGCTTCAACATCAATATTACTAATATAGTCTTGCTGTTCTGGAAAAGAAAATTTTCTTTTAACGATTTCAAGTATTACGTAAATTGTGATCCCCAATTCTAGTCCCACCCTAACACCAGAGTCCATAACTTTAGTCCCACCCTAACACCAGAGTCCATAACTTTAGTCCCACCCTAACACCAGAGTCCATAACTTTAGACCCACCCTAACACCAGAGTCCATAACTTTAGTCCCACCCTAACACCAGAGTCCATAACTTTAGTCCCACCCTAACACCAGAGTCCATAACTTTAGTCCCACCCTAACACCAGAGTCCATAACTTTAGACCCACCCTAACACCAGAGTCCATAACTTTAGTCCCACCCTAACACCAGAGTCCATAACTTTAGTCCCACCCTAACACCAGAGTCCATAACTTTAGTCCCACCCTAACACCAGAGTCCATAACTTTAGTCCCACCCTAACACCAGAGTCCATAACTTTAGTCCCACCCTAACACCAGAGTCCATAACTTTAGTCCCACCCTAACACCAGAGTCCATAACTTTAGTCCCACCCTAACCCAAGGGTCCATAACTTGAAGAGAAAAAAAATTGAACCCACAAAGGTTTGGAATATTTGCATATTGATATGATTTAGTGTGGCGCTGCTACTCTTGAAAATAATTTCTAAAACTTATCTAAATATACTAATGTAAAATTTTGAATTCCTATCTTAACCTCACCCTAACCCCAGGAGTCATGATTTAATCAAATACGAATCTGCGTTGCATATTGATATAACTGATCATGACCAGTAAATCTTGAGGGGGATATTTTCAAAGATTGTTTTTATATACATGTACTTTTTTCATGTAAAACTTTGATCCCTTTTTTCTGACCCCACCCTACACCATGATTAAAACAAACTTGAACCTGCACTATCTGAGGACGATTTCATACTAATCTTGACTCTGTTGTTCTTGAGAAGAATATTTTAAGATTAATATCTTCCCACATATTCCCATGTAAAACTTTGAATCAGCATTGTGGCCTACAACTACCCCCGGGATATCGATTTGAACAAACTTGAATCTACACTACCTGAGAATGCTTACATATTGATATAAATGATTATGGCCCCGCTGTTCTTTGAGAAGATTTCAAATTGCCCATATATTGCAATATGAAAATTTGTTTTCCCATCCTACCCTCTGGAGCCATATTTCCAGAAACTTGCACTGCCTGAAGTTATTAATATGACTGATCATGGCCTTGCTGTTTTCGATGAAATGATATTTCCTATTTATTCTTATGCAGAACTTTGATCCTGTAATGTGCCTCATTCTAACGCATGGGGCTATGATTTGAACAATTTACAGTCTATGATATATTTGGAAGGTTCCACATAAGTTCCACCTTTTTTTCTTTTTTTTTTGGCCCAGTGGTTCTTCAGAAGGTTTTTATATGTACCTTTTCCTGATTATCTCCCCTTGGAAGGGGGCATTTGAACAATTTGGAACCCACTTTACCTAACAATGCTCGATCTGTATCACGTTTGGTTGAATTTGGTTCTAGAGATGAGTAAGTTTACAGACGGAAGGACGGACTCCAGCTGATCAGAAAATGGCACTTAAACTGATACCTCAGGTGAGCTGATAAATTACAAAACAGAAAGTATAATGAAACGTGGGCGAGTAATATACACATTAACGCATTACGTCTAGACTAGCATGTCTTAGAAATTTAAGACTATGCGTGATATAATTCTTTTTAATCACATTCTGAACTTTCAGCTGTGTCATGTGTATAGATAAAATGAAAATCATCAGGTAAGCACTAGAAGTCTCAAGATATACAATACTTGCAATTATTTTATTTCATATATTACTTCTACACTGTATAATACACTCTGGTATGGAGACTAGAACAAGCTTTATTAAAACTGTTTCAGAAAAAAGATAAAATGTGACTGTAGATGAAAACAGAGAATCTCTACAGTACTTGTATGTACCCATTCGTCTGGTTAAACGAGTCAACGACCCAGATCACGGATAGCTAATTCATAGTAAGAGCACACTCGATTGATGTTGAAAATGCATTTGCACCAGATATATAAACATTTTGCTATCATTATTGGTGTTTGGAGTAGCCGTAATATGACAGATCTTGGCATTGTAGAACAGATTACTAATCCAAATGGTGTTCCTTGACATTTAGGTAGCTCAGATAACCTCTTCCAATAAGGCACTTACAACATCACAGAATTTCTCGAGTAGACCAACCAAATACTCCTTGTAAAATGGACAAGGCGCATCGATGATATTTTCACGTTAGAGATTGATAATATGGAATAGATAAGGTATTAAGAGGCTGTCCGTTGAAAATATTGTATAGGTGTCAAGTGACATGTCATGGCTGACATGTTTTTTCTCTCTCTCGTTCTTCTGATTTGCTTGATTACCATGTATTTCAGCACTAGTAATGGTTTGTAGTTGTCATGGATACATAGTTTTAATCACCTACTATGATATTCCAGCACTATACGACAAGAGTATAGCGGTTTATATAGTGACAAGAATGGCCAGTTTTATAGACTGATAAGAATGATAAGTTTTATAAACTATATATATAATAAGAATGACCAGTTTTATAGAAAATGCCGAATGAATATCAACATCATTATCGCGATTTAAAGAGGAAAGTTTAAAACACTTTTCCGAGTACGTTTTTTTTTCTATCATAGACGGGGGGGGGGGGGATGCTTTCGGGCAAATGAATCCATTTCCTCATATATTTTGTTTTCACATTGTGAAGTATCTGTATACCCTTGATCTTCCTACGATATTCTGTGAAAACAAGGAATGAACATCAATCATGAATAAAAAATCAATCATTCACAAATACATTCGGATATCTGAGTGATTTTTTTCAGTAACGAGTTTATTGCCGTATTCTGCGATTATTTATCATCAGATGTGTTGGTAACATGTGTTTTTCCTCCATAAAAATTCTATAAATTGGATCTGTCACGCGTGCATTCATAAAAACATCGCATCGCGCTACAGGGCAACAAATTTCAAATAAAACCGTAAAATAGTTATGCTTTTATAGCTTAGTAACATTCAAGGCCACTTTGAAGGCTATTATAACGAACAGTTATTTTTAAAAGAATTTTCAATTCTGGCGTTTCTTTTTTTTTTTTTTTTTTTTTTTGTTCTACCAAATCATATATGACGAAGTTATGATATATATTTTCATCAGATATACTATAGTAATACCTTGTACTTTTGAGAAATCACAATTTGACAATTGCAAGAATTTCGCTAACGGTAATATGTAGTCCAGCACAGTGTTATGGATTTAATGTAAGTGGGTTTTTAAGAAAAGGAAGAAAAAAAAAAAAAAAAAGAAACAACACCCATTTTGAAGAGTATCCAGTATTCTTGTTTAGAATTTCGAAGAGTATTTTTGTTAATTAGCCTGATTTCAATAAAAAATTATCCATTTGATAAAATATCCCGGATCAGGAGTGGTCATGTGTTGTTCTTCACGTATGTATGATCGGGCACCGAGAAGTGTGTAATATACATGTATATATATTACGAATATAAAAAAAAAGATATACATTTTCTGAGATTTGAGACTTCTTACAAAGTGAAAGAATTATGAATTATCTTACATCTTGAATGATACGTAGAACTCTTTCATCAGATCTGAAAAGGCCACTTCGGATTGATTGTGGTTTGTTTTATATCTAGAGGAATCTTAAACACATACTTGCGATGTTAAGATGATACATACACTGTATATACATGTATATATAATCCAAATAGAAAGAGCTGATATCACACAGTCAAAATAATTCAATAAAAAGGCAGGAAAATATGCAGTTCCAAAATATATTTAAATCACTAGCGCTTTCTGGATTTTAACATCCATCCTCCGGTGAATACAAAAATTGAAAACCTTTGTATTATACAATTTTTGTATTCACCTGAGGATGGATGTTAAAATCCAGAAAGCTCTAGTGATTTAAATATATTTTGGAACTGCATATTTTCCTGCTTTTTTATTGAATTATATATATATATATATATATATATATATATATATATATATATATATATATATATATATATATATACGATTAATTTATTTTACAAACATTTAAAAGAATACCACAAATTTTCTCATAGATTTATTATTACTAATAATAGATGGATGCCTAGCCATGGCGTGGACGGTAGGAATTGCACACTCAGCGTAAACACAGTTCTAGCTTTGTATTGTAGACAGCTTCTTTGATCTTTATATACATGTACCCGTTTGCGATATTATTTGAAATCCGGTAACACTCCCCAGGGTACTTATCCCCATTAGTATAGCGCTACAAATCATTTAATCCCCTGCACTTTTCCCACAGAAAAAAAAAAAAAATAAAAAAAACTCTACATTCATCACAGTGTCATCTCAGGAAAGATCACGTGTATTCTAATGGTGTACATTTAGCAACTGATACAAAGATCGTTCAAGTAAGCAATGAAATGAAAATTAAAAGAGAAAACTTATTGAAGATAAGACTCTCTTAAATAGGTATGCATATACTCTGATTATATACAAGCGTGTCATACATGAGAAAGTCAAAGAAAACAGCATCTTGCGATGGAGAAAGTATAAAATCTGCCCTTAACAGTTGTCTTTTAAGGGATCCTTTCATTAGCATGCTGCTGTCCAATAATTCATGGCCCAGGGAATATTGAATTTAGCGGAACGCCAACAAATTTTGCGCCTGAACAAATTATTTATGACATGCAATTCACAAATGCCAGTGTCTAGATCGGCCACTTTTGAAGCAAACCTTTGTCATATGATTCCCACCTGTGAACACATCCGAGTTTTTCATCAATAATTCAGGACCAGGATTTTTACTATTTCTTTCAAAGTGATTTCAGGTGCTAATGAATAAAACATGTGTTTATGCAGATCACGTGACACGACGTGCAGATATTGTACATGTATTCGAAATCGTTTTCCTGCAATGTCTCAAAACGATATCTTGTTCAACTTTTTTATCCTCCCCAAAAAAATTCAAGCATTTAGTCGCTACCGTGCCCGTCCATCCGAGCTCATATTCCCTGAACCTTTCATCAGAAATTGATATAAGATCACAATGTTTGTTGAGGACCAAGGTCTCTCAAGGCCATTATGGAAAGGTCAATGTCACTCATAACATTTCAACAGTTGTTAATATAAAATTTCCTATCTCTTAAACCTTTCATCAGAAATTGATCATAAATATTCCTTGGGTGGGAGCGTCTTGCGATACCTAATGGGTCCGGGCGAATCCCTGGAGATGGCCGAAGCCCCCAAACTACTGACAAAATAAGACGTATATACTTTAGTGTATTTGGGTATGTTTCTGTAGAAATGGATAGGGGCGTGTGACCGGCGTTTGATCCGCCCCTTTATTAAGTACTATCATAGAACAAATGAGCTTCATATACATTTCATCGGTTGCGGTAGCTCAAATTGTTTGTAACCAGGAAGTCGTGCTACCATAGACATGTAGGCAATGGTTGCTCCTTCTCGAAACATTCGGTATTTAAAAGTGAGAGTCACGGGTCTTCCTGATATGACTTTGAAAACGGCAGGCGTTCACACGATAAAGAATCCTCACTACTATGGCTCATTCGAAATTCAAAATACGAGATTCGAATTTCGAAATTAAAAATCCAAATTAACCAATCAAAATGTAGGTCACAATAGATTACAAGTTAGAGGATACATGCATATAAACATAAACTATGACAGAAAACTTATTCTTCTAATATGTTTACCAAACAACAAATCATTTCTTTAAAAACTATAAATCAAGCTTCCTACAAATAAGTTTAACTAAAACATAAAAAATATATATAAAGAGACAACATAGATCGGAGAGAAATATTTATTCATGGTTCGATTTTCCTCAATTGATGATTTATAGATAAGCACATTTTTCTTGACCTATACACCCACAGCCTCGGTTAACGTCCAGGGCTGCGTTCCTTGTAGATATCGTAATGAAAATAGATAAATAAAATAAAATGGATTAAGACGAAAATAAAACGTAATGAAATTAAAAGAAAAAAAATAGGCCTACATGAAAACATAATAAAAGCGTCGCCACTGAAACTCTAGAGGATGGAGTATACTAGTACTTAACCTATTGATCAGTACTTAACTGGGAAAAAAAATCAAACTAGAATCAATTGTTGGAGGGCTATCATCGGTTAATAGGCTTCATACACAATTTCAATTTAGGTATATTATGAGGTGTATTCGTTATTATTTGACCTGGTTACCACACAATACAGAGTTAAATATGTGGGAGCTGGAACAAGTTTTCGGCCCCCTCCCTTCACGCTTTCTACGGACCTGTCTGCATGCTAAGCATACATCATAACTTTTATAGTTTTAAAAGAAATGTTTCGATGTTTGGTAAACATATTAGGAGAATAAGCTTTCTGTCATATTTTAAGTTTATATGCATGTGCCCTCTAACATTTAATCTATTGTGACCTACATTTTGATTGGTTAATTTTGGATTTTAAATTTCGAAATTCGAATCTCGTATTTTGAATTTCGAATCTCGTATTTTGAATTTCGAATCTTGAATGAGCCTTCTGGGCTTTCGTAACTACGGGTGCTGAGCAGAGATCTTTTGTGGTACTTTGCCTACAGCTGGTGTCATCTTGATATGATAAAAAAAATTTCCAAGGGATGTTAAACACACACACACACACACACAGAGAGAGAGAGAGAGAGAGAGAGAGAGAGAGAGAGAGAGAGCACTATAAACCACGAGGTCAAATAAGTAAGGATATATAAAGCACTAAGAATGACCAACGACACGAGCAATATTGAATTGTCAAATTTGTGAAAATAACTAACTCTGCATGTAACAGAAAATGAACATTGTCAAAAAATCGAGAGAGTTCTTAGTTCAAGGTGTCGTGTCTGTAATATGGATTCTGTTTAATGAAATGTAAAATGTACTCTTTCCTACAAATAAACATAACCACGAACACGCTTTACAAACACGTGACTTTGAAATCTTACATGAATCTGCTTTCATTGAATGTTACTTATCTGTTGTACAATCCTGCCAAGAGAGTTGCCTGTCTTGTGCATTATCACTAATACGTGACGCAGAGAATATTTTGCTTCATTACAAATTAGCTTAGGCATGCCTTGATAGTGTCTTGATCATTTCACCAGTCCTTACATGCTAATCCTGTAGAAAACATATTTCATAAATGAAATTGAATGAAGTGTGCAATGATAATAGATTAAAGTTAAAAAGTATTATTAACATTTAAAGAAGCCTGAAAATGTTGATTTCTAGATTTCCTATGATATTGGAAATCACGAGGGTCAAGAACACTCAAGCATTAAAAAGATTACATATAAGCTGCCTAACAACGAATCCTCCACGTTTTTTATGGTAATTAATGGAAATGCCCGGTAATTGGATCACGACAGCAATTTTTCTATACGAAAATTGTAAAAAAAAAAAAAAAAAAAAAAAAAAAAAAAAAACCCACCGGAAATTCTAGAAATCACAGATCAATGTGCGTACAGGTGTGTGTATATATATATATACATATATATGCATTAGTATATTCCCACACTTAATGGATACATGTACTTAATGTCCTGCTAGATATAGAGTTTCATGTATGTAGGAGACAAGGAATTCGGGCTCAAATATACGAAAATTATATTTGAAACCGCGAAAATAGATCTACACGAAGTATCAAATTAGTTCTCAGTACGTAGCTACTGTAATTAAAGATCCTCATGCATGAATTAAAAATTACTGAATATTGTTAGTTTCACGTAAACTCTAGCTATATTCACAAGTATGATAAAATACATTGATGGCATTAAAGATAATACTAAATAAAATTATAAAAAGAGGGAGAGAGAAGAAAAATCAAATAAAAGAACTATCAACTGTAAGAATGACAGACGGGTAAAACTTAAACACCACTGCAATGATTTCTTGTAAGATTTGTAAATTGAATTTACATGCATGTATTGAAAGCAGGTGCTGATTTTCCGTCGCCAGACATGCTTTGCTAACTTGGCAAGTCGATTATATATATGTTTGAGAAAAACATGTACACAATATTAATCATTGGCAAGATCAAAAGAAGCGGATTGTATCTTATATTTCGCATTGTTACGTCCCTTTGATGTGTCCTCTTAGTGCCTGATTAGACGCCATTTGTATAGGAAAATAGGCCTGGAAATGCTTCATACAATTATACGAATTGGCTGTATTAAATGGACTTTATTTTTAAAAAATCCTTCAAGATCATACAGTCTGTTTCTCTCGCTCCAATTCATACACTATGCATATGGAATTCATCTTTAAGAAGATTCTGTTCATTAGAAATAAAGTAATTTCCTGGTTCACTGCAACGTAAATATGGAACTTTCTATAGTCCTTAGTTGTGATAAATGCTGTGAGAGATGGCGTTTCAAGTCAGTGTAGGTCAATTTTCACCTATATAAACTTGAAGTACATACAATTTATACTACAGAGTAAGAAATCATATTGAAGTGATTTACAAATTCTTAAGTGCAGACATTTCATCAAAACAATGGAAGCTGTTGACATCTTTATACCCAGTTTACATTTGCATGTATCCATATTCAAGCCTCCAAAACTAGTATCATGAACACATCTCAGAATTCTCCCAAAACTAGTATCAGGAGCACATCCCAGAATTCTCCCAAAACTAGTAACTATCATGAACATATCCCAGAATTCTCCCAAAATTAGTATCATGAGCACATTGAAAGAGGGCGCCAAAAAACTAGTATCATGAACACATCTCAGAATTCTCCCAAAACTAGTATCAGGAGCACATCCAAGAATTCTCCCAAAACTAGTATCAGGAGCACATCCAAGAATTCTCCCAAAACTAGTATCATGAGCACATTGAAAGAAGGCGCCAAAAACTAGTATCATGAACACATCCCAGAATTCTCCCAAAACTAGTATTATGAGCACATTGAAAGAATGCGCCAAAAACTTTTATCATGAACACATCCCAGAATTCTCCCCATACTAATATCATGAGCACATTGAAAGAAGGCGCCAAAAACTAGTATCAGGAGCACATCCCAGAATTCTCCCAAAACTAGTATCATAAGCACATCCCAGAATTCTCCCAAAACTAGTATTATGAGCACATTGAAAGAAGGCGCCAAAAACTATTATCATGAACACATCCCAGAATTCTCCCATACTAATATCATGAGCACATTGAAAGAGGGCGCCCAAAACCAGCATCATGAGCACATTGAAAGAAGGCGCCAAAAAAACTAGTATCATGAGCACATCCCAGAATTCGCCTAAAACTAGTATCATGAGCACATCCCAGAATTCTCCCAAAACTAGTATCATGAGCACATTGAAAGAGGGCGCCCAGAACCAGCATCGTGAGCACATTGAAAGAAGGCGCCCAAAACTAGCACCATGAACACATCCCAGAAGGCGCAAGACACTGCCATTCAATACTTTGGATTACAGCTTGATACATGTACCGCCATTGAGAAAAGAGCTCGCATATTATGATGCCAAATTGATATGTCCAATGTTTACTAGTCTCATGACCCCCTACATATACTTTTCTGTATTTTTGTACAAACAACTCTATGTTAGTTTTTAGCGTCATTTACATAATAAATGACAATTTTCTATTCCTTAAACAAAAAAACTAAGCGAAGGTATCCTTGGCTGGGTTATAAAATTTGGGAACATAAAGAATTATAAGATTGATTTCCTAAATTTACAGCATTCAACAAAGAAGTCCACACCTAGATGATATTGCGTGAGCGCGCCAAAAAGAGGAATGGACATGGTGTAATGACTAGGAGACACGTATAGTACCTCTCCGTGGTAATTGAGCTGAATGAGTTAACATGATGTATCCGCTAGGCTAAAAGCAATTGTCAGACAATGTAAATGGTAAATTTATATCATTTGACACAAATTTGAGAAAGATAGAGAGGTGCACGTGAAGAGAAAGAAAATTTGTTCTGACCAATAGATAAATGTCACATTACATTACAGAAAATAACGGAGGCTCGAGAGGATATATCTAGGGTAATTATGGAATGAATGGTAGCAATATTGATTGATAATTAGGATGATTACATCTATCAGGTGAAATAGATGACTGCTAAATCGCATGATGAGCAATAAAGATGTAGAAATGGTGTCCCTTGATTCCAATCACAGTACATCATAATAATCGACCTCTAGCTCCCATACTGACCCCTAGCTCCCATACTGACCCTAGCTCTCTAATCATAGAACAATCACACTCATACATGGACCCCTAGCTCCCATACCGATCTCAAACTCCCAATCACAGAACAATCACACTCGTACATCAACCCCTAGCTCCCTAATCATAGAACAATCACACCAATACATTGACCCCTAGCTCCCTAATCATAGAACAATCACATCAATGCATTGACCCCTAGCTCCCTAATCATAGAACAATCACACCCATACATTGACCCCTAGCTCCCTAATCATAGAACAATCACACCAATACATTGACCCCTAGCTCCCTAATCATAGAACAATCAAATTGACCTTTTTATTTCACAATCAAAGAATCAAAACTGATTTCAGAACGTGTCCATGCATATGTCAAAACTCTCTTGAGCCAAACAAAATTAAAATCACGTGTCCAGTGTTGTTGTCTTTGGTTTCTTTACAAGCATTTCCTGATGAATGCGCTGTAGATGTGAACAATGCGCGTATGAATCTTGATAAATAAGTATATGCATGTCTATTTTAACGACTGGAGATTCCGACAGAAATGAAAGAAGAATGTAAATATAAAAATGAAATTTCAGTTTTGAAAATACATGAGGATATGAACTGCAATGCTTCGCACTGACACGCTCAACATGAAGTCTGCAGGTGTCGTGTATAGTAATCTTCCGCATAATGGAATGTGTACTATATTTATGTATATAGTAACCCCCCCCCCCCCTCGGAATATTTGTTATATAGTGAACTTCTCCCCCGGATACTTTACTGTATAATGAATACATTCCCCTGGTAGAAAGTTTATGATACTACAAACACATCTCCCAGGATCCTTGGATACTTTACTGTATAATGAATACATTCCCCTGGTAGAAAGTTTATGATACTACAAACACATCTCCCAGGATCCTTGGATACTTTACTGTATAATGAATACATTCCCCTGGTAGAAAGTTTATGATACTACAAACACATCTCCCAGGATCCTTGGATACTTTACTGTATAATGAATACATTCCCCTGGTAGAAAGTTTATGATACTACTAACACATCTCCCAGGATCCTTTGTTATGTAGTAAAGTTTCACCTTTAATACTGAAATTATAAATGATGTCGGAAGTATGCAAATTGGCCGAGTTAATTCTTAATTATTTTATACCACTTATCATATCCGGATATGATTGAAATGGGAGAAAATGCATGCCTTTCATAAACAATGCACGGAACAATTTTGAAGTATTTAGAAAATAATGACTATACATTAGGCGTGGACAAAAACGCAAAACGAAATGTCAGGGCCTTAGAAACATTCCTTATTCGACAGCCCGCCCAGACATTCCTTATTCGATAGCCCGCCCAGACATTCCTTATTCGATAGCTCGCCCAGACATTCCTTTCACTATTATTTCTGTATATAATGCTCATCCTGGTTGTTCCTTACAAATGGCTACAGTATTCTAAGTTTGGTAGGTAAATAAAACAAAAGACCCACAGGCCTTATCAGTCATCCAAACATTAATTAAAAGTATCACTAGCTCCAAGGGCTAAAACTATAATCATTTTTCTGTCTAAATTCTAATATTCAGCAGCAGCATAAAACAAGAGGTGTTCTTAAAACACAAATACCCCAAAATACCCATACTGACGAAATATTGTTGATTGATTTATTGTATCTTGTTTAACGTCCCTCTCGGGAATATTTAATTCATATGGAGACGTCACCAAGACCGGTGAAGGGCTTCAAATTTAGGCCTATGCTCGGTGCTTACGGCCATTGAGCAGTGAGGGCTCTTTAGCGTGCCACGCCTACCATTCAGACCTGATGCCGAGCGTTTGGCGATGGAACTGTCACTACCTGTTTAACGACTGTCGCGGCCTGGATTCGAACCCCGACCTTCCGCACGCGGGGCGAACGCTCTACCTCTAGACCACCGTGGTGGTGTGACGAAAGAATTTATGTAGATAATATAATGTTTTATTAATGCTACATGTTTATTTTGGACCTGCTCTAGAGTCAACATCAAGGGGTTGCGAAATTCACAATTTTGGTACATGTCTTTCTGCTTCTACTAAACATACAGTATCAGGAAAATCAAAGAAGTATTTCAGATATGATAAAGACAATAGTCACTATAATGATTTTGTTCCCATCCTGTACCCAACAACCCCCTACCCCTGGGATCATGAAATTTACAATATTGGTGAAAAGACCATCTGTCTAGATATTTAGTTAATTTCAATTTAGTATCAATAGCATTAAATTTCTTTCATGGTAAACACTATTGAACAAGTTTTACCCCGCCTTGGTGACAGAATCGCTACCCCGGGGATCATGAAATTTACAATTTTGGTAATTGTAAATACCTGTGCATATATATTGTGCATATCCTGCTCAACACGACAATACATTTAGTTTTTCCTATGGATATGCGATTGTAGAGAAGAATGTGTTTGAAATTTTGGGGCATTTTTTGCCCCACTCCTAAAGCCCCGGGAGTGCAGGAGTCCTGAAATTTACAATTTATGTCCTCCTTGTCCCATGTGTTGTGATGTAACTTATGTAAATTGAATTAACATGTGGACTATTTAAACGACTCACGTCACTCAGTATGAGTGAAAAATTCTTGAGTGGGATCGCAAATATTCCACCAATATTACTATTGATAATAGTGTGTAAATTTCCAACCATTTACGGTTCGAAGGGAATATCTACTATGCGGAATACAGAAGATTTACTACATAGCGGATCTTCCTAGGGGTAGGGGTATTCTACTACGGGGGAGATTTACTAGAGGACACAGGCGTGAAGTGTCACTGTTCATACTTTCCATTTATTGAATAATGCATGTTTAGTAACACGGTATAGTAATACTTGCATATTTCTTCCACATGTCATAATGTGGAAAATAAATATTTACTGTGGCATAATGCTAGGTCAGGGTTCTTCCACATGTCATAATGTGGAAAATAAATATTTACTGTGGCATAATGCTAGGTCAGGGTTCTTCCACATGTCATAATGTGGAAAATAAATATTTACTGTGGCATAATGCTAGGTCAGGGTTTAAATACGTGATCTGGCTTGGGTATCTGTTATTCATTTACTCGATATGTTTAAAAATAGTTCCTCGACTGTAATATTAATTTGACAAAATATAATCTTCTTGTCATGTAAAGAGCTATCTGGAAGCGAATGTTTGCATAAGTTGTATCCAGCTTCTTGTTTACGACATTCCCGTTATATTCCTTTATGAAGCATTATGTTAATTATGTTAATCCCACTTCTGTTGGGGGCACGGTATCCTTGGGCGGTTTGTACATGTAGTATAGTCATTGATAAGGTTTTGTTTCCAGGCGACCGTTTTGACAATTTCAAACGTACACTGCAGGAGATATGTCTGCTCAGTGAACCAAATCATTATGGTCGAGGGAAGATAATATCATACAAACTAAACATGTACAATGATGCTTAAATGTTAACATGGCAACTGCGTCCAAAGACTTACTCTTGTTTAACAATATGTTTATTTTTCACATTACCAATATAATTACATATTTATATGAATAACTGGCGATTTGTTACTTTCTTATTCTAGCCATAAAAACCATAAATTGAACAAAGCCAAATTTCCAAATGTAACCTTGTCATTTTATGATTTTGGTGTCTAGGTAATTTACACCATGATATTAAGGACGTGTGCTACACCAGAGAAATTGTATGTGGATGAAAAGTGGAGGATATATACAACAATATAAAACTTTCAAATTTATTTTATCTAGTCAAAAACTGCAGTTTTAGTAGAGAGCAATCTGAAATTTTTTTAAAACCCCTGCTGGATTCGAACCCGCGATCTACGTACAGTTCTGCAATCGACGTGCTACATGTACCTTACTGAGCTACTCAGTTAGGCGATAATTTTTTAATGAATAGACAAATATTGCTAATATTCATATTTTCATCCATGTTTTAATAGGAAGTCGGCCATTATGACGATGTAGAGTATCTCCTTAAGAAGAACAAGAGATTTTACAAAAATAATAATGTCATTTCAGGCTCAGTGGTTGACGGGAGAATAGTTTGAATACACTATCTTATTTTGATAAAGCTAGGATATGGCAATTTAGTTATAACTATTCAAACCCTATTTATCCAAGGATATTTGAACTCGGCGTGCGGTTCTGGAGAAGAAGTAGAAAACATTTTGATTTACATCTCTTTTCAAAAAAGAACTGAAGAAACCAGAAATATTTGTGTCCAGTAAGATTCAAAGGAACCTTTGATAAACATGAAATTTCGTAAGATACACAATTACAGGTAACATTGCAGACTGGAAGGCAGATTTTTATATATCATTGAGAAGACTTGTTCATTACATATATACTAATCTTTCTCTAATCTTAACTAGATTCAGGGATATTCACACTTTACGAGTACCACACAGCACGAATCAAATTCTCACAGCTAATGATGTTTTTTATCTTGGGGTCAAGATCGTTAAATATAATTTCGTACATTCTGCAAAACGCTTAAGCAATAATTCCTCTTATGAACGATTACCGTTGATACTATCCCAATGGGAGAAGTTGCAAAATTTGGATAAAATCATGGACATCATTACAGTTGTATTTTTATGAGAAGTTATCTAAATTACAGAGAAATTGTGACTGAAAAATTCACAAGAGCATTTTCATAAAAACAAAAAGCATAACGATTTTACAATAAATCAAACTTATGAAAATTCAAACTTACCTAATGTTAGATATCACCAAAGCGCGTCATGAGCGACAAATGCGTTTTGTTCAGTCAATCCCAAAGCTGACATTCTACACGTTCAATACTAATACACTCGATTATCTTCACATAGAAGCAGGTTCTGTGGCCTTAGTCTTGACTCGCTTCCCTATGCGATAGGTTTTCTATAATAAAACTTGAAATTCCAAACCTAGGGAATCTAACGGTCAATATGCGAGTTTGTAGAAATGGCATCTGTATTTACTGGTTAGGCTATTAATAATATCTCCATGAACTCCAGTCAAAGGCAAAGGCAGGTGATGGATTTTCTTGTCAGTATCACACTAGAAGAATTGGGAAAACTAATCGAAGTTCTAAACACTTATCTAACCTTCTCCAGTACTACGAAGCATATTATGATTGAATGTGATATTACAAAAAAGAAATATTCCCATTAAGTACCGATTTATATGACAGGGTCGAAACAGTCTTAAGGAACGGCCTCTTTAGATTAACAATTTAGTGACTGATCGCAAAGCCTGTAATTTATAAAGGACTTGGCAGTCAATTAAGTAAATTTACTATAGTAATTATAATAATCAAAATGTTTAGTGCAGTAAAAGACTTGTTGATCACCATTTTGTTGTAGTATTTACTCTGATAAACTTGATTAAAAATATTACTAAACCAAAATATCAGAGATCGCATCCTCAAGTGCATGAAAGTATCAAAGTTGCACGTTTTTGCTATCATAAATGTAAGTAGTGACGTTTTTACTATATTAAATGTAAGTAGTAATGTTTTTACTATAGTAAATGTAAGTAGTGACGTTTTTACTATATTAAATCTAAGTAGTAACGTTTTTACTATAGTAAATGTAAGTAGCAACGTTTTTACTATCGTAAATGTAAGTAGTGACGTTTTTACTATAGTAAATGTAAGTAGTAACGTTTTTACTATAGTAAATTTAAGTAGTAACGTTTTTACTATAGTAAATGTAAGTAGTAACGTTTTTACTATCGTAAATGTAAGTAGTAATGTTTTTACTATAGTAAATGTAAGTAGTAACGTTTTTACTATAGTAAATGTACATGTAAGTATCATATAGTTTCGATGTTAAAAGTACACTAGAGTTTACTTGAATATCTTTCGAAGTAAAATCCTTTAATTATTTCGGCTGTGTTGTATAGCCGAGCCACTTCCAAATATGAACTACAGGTAAAAGTTGTCGTCAGCGAGAAAGAAGTACTCGCACGTAAGTGATTGTACCTTATAATGGATGGGCTAATTGAGACAAATGTAATTGCAATTAGCTGTATGTTACACGTTTACCTGATCAGGATATAGGGCTCACGGCGGGTGTGACCGGTCGACAGGGACTGATTACTCCTCCTAGACACCTGATCCCACCTCTGGTGTGTCCAGGGGTCCGTGTTTGCCCGACTATCTATTTTGTATTGCTTATAGGAGTTATGAGATTGATCACTGTTCGTTATCTTCGCCTTTCACGGTACCAATTTTGATGCACCAGATGCGCATTTCGACAAATAATGTCTCTTCAGTGATGCTCAACCGAAATGTTTGAAATCCGAAATCACAATAATTAAAACTTGTAAGAGCTATTTTAGGGAAAAACAGAGTGCCAAAAAGTGGAGTCAAATTCGTCTAAGGATAAGAGCTATGCATAAGGGAGATAATCCTTAATTTAGAAATGAATTTCTAAATTTTATCACAGCAATTAAATATACATCCGTATTTTCAAGCTAGTAACGAAGTACTTAGCCACTGGGTCTAAATACATCTTTATAAAGTAATTGGATGACTTTGGCTTCAATTACAAGTAATGGAATGTATTTTAATACATTCCAAAAATATTAAGTATTTTCAATTACATTCTTTATTCAGGCTTAATAGGGGCATTAGACTGATCATATAGTTTCGATGTTAAACATTAAAACATTACTACTTACATTTAATATAGTAAAAACATCACTACTTACATTTACGATAGTAATTGATTGTCAAGGGATGTTTATGTAATAATTAGATGTCTCATTATGTCTATATACTGGATGTTTATGTAATAATTAGATGTCTCATTATGTCTATATACTGGATGTTTATGTAATAATTAGATGTCTCATTATGTCTATATACTGGATGTTTATGTAATAATTAGATGTCTCATTATGTCTATATACTGGATGTTTATGTAATAATTAGATGTCTCATTATGTCTATATACTGGATGTTTATGTAATAATTAGATGTCTCATTATGTGTATATACTGGATGTTTATGTAATAATTAGATGTCTCATTATGTCTATATACTGGATGTTTATGTAATAATTAGATGTCTCATTATGTCTATATACTGGATGTTTATGTAATAATTAGATGTCTCATTATGTGTATATACTGGATGTTTATGTAATAATTAGATGTCTCATTATGTGTAGATACTGGATGTTTATGTAATAATTAGATGTCTCATTATGTGTATATACTGGATGTTTATGTAATAATTAGATGTCTCATTATGTGTATATACTAGATGAAGCATGGCCACCGTGCCAGGGCAATAGGTGAAGGTCTAATTTTGTTCAAGTGTGAACTCCTCTCCTACCTAAGAACAAAAGCACAGGTTGAAAAAATATCTGAATAAGAGTTCATTTCTGGATTTTTAAATAAACTTCAGCATTTAAAATATATTTACTCCGTAATTACATCCTTCAAAGTAATTGAAAGTAATTTATTACCCTGGTTAGGAGCAATATGATTGCAAGTAATCGACAAAATTATTAATGTAAATGAAAGTATTTATTTACAATTCTAATGTAATTGCTCCCATTCCTGCATCTAATTTCATCAATTGCACAGTTCAAACGAATACCGCGGTCATTATTCTGTAATAAAATTGCATACGTAATAACTGATTATGAGAAGATTGATACACATCTCACTTACACTTCATGATTGCTTATAAAACAATAATGTCGATAACTGATGGTTCAATTCTATAATAATAAAAATTGATCAATATATGTTGTACAACAAAGTTATAAATGACTGAAAAATAATTGGCATTCAATATGAATCAACATTCCGAGATCGATACACTTGTAAACAAACATGGTGACCTGCAGAAAAGTTAACCCTCTGCCACGTATGTATAGTTTTCTTCTGCCACGTATGTATAGTTTTCTTCTGCCACGTATGTATAGTTTTCTTCTGCCACGTATGTATAGTTTTCTTCTGCCACGTATGTATAGTTTTCTTCTGCCACGTATGTATAGTTTTCTTGGACGTCAACATTATACTAAGTACTTGGGAGTTTGTTTTTTTTTCAAAATAGATTTAATATCAGTCTGATTAAAATCAGACCTTTGATCCGCTCTGTTATTGCTATGTCGCTACACAAAGCGAAATAACAATACCGGAGCGGATCAAAGGTATGATTTAAATCACATTGATCAAGTATATCCTGCAATCTCATCCTTTTCGGCAGCAAAAATATGTAGGCCTACTCAGTCTTTTGGAAACTGTCATGACGTCACGAAGTGGTCTAATTCTTAGCTGCACAGGTAAACGATCGGATTCTGAGCCTCAGTAGAATACAAATAAAGTTCTTTAATTCTTGGGTGAGGCGGGATGACATTCTCGGTCTCGATACGTTGTTTGAAATTTAAACGCCTCGGCTTTTATACATGCATTTCAAAACAACATTTGGAGACCGAAGAGGTTACCCTGCAACATACCCGAAAACAAGAACTTTATTTCTTTTATGCGCTCTCATTTGTACCTGGGTAACCAGCGAAGAAGTCACAATAACTATTCTATAATTTACGTCAATATACATGCATTAAATTGCGCACAAGATGTTCAGGTGAACATGTGACCTATGGGCCTCTGATGTCGGTATTTCATATATTAATAAAATAGAACCTGTCATTATGTCGAATGCTGTCTGACGTGTTTTATATCAACTGTGAGGCCGTTATTATATACTGAAATTAATTACGATCGCTAATTACTGGGCATATGATCCCACCTCTGGAGTTTCTAGAATTTATGAGATTGATTACTTTTCATTATCTTCACCTTTTTGTCTCCTCAGACTATTTACATTTTTTGTGTAACCCGAGGGTAACACGCATGGATTCAGTAAAGACGTACTAGTCATTCTAGATAAATATTCCTTGACGCAATATCTTTCGTTACATCTTACTTTGAATTTGATGCCTTTCCAAACACGAGGCCGACAGGCCTTATCGGTCACAACCAATTCTTTATTCTCCCTACCAATAGTACAAAAGATTTGAGAAAATACACATAAGTATTCATACAAATATACAATATGATTTGTTCACAATATATACATATGTACAAACTGCAGCAATATAAACAAAGTCGTTATAGAGGGGACAGAGTATGATGGATAGCTTTTAAGTATTTACTTAATTTTCTTAACGTGACAATATTGTCAGAATTAAAAATAGTACAAGCTAAGTACTAGTTAAAATTATCACTACTCCCAAGGGCTATGAAATCTAGAAATTCCCGTTCTGAACATCCAAGCTAAATCATAATATTCAGCAACAGCATAAAACAAGATGTGTTCTTAAAACTTCAATGCCCTCAAAAGCGTATACACTGATGAAAAGCTTTACATAATATATGTATTAGCATTAAACGATATGACTAATTTGGACTCATCCTAGAATCAAAACCCTGGGTTGTGAAATCCACCATTTTTTTGTACATCCTTTTCTGCTATTCCTCAACATGCATTTACATTTTATATGGTATTAGCAAACTTAAAGAAGTCCTCCAAATCATTATAATATTTTTGACACCACCCTGACCTCATTTCATCGAAAGCCATTTTTTTGACTTGCCTAGATGGTCGAGCGGTCTAGCGCGCTGGTTACATGTATTTGCTCCTAGGAGATTTGGTTCCGCAGGTCGTGAGTTCAACCCCGGGTAGGGGCGGAAGTGGGTATCTGAATAAAGTGAAATTTTCTGTGCTTTATATTAAATATTTCTTCACTTAGGGCAGTTATGTTTATTTAAGAGTTAATTGCTATCTCTGTGCTTTATATATGTATATATAATTCAATAAAAAAGCAGGAAAATATGCAGTTCCAAAATATATTTAAATCACTAGCGCTTTCTGGATTTTAACATCCATCCTCAGGTGAATACAAAAATTGAAAACAAAGTTGTTTATCTTAACTTATCTTAGAAGATAAACAACTTTGTCTTCAATTTTTGTATTCACCTGAGGATGGATATTAAAATCCAGAAAGCGTTAGTGATTTAAATACATTTTGGAACTTCATATTTTCCTGCTTTTTTATTGAATTATTTTGACTGTGTGATATCATCTCTTTCTATTTGGATTATATATATATATATATATATATATATATATATATATATATATATATATATATAATTATAATGTACTCTCTGCACAAGGAATAAAGTATTGAAAGGAATGCTGTCTTACGTGTTTTATATCAACTGTGAGGCCGTTATTATATACTGAAATTAATTACGATCGCTATATATATATATATATATATATATATATATATATATATATAGGATATTATAATTGGTATTTCAAGCGGTCTGTACTTTATAGCATTTATGAGATTGATTATATACTTAATATTCATTATCTTCACCTTTTTTCATTCATTATCGGTATGAAATCATATAATATAATGAAGAAATAAACTCCAATTTTGAAAAATACATGAGGATTTGAACAGCGACGCTTCACGATGGCATACTTCATGAGTGAGTGCTTCATGAAAAGTTTGTAGGCGTAAAGCATTGCAGTTTACATCCTTATGTATTACCCAAATGAAGTTCATTTTTTATATTTACATTGTAATTTCATTTCTATTCGCTAAAATAGATGTACATGTACAATATATTTATCTGTATTCATACGCGCATTATTTACACTTGTCATGTATTTATCATTACAGTTTGTAAAATTATCACAGGCAAGGACTTTGGAAATATATTAAAGCATAAATTCTGTTTAAAAAGGAATTCTGTGTAAAAAATATGGGTGGTAAATTTTCCAAAATATGATATAGCAGTTGTTTTTTGTTTTGTTTTTTAAAAACGTGAAAGGTCTGCGAACGTGTTTTTATAGAAAAAACTCGTCGTTTTTCGGCTCCCATGCAATTAGCCTTATGGATGAATATTCCGAAACTTAATTGCACATATTGCAGGACACCACCAACCAGATCTGGTTACTGCGTAAAATGTAAGAGGAGTTCAAGGAACCAGATTTTTGAAAAAAATGCAAACATTTTTTCGAACCCGAATAGGCCCCCCTGATGATGATTAAAATTCCGAAACCTTAATACATATCTACGTATACAGGACACCACAAATTGTATTCCAAAAGATGAATTGGCTACTGTGTGAAATGTAAGGAATTGGAAGAAGATAATGTGATAGAGGGACGGACCGGATTAACGCTCTTTGGGTATAAGGACTTAGATATGGGACGCACAGGCACTGTTTCTGTATATAAGTTGTGACGTCTGTATACTAATAATAACACAAGGTACTTAGCTTGAAATAACAACGAATGATACGCCCACCCCCTTGAGAATGTCGGTCTCTTTCAAGAGCTTCCGGGGAATATGCAATGCAGATGTATTTACTACCGTTCTCTTCTACAATTTATTTACAGAACCATATATATCGCATGGCTGCATTCCTTGCCTCTTATCTCAGAAAACTTCAACAGTACATGGAACAACAACTCGTTTCACCAAAAGCTATGTACTGATACCGCACATAATAGGTGCTTGATTTTGATTGGCTGACACACTCTTCTAAAATTACGTTTGGAAATCTTGGGTGATAGTCGTAGTTGGATAAAGACCAGCGTGGCAGAGGCAAGAGTTTGTAATTGAAAAGATCAGAGAAGATTTAAAAGCATCGGGTAAAGTTAGTAAAAAAGAATACTACAAAAATGAGGGGGGGGGGGGGGGGGGCTCTATTCCTCCATGTTTTCCATATCAGCGTCGATGCATATAATAAATTAGGGGTGCAGGTGGAGGAGCTAGTCCACCTCTTGATTTTCCAATGAACATTACCTGATATTTTCATATGCAAATGAAGATGTATTGGGAGACTTGCCTCTCCACTATTTTTTATAGTTGCATTGAATGAGAAGTATATAAGCTTGAAAGTTATGAACTGAAGTCCTGTAGCAAAGGATGACACCTCCCCGATTGACAAAATACATGTAATTGAGGCACCTTTAGCTAATGATGAAAACTATAAACCCCACCTCCCGCGCTTTGAACTAAGGTTTTGAAGATATATTTTTTTAAACGATGCTATGTGCTTGCATGCTGTGGTGTTTTTGGTTTTACAAGCCCTCAACGTAATAGCAGGTACATGTACTTGTCACATCAATCCACCCCACAAGAACACAACACTAACAATTTTCTTTTCCATTTGCATATGCGCACATAGGCTTTGAACTGTATTTTCATTGACTTTCCATAGATCTGCATGATTCTATTAAATCATGCAATTGGCTAAAATATATTTTATACTACATGTAACAAAGTTGTATTTACAGCAAGTCATATTTCATTATTATCCTAATGTCTACCACGAACAAAAATAATTCTATCGGATCAGACCCATTCTCTTTCAAATTTCACCGCTGAAACTATTTTTAAATCTCCGCTCGGAAATTCTTAGTTTGTATCTTCCGACGACATGTAAATTCCCGAAACGTACAAACAGCTTTGGAATTTTTTCAGTAGCTAAAAATAGTATACCGCGTGAAACGGAAAATAGAGTTTTTGTGCCATGTTCTTTTACAGTTTCTGGAGATGAGAGGCAATGAATACAGTCAGGACACACATGGTTTTGTACATAAATTATTGTAGAAAAGAAAGGTAATAAAACATTTGCATTGTACATTCCCTGGAAGCTCAAGAGACCTGCACTCTCAGGATGGTATCAATCGGCGCCATTTCAAGCTAAGTACCTTGTGCTCTAAGTACAGAGATGTCAATATTTACAGAAGCAAGTGCCCGTGATGGGACACTAGAGGTGGTACCATCTTCCAAATCAGAAACACAAATATTCGTTCTACAGCCGTTATTTCCCCCATTGCAATTCGTATACACATATATCAAAGTGTCCCCTGCACAACATTTCACTTCATTGTAGTGAAAATCGCTAACAAATCCCGCTGAAAACATTTTTTTCTTTGAGAATATAAGAAATGAAGCTAGTATACGTATTAAACCATTCCATAGGGAATCAACCATATCATAGGAAATATTCAGGGCCGTAAATTACATGGAGGCGGAGGAGGCAGCTGCCTCCTCCGACTTTTGAGCCAAAAAAAAATTTAAATTTAAAGTTCATTAGAATTTATGTTGTTTCCAATAACTAAGAACATGCATATGATACCTCCCTTAAAAAGCATTCCAAATCTTTCTTTTAGAATGAGTTAGTCAAGTAACATCTTAGAAGGCCCTAGAATCAAGGATTTTGCACGAAACGTGTTCAGTGTGCACAAAATGTGTGCACAAAAAGACCCCCGCCTAATTTCCTGCCTCCTCCAAATTGAAGGTTAATTTACGGCCCTGATATTGCATGTTTTATTACCCGGTGTGCGTGTTAAGAACATAGATTACCCTAAAGCAGTCTATATTCTATCTAAAGATTCCTTAATTGATATAGAAAGATTTAATATAAAGGACTTCCTACGGCAACACTACGTGTATGTAAACAGTGAGGATAATTATTAAGTGTGTTTGTTCCAGTCTCAAAACATATATACTATATAATATCACTGTCCCATCCGTAAACACATATAGTCGCCAGTAACATGTAACTTAGTAGTTTTGTTATATACATGAGGTTGTTTGGATTTAGTTATACCATACATAGAATAAATGTGGGTTCATATATTCTAAAACAAGAAAAAATACGTCACGAAATGTGTCAAAGTCCCATCCGTAGACACATACAAAATTAACGTAATTTAAGTACTCACTTGGTCATAATCTAAAGTAAATTTTACAACAGTTATGCATATTTAAGCTAATAGTGCCACTACACTTTCTGAAAATATAAGCTAGTAAAATTGTATTCTTTAAGAGAAAAATTCAGGGGAGGGGTAAACATGTACTTTTTTAAATTATTATTTTGCATTAGGAATATTTGTTTTGTTTTGAAAAATCACCTGATTTAAAGGATTCTTGATCATTATAGTTGTCCAATTGATACAAAAGAAATTAAAATCAATGTCTAGTTTATAATTATATATGAATGAACTATATATCTCTTGATGTGTCACGAAAAGGAACAAGATCGTTTTTCTTAGCTAAATGTGATCTGGAAACAGAATGAAGCGAGTAATGAGGATAAACATAATGAAAACATCAACAAAATAAGAAAAACAGAAGATGCAGGGAAGGAACAGGAAAGCAGTCGGAAATCAATCAAGTTAACGGGAACAAGAGTACCGCAAACGGTCCACGTGAAAATACTTACATAGGGTGTTAAGAGTACCGCAAACGGTCCACGTGAAAATACTTACATAGGGTGTTAAGAGTACCGCAAACGGTCCACGTGAAAATGCTTACATAGGGTGTTGTTCTTGAGCCATAATTTGTAGAAAGTTGCTTCATGTAGTATCTGTGACAGGAGGCAGATAGGCAAAAAAAAAGTCACGTGTGTAAAATATTTCCCTAAATTTGACCTAGTTCAACAACCTAAGTCTCAATATTCAACACGTCAAAGAAAATAAAATCCTTGCACTATCCACATCTTCAAGTTATTTACAAATACCATAGCTTCTAGTATATGAGAGGAATTATAAGGACAAACCATGTCCTTTACATGTATTTAGTGATATTATTGTAAATAATATGTTTTATGCATTTATATGTAACAATACACCGGTACATTATTTTGCTGGCTTTGTGACGTAACAATGCACTAGTACATGTGTGACGTTAGATTATCTCTTGACGTAATAAATTACTGTATGACGTTATCAGTATATTGTTATTATCGTTAGACGTTTCACTTGTATTAAACGAATCATAAGAAAAGATAAGAGAAGATTCAGATAACACTTCAACATGTAAGTGCTGATATCTTTCTGTTTTGATTCGTTTTTTCTTCATCGGAACTTGGGTACTGTGAAGGGTGAAATCCGGCGTTTTTACATTAATTATGGCAGATCTAACTGTGGTAGCGGCGATTGGACATTCATACATCAGAAGACTTTCAGACACGTTTTTAAAAGTTAATTCGGGTTATGTAAATCTTTGTTTAGACCAAAGTCGATTCTCTGTAACAATTCGTGGTCAAGGAGAATTAGCAGTGAGAGGCTTAGCGACATCTAATCTGTGCAAATTTCCCGAGCCCCAGACATTTGCTTTTTTGCAAATCGGGGGCAACGATGTGTTACTACATTCACCTGCAAGGATTGTAAGATACAGCATTTCTCTTACGGACTTTCTGATCCATGGTACGGGAGTCAAACACATGATTGTAGGTCAACTTATTCGTCGTGACCCCAAGAAATCACCGCTAGGATATAACGACGCGGTCGTTGAAATAAACCAGATCCTGTACTCTGCGTGTGCATCCTTACTAAATGTGACATTTTGGAAACACAAGGGATTTTGGGATAACCTCCAGTACCTTGGGCCCGAAGGAGTACATCTGTCTACAAAATCTGTTAACAATGACCCAGTACCTATGGTCAAATACCTGAGCAGCATTAAATATGCGGTGATCAACACTTGCAGGCAACTAAGGCCATTATATAAATTAATTAGATTATGTTGAAGTATGACATCTTCTTGCATCGCATGTAGCTCTTAAGTTTACAAATTGCAAGACAAGTTTATAGATTTTAAGAACATTTAGGTTGTGATGTAAATAATATTAATGTCATGGGTCAATGACAATACAAACATTTAAAATATATATGAAGTTGGCTCTCGAAATGCATTGAGAATAAGGATTTCTAAGTAATCGATATCATTTGTCCAAGATGTTACATATGTAGTTCATAATATACAGGTGTACGATCTCTAAGTAATTCATGTTGCTTTTTTAAAGAAATTGGTTTGCTATGTGAACTGTCAGTACATGATCTTTAAGTAATTCGTGTTACTGTTTCTAAGAAATTGGTTTGCTATGTGAGCTGCCAGTACATGATCTCTATGTAATTCGTGTTACTGTTCTAAGTTGTTAGTTCACTATGCCTCAGTACATGATCTCTAAGTAATTCATGTTACTGTTTCTAAGATGTTAGTTCACTATGCCTCAGTACATGATCTCTAAGTAATTCATGGTACTGTTTCTAAGAAATTGATTTGCTATGTGAACTGCCGGTACATGATCTTTAAGTAATTCGTGTTACTGTTTCTAAGTTGTTAGTTCACTATGCCTCAGTACATGATCTCTAAGTAATTCATGTGACTGTTTCTAAGAAAATGGTTTGCTATGTGAACTGCCAGTACATGATCTCTAAGTAATTCATGTGACTGTTTCTAAGTTGTAAGTTCACTATGCCTCAGTACATGATCTCTAAGTAATTCATGTGACTGTTTCTAAGTTGTTAGTTTACTATGCCTCAGTACATGATCTCTAAGTAATTCATGGGACTGTTTCTAAGAAATTGGTTTGCTATGTGAACTGCCAGTACATGATCTCTAAGTAATTCGTGTTACTGTTTCTAAGATGTTAGTTCACTATATATCAGTACATGATCTCTAAGTAATTCATGTTACTGTTTCTAAGAAATTGGTTTCCTATATGAACTGCCAGTACATGATCTCTAAGTAATTCATGTTACTGTTTCTAAGTTGTTAGTTCACTATGCCTCAGTACATGATCTCTAAGTAATTCATGTTACTGTTTCTAAGTTGTTAGTTCATTATGCTTCAGTACATAATCTCTTATGTAATTCATGTGACTGTTTCTAAGAAATTGGTTTGCTATGTGAACTGCCAGTACATGAACTCTAAGTAATTCATGTTACTGTTTCTAAGTTGTTAGTTCACTATGTCTCAGTACATGATCTCTAAGTAATTCATGTTACTGTTTCTAAGTTGTTAGTTCATTATGCTTCAGTACATAATCTCTATGTAATTCATGTGACTGTTTCTAAGAAATTGGTTTGCTATGTGAACTGCCAGTACATGATCTCTAAGTAATTCGTGTTACTGTTTCTAAGTTGTTAGTTCACTATGTCTCAGTACATGATCTCTAAGTAATTCATGTTACTGTTTCTAAGTTGTTAGTTCACTATGCCTCAGTACATGATCTCTAAGTAATTCATGTTACTGTTTCTAAGTTGTTAGTTCACTATGCCTCAGTACATGATCTCTAAGTAATTCATGTTACTGTTTCTAAGATGTTAGTTCACTATATCTCAGTACATAATCGCTAAGTAATTCATGGTACTGTTTCTAAGAAATTGGTTTACTATGTGAACTGCCAGTACATGATCTCTAAGTATTTCTTATAACTGTTTCTAAGAAAGTGTTTTGCTATGTGATCTGACAATTCATGATATAAGTAAGTACTGTTTCCAATATGTTAGTTCACTATGTCTCGGTACATGATCTATAAGTAATTCATACTACTGTTTCTAAGATTAGTTCACTATGTCTCAGTACTATATCTCAAGTTATTCCTGTTACTGTTTAAATAAAAAATGGTTTACTAGGTACCAGCATATGATATGTTCTTTTAGTAATCGGGGTTACTGTTTCTAAGTAATTGGTTATTTTGTGGACTGCCAATACGAGCTGTTTAAGTAATTACAGGCATCGAATCTAAAATGTAATATCATGTAATTGTAGCAGGGGCTATTTTCCTTATAATTTTGAATTCATACATACATTTTAACTATAATAATAGTTGCATTTTCCTCAGTTGTAACCATGCCGAGGAAGCGGCCAGCCGCACACGAGTCTGCCAAACAAAATCAAAAAGAACGAAAATTGATAACCAGTCGGCGAAAGCAGTCAATCAGCCACTAAACATCGATTACGAGAAATTAGCTGCAGATATTTTGAAACGGCAAAATGACAGCAAGAATCAAAACCATGTAGAAACGGAGGAATCAGCAGAGTCAACTGTAGCTCAGTCCTCTGGCACTGTGGATTAGCCGAATAGTCCTGACACTAGCAATAACATCTCTACTTTAATTAACCAAATATTTAATACAGAGAGCTTTCAGGGAAGCTCCATACTTGGCCAAACAACCAACACACGTTCCATGCCAGCTTTGCACATTTGACACCGATAGCATGCGACTTAATACAAGCCTCTCTCAACCCTGCTACAAAAAGGCATATCTACATACATGGGATAAGCTGTGTCATTGGTCAGCATCAAAGCTTACTCTCCCATTACAAATCTCTACAATTTGTAACTTTTTGGCTCACCTATATGAAAACAATTATTCGGCAAGCACGTTAGCATCACAGGTTTCCGCCATTTCATTTCTTCATAAAATTTTAAACTTGCCAAACCCATTTTCTAGTACAAAAATTGTTAAAAGGCTGTCAAAAATCATGTCATGGGGCAGACTCGCGATTCCCAATAACAGGAAATTCTCATGAAACTCATCAATGCCACACATCATACATGCTCCAATTTTCTTCACCGTGTTTTATTGAAAGCATTGTTTCTCACTGCCTTTTTCGGATTTTTCATACTAGGGGAATTAGTTACGAAGTCAAAACAGGCTATAGTTCAAGTAATACAAAAGTCAGACGTCCATTTCGAAGCAAAAGAAGAGAAGTTAACCAGTGTAAGCTTAATTTTACGTCATGCAAAAACTATGCAAGCTGACCAATCAATTACTATATGCTTAGAGGTCAAGCCTGACAAGGAATTCTGTCCAGTTTTTGCTCTCTTTCACTATTTCCGTAAATTCAAACATTCAAGTGGTCCCCTTTTTCAGTTTATTAACGGGGCCCCAGTTTTACATTCATTTGTTTCAAAACAATTAGAGGCAGCTATTTCATTCATGGGTTTGAATCCAAAATTGTACAAAGGTCACAGTTTTCGAATCGGAGCAGCAACACATGCAGCTAGGTTAGGTTTTTCTGAAAACGCGATACAGCGAATGGGTCGATGGAAGTCCGATGCTGTTAAGAGATATATAAGGACGGGTTCTTTTACTCTTTTAATCTAATGAGTCAGATTATGTCTGTCATATTCCCCTGTAGGTGTCACTAGATCACTCAACATTAGATGGGTCAGATTATGTCTGTCATCCTCCCATGCAGAGACCGTCTTCATATCAACATTAGATGGGTCAGATTATGTCTGCCATCCTCCCATAGACCGTCTTCAGATCAACATTAGATGGGTCAGATTATGTCTGCCATCCTCCCATAGACCGTCTTTATATCAACATTAGATGGGTCAGATTATGTCTGCCATCATTCTATGACTCTTAGTATATGTAAGTTATTAGTGATGAGTAGGCCAGATTATGTCTGCTACTTTCTCCGACACCTGTGCTGCTAGTATACATGTACTCCTGTATGTGCTAAATAGGTGACACTGATGTAATCCAGGTCATAGAATCAGGAGTTTTGCTGGCTATTTGAAATTGTATAAGTATTCTGTTGTGTTATGTATTATTGAATTTCCTTTTCTCAAGATTTTCTGATATCAAAGAGGATTTTCTTTCCTCTGGCATGTTTATATGTTGTTTCCCTTGGGTGGCGGAAAATCCAATGTTTATTGGATTTTGGTGGCCTATTGTTTGTTGCCACCTTATTTTTCATCATAGTGATTATAATTTTCACACTATATCTTAACATGTAACTTTGGGAGATCCTAAACCAAGTCTATGTACAATTTGATAAGAAAGTAGGATCTCCCTAATTGTTTATCTTGATATCTTCTTGTCATTAATAAATGAGAGTTTTACAACTACAATAATTACTTGTTTGTTGAGATGAAAAATAACTAGCTGCGGGAAACATGTTTTAACTTCTAGATTTATCATATAGAAGGCATAAAGTGATATTATTGTAAATAATATGTTTTATGCATTTATATGTAACAATACACCGGTACATTATTTTGCTGGCTTTGTGACGTAACAATGCACTAGTATATGTGTGACGTTGGATTATCTCTTGACGTAATAAATTACTGTATGACGTTATCAGTATATTGTTATTATCGTTAGACGTTTCACTTGTATTAAACGAATCATAAGAAAAGATACCCACCGCCACCCCTTCAACCATCCTGCTGTATATATTTTACACGTTGTCATTTGCCTATAGTTGTGGCCTATTGTTTGTTGCCACCTTATTTTTCATCATAGTGATTATAATTTTCACACTATATCTTAACATGTAACTTTGGGAGATCCTAAACCAAGTCTATGTACAATTTGATAAGAAAGTAGGATCTCCCTAATTGTTTATCTTGATATCTTCTTGTCATTAATAAATGACAGTTTTACAACTACAATAATTACTTGTTTGTTGAGATGAAAAATAACTAGCTGCGGGAAACATGTTTTAACTTCTAGATTTATCATATAGAAGGCATAAAATATATTATGTTTTCAAAATGGACAAAGTTCAACAAAATGTAATTTTCTCACAAATTGAAGAAAATCAAAATCCTTGCCACATGCACTTCTTCCATATCCATACAAACACTCTGTAAAACTTTGTAAAATAAGAATGTCCTCACTTGAAAACTGTGGAAGGAAAAATAAAAGACAAATCATAATATAGTTACTCTCTATACAATAATTCCTCAAAACTGACCAAGTTCAATAAACTGTATTTTTTTCAAAAAATGAAGAAAATCAACATCCCTGCCACATGTTATATTTTTTATTGCTGAAGACATTCGTCTTATGGCATACATGTTTACAAAATTAATAAACAAATTAACAATTGTATGGCATGGCATTATATGGTATGTTACACAATATAGATGTGAATTCATAGACAGAGAATGTTATATAAGTAAATCAGTATGTACGTTAAAGGCACAGTAAAGATATTTTGGATCAAGTATGGTATACGTATTTGTAGTCCCTGTGTATATTTACAATATGTTTAAGGTTCATAAATTGAAAAACATCAAAATCCTTGCCACGTGCACATCTTCAATATCCATAAAAGCACTCTGTAAAGCAAAATGGTCGTCACTTGAAAATTGTGGGAGGAGTTCGCTGGACAAATTATGTACCCTCCATATAACAATAATTTTCAAATAAAGGGGCACAACTCCTGCAAGAGAAGTCAAAATGAATCAAAACTGCAATATGATCAAGAATGATCCACAAAGATAAATTGTATATTGTATAACGTTCCTCTTGAGAATATTTCACTCATATGGAGACGTCACCAATGCCGGTGAAGGGCTGCAAAATTTAGGCCTATGCTCGGCGCTTATGGCCATTGAGCATGTAGGGATCTTTATCGTGCCACACCTGCTGTGACACGGGGCCTCGGTTTTCGCGGTCTCATCTGAAGGACGACCCCAAGTAGTCGCCTCTTACGACAATCAAGGGTGTACTGAGGGCCTATTCTAACCCGGATCCCCACGGGACTGACCCACAAAGAAGCTACATAGTAAGTTTCAGCTTGATATGTCACAGAGAAAGGAAATTTGAAACAGATAAAGTGCACCGCCACGGCACATGATACGCCCGTCACATATTGTTAAATTGTTAACAGTATAGATTGTACCCATTAAAACATTTTTTTTATATCACCTTAATTAAATGTCACAGTGACCTTAAAGTAGGGTGCGACACACCTTCTACCTAAGATGCATTAGTTGACCAATTTTGGTGATTCTAGGTCTAATAGTTTTCAAGTTATGAGCCGGACAAGTTTTTGCCATATATGGCCATATCTTCTTAATGAAAAGTCACAGTGACCTGGTTTTAATGTGCGACACACCTTCTACCCAAGATGTATCTACAGACAAAGTTTGATGATTCTAGGCCTTGTAGTATTTAAGTTACGGGTCGGACACGAAAAAGCTAACAGACGGACGGACAGACGGATATCTTCTTAATGAAAAGTCACAGTGACCTGGTTTTAATGTGCGACACACCTTCTACCCAAGATGTATCTACAGACAAAGTTTGATGATTCTAGGCCTTGTAGTATTTAAGTTACGGGCCGGACACGAAAAAGCTAACAGACGGACGGACATGAACGCCATACCATAATACGTCGCGTCTTAAGACGGGCGTATAAAAACCCCGAACGGACGTACATACATCTCTGTATGATAATGTGTCCCGTCTAAAGACGAGCGTATAAAAACTAAAACTTGAAACGAAAATATAAATATGACGAGTTAAAATGAAGAGATGCAGAAAGAAATACAAACAACAGAAAATTAACCAACCAGAAAAGGAAAGTTAATAAAATGAGCAGGGGAAAAGCACAGAAAGAAAGAACGAGAGCACAAGAGAAAACAAAGGACAAAGAAAGCAGAAGGAAAAATATTAGCAAAGGGTTATATAATATAAGAAAAGTATCCCTACACAGAAAACATGAAAACAATGCCTTACTAAGGAAATTGATCAAACAGAAATCTTGAAGAAGCAAAATGTGCCTAGAGTACACAACTGGCGATTGAGACTGAAACGTACTGAAACAGAAGATGAACACGACAATACAGGTTATACATTTAAATGTCGATCGACAGAATACAGCAAAGGATCACATGCCAACTACATGCCACCCCTAAACGAAGTCACTAGTGTACATGCTACCCCTAAACGAAGATCACTAGTGTACATGCTACCCCTAAACGAAGATCACTAGTGTACATGCCACCCCTAAACGAAGATCACTAGTGTACATGCTACCCCTAAACGAAGATCACTAGTGTACATGCTACCCCTAAACGAAGATCACTAGTGTACATGCCACCCCTAAACGAAGATCACTAGTGTACATGCCACCCCTAAACGAAGATCACTAGTATACATGCCACCCCTAAACGAAGATTACTAGTGTACATGCCACCCCTAAACGAAGATCACTAGTGCTAGAAAACTTGATTAACTCACCATACACAAGAAAGGAACTTGATAAAAAGGGTGTCTTAATGACAGAGAGGGTGTCTTAATGACAGAAAGGGTGTCTTAATGACAGAAAGGGTGTCTTATGTGGATTCTAAAAAAGTCTAAAGAACTTTTAGTAAACTTGAAATCGCAAATCTTTTTTTCATATCAACATTAAAATGTATGACTTTTCATCACTTTACACCATCATTCCTCACGATAAATTAAAGGCTAGACTTTTTAACATCATAAACAGTTGCTTCTTCAACAAAAATGGAAAACTGAAATCAGTCATCCAAAATATTACTTTGTTAAACACCACTCTGATTCCACGCACAAGTACTCTGAAGTTGAAATAAAAAAATATGCTGGATATTTTATTGAAAATAGATATTCTGAAGTTGAAATAAAAATATACTGGAGTTCCTCATTGACAATATCTTCGTAGTCTTTCGTGATCAGGTATTCCAAGTCTGTTGGAATTCCCATGGACACGAATTGTGCTCCTTTGTCAGCTGACTTATTTTCACATTCTTTTGAAGCAGAATTTATTCAAAAACTTCTACGCGAGAAGAAAAAATTCTCTTTCGTAGCCTTCAATTCGACATTTAGATATATCGACGACATAGTACATGTATCTATTAACAATAATAATTTTCATTCATATGTCGATTCGATATATCCCCATGGACTTGAAATAAAAGACACCACAGAGTCGTCAACTTCTGCTTCATACTTAAATATTTTATTGAAAGTAGATATTAACGGCAAACTAACAACTCAACTTTAGGACAAACAGGATGATTTGACCGGTTGACAGGGGGTGCCTACCTCTCCTAGGCACCTGATCCCACAACTGGTGTAACCAGGGGTCCGTGTTTGCCCAACTCTCTATTTTGTTTCGTTTATAGAAGTTATGAGAATGATCACTGTTCGCTATCTTCGCCTTTTATATTAACGGCAAAGTAACAACTCAATCTTATGATAAACGGGATGATTTTAGCTTCTCCATCGTCAACTTCCCATATTTTTGAAGCAATATTCCAATATCACCTACATATGTGTTTATTTCTCTCAACTGACTTGATACGCAAGAGCTTGTTCTGTGTATGATCAGTTTTGAAATCTAGGCAGGCTACCGACAAACAAGTTTATGGTGCAGTGGTTTCAACAATCTCGTTTAAAGTCTGCATTTCGCAAATGCTATGGTCGATATAACAATCTAGTTTGCCAATACAACCTATCCTTGGGTCAAATTTAATACTTATTGTTAGGCCGTTCCTGGCACACTAATTTTGAGTACGGATAACTCCGTTTACCTGATCAAGATATAGGCCTCACAGCAGGTGTGAGCGGTTGACAGGGGACGCTTACTCCTCCTAGGCACCTGATCCCGCCTCTGGTGTACCCAGGGATTCGTGTTTGCCCATCTCTCTGTTTTGTATTGCTTATAGGAGTTACGAGATTGATCATTGTTCATTATCTTCACCTTCCATAGTGTGAAAAGGAAAACGTCTAACTTAAGGCAAATAACATCTTGATGTGTCACGGGCCCCTTGTCTACATATTATTGAGTATCCCTAAAGGTTCCTTATCACAACAAGTGGTTGCTTTTTAATTCCTCCTACGACGAAGTAGAACTACAGACTCCAAATCTCCCTCACAATCTGGAATCACCGCTGGTTAGCCCTACGACCCCCAACTGATGGAGGGGAATGATATTCCTAGGGGTTCTCTCTTACCCAGACATTTGTTCCCTTGTCTTTGAAACTCAGCCATGAAGAGGCAGTCATTAAACCTTGATACTGTCTATAAGATAAGGAAAATGTCAAATTTCAGCTGAGCTAAACAACATTCGGCATTTAGAAGTGAGAATCACGACCGGGTCTTTCGGAAATGATCTAAAATACGGAGGACCCGTGACGCGGCAGGCGTTGCCACGTTAAAAAACCTACCGTGGGTGCTAATCATAAATCTAAATTTATGGTATTTCACCTACTGCTGGTGGCATCTCATTATGAGTGAAAAATTCTCGACGGGACGTAAAACAAACAATCAATCAATCAATCCCCAACAGGGTAGAAATACAATATCAAAGTATGCCCCAACCTCCTGTAGCTACCGTGTGGTACCCCTAAAGCCCCAAACTGAGGGCAGGGAATGGTAATCTTGGGGACCTCCACGAGACATTCATTCCGCCTTTTCTTCAAAGATTACCGCTGGAGCATCATTCTTGAAATTCCTGTAATGTCCTTGGAGATGACCTTAAAAACGGATGTCCCTGTGTCACAGTACGTGTGACACGTTAAAGAACCCTCGCTGTTCAATGGCCGTAAGCGCCGAGGAAAGGCCTAAATTTGAAGCCTTTCACTGTCTAATGACGTCTCCATATGAGTGAAAAATTCTCGAGTGAGACGCAAGATACGATCAATCAATCAATCAGATGTATTGCAATTGACCTATATTATCTGAATGAAAGATTAAATCAAATGTAGTCAAGTTATGACAAAACACATGAGGATTCCACACTGTCGTGATAGTCACGGACTGACAAAGCAAATCATTGTATGACACGATGTCTAGACAACCAATGTCTGACAAAACAGATTATTTTATCCAGTGTTGTGACAGTCAAGACATAACAAAACAGATTTCTTTATCCACAGGATCGTGACAGTCAAGATATGACAAAGGAGTTCTTTATCCACAGGATCGTGACAGTCAAGATATGACAAGAGTTCTTTATCCACAGGATCGTGACAGTCAAGATATGACAAAGGAGTTCTTTATCCACAGGATCGTGACAGTCAGGATATGACAAGAGTTCTTTATCCACAGGATCGTGACAGTCAAGATATGACAAAGGAGTTCTTTACCCACAGGATCGTGACAATCAAGATATGACAAAAAAGTTGTTTATCTACAGAATTATGACAGACAAGGTATGAAAAAATAAATAATCTTATTCCACCAAGTCTTGATAGTCAACGTCTGAGAAACAGGTGATTTGAAGTGTGGAATATACGTAATTAATCTTAACCACGGCGAGTTTAAAACATGCCCTCCGTGTAATGTAAACGATTAGTTCATGTGATATGCTGTTTTACAGCTTGTGCTTTCTTTGTATAAAACTGGGTTGGTGATGAGAAAATACCAATCGTTGATAAAAGATTCTAATACACTGCGTGATTGTTAAAATGAGTGTGATGGCTTTATAGCAGGCGAAAGGCTTAACTTGTTGAAGATAGTGCAGTGTGCCGTTATAAAAAAGTGGGGAAGTCTGTCATGAGTTCTATTTAATGAAAAAGTGAAGATAGCGAACAGCGATTAATCTCATAAATTCTATAAAGAATAGAAAATTGAAAGTAGGCAAGATAAAGAGTAATCAAAATTAGTCTGTAAAGAACGACCTAGCATATTGGTATGAAACATCAGATGGCTTTTGACCTAAGAACAGGTTGTATTTGTAAATTCGATCGTTATAACGACCATAGAATTTGCTAATGCTGACTTTAAATGATACCGTTAAAACCCCTGTAACATCAACTTATTTGTAAGTAACCTGCCTCAATTAAAAAAAATGATCATACGCAGAACATCCTCTTGTGTATCGAATCAGTTGAGAAACATTTAAACACCATATGCAGGAAATAATGGAAAATTGCTAAATGAATACTTAATACATGTAAAGTATATCAAATAAAGTAATCAAACTTTAATTATAAGATTATATACCGACCATGATTTACATATTTGGAAAACAATTAAAGTTAGTTATGATATTTAGGACTGATATGAATATCGTATCGTCGGTTAAATAAAAAAAACGAGAAATGAAAAATCGATGTAGTACATCTTAAATTCGTTGAATTGTGTGGGAAAGATTGGTTCTTCGTTTGTCACTTTCGCCCGATTAAGTGTCGTTTCAACAACCATGAAACCAATTTCCTTGGTGGCTCTCAGTCTGCTGCACTCTCAAACAGGATTCACATAGCAATAATAAATTCAAAACCTTCCATTTTGATCTTAACTGGAACACGATATTATTTTAATTGTGTCAAGGCATTAAATGCTGAGGATGTAGACGGATGGATGGATTGTATATTGTTTAACGTCCCTCTCGAGAATATTTCACTCATATGAAGAAGTCATCATTGCCGGTGAAGGGCTGCAAAATTTAGGCCTATGTTCGGCGCTTAAGGCCTTTGCGCAGGAAGGGATCTGTTGTGACATGGGACCTCGGCTTTTGCGGTCTCATCCGAAAGATGACCCTACTTAGTCGCCTCTTAGGACGAGCAAGGGGTACTGAGAATATAATCTAACCCGGATCTCTGTAATTAAAAACGTATTAGATATACATGTACGGGTTTGTGAGTCTACAGTGGAGCCTCGGGGAGATACAAAACTCAGGCTTGCTCAACACCGTGTTCACTGTACAGTACTTTTAGACGAGGATCTACAAACTTTAGTCTAACTACCCATTAATTCCTGACGAGGATCTACAAACTTTTGTCTCCCTACCCATTAACTCCTGACGAGGATCTACAAACTTTAGTCTCACTACCCATTAATTCCTGACGAGGATTCACAAACTTAATCTCATTACTTCTAGACGAAGATCCACAAACTTTAGTTTCATTACTCATTAATTCTAGACGAAGATAGAGAAACTTTAGTCTCACTACTCATTAATTCTAGACGAAGATAGAGAAACTTTAGTCTCACTACTCATTAATTCTAGACGAAGATAGAGAAACTTTAGTCTCACTACTCATTAATTCTAGACGAGGACAAACCAATTTCGTGCATAAACGTAGAATATATGCCTAATATGAGTCCTGTGTAAAGTTAAGTCTTTTTTGAGGATGGTCTTTAGTCATACTGCTTTAGAAACAAATAAGAAGACACACCCTGCGTAATAAGACCTGCGGCTCTCTTGCTTATCGTTATATTAAATAAAAGTAAATTTGACTGTAGAGAACTTGAATTACAATGTATATGAAATTGATTGCGGTTTTTTTCGATGGAATCAACGGTGTAGTAAAATATTCCTTTCTTCCATTAGATCAAAATCACAAGAAAAGATCTAAACCATGGTATATGTCTTGATTGTCAAAAGTAACATAGTACACAACAAATGCATGGTATTAACTTGCTACCCCTTCAGTACCAATTTAGATGCCCTTTTGAAGTTTTCTTTTCTTAAGAAATGAAACTTAATTCTTTCTTTTTTTTTTTATATGCATGTATCAAACGAAAAATTGGACGAAAAACTTCATCAATGCGTAGCATGAAAAAAGAAAAGAAAAAAGAATTATAAGTTTTATTTCTTATCATGAAATTATGTTTTTAAAATAGAAAAACAATTCCCTCTCATCAAAAAGCTTGAATTAACGTTTTTGAAATGGCGCGTAGCAATACAAATATGTAACAATGAAAACAACAACAAAACTGGCTGTGCGTTTAGATCATGTACATTTACTGTGCAGAATTAAATGGATTTTACACCAAATCAAAGGTGCAATGGTTAAAAACTGAATTAGATATAAAGGAAAAGAACAAGTGGTGACTGGATGTATGCTGCATTGTGTTGGAGGATACGTTGAACAGTGGTTATGTCGTAGGAATGGTGGAATGCAAAGTTCAACATCTCTTCATCTAAATTGCACTCGTTGACTGAGCGCCATATAACGCAGATCAATTTCATTAATATCTCCCAGATCAAACGTCGCCGCTTGCTCCGTCATGTTACCGAACTCGTAAAGCAGACAATACATACCGGGAACTCGTGTAATCTGTATACTTCTACCAGTCAGTGTCCTACGTCATCAAGTTAACTATTCTGCCACGTCATTACTAGGCTTGTGTGTTGTTTCTTTAAGTTAATTTGTATTTTATTCATATCTTTGGTTTCTTTATTTTTGGTAGCAATGAAAAGAAATCAAACAAATACATTTCGTTTACAATGTTTGTGTGGAAATTCCCGTTCTATAAATAGCGACATAAAATTAGAACGGAGAAGACGCATTCCAGAGAAAAGTAGTCCCGTGTGGTTAGTACAGATGAACTCCGGACGAAATTGTTTTTGATTAAGAAATCAAACGAATTTTTCATCCAATCAGCATAGTTGTTAAGTCATCACTTGAAAAGTTATTAAATGATAGAAGAATGAAACTGAGAAAATTCTCTTCCTTATAAAATTGATCTGATATCCCTGCTTCACTTTGTCATTGTGTATCTGTTTATACATGTACCAGAACTATTGTTTGAAAGTTCACAAAAATGAAATAACCAGCAATGTGTAAAAATTAGAAAATATTGGAGGGAAATTGATCTAATGTGTAGTAATTCAGCTTATAAAAAAGACAAAAATATGTACAGTGTATATACAAAGTGCTTATGCTGGAATTTAGGATGAATTTTGTACATGCAATACATCACAAGGAGACACGACAATTTCAAAGTCCTATGGAATAAAAAGAAACAAAAGCAAAAACCACGACGCCCAGATTTCTGTGATTCCAAAGAATGTGTATACTAATACATGTATTCTGAAGTGGTTGCATACAAAACATTAGATCTCAACACGTCCGATAATTAGGAGAAGAATTCATCCGCAGTGTTCTGTGTTATCCATCTATGCATAGACTAGCGTTACCCTCATTTAATGAAACGTCCCTAAATGAAACAAGCCCCCGGGACTCATTTCAGTAAGAAGTCTTGATTTGGAACGGAACTTGACGACTTGTCAATTTACGCCACAAATTAGTCGGACGCACATTGCATTTCATAGCTATATAGCAAAATAAATGTGAACAAGCCCTTTAAAATTAAGCAGTTCTTATGCACTTTGAGGAATGCTTTGTAAAAGTGTTTTACAATGTGGTCCTACATACTTTCATCCTTTTTAAAGGGATTCTTAATCTTTGTTATTAAAAAATAAATGAAATCGCGATCTTCTCTAACGTAGCTGTGTTTCGAAAGACCAGAATTAAATTCTTATTCATATTTCATTAATCTTGCATAATTTTCACTCCTATCTTACGAAACTTTAGTCATGAAAAATGAGGATCATTACGTATGATTACCAAAATAACGATTGAATACAAAGGATGGATGTTTTTGTATTAGAGTCACGAATTACCGGAATTGTATGTTACAAAGGACGATATAGACGTAACATCTCAGTATTTTGCAAATAGTTAAAATTCATGAAAATGAAATATTAATATTTCCAATGTTTTTCCCTTTGATACCTTTACATATTGACAATAATATTGTATTGATAAAGTCCTCTTGAATGTCGTCATCCTTGCCATGAGTACACATTTTATTTGGAAACTACACTGTAGCAAGTGTTATACAGACGATAGGTTCCAAAGTACAGGTATGAAAAAAAGTATTTCTATCATTTGCAGAACAATGGGAATAATTGCATCAATAATACCAGGTTTAATTCAGCAGCATTGGTAGACAAGAATTATGACATATTCAAAATTCATGTATGTAAACTATGCACTTTTCCTCCGATATATGCAGACAATCTGCATTAATTTCAAACTCAGTTCTGTGAAGGGCTTATATTCTGACAATTAAATACTGCCCCAGAAGCTTTTAACAGAAATAATATAGTAAATCTTTACGCTACTTCTATATCTGAACCTAGCGGGAGAGTTATGACTACTTGCTGCCTGCACCTTAGAAGTGAAAGCACAATTAAAATACCAAATTTTTCATGCCCAATATACCTTGATGATATATACTTGTATTATATCCTATGGACTTTCAGAGTAAGTACCTGCAGTATCAATTAAGTAGCATATGCTCATAATAAATCTATTGTCTATTCTATCCATTTGCTACGATATACACTAAATATGTGCGAGTGTGTGTTTTAATTTATACGTATTTATCACGTTTATTCATTGTGCATACAATATGGCCGTTACCGTGTTTTATACCGCACTACAAACGACACATTCCAGTCACTAACAATGGGCTAGGGGCTTTCCAGAGGGTATATCGTGATAAATATGTATAAATGATAAAAAAAAAAACCCAGAGTCATGAAAGGTGAAGATAACGAACAGTGATCAATCTCATAACTCCTATAAAGGTGAAGATAACGAACAGCGATCAATCTCATAACTCCTATAAAGGTGAATATAACGAACAGTGATCAATCTCATAACTCCTATAAAGGTGAAGATAACAAACAGTGATCAATCTCATAACTCCTATAAGCAATACAAAATAGATTGATTGATTGTATCTTGCTTAACGTCTCGCTCGAGAATTTTTCACTCATATGGAGACGTCACCAAGACCGGTGAAGGGCTTCAAATTTAGGCCTATGCTCGGCGCTTACGGCCATTGAGCAGTGAGGGTTCTTTAGCGTGCCACACCTACTGTGACACGGGACATCCGTTTTTAAGGTCATCACACCTTATGCCGAGCGTTTGGCAATGAAACTGTCGTTAACTGTGTTAACGACTTAGGTATGTCGCGGCCGGGATTCGAACCCCGGGCCTTCCGCATGCGGGGCGAACGCTCTAACCTCTTGTCCACCGCGAAACCCTGGATATACCAGAGGTGGGATCAGGTGCCTAGGAGGAGTAAGCATCCCCTGTAATGTAATATGAAAAGTGGTACATATTTTCATAATGTCTGCAAAAGACAATTTTCATTGATGCATTTCATTCATGTATAAAGTTATACATTTCCAAAACAATACGTATACTGCACCTATTAGCATGTTCAGTATTTAAAAATAAATGGTTCATTTCTAACACACATGTATATTTCAAGATGGCATGGCTCTTCTATTCATGCTTTCTCCACACCAGCACACAGCAGGGGTGTTTCTGTACTAATAAGGACAGATTTTTCTTGTATAGTATTACATCAACATGAATCTGCTGATGGTAGAATATTGATTTCAAACGTTGAACAGGAAAATAAAGTTATCTCTTTACATGTATATTGATTATATAATGGGTTTCTTGCCAAAACAATTGTATCACATTTCATATCTTTAAACCATTTATAGAGCACTAAAGGTTTAAGGGAGATACATTTTATGTTTACTGTATTCATTTGTCTAAGACTAAATATGAATTCAGTCACAGATATATAATAAGAGCGCTAGTACGAGTAACTAGGGGTGTCCAAATACAAGTCCACCAAAGCAAGCATATCTGTTGTAAGGGTTATTTCCGTTTAAGAAAATAATTCTAATCGTCTTCTTGCAGCTCTCAGAGCCACCCCAGTGAGAATGTGCAGCGACCTTTTTTTGGCGGTTTCCATTGGGTCCTCATGTCCTTGATAACCTGTTATCCAGGGTTGGACAGAGGATTTTACATTGCCAGATCTTGGCGCCGAGTTAGATCGGGAGGGGCGACGAATGCGAGCAGCTACGTCTGAGAGATTATCTCCGAGCTTGTTGGTGCCAGGCCAGGCACTGTGAGAAGTATTCACTGACGCATCTTTGTCCAGACCTGATGCCCAAAAAATTTGGCTACTGCATAAAATGTAAGAGAAGTTCTGGGAACCAGAGTTTTCATCGTTGCAAGCCACGACTGAAACGTACGCTCTTCTTCCCTTTCACCCGTGGCTCTCAATTAAATATTTTTCGTTTCTCATAAATATGCATAACGAATATGACGTAATCGGTTATCAATAGAAGTAATCAGTTATAATGGATGTGGCAATGAAAATGTGTTCTTATAGTAAACAAAAATACCACAGATCGATGCTATCTGAACAGGTTCGCGGTTTATTTCTTATATACGAGGGCTGTTCCATATGTAATGTGTATTGTACCACAGCGCGATAATGCAATGCACGATTTCGTGGATGATGATACTCTTGAATAGCTCTATTCAATACCTTTCCAACGGTATAAACACTAGCCTTCAGCTCCACGTGGTTTTAAACTTATAGTCATTTCAATAGAGCCAGTCGTTGACAACTGTTGCAAAAATGGTTGGGAAACGGTTTGAGAATATTGAAGAAATTAGAGCTTATATAAAAGTTCGCACAAAACTCGGTCTTTCGGTAATGCAGATTTTTACTGAATTAGGGGAAGTTTATGGGTCTGATAAGGTATCTTATGAGACAGTTTGTAGGTGGAGAAAGAAATTTCTGACTGGAACAGAGTCCGTCAAAGGTGCAGCAAAATTGGTCGACCTGTGACTGTAATAGGCAAAAATCAGGGAAATAATTGAAAGTGATGGCAGATATACGATTCGTGATATTGCCAAAGCTGTTGGCATATCGCTATCGCGGGTGCATTTCATTTTGAAGCGAATTTTGAAAGTACGAAAGATTTCTGCCAGATGGATACCGCATATATTGACAGATGACCAGAAACGGGTACGATTACAAACCGCTAAGCAATTGCTCAAAATGTTTCCCAAATTCAATCGAAGAAAATTTGCAAACATTGTTATTGGTGACGAAACATGAGTTCACTATTTTGAACCAGTAAGAGAAATTGGAAGCGGAATATGGCTAACTAAACACGGCAGATCTAGAAGGCCTGTAGTTGCCAAAAGAACCATAAGCACAAAGAAAGTTCTTTACTGCATATTCTTCTCATGTGATGGTATAGCCGTACATATGTCCGGTGCCGAAGGGCAAAAGTGTTACAGGTCGGTATTACCGAGATGTTATACTAAAAAAGCTCAAGAAATATTATCATAAACGACACCCTATGTCAGGATTAAGGCATGTTCGTCTACTCCATCACATACATCTAAGCTTGTGAAGCATTGTTTTAAGTCGAAGAAGGTTACCGACTTGCCACACTCACCATACTCTCCAGATCTAGCCCCCTATGCGACTTTTTCCTTTTTCCAAAACTTAAAAAGTTCTTATCTGGTGGTCGTTTCGAGTCCCAACAAGCTCTTGGCTCAGCCATCAGTCAGTGCTTCAGAGGTCTACCTAAATCAGCGTATCGTGACGCATTTCAGAAATGGATTCAGAGATTGAAATTATGTACACAGTATTTCAAACTGTGAAGAATACTTTAAAGGGATGTAAAGTTCATTTCAATATTTGAGTCGAATGCTTTTGACATATCGTACAATACACATCACATATCAAACAGCCCACGTATGTCCACTTATTCCGGGGGGGGGGGGGGTTTAATTACATATACCAACACACAACACTCGTCATTAGTCTCCGAATATTTCATTAAAAACACTCGGTAGCATAAAAACTTCTCACCGCCTGTTCTTAGTGACTGAAAACATCATAATGATCCTCAAAAATGCACCTTCATAAATGACAATGTTAAACACACATGTACACAATGCTTTTGCGTTTGTTAGTTGAACTAGAAGAACAAGCGTTCTGATTGGTCAGAGTGATATAACCGCATTCTATAAACAGTTTAAATCTCCGATTAAGTTTTGCTCGGAAGCTCAGCGATAGGCCGAATCATGTCATGCATATTTATGAGAAATGAAGAAATTGTCATGCAGAGAGCCACGGGTGAAAGGGAAGAGGATCGTACGTTTCAGCCGTGGCGTGCGACAATGCAGCGGTTTTTTCTCTCGAGAAAGTCGTTTATCACCCCCATTTGGCCCCCAGGATGAACATTCCTAAAATATTGCGTATCTACAGGTCACCATTAATCATCCTCCAAAAGATGATATGGCTACTGCGTAAATTGTAAGTAAGGGATACAAGACGAAGATGTCTATTATGTCAGATACGGGACTGGCACGAGCCGCGTAGCGGCGAGTGATCAGTCCCGTATCTGACATAATAGACCATCTCGTCTTGTATCTTATTTAAAACATTGTTCTATCTAAAAACAAATGCATTTAAACGCACACAAAAAACCCACGTACAAATAATCATTGGTATAGACAAATATATTTACACCTTTCGTTTCTGATTTGTTTTTAATAATTTTGATATATTAGGAATTCATAAACTTTAATGGCACACAAGGTCAAATCTTGTCTTTAATTCACAAAAAACTGTTAGCTCATCATTTCAATTGTCATAATACGGTACTCCTCAAAACAGGGTTTTGTTCTTCATGGAAAGCGATTCGAACGCTTCTATTGTCTGAAGACTGTACTCAACAAAACTGGTTTTCTTTTTTGGGTGAATGAGGCTACGTAAAGGGTGTTCGAAAAGAATCTTTTAGAAAAAACAAAACATTGGTTTCCCACATTCCTTTCTGGGAACCCTGATATGATACTGACACGTAGGCCTATAACTGGTATAAAAACAGAAGCCGCAACCCTCTTTTAGCATTTAGTCCGGGTGCCTTGAAGAAATGGATTCAGATGATTGAAAAGTACATGAGTTTGTGGTAAGATTATTCATTATTTCTACAGATTCTCCTAAATATATTAACAATTTTTTTGCACATTATTTATTTTGCTTGTTTCATTTTTGTTGTATACAATTATTTTTTTTAATCATTTGTAGCCCCAGAAGTGGAAAATGCAATGCATTTTATCTCGGATCAAAAATCGCTCCTAAGGGGAATGTATGGTGCGACGTCCCAGTCGGGGTACATCAACTGCAATAGATTGTGGCCAAAATGTTAAAGAGGCGGGATTACAAATCTCTCTTCGGGCTACTGCCGCTACACGCCTATATGCTGCGGGTGTTGACGAGTAACTTATAGCGGAAAAAAGTGGTTACATGTCATCTGTGATTCGCAACTACAAACGCACCTCCGAGGAACAATTACAGAGTGTAAGTGATTTGATTCAGAAACCGCCCAGTGTCCCCGCCGGAGCCGAAGAAAGTGGAGCTCAATGAAAGTGTTTCCTATGGATCAGAAAAGGAAATAAACATCACTGCCGGGGATGTAACAGTGAATTTGCGATTTTAATGTGCATGTGTTTAAATGAATGATTGTGACATGGGATTTATAACTGTGGTGCCTGAACGATTTCATAAACGGTAAAATCGGATTATACATGAAACACTCATTTCGTATAATTTACTGGAATATTTCACGCCTTGAATATTGTATTTGATGTATAATAAATGTTTTCTCGTACAACGAAGAGTGGTCTTTGTTCCTGGTTTTTACTGTCAGTCCCGTATTTCTCATAATATTGGCCTGCTCTTAATAATACTGGACTGCTCTTAATAATACTGGACTATGTTCAGTACAGTATGAAAAATAAAGTACTGTCAAGACAAAGAACTGACGTCACAACAATGTTTTAAGAGCGAGTTCTCGGAACTACGGTATATCTTAGACGAGAGGTCCATGGGCCATATCGCTCACCTGAGTCACCTTGGCCATATTTTAAGCCCCAACCTACTCCAAGGAACCATGATTTTTATCCATTTGAATCTATACTAAGCCAGTAAGCTTTCATGTGAATGTAAACTTCTGGCCCAGTAGTTCTTTAGAAGATTTTCCCTAGTATATATTTGTATGTAAAACTCATGATTCCTATTATGGCCCTACCTTACCCCACGGGCATGATTTTAACAAACTTGAACCTGCACTGTGTCGGGAAATTTTCAGGTAAATGTAAACATTTCTGAGCCTGTAATTCTTCAGAAATTTTTTATGATTTTCCCTATATATTTGTATGTAAAATTTTGATCCCCAATTGTGGCCCCGTCCTACCCCCGGGGGCCATGATTTTAACAAACTTGAATCTGCACTAAGTATGTCGGGAAGATTTCATGTAAATATAAACTTTCCTGGCCCAGTGGTTCTTGAGATTTTTTTAAATAAGATTCCCCTATAATATTTGTATGTAAAACTTTGATCCCCTATTGTGGCCCAATCCTACCCGTGGGGGTCATGATTTCGATAAATTTGAATCTGCACTATGTCAGAAAACTGTCATGTGAATTTCAGCTCTTCTTCTTGAGAAGATTTTTAAATGACCCATCCTATATTTAGATTTTTGTGATTATCTCCCTTTGAAGGGGACATGACCCTTCATTTGCCCTCAGGATGAAAATGAAAATCCAAAACCTGTGTGCACATCTACAAGACGCCACCAATCATCTTTCAAGAGATGATTTGGCTACTGAGTATAATGTAAGAGGAGTTTTGGAACCAGGCTTTTTTGCAGAAAAACGTCCATTTTTATCCCCATTTTGTCCCCAGTGTAAAATCGAAAGTTCAAAAACCTCATTGTACATTACAGGACATATTCCAAAAGATTAATACGGACCAGGGTACATACATGTAACACCAATATACCCGAACTTTCTTTAGAAAATGCCGGTATATATAAAAACGCAGGAACTACTTTCATCTACAATTCAATGGTAAAGTCTCGACTACAAAAAATATGGCAGAACGCATATAAATGTACCTCTACAATAAATGTGGATGAGTGTGCACTAATACATAGGAACTTAGAAATTACATGGATGTAATTTAACATAAAAATGAGAATGGAAAAAATCCCAGTCCTCAGTCTCAGTGCAGTAAACCGGACCAATCTCACGAGGTCATCATCCGCACAAACACCGCTAGCAGGAATAGTTCCCAATATTCGGTGAATAACCTAGATACTTTGTACTCTGTTGCTTACTTGTTTTAGTGGTTTGAGACAACCACGTAAACAACATTCGTATTCAACGAAACTAATGAATCCACGGTATGTCTGTGCCGTACAAGGGGGCGGGCGATTACAAAGTGTGGAGCAATGGAAAAATAAAGGCGAACCGATAAACACAGATATTTATTGATTTTCTATGTAAAGTTCAAAAGGAAAATAAACTAAAGGGATGAAGTGGTCCCTATTTTGGCGGGTTTAAGAGAGCAGGAATATCCATGACTTGCTACCATCGGAGTACATGAACACGTGATCACAACACTTCGTGTCAGACGTGCTAATTTTCCGAGCCACATGTAGAATAAACTAGTTTGTACTCAGGCTGGTTATACAGGATAGTGAATACCAAGCCAACTCCACGTCGAGCCTGAACACAATTACAAATGCGAATAACAGTAACATGTTTTTAAAATACCAGATATTTGTTAATGACAAATGAAATTAAAATAGCTTGTATATAAAACAAGTTATGATATTAAATTGTATTGCGTTAGAAAGGTTTGTACATGTATTTGAAAATGAATTGCCGTATTTTTTGTAATATTTCACAAATGAATCTATAACAATGATTCAATTTACAAGAAAGTAATATATAAATGTTATAAAATTACTAAATCTGTATCAAATTCAAAAGTATACAATTCCATACAAAATCAATAAAGCAGTTATTCAATGTTCCTACATGTAACTAGCTTTAACAGAATTAGATGTTTTCATGAGATTGATTTTTAAGTCCTAAGTACATTGATGCACAATGTGAAAGGGGAAGGTAACGAACAAGTGATCGATCTCATAACTCCTATATGCAATATAAAACAGAGTTGGGCAGATATACTAGGTGGGATCAGGTGCCTAGGAAGAGTAAACATCCCCTGTCGACTGGTCACACCCGCCGTGATCCCTATACCTTTATCAGGTAAATGGAGTTATCTGCAGTCAAAATCAGTGTGCCTAGAACTGCCTAACAATCAGTATAAAACACATCATAGTGCATTTGATCCAATGACAGATTGTATTGGCAAACTAGATCGTCATAACGACCATGGTGAAGCGATAAAATTCATATACTTCAGAGTTGTAGCTAAGCTGAACTGAGTTTTATTTTTCTTAGAATTTGTTTATGCAATTAATTTTTTCTACATGTATATAATAAAATTATACATTTAACACACGATTTGATTGGCTGAGCACGCTGTAAAACGTTAGTTTAAATTGTATAAATGTAACCTGGTATGGGGACATCCCCCTTGACAACAAAGACGGCACTACTTTTTCTTTTCTAATTTCATATTGCACCATGAAACACTGTTATGTTGATAAGCCTTATGACTATGAAATTGAAAAATCAACGGAAGTAAACCTGCAGAAGAAAATACTGTATTGTCGAACTTTTTTTTTTCATCCTGTGAGGATCCGGGTTAGAATAGGTCCTCCGTACCCCGTGCTTGTCGTAAGAGGCGACTAAATGGTGCGATCCTTCGAAGCGCCGAGCATAGGCCTTTTTGCAGCCCTTCGCCGTCTCATCCAAAGGACAGTTTCATTTAGTCGCCTCTTGCGAAAAGTGGTGCTGAGGACCTATTCTAACCCGGATGCTCACGGGATGTAAACAATTCGGATCCATTCATAAACGAATATAAAAAGATCTTTCACATCTATCAAGATTAACAAGCTTTCAGTATCACAGTACTCTAGTGAAGGTTGAAGTGCGATTTGACCTTTTCCAAACAAAAACAAATCTTCATCATGATGGGCATGTTATTGCATCAGTCATTTGTCTTCCTTTTCAATAATTCGATGATGAAAACAATGATTAATTTCTAGATTCAGAGGATGAAAGCCAACAAGTACTTCACTTAATTGAATAAACGTCATGTTGTCAGTCTACAAGAAAAGAAAGCGTTTTATAATACTAAACTCAATGAATTTGGTAGAAAGACGTCTAAATTAGAAGACTTCTTGATAAATGAGCCTTTTGGCAGTGTATATAACTGGACTGGAGACGACAGCACGAAAAACAAGACATTAGCTGTTTCGTAACTTTTCTTACATCAACAGAAATTTACAAGATCAGGTTGCAAAATTCAAAATATCGAAGGGCAATGTGAAGAAAACTCGCGCTTCATTAAGAATGCTAACGTGAAGCACCGTGTATTTTCAGAAATGAACTTATTTATAATTTTTTAAAACTTATCCTCTACTTTCATTATAAAAAAGCGTAAACTGACACAAACCAGGTTATACTCGTATAACTTGCCCCAGAATTAAAGTCATTCCTTATAATTTAATGCAGGAGACAACAATGCTAACCTTCGTTTATCAAAATGTACATAAACTTGGAAAAATACAAGTCAACTGAGCCGCGCAATGATTCACTTAGCAACAACGACGAAGCGTCTACATGAAGCTATAGAAGGTCACCATCTTAACTCGTTGTCAATTTGTCTTAGTTCAACAGAGCCAGCCTATTTATTAAATTATTGTATCGAAGGTGAAGTTTGTCATGACAGAAAATATGTGTAGACTATGCATGCAATGCGTATTTCGCTGCCCTTTAGAGATCGACTTTGAAGTCGCTCATCTCCGACAGATTGAGAAAATACGGGAAATTGCCACGTTGTTTAGGCCAAGATCTACCCAAAGAAAGTCTTCAAATATCAGAAAATGCTATAATTTGCGTCTTTTAACTCTGTGAAAAATTCTACTCCATGAAAACTTACCCTTGCTTGCAAAGTTGTCACTAATAGTAAATCCAACACAAGAAAATATGTAAGTAGGTGACAAATCGCGATCCACATGTCAATGTGATTGACGTCATGTGGTAAAATGTGACGTATGATTTTTTTTGAAAGACGGATCAGCAATGAAACACCCCCACCCACCCCCTTTCCCCAGTGAGAAATGTATTTGAAAATGAACAGGACAATTCTTACTTGGTAAATCATTAATTAGAATATAATATCTTTGTTTTAATCTATTTTAAAATTATTCGATCATCATACAGAGAAAGATGATTTACAACAGTGATTAGCGTACAAGTAGATGCTAATAGGGCGAGAAAGCGGAAGTGCGTAATTTGACGAGATTGAACGAGATTTTAGCTACTGGAGATAAACAAATCCACGTGGTAACGGTAAATAGATAACAGGATGGCATTTTCCATCCTATATTGGTTGAATTACGTGTCTGGAACCAAAAAACTTCATCAAAAGTCCGAGTTAGCGGTAAAAGCAGACCATGTACTAAAGTTTATGTTCGATCCCGAACTTAATTACGCCCAGGGAAGAGTTCACGCCAGTATGAGAGACAGAAGTTACCACGTCAGTGTAAGTGCACGTTCTGTGTCAATTTTCACCTCAATATTACTAATTATTTTTTTTAACTTGTCAGAAAGTATTCATTCTGTTCCTTCATTTAGGTCACATTAGGGGATAATCACACAGTTTCTGACAGCATATGTGATTGTGTGAACGGGCAGGATAAATGTCACCACAAGGCATCTCTCCTTTTATATGGGTATGAAATGTTGAAAGTATGCATGCCTTAGATTTTTTTAATATATGAATAGTTATAAAACTTTATAATATTCTATTTAGCTATAAGAATGTTAGCAAGACGGATGTGAGGGCTTCTTGGATCCAGCATCCTAAGAAAGCACCACCAAAGAAAACAACCACTATGGATGAGCTTTTTCCACCTTCACAAAAAGTGGCCAATTACAGGTATTCTTAAGAATATGAAGAAAGTAAACAAATTATCTTAAAGTATCATATTTTATGAAATAGTGTGTCAATTAAATGGGTAGTTGAACTATTTATCATTATAAACTTGTTGATAAAATCATCTGCTTATCTTTTTATGCTGGTATTACGGTTATATGGAGTGAACTTTAGATGTCCCATGGATATAATAGATTTTTATATTCTAAAATTATTTATTTTTCTTGCATTGTTCTAAACAGTATTGGGTTCAAGAGACTTAATATGCTATCTAATTACTTTGTTCTGTTAGGGCTACATCAAGACCAGTTGATGATACAGATGTTGCTTTCCTGTGTGATAAACTTAATGCTCTTGGTCGATTTTCAGGTTTAAGATTATGCTCGAAAATATGTTGTTGTTTTTTTGGTGATTTCGTTTTTGTTTTAAAATGTTCAATTGTTTCATATTTGAATACTGGGCCTACAAATACTCAATGCTGGATTTTCTACCCTATAATAGGGACTATTGATATTAAGTAGTTCAGTTTTATGCTGAACAAAAAAGTGTGATTTTACATCATATCAAAACTTTAACAACAATGGGCTTTGAGTGCAGTTGGTACATGTTTTCATTTTTATTGTTATTAACATGTATCATATTCTAAAGTTTGTTTTGAGGTTTATTTTCCTACTAGAAGATTTATTTGTTGTAATGCAACATTCCATCACTTAAGTTTATCAATAATGGCATAAAACATAAACATGTTGTACATTGTATTAAATTGGAAATCATTATCTTCTAGCATATATATATAGTTTAAAACTCATATTTCTCTATTGATGTTAAAATTTCATGAATAATTATTCATAAATTGATTGTAAATCATTCATGAACACAAATTTTACATGTAGCTATGCTGTGGATAGTGTCAAAAGAACCCCCATCCCCTACACTGGATATTCCTTATGTAGAAGATTTATTGCTGGGAGAAGCTTACACTAGTGCTACAGACAAGATACAGTGGTTGAAGACAAATCTTGCTATCCAAAGGGAGAAAATAGAGCAGGTAGATACATGTACAGTTAGTCATATCCTTAGGTAAAAAAAAAATTGATGAAGTCAGTTCAAAGGCAATAGATAAAAATATTTTAGTAGAAAAAATTTAAATGACATTAGAATAACTCGTGTAATTTCAGGTTGCACAATTGACTGTTGGGCAGAGGAACAACCATCTTTGGGCTTTGGTCAGGAAAAACCGCTTAACTGCATCCAACTTTGGTAAAGTGCTTGCTGCTATCCGACGAAATAGGTAAAACGTCATTCTTCTTTAATAAATTTAATATTGAATCAGATTGATCATGTTGAAAATAAATCCTAAAGTATGTTTTACACCTCAATGTGTATTTAAATCATTTTGGTAATATTGTTTCAGGTTTCCTCCATCATTATTCAAACAGGTTCTGGGCTCTTATGATTTGTCAACAAAAGATGCCATTCTATGGGGTATCAACAATGAGTCAGTTGCCAAAGCAAAGTATTGCTCATACGGTGATGCAGTTGTTGAAGAAACAGGTATAATTTTCTTTTTATGATAGTTATGTTACAGTAAATGCTACATTATACCAAGAGATTATTTCATATTTTTGCTTAAAATACACAGACTCAGTATACAATTTTATAAGTCAATACACAACATTGTGTCCAAACCTTTTCAGGGGTGTGGCTACATGAAAGTGGTGTTTTAGGGGCAAGTCCTGATGGGATTATCCGCCGTGCAGCAACGCATAAATATAACCATCAAGTAGCTCAACTGACAGACATACTGGAGACAATGAAATTGATGCCAGATATTTTGGAAGTTAAATGTCCTTTCAGTGCCAGGAATATGACTATTCCTGAGGCCATTTTATCAATCAAAGACTTCTGTTTAGGTATTTCATATTCTTGAATTAGTTATCTCCTATAGCAAATTGAAAAAAAATTCATTGACTCATATGAATTTTATATTGCTAGACTTCCAGGTTCATGATGGCAGACAGATGTACAAGCTAAAGGAAGATCACATCTATTACGATCAAGTACAGGGACAGCTACATATTCAGAACAAATCCGCCTGTGACTTTGTTGTGTGGACCACCAAGGACATTGCCATAGTTAGGGTTCTTCAAGACAGTGCATGGGACCAGAACATTGCAAAACTTATTGACTTTTACTTCACTCAAATAATCCCCATTGTTCAGAAGTAAAATGTCAGTTTATTTAGTTTTTTCTTCTTCTCTTATATTGATAAACTCATGTTGCTGAAACATAACCAAATGCTGGTGAAAGGTTTCAAAATAGACCTATCCTCGAAAGTTATGGCAATTAAACCATGATGGCTCTCTTTTAGTAACAACACACACTGCAAAATAGATTACTATCTTAACTTGTTGAAATTAGACATTGAAATAGAAAACAACTAGATTGGTTGAACATTTATGCACATTTAATAAAATGAGGTGCATTCCTTTACATTTCAGTACATGTACTTCATTCATGAATATCAACACAATGTACACCACATTTTACCTGCCAGTTAACCACATAGTATTCTTCTCTATAGATTGAAAGAGATAAACAACCATATCAATTTACTGATTGGAAGTGTAATTATCTGCAATTTCAGCGATCATTGGATCTTGAAAGTTTACAAGCATAGAACAAACTTGAAAAATCTTTGTGCTAATGTGGCGAAATTGCTGGGGAATATGTGAAAGAATCTCAAAATTTTTTATCCTCTCATTCACTCTCTCAACATGGATTCTTGAACGAGCTATCTTTCTGCAAACCTGAACTTCAGCTGGTGTGTATTGTCCCTTATCTTTAAGGAATGGGGGAATATTCAAGTGAACACCTTGAGGAAGAAGTGAATAGATCGTAAAACCTTTATCTGCCAAGATCATGTCCCCGGGCGATAACTTAGCTAACATGTTGCTGTGTTCCACTATAGCCACATCTGAGGTACTGCCAGGATAAAGTTTGCTAACGTACACAACTGCTCCATTAGGAGCAACACCTGTTACTGCCTTTACAGTGTGTCGATTTTTGTATGAGCTATATGTCTGGGATTGAGCTGCCATGTCCTGACCAGGGACATCCTGCGTCACCTCTGTGGCATCAATTACCAGATGACAGCAACTGAAATCTCCAAAGCTTGATGGCATTGATGACTTGCATTTCAGAAGAGATGGCATATTGTTTTCCATCATGCCTACAAAAAACACTTCATGCAAAGCAAAAACATGGGTAATGAAGATATTATGTACTGTGGCTTTGCTGGTACAGAATCGTTCGGCAAGGTCAAGGAGGGGACAGTTCAGCTTCAGTTTCATCAATGTCATGAAAAGTTGGTCCGACCTCGAAAAAGCACTTGGAGTCCACCCATCCACATATACAAGAGGGAACCGCTGTAATGTTGTGTCTATGATGCTAAATATCTCTGGTTTTAAAGAGGTGTACATCATCATCTAAAATAAATAGGTAAACTATAGCTATAAAATGTTCATATAGTGTTTAAGGTAGTAATCTACATCATCATAATGGCTGACTTCCTTTAAAAACATGGATGAAAAATTCGATATCAGCAATATTTGAGTTTTCCTTTTCCATTTAAAAACCTAGCCGAGTAGCTCAGTAGGTTAGAATACCGACTGCTGAACTGTAGGTCGCAGGTTCGAGTCCAGCAGGGGTTTTAATTTTTTTTCAGATTACCTTCTACTAAAACTGTATTTTTTTTACAAAATAAAGTAAATTTGAAAAATTTCAACTTCAAAATATTGTTGTACATTTCCTCCACTTTACATCTACATCAAATTTCTCTGGTGTAGTATACCTCCTTAAATCTTAAAATTGAATAAAAACACTTTGGGAACTAAGTAATTTGTAAGGAGAACTATATCAATCATTTTGGAATTCATTTCTCATACCTTCTTTTCATTTTCCATTATTTTGGCAACTGTTACAGGATGTTTTTTGGACTGGAGGTAACTAATTTCTGTCAGCAACTCTGCAATTTGCTTTTCAAGTCCCTTCAATATAAACCATCATTGCTGATTATTTTAAACATACATTTAAGGTGAATTATGATATACATACATCTAAATCTACCAAAAAGATTTAAGTTTTTAAAAATTAATCACCTTGATCTCTTGTACAAGAGATGTATAGGACCGCATATAAGTGTGCTCCAGATCAACAGTCTCATTTGTAGTCAAAGGTTCTCTGTCATTACATGTAACAGCTGTCTCAGTCTCTTCTTCTGTACAAGGGTCAGCTTGTCTGGATTGATGTCTAAAATGAGAAGAAACTGATGTAAATGGTGGAAGACAAATCACTTTATAAAATAGATCAGGTATCAACTGTTTTACTTACCGTGAAATTGTATTCGGATCCTGGAAGTCAAAGTAAGTACCCTGGTTCCAAGGAAACAAGGTTGGGCCGTTCTCCTTCCTTCCATCTTTGAAATGACAGCTACATATTCTGTCCGATGAGGTCACTGTCCTATCTTTTCTCCTGTGGATTAATAAGGTGTATAACAGTTATACTTTTATGTCAACTTTAAATAGAACACATCTGCATATATGGATACAGCAAGGTGAAAAAGAAATGATATATGATGAGAAGTAGGACCCTTTTAAAAAAGTATATGTTCCATTCATTACATATATATTAAAGTATTTAAAATCAACAAGTCTAATATACAATGTAAATTATTATGAAACACTAAATTAACACTTAACTCACATAACTGAAGACATCTTTAATTATTTGAAGATATCATCAATTCAAGTATTGCTTGCAATAATTGTAATTGAATTGATGTGCACATCAAATTAATTATTTTTTACTCTCATCACTTTAATTGATGCATGAATCAATTCAATTACACATATTGAGCACAATAACTTGATGAAGGAGGTACTCTACATCGTCATAATGACATACTTCCTTTTAAAACATGGATGAAAATATGTTAACACCGACTGCTGAACTGTAGATTGCATGTTCGAGTCTAGGGTGTTTTAACAAAAAATTCTCAGATTGCTTTCTACTAATGCTGACTAAAACTGCATTTTTTTTTTTTTTTTTTACTAAATAACGTAAATTTGAAAGATTTTAATTTTAAGATATTGTTGTACATATCAAATTTCTCTGGTGTAGCATTCCTCATTTATGTGCACTTCAATTCAATTATATATCCAATAATAAAAGTCAAGAAACACATAACTATATTGTAAATGTATGATGTTTTTTTGTATTGAAATTTACAATTATATATTGGCATAATAAAACAGCAAACTCAGGATCTTCATTTTGACATAATCCATGTAAACAGATCAGTATTGTTAAGCAGTACTAGGTTTGGAAAGGTTTTGAATATCTTATCCAAAAGTTCTCCTCTAGGATTATTATATAGTGGACATTCAAGAAGAAAATACAATTCATCCTCTGTTCACACATAAAGCACTAGGCTTAGAGACTGGTAGAGTATGCTTTTAATCTTCAAAGCATATTGCACTTGTATTTTTTATTTTATTTATTTATTCACCAATCTAGGGCCCTCAGGGGGCATGCACAAATTAACAATTAAACATTATAACTACATGATACAATTTACACATGTGTACCATGCACATGTTAAGGGTTTCAACATTGACATGTATTGAATTCTCATCACAATATTGATTGCAAATGTACTGTACAATAAGTGTGCTATATGGGAGGTAAAGTAAAACAATATTATACAATGTTGTCACAAACACAGAGGGTACCAAGGGACGGTGCCTGAGCCAAGTCGATCAGACTGGCAGTCTTGTACCCTAGGTGTTGGAGACAAGTTTGTAAGCACATGTAAGAGGTGGGAACCCCCACCTTTTTAACAAGGGTATATTTATGATAAAATACGATTACCGGCCCAGTGCCCCACTTCGTTTGAATTAAAAGTAGTAAAAGAAACGTAAAATGGTAGTGAAAGTTGATACATGTACAATATAATACCCCCCCCCTCTTCCAGGCCACGTAGGATACAACACGCCTGCAATATGATTACGTTACCCACCTGCACAATTTCTCCCACTACTTCAAACTTTTTCTAGGAAATCTGTAGAAACTACAAGTTTCTCTCAAACTCTGGTGATTACAGCCAGTAACGAAACACAGCATTCCTAAAAACCTCGTGGCGTCTTTGTTTATCTCCAGTGCCTAAACCGGAAGTTACGTAAATTCGAGACTTTCTCGCCCTATTGACAACGAGAAAACAGTATGTGTATCAAACCGTAGTATCTTATTGTTTACGTTGACTTTCTATTCCCACGTGATTTCATAGAAGGCTGAAAACAGTGCTGTGATGTAAATTCAGAGAGAGAGAAAAAAATAGTTCCGGCTTCTGGTTGTCAAGGGGTGTGTCCCAACACCAACCCCAGGTTATACAAAAATAACCTGCGTTCCTCAGTTGGAATTTGACCAATCAGAGACAAGGATACAATAAGAATTAAATTATATATATATATATATATATATATATATATGTGTGTGTGTGTGTGTGTGTGTGTGTGTGTGTGTGTGTGTGTGTAAAACTTATACGGTACCAATTTTGATGCACCAGATGCGCATTTCGACAAATAATGTCTCTTCAGTGATGCTCAACCGAAATGTTTGAAATCCGAAATAACTATTAAGTTTTAGAGCTAAATATAGCCAAAAACAGCGTGCCAAAAAAGTGGAGCCAAATTCGTCCAAGGATAAGAGCTATGCATGAGGGAGATAACCAGAGTTAACTGAAGATCATTAGGGCCTATAGCCAGAGCACATGTAAGTCAATTTGTGTTGCATATATTTGAGTGTACCTGTTTGAGTGTCATCAGATGCTAACCAGAGTTAACCTGGACCTGATATAGGTAAACATTAATTCGATATTACCGAGAAATCGGCATGGATGTTGTAGTCATTTTTGAAGTTCCCACGTGAAACGTTTACAATCCTATATGCAGAGCAAACCTGAGCTCAAAAACTTTAACTTGAATAATGTAAATGTTAAAACACACTTGTATGGGATAAGCGGGGGAAACATTACAAATTCAAGGGATGTGAAGAAATTGAATTCATTCATCAACACTGTGGGAGCGTCACCCAAATGCCTGATAATTCAGATTGGGGGGAATGATATGGACTCCCTAGATATTACGCCCCAGGAAGTGATTTTTAAACTCATTGCGATGGCACAGGTGTGGAAAGTGCGATATAACTTCAAACAAGTGTTTGTGTGTCAACTGTTGCCAAGGGAAATAACTCGTGTAGTACAACCTTCGCAATACAATGAGAACGTGAGAGAGGCAAACAAGTTACTAAAGGCAGAATTGTCTCGCGCACCAAACAGTGCCATAACATACTGGAAAATCAAAGGGGTGAAGAAATCTATGGATAGTAATTATGTAGACGGGGTACACTTCAATTGGCAGTTTGGCATGCCAAAATATTTTCGGAACATTAGAGGGGCCATCCTGACAGCTATACGACACAATTAAGTTAAGTATAACATGATGGGTTTTTTGAGAATGAAGGGCTTTTAAAAATATAAATTATATAATAGATAACACAATGTTATACTTCACAGATGGCTCATTAATGGATGGATAATACTACATTAAATCAGTAATTTTTTGTAATAACCAGTTCATATGGAATTGGTCTTATAATGCTGTATGGAGATTACTTATAGAGCGTATGATAATTTAGCCAATTCACAAATGGAATTGGTCTGCCAGTTCAAATGGAATTTGGTTTGATGCTATATTAGAAAGATGTTCATATGGATCTTGTGGTTCAATGGAACCCTGAATTTGATAAGTATATGTTCAAATGGAACAGTTGAACAGTTCATATGGAACTGGGCATTCAACATATTTCATTTCATATGGAATAGCACCGATCGGTATTTACCTAAGTATACTAAAAATAGAATGACCCCATGATGCAACGCGCCGATGCGGACAAACAATCGCAGGTGATCGTGTTACAGTATCAACATGGACGAAAACAAAGAATACTTGATGAAGAAGAAGGGTGCCACAAAACACTGCGCTTATGGAACATGCAATAGTGACTCAAGATACGCACATAGAAAAGAGATGGAGGTTTTTTTTTTTCATTCGATTTCCTACTAAGCACAAAAATTTAGAGAAATGTGCTCGTTGGGTCCAGGCATGCCGCAGGCAAAACTTCATCCTCGAGAACGTAAAAAAGGACACATATATCTGCAGTCTACACTTCGTCAATGAAAAAGGACCAAGTAGTGAATACCCTGATCCTGTCCCAGCAACCACAACTAAATCCGAAGTAAGTTGATTAAACTTTTAATACTTTACAGAATGGTAATTTGCATGACAATGAATTATTACCTTAATTTACTACTGATAAGTATCGCATGCATTCGAAATTATTTTTGTAACTTTTTCACAGTGATATTTTTATATTAATATAGATGGAAAGACTGGGGAAAAAACGAAGAAGGCCTGCTGTACGTAGAAAAATTCATATCTCCCCTTCAGAATCGCACAATCTATCGGAATCCACGCAGGTCGAAGAGGGCACACTTCCCGCAGAGCAATTCCATGTAGCCAATATATTGTTATCTCTTAATCCCGTAAGTATTTAATTTTGTATAAATGTAAACAGTCAGCTCGTATGTTAATATGTGGCAAGATAGTCAAAATTAGCTCATTAATTCATATTTGATTGTCTTCATAGTTCCATTTTCGTTATCAACATATGATTTTAACTTGCACTGATATTTAATTAATATTTCAATTTCCACAATTTTAAGGAGCCCCCTTCAACGGTAACATCAGCAACATCAAGTAAGAAGCGGACTTACGATGATGCATTTGGGGGGAAATGTGACAAAGACACACAAACACCCTCCATTAGTATGACGCTGAAAGATTCCCTTGCTTTGAAAGTAGACAATTATCAATTAAAAAGAAAGGTAGAAGATTTACAGAACGAAATAACCCGCAAGAGAGATGAACATCATTTTTCGATTGAGAGTATCGAAGATGATGACGAGAAAATGAATTTTTATACTGGGTTGACATATATGCAGTTTATGTGCCTTTGGAGATTCCTTGGACCAGCAACAAGAAATCTCTCAAGACTTAGCAACCCAAGAAAAAATGAAACGACACCTACAAAGTCGAAGGGTCCAAAGAGAAAACTCTCACCCAAGAACGAACTGTTTTTAACATTAATTAGAATGCGTTTAGGTCTTTTAAACAAGGACTTGGCATTTCGGTTTAATATAGCGGCCACAACTGTAAATGACATAGTTACAACATGGGTTCAATTTATGTATCGTCAATTCAATAAACTGAGAGGCCCAATATTTGCTTCCAGGAAAAAGACCAAAAAAACATTTACCAAAGAGTTTTAGAAAGTTTAGAAATGTACGTGTTATACTCGATGCTACAGAATTCTTCACACAAGCGCCCAGGAACTATGAGCAACAAGGAAACATGTACTCTTCCTACAAGAATCACTGCACATGCAAAGTTTTAATCGGTATAACACCCTCTGGTGCAATATCGTTTGTTTCTGATGTATATGAGGGTTCGATATCAGATAAAGATATTTTTAAGAAAAGCGAGATATTGGACAAATTGGATAATGGGGCTTTAGTCATGGTAGACAGAGGATTCAATATTCGTGATCTTCTATTGAAAAAGGGTGCAGATATTGTCATCCCCCCTTTTCTAGGAAACAGACCCAGTCTCACACCCAAGGAGGAGGCACAGACGAGAGTTATTGCCAAGTTACGCATTCATGTTGAACGCGTTATAGAGCGCATGAAAAAATTCAAGATACTGAAGAAGACTGTACCTCTAAATACTTTACCAACATTTTCACAAACCGTGTTTGTAGTTGCTTGTCTGGTGAATTTCCAGAAGCCCATTGTGAAATAAATATTTTATTTAAATATATACATTTTATTTATTTATTCGCCAATCAAGGGCCCTCAGGGGGCATATACAATTATTACATCACCTTTTACTGCACTGTTTCCGTATTATTAAGATATTGAATCTTCATGTCTACGCGAAATATGAACAAACATTTGAGTATCAAGTTTTTATTCATTTTGATATTTAAATTTGACTGCCTCAAGTTCTCGAGGGATCCTCATCATGAAATATTCAGGAATAACATACTCTTTATGAAAGCACTCTAGTTTAGGATACACGTGACTCCAAAATGTTGGGTCGAAAGGAATTCTTTCTACTGAAATACCATGAGGAGACCACACAACGAAATCACATACTTGTTTTGCAGAAATTGCTAGCTGCATTTGCACTTGAAAATAGTATTTATGATTTCTCTTTAATTTGAGCGTACCATCTTCCTTCAACGAGCAGAAAAAGTTATTTTGTTGTTTTTTGCTCAAGTTTTTCAGTGCCTCATTTGGCGAGGTATATTTCAGGGAATAGGGGCATTTTATCTCCACAAGACCAGTTGCTTTGGAGGCTCTATCCTCAAATATTCCGTCTGGACTACATCCTAGGCATGGATAGTGTGGGTTGACCCACAACCCGGTTGTTTCAACATTGTATAGTTGATTACAGTCCTTGTATTTTGCCAATGCATTGCCCTCATTTTCTTTACCATATATTAAAGCGGGTGTCTCGGGGGAGTCTGTCCACAACAGTCTACTGACCATACCCGTGTAGCCACTTCTTAGACATGTTACGTCTTTGGCAATCGATACCGTTATTCTACATCGTCTTTGTAGCATCCACTCTGTTGAGTCGGACTGTCCACTTGTGTTTTTTAACACGAATGGTGTTTCCTTCCCTGCGCATTGGAGTTTTAAATTTTGTAGGAATTGTTCGCATTGTGACTTCAAAATTTCTGTACCATAGTCGTCTACAGAAAAGTTGTCATACTCGTAATCCAAGAGATTTGTCCATTCACATTCCTTTCCTATCGAATTGAGGTCGGAAAGAAAATTATTAATGTCTTCCTTTGAAGCTGTGTCCGATCTCAAAGTCAGTGGCCTAGGATCACTTCTCAATAGGTTCTCTCCAGATACACGTACTTTCTTCAGCTCCTTTTTCATAGACGGATATGTTTTTGCATAGACAGCAGTCGGATTTTTATTTTGACGTCTGCCTTTATTCCAACCACACAGCTTTTCAGTACATGTGGGGACATCATTTCCAAATTCTTGAATGAAATCGTCAATGGCAAATAGAACAGCAGCAACATACGCACATCTGCCAAGCCCCGCAGCGCTGCATGTGCATGTCCCCTCTTTTATGGTACCAGAATTTTCTGATATGGTTATGGTACATGAATCTATTATCCTCTTTGAGAGTAGGAGGCTTGGACTGTAGATTTTACAAAATAAAATCCCTTACTGCTGATGTCTTGCATATTTTTAACATGCCCACTTCTGAATAAATTTTCCTTTTGTAAAGGACTTACTGGTATGCACGTCGCCTTCCTCATGTTTTTCTTCATCTGTGTCAGTACTGTTTTCATCTGTCATTCCGTAAGCTGACAATGACTCAACAAGGTAATGGTAAATGTGTCCATAATTAAAATGCTTTGGGACATGATTTGCAGGAAACTTTTTCCAACCAGAAATTGGTAATAGAGGAACTTGGTTGTCAGGATGGACAGGCGCTTTCTTAATATCATGCCATTTTCCATCATCGATCCCGAGATCGATTTTCACATTCTTTCGAATAGCATCTTTGCATCTAAAAATACAAAAGAAAAGGGCAAACTATTAAACATATATATCTTGTTTTGCATATAAAGTTGACGGACAATGAACGTTGTTAGGACCCACCACCCCACCCGTATACTCTGTGCCTGTTTTTAATCTTAGTCGTAAATCATTGGCGTTCTTCCACATGTGATATAAAACTAATTTACAAGTCTCAATAATAAAATAATAATAATACGGACAATAATATGTGCCAATGTATATAAGTGCCAATATTTACACGAAGCCTGGAATATTGTAGAACAATGGCGCGTTATATGACATTACATACACGTGTTTAACTCAATAGTAGGACTAGTAACTACAAACCTTTCAATTAAATCATTTCTTTTTCCACCTGACACAAGGCCACGACACTTTAGCCACCTCTTGAGCTGTAAATTGGTGTGTTCTTCTACGTTTAAATGTACAAATTTCGCTCCTGGAATATCGTCTTCCGTTAACTCTACATTACTCGCCATTTTCTTATCGGACAATGTTTGTCCGCATTTTGTGATGCTGCATGCTGAGAGGATGAAATTTACGTGTCGTGTGCAAAAAGTGACGTAAATACCGATCGGTGCTATTGGAATAGGGTAACTGATACTCAGTTCAGATGGAACTGATGTGTTTATAAGGAACACCTTGTGTATCTGTTTCTCATGGTATATATATTTAAATCAGAGTGAAATATAATTACCAGATATAAGCTGATATTTCACATTTTATGTATCTGATTAAATCAGTAGAACTATGTATGAGAGTCTGACAACAAATCATTGTTATGTAAACAATTAAACTCTCTGAGGCAAAGGAATAATGAATTGAATTTTTCAGTTGAACACAGGTTATGGAACAGGCCACTTCACGTCCAAAGCGGAGGAAGGTGGAGGAGTCTCGTGGGAAAAGCGCAACACCTAGGAGGAGCGCAACATAGTCAACGTCCGTAGGAAGAACCCCACGTGGCAAAGCAAGAAGTCAGACGCGAGTTGCCTCAGACACTCACAGTAGACCGATTCTTGGCGTAGGGCAAGGTACAGGACCTGAACAGATAAACACAGCTACACAAGTGGCCAATGAACATGGAGACACACCTGTTCCAATTTCTGTGGGCAACCAGAACCTGACTACTGAGTCGATGACACAGATGTTAACAGCAGCCATCCCGGTCATTACACAAACTGTTGTTTCAGTCCTACAGAACAGTGGTATGTTGCCTGGTGGAATATTACAACAGAACAACTCAAGTACCCAGCCTAACCTATGGGAGAGCAGTCCTGCCACTGGAAGTATCACTGACGAGGCTGCCGCGCAGAATGTGGGTGATGGAAATGGTGCCAATGAAGGAGCGAATAAGTCCCCAAATCTTAGTATTGCACAAGAACTGTTACGTAATATTGCACCTGTCACTAGTCAAACCACAGAAAGTAGAGCGTTAACAGTAAATTATGGGCTAGCGCGCCCAATTTCTTTGGGAGTAGATCCTAAGTTGCGTGCAGATATTGTGTCGAATAAGTATGTCGATTTTAGCGAATTGTTAAAACACAAGAAATCTGAAGAGAAATTTAATTACATTGCAGAAGAGAAAGATGGCAATTTGCAATTTGTTAGAAAGAAAACAGGAAAACAGATAAGCAATTTAACACAGTGGCAGGATGCCTTCTATATATATGCTGGTATTTATTGTCAAATACACCCTCATCAGGCCCCTAATTTAATGAAATATGGGCAGATTATTTCTCAGTTGGCTCAGATGTCAAATGTCGAGGGGGCATTAAGTTATGATGAAACTTTTCGTACGTGGAGGGAACAAGATCCAGACCATTTGCCATGGGAGGGGGTAAATGGGGAATTGCACACAGAAGCAATGGCTACGGCGTTGTCGAGCTTTAAGAACAAGGGTTCTTTTCGTCCCCAGCAAAAAAGTTTTCCCTCAAATTCAGTGCGAACAAAACATTGTTTCACCTTCAACAATGAAGGGAGCTGTTCAGACAAAGTGTGCAAATATGGTCACTTCTGTCAGGTATGTAAGGGCACCCACAGTAGATTACACTGTCCAAACAAACAAACGGGGAACACATCCACAACATAAGGGAAAAAGGGTAAACCCCAAACTAAGCAGTCCACTTTTCGTGCCTCACAACCCTTTCCAAAATAAGATACATGAGATAGTGACCCCGATAAAGTCAGATGAATTACAGTGTTTACTTTAGATATTTATATATAGATTGAGAACAGAATGGATAAGAAGCCCCTGTGCTTGCAGGGTATGATAAGCATAAGGTGAAGTTTTTGGTTAATGGTTTTACGGAGGGCTTTAAGATTCCTTTTCAAGGTAAAGAAGAGTTTCGGTTGAATAAAAATTTGCTATCAGCTGTAGCTAGAATGGATGTATTAAAAGAAAAATTGGGAAAGAAATTGGGGCAGGTCGAGTTAAAGGTCCTTTCCAGGAACCTCCCTTTAAAATTTTTAGAGTATCTCCCTTGGGATTAGTTCCAAAAGCTCAGATAGGAGAATTCAGGATTATTCATGATCTTTCTTCACCTGAGGGTAATTCAGTGAATGATGGAATTTGCTCCGATTGTAAATCTGTAAAATATCAATCAGTAGATGATGCTTGTCATCTTATTCTGCAGTTTGGTAGAGGATGTCAGCTAGCTAAAGTTGATGTGGAGAATGCTAATAAGTTAATTCCAGTACACCCAGACAATTTTAACTTGTTCGGGTTTGCTTTAGATGATGGTTTTTATTTTGATAAAACTTTGCCTATGGGCTTGAGCTACTCCTGTCAGTTGTTTGAAGTGTTCAGCACACCATTGCATTGGATAGCAGAGAATAAATTGGGTATTACAAGGTTGTGTACATATTCTTGACGATTTTCTATTTGTTTCCCCTGCCCCGGCTAGGCTGTGTCAGGTTGGATTAGATAGGTTTATGACAATGGCAGAGCGGATAGGTCTCCCAGTTAAGCAGAAGAAGACTGTTTTACCTACAACTTGCTTAGTATTTATGGGGTTAGAGTTGGATACAGTGTCAATGGAAATTAGATTGCCATTAGAAAAATGTCGGGAAATGGTGAAAAAGTTCATGGCAAGAAATTGGGCGACACTTAGGGAATTACAGTCTCTGATAGGTCTGTTGAATTATGCTTGTGCAGTTGTATTGCCAGGTCGCACATTTTTGCGTAGGATAATTGATCTGACAAGAGGCATACAACAACCAAACGAAAAGAGGGGGCTTAATAAGGAGGCAAAGCTAGACTTAAGGTCTTGGTCATTGTTCTTGGATAGTTTTAATGGGAAAGGCTTGATTCAAGAGCCCAAGCTTGAAACATCTGTCTCATTGCAGATGTATACAGATGCAAGTGATGTGGGGTTTGGAGGTTTATTTAGAACCCATTGGAGATGGTCATCAGAATGGTTAACAAAACACATATCTGTTAGGGAACTTTACCCAATTGTTATAGCATTAGAGCTTTGGGCCACCCAGTTATCTAATAAATGGGTTCAATTCTATTGTGACAATACTGCAGTAGTACATTGCATCAACAAACAGACGGCTAAGGACTCAGAATTAATGATACTTATTAGAAGACTAGTTGTGCAGGCATTAAGGTTTAATATTCAGTTTGAGGCAGTGCATATCCCAGGGTTGAATAATGTGTTAGCTGATAGGCTTTCTCGTTTTCAGATAGAGGAGTTCAAAAGGCTTGCTCCAGATATGGATCAGCATCCGGCAGATATATCAATATTGGTCGAGCCTCACTGACTCAGCTGTCCACGGATATTATTAGAAGTTCTTTGTCAAAAAATTCATTTGATAATTATGGCCGGGCTGTTCAGTGCTATAGGAATTTTTTAGCAATTTATTTTCCACAAGGCACAGTTCTACCATTAGCTGTAGATAGAATCATACTTTTCATGGCCTTCTGCATGCACACGAACAGGGCTTATAATACTGTAGCATCATACTTGTCTATGCTAAATTATGTGCATTGTATGGCTGGTTTTCAAGATATCTCTCAGAACTTTGTTGTTAAGAAAGCTTTAGGGGGGTATAGAAAGCAAAAGTCTAGGGCTGATACAAGGTTGCCAATAACACCAGAAATACTGAAAAAATTAGTACAGACGGTGGGACCTTTGGGTTTTGCATATTTTGTACAGGTTTTACTCAAGGCATTGTACCTCTTCGCATTTCACGCCTTCTTGCGAGTAGGGGAAATTACAGGAGCTAGTTTAAATACAATCTCCAGGCAGTCCATTCAGTTTGTGGTAAATGCTCAAAGTAAGATTCATGCAGCCGAAATAAATATGGAACACTTTAAGCATTATAAAGGAAAGTCATGTAAAGTATTGTATATTGAAAGTAATCAGGATGCGGAAATGTGTCCAGTTCAAGCATTAACGAGGTATTGTGAACTTAGGGGGGCCCATGGGGGGCCTTTATTCTGTTTTTCTGATGGAAAACCAGTTACAAGACAATATTTTACACAGCAATTGCAGCTTTCTCTGATATAATACCAGTTTATGTAAAACCCATAGCTTTAGGATAGGTACAGCTAGCACGGCAGCAAACATGGGCATCTCAGATGACAAAATCCAAATCATGGGTAGGTGGCAATCACATTCTTTTAAAAAATATACTAGGATCCATCTATTGAAAATGTAGTTAACACCTTGTGATAATGGGTCATAGGTGCTGTTTGATTTTGGGGGCATCATGAAGACAGGGGCTTCTGTTGCCTCCATAAGTCAAACACTGGGTAGGATGCTAGGTATTTAAGAACTTTGTGATCAGGGGTCACAAGTGATGCTTGAATTTTGGGGCATCATGGGGACAGGGGCCCCTGTTGCCTCAATTTAAGTCAAATATAGTTTTGACAGGATTGTTGAATGTCTGCATGGTACCACATAGATAGTTTAAACAATGTTGGTTGGCGAGACAGAGGTTAATGAATAAGATATGTGTATATACTTTATAACATTTTAGAATTTGAATTGTGTTGAGCTTGTTTGTAAAGGTATTACAAATATATGTAGTAAAAGAATTTATTTTTGAAAAAGTGTACGGTTGGGTACAGTCAAGAGATATACTACATATCAGATGAGTTGCAGAATATGGTAAATGAATGTACATACATGTATATATGCCTAGGTGATCAGTTTGGTTTATAAAAAAAAAAACAAGAAAAAAACAACAAAAAACATCAAGTCTATATCAACACAGGTGTGGATGGGGTGGGTGGGTGGGTGGGGGGGGGGGGGGGTGGGTGGGTATTGTGCCAAGGAGTGTCACAATTTAGGGGTTGTTAAGTTCCCCATCTTTGGTGGGCCATATAATTGTGGATATTAAATGTATGTTGATTGTGATGTTTCATCATGTATATCTTGTTTATTATTGGTTGTATTTACCATCGCATATTATCTGTCATTTACATTAATAAATGACATTTTTCACATCAAGAAGATTTTGTCATTCAGACCCACCAAACTAGCACACACTGTGTTGACAAAAAATAGAGTTTATGAAATAAACTAATTCTTATTAGAGTTATCTCTCTTGTACTGTTCATGTTTAGCGCAAGGGGAGGTAATTTTGATTGTTGAGTTAATCAACTTTGCATATAGAGGGCGCATATTGGCGCATTCTAAAAATATTTCTAAATTAATGGCTGGACAAGTCCAGAGTAAATCAGTAGAACTATGTATGAGTAAACAAAAGTCCGGAGTAAACAAAATTTCCCCACCTCCCACCCTGATGCATAATCTGTTAATGGGGGGGGGGGGGGGGGGGGGGGGGGTGGGGGGGGGTGGGGTTTAGATATGCTAATAGTCTAGTTGATGAAACTTGAGATGGTGTTGAAGCTAGTTAATTTTTGAGGTGTTAAGTTCCCCATCTTTGGTGGGCCATATAATTGTGGATATTAAATGTATGTTGATTGTGATGTTTCATCATGTATATCTTGCTTATATTGCCATATAATTGTGGATATTAAATGTATGTTGATTGTGATGTTTCATCATGTATATCTTGCTTATATTTGTTGTATTTACCATTGCATATTATTTGTCATTTACATTAATAAATGACATTTTTCACATCAACAAGATTTTGTCATTCAGACCCACCAAACTAGCACACTGTGTTGACAAAAATATATATATAAACGAGAGAGAGAGAGAGAGAGAGAGAGAGAGAGAGAGAGAGAGAGAGAGAGAGAGAGAGCACTGGCAGTTAGTTATTTAAACCTCAGATTTTCAACGCAACTCGTGTCTTTATCAAGAGATATATACCACATAACAAATATCACATACTACACATTACGAAAAAACAACAAATACTAAATAATAATTAATATCGTTAATAAGAATATTGACTATATTGGGAATAAACAATCTCCAATGTGGAAGACGCTGGTGTAATATCGATGGAAAGATAATAATTTAGGGTAATTAAAGGGACTGATTCACGGTTTTTCACCAGTTTTTGTTTTTCACGTTTTGATTATCAAAATCTACTGTCTAATATGTTTATAGGGCTTAAAGAAAATTAAGGTTGTACATTATTTTGGAAGCTCATTTCAGAGAGTTTATCATTTGTTTTGTAAACCTAGATTGCGGTATGTTATATTGTTTTCAAAACGAAATGGATATCGATCTAAGTTTATCAGATCTATTACATTTCAAGTATTCTTTACGTAAAATGTGGTGCAAAATCAAGATGCAAGAAATTACAAAATCAACGTTTCACTGGTTTGTTTCTAAACATCAAAAGATACATACCATGTATCTTTGTTTACATACCATGTGAGTAGGGGGTATACATCAAAATCAGATTAAGACAAACTAATGAAGAATCATATTTCCTTTTTAAGTCAAAACTTGTATTTCATATTGGTATAGTTAATAAATTATGAACCTAAATTACATGTAATATATCCATACTGGTGCTAGTGCACAAAACATGCTCTGAGCAGGTACCCCTTTCTTGCTTTGATTTTCTCTCAAGCGATGGGATTTAGACAATGTGCACAATCAAGAACCCTGTCTGCCCTTCTTAATAATCTACCTTGCATATGGGGCCATCCATCTTCCCTCTCACAGGGTTCGAAATTAACTCATGTCCGTAAGTCCGAGACTAGTAAAAAACGTGTCGGACTAGTGAACCCTCTATAGCACTAGTCCGTACGGACTAGTGAAAATCCGGAAATCAATCTTGAATTGGTAAAGATTTTTAGCAATATTTGTCTAAGTCTCTTACATGTTTGAACTTATGGTTGATTACCTGCATGGTCAAGTGTTTGCATGACTAAGACAGTCTGATCTTCCAAACACATGGAGTGCGTTCGAGACCGCCGTTCTTCGAACGTGCACAAATTGTGAAATTCCTGCCGATTCCGAACACCGAGTACACATCATGAGAACGTGTTCTAGGTGCAAAAATTGCAAATAGTGTGGTCTGAGAACATGCACGTTTATGCGCACATGTTCTCGTCATTCGCAACTCTAACACAGTAGTTCATAACACTATACTATAGCTCATGACTTGGTCAATCGAGTGAATTTTATTGACTTTATTGATAAAATTTCGAACTCCTGTGACTCTAAGATCTGAGCACCAAAACAACAGGAACGTCGATCTCGAACGCACTTATGGACGTTTATAAAATGATTAACTTGGAGGTTAATATTGTATGCTTCTGAAGATTTTGAATGTGAAATAAAATATGGTGGTCTCTTTTTCTTCTGTAGGTGTCAGAAACTGAATTATTTGCAACTGTGATGTGTTTGGTTTCATTAAAATGAAGATCATTTTATGATATACTGGACGGACTAGTGAAATGCTTTGTGGACTAGTGAACATCAATAGTGACTAGTCCGTACGGACTAGTGCTTGAAAAAGTTAATTTCGAACCCTGCTCTCAGCTACAAACCTTTTGCTGGGCTATGCATGTTTTCACCGAAATTTCTTCAGCAACTAAGAACGCGCCTTAGTTTCGTATTTGCATCCACCTATATCCTAGGAATCATGGTGACACCTACATGTTGTATATCAACATTTTTATTAAGCACTCAGCAACATTTGACATGTATCCTAAAATTATTGTATACATTTTAACACATGTAATATCACTTCAAATATGGGATATTTCCATATTCAAAGAACGTTAACCGGGCCTATATAGTGTGAAACTGTCCCCTACTACCCTACCCTTGCATTCAGAAGGTCAAAAGTTTGGCTTTAGAAATTCGTACCATTTTGGATTCGGAATGTACAGTTAATTGATTGTATCTTGTTTATAACGTCCCTCTCGAGAATTCTTCACTCATATGGAGACAGTCACCAAGACCGGTGGAGGGCTTCAAAAGGCCTTTGCTTGGCGCTTACGGCCATTGCGCCTTTAATTGGCGCTTACGGCCATTGAGCAGTGAGGATTCTTTAGCGTACCACACCTACTGTGACACGGGGCATCCGTTTTTAAGGTCATCTCCGAGGACCCGTGACATTCACACCTGATGCCGAGCGCTTGGCGATGGAATTGTCAAAACCTGTTTTAATGACTTAGGTATGTCGAAGCCGGACTTTGAACCCTGGCCTTCCGCATGCGGGGCGAACGCTTTAACCTAGAGCTAGACCACAGCGGTGGACAGTGCCAATAACGACAATGCGATTACTGTAAGAACGAGATTAAATTACAAGATCAACACAACTAATTGACAAACAATTGAATCTCGCACTTAAATCACCAATCCTAAATATCAGTGGGCGAAAAGTCCAAGATAAAGATGAGGTACTAATTTTCAAGGTCAACACATTTTTTTCATAATTTTCCTCTTACATGGTCAAACAAATTAAAGTTTTAATCACATCCAGGTGAATTGCTGGATCCAGTGAATGTTCTACCAAGCCCCTATCTTTGCTCCTCACGAAAATATCAACAGAAACTTCAAACATTATATGCGACTACATATGCCAGAAGTGGTGTAAATCAAATGTGAATTCTAAATAATATTAAAGAATGTTTAGTAAATTTGAAATCGCAAAACTGTTCTCAAAATAACATCAAAACGTATGGCTTTTCAACACTTTACACGACCATTCCTCACGATAAATTAAAGACTAGACTTTTTGACATCATAGTTTCTTCTTCAACAAAAATGGAAAACGCAAATATTCATATCTAGTGATCAGCCATCCAAAAAAAATACTTTGTTAAACGCCACTCTGATTCCACGCATAAGTGTTCTGCAGTTGAAATAAAAAATATGCTAGAGTTCCTCATCCTCTTCGTGGTCTTTGGTGATCAGGTCTTCTAACAGTCTGTTGAAATCCCTATGGGCATGAATTGTTCTCCTTTGGTAGCTGACCTGTTTTTTTTTATATTCCTATGTGTACTGTATTTGCCTCATGAATTACTGGATTTAACCATCTCATTTAAGAAAGCCGCCATTGAAGGTTCACACATTTATTTACAAAACTCACATCCGGTTACACGAGACATATCGCTCACAAAACCATTCGTACTATAACATTTCGTATTTACTCAATACACTACACTATGGAGGAGAGTTTATTGAGAAACTTCTACGTGAGAGGGAAAAAAAACTCTTGCTGTGGCCTTCAATTCGACATTTAGATATATCGACGACGTATTGTCATGTAACAATATTAATTTTCACTGATATGTCGATTCAATATATCCCATTGAACTCGAAATAAAAGCCATCACAGAGCCGTCCACGTCTACTTCATACTTAGAAATTTTTATTTGAAAGTAGATATTAACGGCAAACTAACAACTCAACTTTATGACAAACGGAATCATTTCAGCTTCTTTATCGTCAACTTCCCATATTTATGTAGCAATATTCCATTACCAACTCCATATGGTGTTTATATCTCTCAACGGATTCGATACACAAGAACTTGTTCTGCTTATGGTAAGTTTTTAAATCGAAGCAGGCTACTGACAAATAAGTTGCTGGAGCAGGGGTTCCAACAGTCTCTTTTAAAGTCAGCTCTTCGCAAATTCTACGGTCATTAAAACGATCTAGTTTGCCAGTACAACCTAGCATTGGGTCAAAATGCTGTCTGATGCGTTTCATACTGATTGTTAGGCCGTTCTTGGCACACTGATTTTGACTACGGATAACTCCGTTTTACCTAATCAAGATATAGAGCTCAAGGCGGGTGTGACCGTTCGACAGGGGATGCTTACTCCTCCTAGGCACCTTATCCCACCTCTGGTATATCCAGGGGTCTGTGTTTGCCCTATTCTTAATTTTATATTTATAGGTGTTATGATATTAATCACTGTTCGTTATCTTCACCTTTCATTGAATGCGTTGTGCGACATTCAGGGTTCTCTACATGGCTTTTTTCTCCTATGTATGTATGAATTCAGAAACTTTTCTAAACATTTCCCATACTTTACTCGACAAAGTGGCACTGTTATCTTTTCACTTTGCCTGACACTTGTCGGGTATCACAACTGCCCGAATTTGAATACCGATTGACCTGAAGCTGACCACTGACCGGAAGCAGCATGTAGAATTATCATACACCATGTTAAAGTTCGATAATTACATAATTGATTTATAACAGTGCAAAGGTATAATATACAAAGCCAGCAGAAATAATAATAATACCATATTTATATAGCACCCTTTTCATACACTATATACGCTCAAAGGTGCTTAAGAGCCTGAAGTCGACGCAGGCATTTTGAGTGTTATATTTCAGAAATAATAATACTTGACTTGAGGTATGAACTTTATGACTGAAGCGTTTATATACTCTCGTGAAGCGTTCATACTCTCGTGTATTTTCAAAATTAGATTCTACTCTCTTTTCTGTCGTTGTTGACAACTGCTGCACATTCGCAAGGAAATGGCTATCATTACAATTTGTAAAGATATCAAAGGCAAAACATATTCAAAATGTCAATATATCTACATTTATATCTACATTTATATCTATATTTATATCTACATTTATATCTACATTTATATATACATTTATATCTATATTTATATATACATTTATATCTACATTTATATATACATTTATATCTATATTTATATCTACATTTATATCTACATTTATATCTACATTTATATCTATATTTATATATACATTTATATCTACATTTATATCTACATTTATATCTATATTTATATCTACATTTATATATACATTTATATCTACATTTATATCTATATTTATATATACATTTATATCTACATTTATATCTATATTTATATATACATTTATATCTACATTTATATCTATATTTATATATACATTTATATCTACATTTATATATACGATGTGCTATGTGACTGTTACACTAAAAATTGAACCCAGTTCACATTAATTTATTCCATGCACTAAAATGATAGGACATGTAGAAGACTGTTTATAGCTTTGCTTACAACTGCTCTATATAGTGAAAACGCACAAAGTTTCCATGGACAGGAGGCGATTTAATTAACACCAACATTGATAAGGTGATAAATCTAATGCTAATACAGACACAAAAGCTAGAGAGACCACGATAAGAACAGCACAATCTGGAGTGAGCTGTCAGAGTCTATGATGTACACGTGTTTTAATCTATCATTGCTGGGCATTCAGAAATTTGATTATGATAGAAATTAATGAAAATATACCCTTGACAGTAACACGTCCTTGTGAGTAAGGTATGCGGATTGATTTTGCTTCAACATTAGATTAATTCATTTTATGTCTTTGCAGTTTTGATGTGTGAATCGTCACAACGAACTGCCTCAGCTGGGCACGCATCATTTGTAGGATCAACATCACTGACACTGGCGACAAAGTTGTCTATCTCAAGGGAGGATGTTCCACGAGTAAATGCAGACGTCTTATAATTATTGTTGCACTCAAACAATTCTTGAAGGGAGTGAAGTCTCTGATTTCCTTCAAAGAAATGTTTTGGCATATGCAATCATAACGTGAGGAAAGTCCTTGTGTTGCAATGAATCTGTATTTTATTGCTTTTCCTGGGGTGGAGGTGGGAAAAAACATCCTTCTTGTTTCTGGTGTCAGATTTGCAATTAACAGCGACACAGTGATAATAATGACCCGACATAATCCTCCTAGCAGACGGTATCTACAATTGTCCATAACTATGCCATAAGTGGAAGTTTAGTGGCAAATAAAAATATTAAATGTGTTTGGTAGAAAATAAATATCGAAACCTGTTGGAATACGGTAACTCGGAAACCAAGTAATACGACGAAAATTCATAATATCATATTCTTCGATCCTTAGTTATGGACAATCGATATGTTTACCTCTCTGAATTCTACTTTCCCGTCCCCATTCCCCGATTCTTTACAGCTCAAACATTTCGCTGATCTATAATTAATCATCATTGACATTTAAAATTGAAGGGCCGTGCATCTACATATGTACCATACTAAAATTTGCATTTATACATTATGAGTGAAATTAGCGAGCTGATAACTCTCCAATATCGCGTACGTTGATTAAAAATATCGAAAAAGGTTTTTTTTTTTTTTCTGGAAAAAGTCTAATATTATCTGTATTTTTCGTTGTATCTTACATGTGCACAGACCACAAACCTCGATCCAAAAATAAATGAATAATATACATGTAGTATTAATCTTAAATTTTAGGAATATGGGAAAGGTTGTTTTGTTTTTTAACTCGACCTCAGATAACCCTTGAAGGGAACTGTTTCGTTCGCTCTCAATGTCAATAAGTCTGTCGACCTTGGTGGTGGTGTGTAGGTAAAATATATTGTATCACGGTAGCTCAGTGGTAGAGCGTTCGCGTCATAACCAGGATGTCGTGAGTTCGAGCCCCGCTTGTGCCATGACGTAAATAAAAGTAGTAATTGCTATTTCGCCAAACGCTCGGCATTACGGGTCTTTCAAATATGACCTTCAAGATGGAGGACTCGTGTCGTGGAAGGCATACATGTAGGCACGTTAAAGAACCCTCACTGCTACGGCTTGTATCGCTATGATTAGGTTTAAATATCTCAATGGGACGAAAAATAAACAAACAACCACCCGTCATGTTCATCAACCATATAAACATTTCCATCAAATGCAGTCCTATCATTAATTATTAATTGCGATAGTAGAATGAATTAAATGTATTTAAAGCTGTATGGTCCGAATTACAATATTTTTTTCCATCTCGTAAAAACGCTATTAAATCATCGCATGTATGTAGTTATGAGACTGTACGACATATAATAAATTATTTCACCTGTTTTAACCCAAATAATTTGATTTTAAATCGATGTTTACAAATAACCGCGTCACTCTGCCATTTCAAGTGACAGTCACGTGACCAGTTCAAACTTTCAGATCATCGGTGGTCTTATCTGTGTAAAGCTGTGTATTTTGTTATAACAGTACCGTACCATAAGTTTAATAGAAATAAAAATATCAAATACCTTTTAGTAATTCGTTGTTTTACGCTCTTTCAGCCTTAAAACTAGACATTTGCGTATGAGTTAATACATCATGTTGGGATTCCCCTGACGCGCGTGGGTCTATTTATAGACGTCTATTATGCGATGATTTATATATGTAGCCACTATATTTACTTTCTAAATAATTTTCGCACTGTTTTCTTTTACATGCAGATGTTTTCAAGCATGTAATTAAGGGAAAGTTAATAGCTTTATAAAGTAATTACTCTGCTTTAAAGTAATTATGTACAAAAATAATACATGAACATCGGGTCATACAGCTTTAAGAAATTAAATTTCATGTAATTTTGAAAATGAAATTCATTTCGTATACATGTATTTACATTCTACATTCATTTCTGTGGAAATTCCCTGCTGTTACAATAGACGTAGTGTATTTATCAAGATGTTCACAACTGCACCCCATTAGGAAATGGTTGTCTTTAGAATTGGTAATGAAAACATTGGAAATGTATGACAATGCAGTGTTATTATTACTAGTCACCCTTCGCCCTGAATGGAGGAGGTTCAGCTTAATGCCCTGAATGGAGGAGGTTCAAACTAAATGCCCTGAATGGAGGAGGTTCAGACTTAATGTCCTGAATGGAGGAGGTTCAGACTTAATGCCCTGAATGGAGGAGGTTCAGACTTAATGTCCTGAATGGAGGAGGTTCAAACTTAATGCCCTGAATGGAGGAGGTTCAAACTTAATGCCCTATCTAAATTGTGAATTCATACATAATAAATAATGTTTAATTACACAGGTAAATATATGTGAATTCAAGAGTTTTATGAGGGTGTTGCTAAAACGCGGAACGGAAAACGAAACGCAAGACAGAAAACTGAAAATATTGTATGCAATAATGTTATGAGGAGGTCGGTATTTTGCAAAATAAAAGGTTTATCATGAACAAGGGGAACAGAAATTACAGAGTGGGAAGTCATCCACAGAATCCACCGTTTCATATACTTCATACTAATGCATATTAATGATTTTAAAATCATTAATTTACCATAGAAAATATTAATTAAGTAAAAAAATATATATATACAAAAATCTATACTGAAAATTAATAAAAAGCCCCCCCTCCCCTGAAAACAATATTGTAAAAGATAAAATAATTTTTTCAACAATTTCCCCCAAACATAGCCTTCCTCAATTGAACTTGATTTTATTCGTAAGTTCTACACCTGGTATATTGCATGTATGTATTGATGCATAACATCAAATTTTAAAGCGAACGAGTCCGGTGTGTATAAAAGGTTTGTCTCATTTGGGATGAATTTATGTGAAAGTTCGTATATTCACCGATATCCTGCGGATTAGTGTTGAACCCGACGAGATACAGCGGAAAAGAAAGATTGAAACAGAACCAATGAAAACTAAGGTGAAGTTTACAATCCATAGTATGGGGAAGTAACAGATGAAAGGTGAAGATAACGAACAGTGATCAATCTCATAACTCCTATAAGCAATACAAATTAGAAAGTTGGGCAAAAACGGATCCCTGGACACACCAGAGGTAGGATCAGGTGACTAGGAGGAGTAAACATCCCCTGTTGACCGGTCACACCCACTGTGAGCCCTATATCTTGATTAGTAAACGGAGCTATCTGTAGTAAAATTCAGTGTGCCAAGAACTGTCTAACAATCGGTATGAAACACGTCAGACAGATATGAAATAGCAAAAAGACTAACAGACAATTTATGCTTCAATGAAATTAAAAGGTCATTTCATTATTAATCTTAATATTAAGATACAAGTATTTAGTTTAAAAATAAATTACTAGCATTGCAGTCCTCCCTATTTAGGATTAGAGTGCTGCAGTCACAAAGTGTTGGTTAAAAAATAAAATATCAAACACAAGATGTTTAACTTGCTGACTTAATAAGATAATGAATTGTCGTTGTTATATACATACTACACTCCCAGTTGTAAGTATACAAATGCACTGTATTATGTATAGATTTATATGTAAATGTGCGTTAATGACGTTTTACCGGGGGGTGGGGGGGGGGGGGGGGTGGAATATAAAGTACACGTGTTCTTTCCATTCTCTACCCATAGGTGTCACAGCTCGCTAACACATCTGTCAATGCCGAAATTTCAAAATTCTTGTATAATGCTTTGTAAATTCTTATACATGTACAAACGTTTAACTTTGCTTAATCAATTTATGATGAATATTAAGATAAAAAAAAATTACCGCTTGTAAATTTTTAAAATTCTGATTTTATTCATAATAAAGTATTGTTGGTGTTATCTTAGCTACATTAATTCTTAAATTCTTTTCCGTTCCGTTCCGTTTTCCGTTCCGCGTTTTAGCAACACCCGTTTCATGACGCCTCGAGCACGTAAATACGTAAATACGGATATGATAGACAGGTGAAGTGTCATGCAAGCCACAACAAACATCAGAAACCGGGACTGACAAAGGCACCGCGGAAATGACCCCGTCTAAGTGGAAGACTACTTCAAACTTAGAACGTGTATAGCCACACTTATGAACACTTGATAAAGACAGATGTTGTATAAGAAAACACTCCTACATACAATTATCATGTGCGTACCTGAGAAAACAGAAAGTTATGCAGATACTATTTCTGCAACCAAAAAATCAATATTACTTGCTATAACAATCGACCTATCAGACGTTGCGTCACTCGAGCCACTTTTCTACTACAGTACATACAGCGTTCACCCGACCCACCTTTCTAATATTATAGTATATACATGTACACTGTAGATGAAGACGTGATACACATACGTTTGTGACTCAAACATTAATGTCAATAAATTTCGGAGCCGTCATGGTCATAAAATGTATACTACATGAGAATAGCTCGTTTTCATTAAACGATGTCCTCAATGTTTCCCGTGGGGATTCGGGTTAGAATAGGTCTTCAGTACTCCTTGCTTGTCGTAAGAGGCGACTAAATGGGATGGTCCTTCGAATAAGACTGCAAAATCCGAGGCCCCATGTCACAGCAGGTGTTTCACGATGAAGATCCCTCCCTGCTCAATGGCCACAAGAGCCGAGCATAAACTTAAATTTTGCAGCCTTTCACCGGCAATGGTGACGCCTTCATATGAGTGAAAGATTTTCTAGATGGACATTAATCAATATACATACATGTACAATCAATCAATCAATATTCTTGAAAGGAAGAGGGTATCATTAAACTGTATCCTCGATGTTCTTGAGTGGAATATTTTATCATTAAATTTCAAACTGTGTCCTCAATGTTTTTGAAAGAAAGATTTTATCATTAAACCGTTCCCAAATTATTATTTTTTTTAAATTCCACCTTGTAAAAACGCCTTTAAGTCACCACACGTACGTATTTATGAGGCTGTACGACATGGCACACATTTTCTCACCAGTTTTAACTACAATTGTTTGATTTTAAATCGGTGTTTACAAACAACCGTCACTCGGCCATTTCAAGTGAATGTCACGTGACCAGTTCACATAATCGGTGGTCTTATCTGTTTAAAGCTGTGTATTTTGTTACAACAGTACCGTGTTATAAGTTTAAGAGAAATAAAATTATCAAATACGTCTTAGTAATTCGTTGTTTTACACTCTTTCAGCCTTAAAGTTAGACAGTTGCGTCTGAGTTACATACATCATTTTGGTATTACCCTGATGCGCATGGGGCTATTTATAAGCGCCTAAATAATTTATACGTATATAAACACTATATTTATTTTCTAATAATCTCACTGTTTTCTTTTACATGCATATGGTGGGTTTTTTTTTTATCAAGCATGTAATTGAGAGAAAGTTACTAAATTTAAAAACTAATTAATCTGCTTTAAAGTAATCATGTACAAAAATAATACATGAACATCGGATCATACAGTCCTAACGCATTTATTTCCATCCTCGTGTGACGTCATAAGATTTTGCAAAAGCATTGATTTATTTAGATTTATGCATGATAGAAACAAAAAGTTAATTGGGGTCTTTTCATATAGTTGTAAAAATTCTTGTTAAACATAAAATATTTCAGAAGTCTAAGTGAAATGCTTTAAAGCTGTAGAAAGTTTTAACTTCTTTTTGATAACTATCATTGCAATTTTTTTCAAATTTGATATGAAGCATCTTTGGAAAAAGGGGGACATAAATTATTCCTGCACCCCTGGGAACTTAGGGGCGGGGCCAAAATTTACCAATTTCCAAAAGCTTTTCTTCTCTAGAACTGCACATGTGTAAGAAAAACTAATTGATAGAGATGTAGAGCAGGAAAACCTCTACCAAAATTGTAAATTTCATGATCCCCAGGGTAGGGGTTCCGACCCCAGGGTGGGGCCAAACTTGGTATATAATGTTATGTGTAAAACACATCTTTTTAGTGCTATTTGAGACTAAATTGAAACTAAATGAATATCTAGAAAAAGCAGATAGTCCTTTACCAAAACCGTAAATTTGATGATCCCAGGGGTAGGGGTTTTGGTATAAGGGTGGAACCAAAATGGTCAGTTATTAAATGTGTGAACAAAAGAAATTTTTAAGTTCTTAATAACCACCATTCCAATTCTTTTCAAATTTGGTATGAAGCATCTTTGGAACATGCGGGACATAAATTGTAAATTTCAGGATTCCTGCACCCCTGGGGCCCTAGGGGCGGGGCAAAAACTGCCCAAAATTGACAATCAAAAACCTTCTCTAGAACCGCACATGTTTAAGAAAAGTTAAATGCATTATGATGTAGTGCAGGATGGCCTCTACAAAAATTGTAAATTTCATGATCCCCGGGGTAGGGGTTCTGACCCCAGGGTGGGTCAAACTTAGTATATAGTGTTTATGTGTAAGTTTGCTGATACTGTATAAAATTTAAATAGCAGAAAAGGATGTACAAAAAATTGTTAATTTCACAACCCAGTGTTTTAACTCTAGAGCTGTGAAATTGATGGCAACCTTTTTTTCTAAAAATCTCTCAATGGTATATTAATGACCCATAAAAACATTTATTTTGTACAAAAACAAGAGAAACCGTATAAAACTACGTTACGTTAGATAACCGCTTTTAGCGTAGAGATACTATAAGGAAGAATCATTGTCTTGCAAGACAATAATTATCTACTCACCAAAGTTACAATATCCGTGTGCCTGCTTTGAGGTTAAAAAGTATTTGAAATAATTAAATACTGGTGTTATTACTGAAATATATAATATAGAGGTATTTTCATGGAATCTAATTTTTGGTGACAAAATGACAGCTAAGAAATTGTGCCTTATAGGCCTATAAAGCCCTATTTTATTAGTAAAAAAACTACATATAATTGAAAACCTGCACCTGGTATTGATTTTCTTGACCTCTAACCGCTAAGCGAAAACAACCTAATTACAAATCTATGAAAAGGTTTCACTGCACAGATTCTTATTCATTTTTCTTAAATCATAATCTAAAAATATGCACGAAAAAACATCTTAAGCACTTTATTACAGACGTATTTCTAAAGAATGACCTGCTTCTTGTGTCTCACATGGGTGGTACTTCACCTACAACTGATTACGTCTCAAAATGAGTGAAAAGGTCTTGACGGGACGTAAAACAACCAACCAAGAATCAGTAACCAATCTATGCGATGTTTTCAATGCAGTTTCTTACTGATTTTCTTAAAGATCAATTTATTTTTAAAAGCTTTGCAAGAATGAACTTCTTAGTAACTGATTTTGACTACGGATAACTCCGTTTACCTGATCAGGATATGGGGCTCACGGCGGGTGTGACCGGTCAACAGGGGATGCTTACTCCTCCTAGGCACCTGATCCCACCTCTGGTGTGTCCAGGGGTCCGTGTTTGCCCAACTATCTATTTTGTATTGCTTTTAGGCGTTATGAGATCGATCACTGTTCGTTATCTTCACTTTGCATAAGCACTTTATTACTGATGTATATTCAAACGGGAATTTCTAAAGAATGACCTGCTTCTTTTGTCGGGTAGTTGAATTCGGCGCACAGCGCGTCTACAATTTTTCTGATGAAAATTAATTAATCGTATCGGGCTCAATATGTCACATATGGTGAAATCACACGCAACAGCTACTGCCTTAACTTCCTAATTGAAATTGAAAAATATATTGTTGAAACAGCGGCCCTGGGTGGGGTTACAATAGGAGTTCAAAGTTTAACACGGATGTATTCTAAAGATCGTATAGTACGTAAATATAAAATTTTAATGCATTTTCATAAAGTACAGATATACATATAGGCTAGGTTATCTGAAATACTATTCCGCCCTTTCAAAAATGTTAGGTACCAGGATCATATGCACGGTTTGGGTTTAAAATGGCTTTGGAAGCATTTTTTTTTTTGTCAAATGAGGGAAGGAGGTGTGGGTTCAAGTCGGTTCAGGCAAGAGTTAAGGTAAATACTTTAAAATAATTATATCAACAATTGCAGTATAAATTATATACATAATAATTGATCAAAAACATGACATCTGATGAATATGAGACACTGGGGAGGGACTTTTTATTTTTAAACAAAGCGTTATGTGTATCCTCGCACCTTAAATTGTAAATTCTCATATAAATATTAACAGTTTAAGGTAAAATATATTATATACATATTACGTTTATTAAATATAATAGCTAAAAAATACAAAGTGAACTAGATATTCATTATTTTGTTGACTTTGCAAACTTTACAGCCCGAAGCATTCTCCGAATCGAACAACTTGCTCAGGAATTCAGAAAGTTTTTTTTTTTTTTTTTATCGAGCTCGGTATTCGCTTTTAAAAGCCATTTCCGTGAAAACAAGCGATGAAGCTAAAATTAAAATATGAAAATATCAAATTCATTTGAGTATTTATTACCACAGTAAAATTCTATTAGAAATTAAACGTTGATTTTCTTGAACGCAGAGAGTGCAGACACGCCGAATACAACTAACCCTGGTGTCTCACACTTCTACTATATTAAATTACACTGATCTGATTACAACTAAATTTGGCACAAGACTGTCCAAGATAAAGGATCTTAGCATCTTTCTTTAGCTGTATCTACATGTATATTGAATGACAGATTGTTTGAATTATTTTTCAAAACAAATAAGGTCGTGTTTAAAAAGATACAAGCCAAACCACAGGCACCTGAAGTATGGATATTACTAACTACCCCCCCCCCCCCCTTTTCATAATTGGGTTTTTTTTTGTGGCAATAATTTCTCTGAAATGTATGAATTCCCAGTCTATCTCATCCCTCTTTCGATTCATGTAATCGTTTCACGCTTTTTGTAAGCTTTAGAGATTGGCCTTCTACCGGTATAATAAAATGGTAAAAAACAAAAAATTGTAAACAAACAGGGGGTCCCCGTTTTGGGGCACATTTTCTAAGTAATTGCAGCGTTACCTAAGGAATTTTGGTGAACGGCAGGTCGGGGAGATGTCATACTACAAGTCTATTCAACTCAAAACCCATCTCACCTCTTATTTGACACAATCTCGCGTGCATTGATCGGGCAGGGCTTCATCTCTTCCACTGGCAGCCAAAAAGGAGGTCACAGAGTACGAATTTATAACTTGTCGTGTGATTGGTCCGCAAATAATCCCGAGGCCCTTCGGATGCATTCTCTACCCAGAGTTCCGTGCATTCTTCGCACTACACCTCTGTCAACTGCTTTTTACAGAAATCTTGTAAAAGTTTCTAATATCCAACATTTATGTTTTCGACTAAATATTTAGTCATACTATGAAATGTTTTTGATGCAATTAAATTGATGCTTACTGTAAATCGTTTAAAATCGCCGTTTTCTGATCCTAAATTTGGAACTACTTCGTAATATGCGTTTGAATGTAGGGCATCCACGTGGTGAAGATTTGAATGTAAACATGGAATCAAAAGTAAGAAAGGCTGTAAAAATACGATAAAACTTGTGAAATAAGAGACAAACATATGGCAAGCCCTTTTACTATTTATTCATAAAATAAGATATCTTTTTAAATAAGAGAGATATCTTTATGGCTAAAGAGATATCTCTGTAAGTTAGAGAGATATCTTTTTACGCTAGGGAGATATCTTTATTGTTTAAAGAGATATCTCTTTAAACAAAAGAGATATCTCTTTAAGCAAATGAGATATCTCTTTACGCTTGGGAGATATATCTTTCTCTTTGAGAGATATCTCTCAAAGCTAGAGAGATATCTCTCGAGAGAAAGAGATATCTCTCTAGCGTAAAGAGATATCTCTCTATCGATGTAAAAAGAGATATCTCTTTAAGTTAGAGAGATATCTCTTTAATATAAAGAGATATCTCTTTAGATTTTCCCCCGGTGATCATAATGACTTCTCCCTGCTGCATTGTCAGTGAAATGATGTAACCCTATTTTTTAACCAAGGAAAATACTTCTAGCCTACAAATGGCGGGAAATGTTGAAGAGGTGGTTGGGGTAATATTGTCAAGTTGCCGAGAGGCGAAATCTAGTCTAGCTCGCATATTTCATCAATTTATTGTCTTTGTTTTTTGTTACCTGTAAATGTATACATTTCACATGCGGTAAAAAGCAAAATCTTCCCACGGGATTGCAGCCATCAGGGTGTTGCTAAAACGCGGAACGGAAAACAAAACGGAACAGAATTTAAGAATTAGAATGATTAATGTAGATAAGATAACGGTAAAAATCAGGGGTGGGGGTCCATTTTGATTAAAATCAACAATTTGGGAATTGTTTACAAGCGATAAAACAACATTATCTTAAAATTTTGCATTATAAATTGATTAATCGAATTTAGTTAAACGTTAGTATAATAATTTACAAGGTATTTTACAAGAATTTCGAAATTTTGGCAATGACAGGGGTGTTAGCGAGCAGTGACACCTAACCTATGGGTAGAGAATGAAAAGAACACACGTGGTTTATCCCCCCCCCCCCACCCGGTGGCAAAACGTCATTAACGCACATGTACACGTATTTACACATAATACCGTGTATGTGTGTACTTACAACAAGGAGTGTGATATGTATAAAACAATAATAATTCATGATCTTATTTAGTCAACAAGTTAAACATCTTTTGTCTGATTTATCATTTTTTAACTAACAGGAGACTTAGTAACCGCAACACTCCAATCCTAAATAGTGAGGACTTCTGGCAGTTAATTTTAATTTTAAACCAAATACTTGTATAGCTTAACATTTGGATTAAGAATGAGATGACTTTTAATTCCATTCAAGTATAAATTCTGTGTTAGGTTTTTAGCTACTTCATATATTATGAAATAAATCTGTTAATTCCTCTAACTATTGGTCGTAAACTTCACCCTAGTTAACATCGGTTTTGTTTCAATCTTTCTTTCCTGCTGTATCTCTTAAGTTTCAACACTAATCCGCAGGATCAATGTATATTGTACCAGGTGTAGAACTAAATTCAAATTCAGTTATCTTAAAACATATGTAGTTCGATTAAAAGCACGTTCGATTTAAAAAGGCTATGTTTAGGGAAAATTGTTCAAAGAATTATTTTATCTTTTACAATGTTGTTTTCGGGGGAGGGGGGTGTACCTTTTATTCATTGGATGGGCTCATAAAATCTTTTCTTACCATACCAGCCAGAATAAAGTAATAAATTATAATTCAAGTCTTTTCAGTATGTTACCTTATTTATTTTTTCTTCATTTGTGAAACAACATACTGTCAAAATCTGGGGTGGGTGGGGGTGAGGGTGACAAAGCCGGGAAAAAAGATGGTGCCAATAGGCGCTTGCTTAATATTTTTATTAAAACTTACTACAGTTTATATGCAAATATTAAGCAAGCGCCTGTTGGTACATTCATCCGCAACACACACCGTGTAAAAATACATAATAATGCTTTAGTATGATATATCAATATGAAATGGTGGGTTCTGAGGATGACTTCCTGTTCTCTCTGTAATTTCCGCATTCCTTGTTCAAAATAAGCCTTTTGATTTTGCAAAATGTTGACCTCATGACATTATTGCATATATTTTCCGTTTTCCGTTCCATTTTTCGTTCCGCGTTTTAGCAACACCCCAGCCATCATGGTAAGATTTGCTTTGGCGGGCTTCCGTTTTAGGGAGGAGTACTTAAGTATTCAAACTAATAAAAATATTGGAAAGAGATATCTCTTTCTCTTTGAGAGATATCTCTTTTTCAACGATTAAAGAGATATCTCATATACTTTGAGAGATATCTCTCTAGGAATTCTTAAAGAGATATCTCTTTAAGTGAAGGAGATATCTCTCAAAGTAAAAGAGATATCTCTCAGAGTAAAAGAGATATCTCTCTAAGTGAAAGAGATATCTCTTAAAGTATAAGAGATATCTCTCTACGTGAAAGAGATATCTCTTAAAGTGAAAGAGATATCTCTTTAAGTGTAAGAGATATCTCTAAAGGTAAAAGAGATATCTCTCTAAGTGAAAGAGATATCTCTCTAGGTGAAAGAGATATCTCTCTAAATGAAAGAGATATCTCTCTAAGTGAAAGAGATATCTCTTATCTAGAGAGATATCTCTTAAGATTATGAGATATCTCTCATTTGAAAGAGATATTTCTTTAAAATAAGAGATATCTCTTTAATTCAAAGAGATATCTTATTTTTCGAATAAATAGTAAAAGGGCTTGCCATACAAACAGCTAAATGGTAAATATGTATTTATCAAAGTGCCAGTGGGCTATGAAAAAAGCCTGATGTCATCACCTGTTACCAGCGGGAAAATGATGTATTCACGTTACAGTAACGTGCTTTGTTATAGGGGGTTTGGTCCATTATTGACCAATAGAAAGGTAGCATAGGTTTACAATAGGAAACAAGTTTGTTAGGCTGGTCAGTTTCTAGCCGTTCTTCACGAAGATAGGACAAACTTTCAGTTATACATTAGTTTTGTTATATGTAGGCTTGCATGTTTTGTGTGAGGTCCGTCACACTCCTCCTGCACCTTGGAGCAATGGCATCGGATACAGGTTTCCTAGAATTTTTCTCGATTTTTTAATCGTTTTATTTCTAGGTTTTTCCTGGCCGGCTCGGGTATGCTAAAGGGGGGCGGGGGCTTATTAACGTTACTGAATATTGTGTGTGGAGTATTACTGTATATTGTGTATGAAACATTATTGTACATTGGTGTGTTTTTCATATTTGTGATTAAATATAATAAATGTGCACGGCCTCCAACGTGCGTGGCTAGCGTTATGATATGTATTGAGGTGTTGTGGTTATGTTTTGAGTAGGTAGTAGAGTTAATACTTGTTTATATAATGTGATTATATTGTCACGTTATTCCAAGCGTTGACAGAGGTGTATGTGAAGCTTGCGTAACGCGCCCTCTGGTGAGAGAATGCCTTCGGATGATCCCGAGACTAAGCAATGTCTTTGCGAACCAATCACACGGCGCGTACAACAAATTCGCTAAGTCCTCCAATCCACTCCAGATACAATCGAGATCCACCATCGTCTGCGCCGCGCCTTTACTTCCACACATTTTCTTTATACGTTATCACACTATATATATTTTAATCATCTGAAGGCCGTTGAATTTAATAAATATCTGGCTTCACGTGTTTCATCTCCGTGCATTCAGTTTTCTTGCCACTGGTAAGCATATTGAAATCGCTGTCGCAGTACATAAAAAGACTTGGAGAGCCGAGGGGTGCCTAACTCGATAGGCTACTTAGATGCGAAGATATATTGGCCTATCCCGTATTGTTTAATGATTTCTAAAGTTATAGTACAATATATGGGTACCAGACAAAAATTAGGCGTCCACATAACAATATAAAGGATAGACTGTAGGCTACAACTTGTAGTACAAGTCTCTGAGCTTTCTACAACATGCAACATTCGTTCGGTTAATTACCAATCTCTCACCAGAGGGCGTTACGCTACGCTCCACAACACCTCTGTTATCGTCTAATTTACAAGAATTTTGTAAAACAGAGCGTCTTTGAAAATAAAATAAATCTGCATCATTTTCATAAAAAAAAAAACCATACATTTATGAGTTAAAAACACATTGTTAGGTATCGAAACGCTGTATTACGTTAGTGCAACCTTCATATTTATGGAACTATTTTGTCTTGTCAAATGTATTATTTCACTTTCACTTCGTAACTATGGACTCTACATTAAGAAAAACTAGCGAGATTATAATGATGAAAATCTGACATTGCACAAAGAACAGAAACGTGCCTTTCTGTTGGAGTCAAAGACGTCATTTTGTCCGTGCGAGATGATGTGGTTAGCCGAACTATTTATCAGACGATAACAGAGGTGAAAGTGAAGCTTGCGTAGCGCGCCCTCTGGTGAGAGAATGAGTTAATTACGTGTCAACCGATTTGGACATACGTCATCGGGTACCGTTATATTTCGACACACAGCTATTCCGGTCCATTGCAAATTTCATCCGTCAGAAATCAATATATAGAAATACATACAAATATGAATACAAAAAATATATCTAGCAATATGGATCTTGTTTTGCATTTAAATGAAATTCATTGACAAACAGAATTACATTTGATCTAATTAGCAAAAATACAAGGCAGTTAATAAAAAGGAATAATAATAATGAATAATTCGAAAATGAAAAAAAAAATGTAAAAAGAATGTTAACGAAAATAGTGTATATTTCATTGTTTCAATTATTTTTATCATTGAAAATTCAGTCTCAACAGCAAATATTCAAAACCACAAATCTTATAACAAAATAAAAAAGACAAATGGAAAAGAAGAAGAAGATATCATTAATGACACTCGTTCCTGAAGTAAAAGTTGATGTATTTATTTTTTAAATATATTATCCTACATAATTTAGAATAGAAACAAGAATTTTATCATTCAAGGGGTTAACTCCATGGTGAATTAACACATCTGTAGTTTGGCATCCACCATATGATTTGCTTATTTTAACACTTTCACATTTCTTCCTGTCATTAGGTTTAGTTCTTATTTTACATAAAATGCATGAGGGAAACCTTTTTCCGTTATCAGACACTTCCTCAATGTTACAAACACTCAAACTAAATTAAGTAAGACAGCGTGGTTTAATAATGTGTTCAGTTCTTCCTTCTATAATGCTTAGTAATATTTTACTTATAATCAATGTTCGTTATCTTCACCTTTTCTTGGTATGGTGATGTTATTTGCATATCCTTCAGTTTTTGTTCAACTTGTAACGGGAACCAGTATGACTATCTGATCCTGTTACAAACTTGCAGTCAGTCATCCTATGTTTCCCAAGGCAACTGAAACATAGCTTGCCCATCTTGATTTTCTCTTTTTACTTCCTTTGTCCTATGGCGCAGTTCACTGGACTATGAATTTCACTGCAGAATATACATGTACGTTCCTTTTCAGTCATGTTGAATAAACTTTTCTGTGTAATGGTCCCTGATTTTTTTTAATACTCCACGCAACGAAGTTATAAGAGGGTATAATGTTTTTGACCCGTCCGTCAGTCTGTCAGTCCCTTTTCTGTCAGCGCAACTCCTCTGAGTCCGCTCAACAGAATTTCGTGAAACTTTGTAGTTAACAAGGACACACTGTGTAAATGCGCATATTCCCAAACAATTCTGATTCAATAATTTTCTGGGAGTTATGTCCCTATTGAACTTAGAATTTCGAGCCCGTCTGTCCTGTTCTTGCAGTAATGCATAGCATTACAACTCATCATGTGAGGGATTGTCAAACAATGTCGGAGCGTGGGGTACGTGAACTTGCTCACTTCTGCTTTCTTTCATTTCTCTTGTAATGAATGTGGATGTAGTATTTGGTTCCAAACGTTCACTATTTGCAATGGAGTTGGAAGTATGTAGCCTCATGTACAGAAAGCGTGCGTTTGATTTCGAAGGATACTGATATTCCAATGATCATCTCCATATTATCAATTGATACATGTATAAGGAAATCCTGTGGTATTTTAAAAAAAACAAAAAAAAAAAACAGTTACTACCAATGAAGAATATATCTTAGGATAGGTGCCATGTGATTCCAGGCTGCGTCTATATATTTCAGTCTTGTGTATAAAGAAGTGGGGAAAACGGAGAGTTATAAACTTTTTAAAATCCTACAAAGAATACAAAATTTCGAGTTAGGCAAGTATATATGTACGAACCACTTGAGACTCATAAGAGGACTAAACACGGTTGACGCGCGGACGCGCCGAATACAACTAGCCATTTGAAGTTCATGTGAAAGTACACTGTATATGTAATGATGTAAGGATGAATTCTTACGGACCATCCCAGTTATTTAAGAATTTTTAAATTACATGAGACCATGAACTGCGAGGCTTCACGCCAGCAAACTTCATAAAGCGCGTTTCCCTTTTCATAGAAAGTGAACATATTGTACATGTACCGGCGTGAATCTAAGCTCTTCATACCCTCAATTATCAGGATTCATACTCACATTGTTCAATCCCGTTGGGGTTTCGGGTTAGAATAGGTCCTCATCACCCCTTGTCGTAAGAGGTGGCTAAATGGGGCGGTCCTTCGGATGAAACCGCAAAAACCGAGGTCCCGTGTCACAGCAAGTGTGGCACGATAAAGATCTCCCCTGCTCAAAGGCCATAAACACTGAGCATAGGCTTAAATTTTGCAGCCCTTCACCGGCAATGGTGACGTCTCCATATAGGTATAAGTCAACTATTCTCGAGAGGGACGTTAAACAATATACAACCAACTAACCAATCAACATTTTTTTTAAAAATTATATCACATCCATTGTTATTATCATAAGTAGTAAAGATATCAAAGACTCAAACACTGGAAATGTAAATTTTACAAATTGGCAATTATTTAATGTTAAATAATAAATACAGTGTATACGTAATTTTGAAGACAACAATATTCAAGCAGTTATTCCTGAAAACGAATGTTCCATTCATCTCACAAAATCAAGTTTACTAAAAAAATAAAAATAAACACAAATAATAGTGTAATCTAACAATATCAGTAAAAGTAAACCTTTTGCTGTCATCTGATGATATCTAATAAGTTACTATCATCTACATGTAACACCTGATGATATCTAATAAGTTAATATCATCTACATGTAACATCTGATGATATCTAATAAGTTACTATCATCTACAAGTAACAACTGATGATATCTAGTAAGTTACTATCATCTGCATGTAACAACTGATGATATCTAATAAGTTACTATCATCTACATGTAACAACTGATGATATCTAATAAGTTACTACCATCTACATGTAACAACTGATGATATCTAATAAGTTACTATCATCTACATGTAACACCTGATGATATCTAATAAGTTACTATCATCTACATGTAACAACTGATGATATCTAATAAGTTACTATCATCTACATGTAACACCTGATGATATCTAATAAGTTACTATCATCTACATGTAACAACTGATGATATCTAATAAGTTACTAACATCTACATGTAACACCTGATGATATCTAATAAGTTACTATCATCTACATGTAACACCTGATGATATCTAATAAGTTACTATCATCTACATGTAACAACTGATGATATCTAATAAGTTACTATCATCTACATGTAACAACTGATGATATCTAATAAGTTACTATCATCTACATGTAACAACTGATGATATCTAATAAGTTACTATCATCTACATGTAACAAAAGCATCCCAGTACATGTACACGTATCTTTACAACTCTCAAGAAATTAACTCGTTGTAATTTTTGATTTTCTATCGAAAAATAAGTGAAGGATCCCTATTTTTTTTGTTAACATCATGTGCCGAAATCTTGTTGTAAACGCATACATTACGGAAATCAACGAGCTGGATTTCGGATGAACAAATCTGATAATTACGTGCTAAACCGAGTACCGGCGAATATTGATACGATGACGTCAAGCGGTCTATTGGAAACTCGATGTTAGACCTACTAGCTTTCAATCGACTGGGCAGTCTGAAAATTGCTGGACTTGTTATTTCATACACTTATAGAGAGTAATTTACAAGGGTAGTACAATAAACAACATTTTTCGTACGAACAACTTGAGAAATATCCTTTTTTTTTGCGTTTTAAATGTATAGGACAAGCCTACAAGAAACAAACAATAATGTACACTACATATACATGTATAAACCACTTTACGTAATCAAAATGTGGTAGAGAAGCCAATGAAAACGGAGTATCGCACCCTGTTTATATGTAGTACACCAATCTAGCGACGACCACAAGGACGGAAGGAGCAGGTCGCATTTTATCACCCTTAATCAGAGGCCTTCCTGTCTAAACGAATGGTGTTATACAAACATAAGTGTCATAGCTAATAGTACCTAGTGCATTTATTGTTTTCTCGTTCCGTGCTTTTAGAACAGAAACACGTGAAGTAATTACCACAGCTTTAACACTGACATATTCTAATGTAGTAGAAATTCAAATGAATTTCACACGCTCATGTATACTGTGACCCGAGCGGAGAACACCATATGTCTACAAAATCGCAGTCACTTTCTTTTATATTGACAAGCAATTTAACATTTCTCTGATCCTCATAACAAATTAAATTTCAAAAATGTAAAGGGCAAGAGTAGATTTATCAATATTTGTTTTATACGTGTTTCTCTTATTTTACTTTATTCTTTACATCTACCTCTTTGATTTTTCTACTTCCACCTGATTATTGTACTTCTTTGACTTACTTTCTCTTCGTTGACTTACATATGTAGTACTTTCTCTTCGTTGACTACCTTTCTCGTCGTTGATTTACTTTCTCTTCGTTGACTTACTTTCTCTTCGTTGACTTAAATGTACTTTCTCTTTAGTTTTTCGATTTGCTTTACTTCTTCTCTCAACAACAAGTCCCTTTAATCTTATTCTTTCCTCTGCGCTCTGTATGAGCGTATAAATACCAAAACCATTCCAATGAGCCGCCACTTACAGCTGTTGTGTATTACATTACCTAACGTTATTATTACAGGTGTATATGCATACATACAATTAAGGAATTATTTAGCTGCAATCATTTTCAAACTTATCATCTGTATGCAGATTTATTCATGTCGTTCCGTCGATTAAGTTCTTCATATTGGATCACGTATTGCATCAATGATACACAATTTATAAGTATTCGTCAATCCGTAAAATTCAGGCGAATTAGAACCCTCCCCCTTAAAACTCTGACACAATTTTCATCCTTAACTCTATGCAGAAATTTTGTTACAATGAATTATATTTTCGATATGGAGACGGCGAATCATGTTCCTATGCGTTGCAGATCAATTTGTATTATAAATTTATACTACATTGTTGATACCATACAAGTATAATTCTTATACAGGAATATAAATGTATTGTGTTTGTATTATTTAAATTAAGGTTTTTTCAAGTATCTACTTTTATATCAAGAAAATAGGAACAAGTGGTCAAGCCTTTATGATAATCACTATATATATTTAAACTGTGCCAATTGTAAGTTCGTCAATTGGACTAAGATGTTTGTCTAATCCCTTAAAAGGACATGCAGTTTACTTTCATTAATTGAATAGGCTTATTTCTGCTCTCTAAGAGACTGTTCGTGCCCTCTGTAAGTGGAGATGACACATAGGATATTACATCAATCGTTATACGGAGTTTATAAAACCAGATACTTTTTAACACTTGTTGTTTTATAGTGCGCTACAATGGAGAAGATATCCTTGATTTTGGTAATTACTTCGTATATTTTTAATAGAACATTAGTTTCATCTAATGTACACTTGTGTTTCTGCTTAAAGATAGTTGACAGTTTATTTTCAAGATTTGTGACCGTGGATTTAGTTAAAATGTACTCACGCGATAATTCTTTTTCTGACTGACCGTGTGTTTATTATATACAGTTCTCGTAGGATGTCATTTTTTCCCCTGACTGACCGTATGTTTCATACATGTCGATACAATTCCTGTATAACGTAAATCAGCCAAACCAAATTCGCGTTGAAGAGATATTTTGGGATACACATTATCATTAACGACTTCGATAAATATCACCAACTTACTTGAGTTTGTTTTTCGTAATATCCGTGATATAGACATGAATGAAAAGTATTCATAAAGAGAATAGATTAAACACGTACTTCAAAGAAATACCACACTTTTACAATAAAATAAGGACTTCACGAAATTACTCATTTATCTCGTGCCTCCTTAACAACAGCTAGATGATTGATTTTACAGTGATGTTATTTGTTTGCAGGTTGTGGCTCTTTTTATTTATTGTGAGGGACAACTCGATAGGAGGACCCCTCCGAAGGATCTTACAATAGATCAAATTATGTCAAGAATGCTTGGGGGATATGGAGGTAAATTCTTACTTTGTGTTGTAAAATTCGGCTGCAATATTTTCCTCATGATAAAACACCAATTGCTCTTCTTCACTTCCTTAAGTCCCCAGTACCCCTTGCTTGTCGTAAGAGGGGACTAAATGGGGCGGCCCTCGGATGAGACCGCAAAAACCGAGGTCCCGTGTCACAGCAGGTGTGTCACGATAAAGATCCCTCCCTGCTCAAAGGCCGTCGTCTGTCATTTTGGCTTGTTAACGTCGTTACGGTAACGTCAATATTGAACGCTCATACTAGGAATGTTTCGGGCGCACACAATTTAAATGCAAAGTTAGCGTTCAATAAATTCTCAGGATATTGAACGTTAACATTCTCTAAATTTTACGCAGATTTTATAATAGACTATTTATTAGCTATATAATAAGATATATTACATCATCCCTTTGCAGTTTGTATTTAACGAGCGCGTATTTATTAAATTTTATGTGATTATTAGGATATTGTAAAACATTGTGTATGTTTTCAGTGGCGGATTTATAGGGGGCGCAGCCGGCGCCCCCCCCCCCCCCCCCTTAAAATTTTCAAATTTAAGGTAAATCACGGTATCTTGTTTCGGAAAATGTACTAAACGATAAAAGATGCAATAATTTCTTCCACTCCCGGATATATAAATGACAAAATCTTTTGATTTCTTGAATTACTTTATTGGAAGAACTTAATTTTTTCAAAAAAAACCCCTTAAAATTTGGGTCATTTTATTAATTTCACCTTATTAAAATCATAGAAAATAGTACAAATGACTTAATAGGAGAAATACTTTAAGCCCCATAAAATCTGCAAAACCCAGGAGATGCCTCATAAAGTGGCGCCCCCGTAACCGCCCCTTGTTTTCATCTAACTTTGAAATTACATTCGCTTTGTAATGTAAGTCTCAAGATCGTTGTGGTTAACTTCTATACTACAATGCTGGAAAACAAACTCTTAAGGATAGGAAATAATACGAAGAGAAGAGCGAGTTTATCTCGAGTGTCCTGTCTTATGCCCTTCCTGTAGTAAAGCTATAGTTTTTGTGAAAGTGTTAAAATCAAGATTGAAAATATAATGTCCTTACATATATGTGTAATATCTTGTAAATCCATTAGGTACCAGAAATATTCGATACATATGTACATGAATTTTTCAATCCCATGGGGACCCAGGTTAGAATAGATCCTCAGTACCCCTTGCTTGAGGCGACTAAATGGGGCTGTCCTGGGGTCTCGTGTCACAGCAGGTATGGCACGATAAAGATCCCTCCTTGCTCAAAGGCCGGAGGCGCCGAGCATAGGCCTAAATTTTGAAGCCCTTCACCGGCAATAGTGACGTCTCGATACAAATGTATGAGTGAAAGATTCCGGAGAGGGATGTTAAACAATATCCAATCAATCAATCAAACTTCGCAGCATTTGAATAAAAGAGATGTATTTCACATAGAGTGTTTTAATAAACTGTGATACAATACTAATGATACTGTACTGACCTTTTTATGAGTTTTACAATCATGTACATTATCATTTAGCTATTGCCAACAGACTGACGTTACCGGGTGGATTGGTTCTGAAGGAGTTAGACATGTATGTGACACAGGAACAGTTTAATGCACTGAATTCTAACAGGTCAGTAATCCAATGAGAACGCTTCTCTCAGATTGTTTTCTGTTATCATGAAATGTGTTTTTATTTAGTATAATTTTTTTAGTGTTCTTGAAATTACGCTCCACGGGTATTTGATGTGGCCTGCAGGGATAGTAATATGTTCCTATGACAGCACATTCTTATGAGGACATGGACACAATTTGAATTGAACGGAAATTTTTCAAATTTTAATTCCCCATTTTTAAGATTTTCAATGCTTATCTGAGGTATTTCTAATAGTTAACCAAAATTTGAATGCCAGCTGTTGAGTTACAAGTGAGATTCAATATTCGCAATTCTTTGATATGTAAACAAGGCTCGTGCCATGCTTTCTGTTTACATATACATGTACATTTACATGTATATTGCTTGATTAAAAAAAAATCATGTTTAAAGTGAAATGAGATGTGACAAAGACTAGAAACTGTTTAATTGTGCTTAGAATTAACATCTGATTTGAATAAAAAAAATCTGCTTTAAGCGAAACCTTTACTAGTATTTTTAACCTTTGCTTAAAAAAATGATACGAGCCTTGTTTACATCACAAAGAATTTTGCTCTCTGTATCTCTCTTCTAACTCGACAACTGACATTCAAATTTTTGCTGACCATTAGAATTACGTTAGTTAAGAACATTAATAATGGAAAAATAAAATAAATGTTTCAGTTCAAATCGTGTCCACGCCCCTTTGATTGATTGATATATGGCTCATACTTTATTCTGTGGCATACTGAAGGTGTCCATGATAAACGGACTTTCTTCACCGCCGATGTAGAAAATGTAAATTATTCTTTATTATTGATTTTTATGATTTCATGACTCCGAGACAGTTACCACAAACAACCTTTGATGCTGCTTGGGTTTGTAATAAGTGATACAACGCAGCTATATGATAATAGTAAAAATTAATGTAAACGTTCCGGGCGGAAGAAATGTAAAACTTATACGGTACCAATTTTGATGCACCAGATGCGCATTTCGACAAATAATGTCTCTTCAGTGATGCTCAACCGAAATGTTTGAAATCCGAAATAACTATGAAGTTTTAGAGCTAAATAGAGCCAAAAACAGCGTGCCAAAAAAGTGGAGCCAAATTCGTCCAAGGATAAGAGCTATGCATGAGGGAGATAATCCCTAATTTTGAAATGAATTTCTAAATTTTATAACAGCAATTAAATATACATCCGTATTTTCAAGCTAGTAACGAATTACTTAGCTACTGGGGTGTAGAGACCCTCGGGAACTAACAGTCCACCAGCAGAGGCCTCGACCCAGAAAATAATGTCAACGGTTAATGATACAATTTTATCATTGAAAGGGGATTATTAACTGTTGTTATTACATATTTTGATATTTTCCCTATAGATTCTATGGAAAATATTGAGCTTTGACAAACCCCGCACTGCAAATTGATGGGAACTATTTTCACTCAACGGTGACCTGCTTACATAACTCGATCATTGTAACGCCATATTTGTTTACAAATAATAATGAACTTGAACACTTCGCCTTTAAACGAATGTGCTCTTCTAGAAATAGATGTTCATAGAATAAATAAATAATAAAAAAGTTATTGACGGAGTACTGGGATGTATGCCAGCCTTCGGTCGTGGGGCGGAAGAATACCTCGTAAGCCCGATCCGCTTTATGGGCATAATAACATCAAGCGAGCATATTTCCCGATAATCTGTTAGTAACTTGATAGAATTTAAACCATTGCTGTTATGATTTAAAGCAATAAGCGTGGATTCTGCAGCGTATAATGTATTCTTCTATTTAGGAGTGCTGTGTCGTTAGCGGTTACATACACTACATGGATATAATTTTGATTTTTACAAATTGTATTTGAACTGTTTCTATAGAATATTATAGAAACTTTGATTTATGAACCTAGCGCGCATGCTTCTTACACACTTTGATTTATGAACCTAGCGCGCATACTTCTTACACACTTTGATTTATGAACCTAGCGCGCATACATGTACTTCTTACACACTTTAATACACTTGAACGAACATTTCGACGAATCAATTTTTTAAAACGTTTTACTGAGAAGAATATTCAGATATACGTAGATATGATATTGCAATGACCTGTCTGCTTTTCTTCACACGGTCACGTGAACTAGTACCAGGTATATAAGATAATCTATTTATATGTTTACATTTTCTAGCAAAAGAAAGCGACGAAAGGCTGTGCGAAATCCTGTGTCGTACTGGGATGGTGGGAGGGTACCATACAGGTTCACACCTGGACATTTTGGTACGAAAGAGAGAAGTAGAAAGATGAAGAAAGAGAGAGAGAGAGAGAGATCATGTAGCTCACTTGTGCATAATTCTCAAGTGAGCCTTTTTCATTGAAATTCAAGTCGTCTGGCGTCATTCTGTACACTCTCTGATATTTTCAAATTCTCAAGAAACACGAGGCTGATGTCATTTTTGGATGAAAATGAAGGGGATTCGAATTCGTCCACATGATGGAACAGGATTCCTTGCAAGGAAATACGATTAAGAAGTAGTCAAAGTAGGATGGGTGGTTTAAATATTTATCTCAAGAAGCAATGAAACAAAACTGACAAAATCACATGCAATGTTCACGAGCTCCGCAGTCCTGTGGAACCACAATGAAGGTTCCAAGTTTTATATGAGGATAGGAAGGAAATTTCTGTAAAAAGAATTCTCAAAATTACAGTGTTGATATCATGCAAGGGTACACTATTTCAATTTGATTTATTTTTATTTATTCCCCACATTATGTACTTTCTTCATGTTTGTTGACACCTTGGGTCAAGCGGGGTCAAAAAGGGTGTGCAATGTTTACATAGTAATAAATACATGTAGGAAAAATCTTCTCCAGAACGTCAAGGTTACCATTCTCACATAAATATGGAAATGTCATCATTTGGTGTAGATTCAAATTTGTTCACAACTTGCGGTTTGGACATGGCCATAAGAGTGGTTTAAAATTTTACGCAAGTCATAACAAGCATCTTTTAAAAATCTTCTTCTTTTAAAGAATGTAGATGGGGTTTATGAAATGGATATGGAAATATTCTCAAGTTTTATATTGTAGACACGGCAATATCTATTCTGTATATAATAACATTTATGGAGAAACGTTTTCCTTATATTATTTATATTAGTTAGTACCCGTATTGTACCTCTGAACATTAAACCCCGTCGGGAACCCCTATTCAACATTAGCACAATTTGTATCTGAACCAATGAAAACTTGTGTATAAATCACGTGTCTACTTCTGTTAGAAAGTTTTGACTGTTTGGACTTGTAGAAAGCGTGTTGAAATTTGAGAAATCCAGTAGTAACAGTCAAAACTTTCTAACAGAAGTAGACACGTGATCTATACACAAGTTTTCATTGGTTCAGATACAAACTGTGCTAATGTTGAAAAGGGGTTCCCGACGGGGATTAATGTTCAGAGGTACAATACGGGTACTAACTAATATAAATGATATAAGGAAAACGTTTCGCCATAAATGTTATTATATACATAATAGATATTTTATGTCTCATACTATTTCCTTTTCAAGATGACAGCTCACCGAAGCTTGTTTTTGCTTTAAAAATCAACACTGTAAAACTGTATGAGAATGAAATATGTCATTTATTTTAGACAACAAATGACGAAGATAAAGGTTCATACAAAAAAGGGGGGAAATCAGCGATCCACGAACACTGTCATAATCTTGCACAATATGTCAACCCATCATTTCTGATTTCCCCCATATAGATAATTTCACAAATAAATATGGTACTGACCAGTTCAAACAGGGGAAAATCAGTAGATACATACAATGTAATTACATAGGATTTCAACACATCTGTCCTGATTTTTCCCCATACATGATTATCACAAATAACAAACAATGACTAGTTAAAATACAGACCTTGGAAACTTGTTCCAAAGTGTACAACAAGCAAAAAGATGGCGAACAAAAAGGGCCAAAGATATGATTAACAAATCTTTATCTTCGTCATTTGTTGTCTAAAATAAATGACATATTTCATTCTCATACAGTTTTACAGTGTTGATTTTTAAAGCGAAAACAAGCTTCCGTGAGCTGTCCTCTTGAAAAGGAAATAGTTTGAGACATAAAATACATTTGACTAAATGATGTAATGAGAATTTAGGGTATCACTTGGGGTGGGTGGGTGATACTGCTGAGGTGAGCGATATTGCGTATGGGTCTTTTGCTGTTTATACTGTAGTATTGGTATTAGAATATTCAGTATATTTGTACTTTATAATGGTAGGTAAAATCATCGTGTGCCTATAGAACACTTGCAGAATCCAGAACTGGGAGTAATTGTAACATACTAAATCTAAATTACAGATGATGGTGATCAATATTTCGTGAAAGTTGCTATGAGAGAACTCGAAAAATACACCTGTCTTCGATTTAAAGAAAGAACCACGGAAACTGACTATGTGGACATGATGGATTCACAAGGGTAAACTATCATTTCATTTTATCTAATAATGCTCTCAGTTCTTGAAAGCATCATTGTATCTATCAACTGTTATAGCAACATCCTTATGCGGTTTCATAGTGCTTACAAAAACACACAGTTAGTTCACGGATATATTTTGTTCTCTATATGCATTCACAGTTTTTACATTACACATTATTTCCTGGATTAGCCGTCTATAACAACGTATTATACCTATAAGCAGTTAACATATACAAGATATTATACCTACTTCCTACAAACTGTTTATCTACATCTAAATATATGTTCTATGCAGTCAACACATACAACGTTTGATACCCCTGTCCTGTCAACAAAAGAAGCAACATCAATGTTTTACGAAGGCTGTACAAAAAGTTTGCAAACGCTGTAAATTACGATGACTGCGTGTTTGAAATTGTGGATTTCATTTTATATAAATTCTAACAATCGATGACAAGTACTGAAAAACATCATGCATATCTTTTGCAAAATGAGAAAAGAGAAGAACCAAGAAACTTGTCGGTGTATTGTGTATTTTAGCTCAGTAGGATCTGAGATTCGCTGACCACGCATATTTCTTACGAGGAAATAAGGCAAGCATAGGTGTGATATTCGGACTACAATCTACCCACACTTATACAAAAAAGTACATGTATGCAAAATGTTATTGGCTTCGCTTGTAATGCGATCTCATCGGAATTTACGTCACACTAAACACTAAAGGTGACACTAAACACCGATTGATTAATGGAAGTACGTGACACAAGTAATCTCATATGATCCCTCAGTATGTTTCATTTGATGGAATTCTGATTCAATGTCAAGTAGAATGATGTTTTTGTTCGTTCAATGAAAGGTGAAGATAACGAACATTGATCAATCTCATAACTCCTATAAGCAATACAAAATAGCGAGTTGGGCAAACACGGACCCCTGGACACACCAGAGGTGGGATCAGGTGCTTAGGAGGAGTAAGCATCCCCTGTTGACCGGTCACACCCGCCGTGAGCTCTATTTCTTGATCAGGCAAACGGAGTTATCCGTAGTCAAAATCAGTGTGCCAAGAACGGCCTAACAATCGGTATGAAACACGTCAGAGAGCATTTGATCCAATGATAGGTTGTATTGGCAAACTAGATCGTTATAACGACCATAGAATTTGCCAAATGCTGATTTTAAACGAGTCTGTTGGAACCCCTGCACCATGTGTTGGTTGTGGAACCCCTGAATCATGTGTTGTTTGTGGAACCTCTGCACCATGTGTGGTTTGTGGAACCCCTGCATCATGTGTTGTTTGGCCATTTCTGAACATGATACTCCATCTCTTTTCATATAAAAGTGATAATTGTATGCTGTAATACCACATGTACATTACAGAAGTGAAATTAAAACACTTGAAATAAATGATTTGAATGAATATATTTATTGCATTTGATACCATTGACAGATGTTGGTCTCGACTGGGTAAAGAAGGCGGAAGGCAGGAGCTAAGCTTAGATAGAAATGGATGTCGCTTTGTAAGTTCATTTCTACAGATGTTAATTTGGTAATTCTGATCTATCTGAATAAATTGTCACAAAAACATACTTGGGAGAGCGCTCATTTCGTAAGCGAGATGACGTGGATTCCATTTTGAGGCGTTACATATTCTGTTAGATAGGTAGCGGTTTCCCTTTACAAAGCTCTCCGTATTAGAGAACCTAGCATAGGTCTAAATGACGACTTAAAATTCAGTCAATATTTGATTTCTCCGAAATTCAGGACTTTTCACGTTTAAATAGCAAGATATTTTTGGAGAACTGATTCCTCCTTTGGAATATGATGCCAAAAATTTTGTGATATTTACTGTTAATTCTTTAAAATATCATGAACATTTACAAATAATTGGCCACATACGTTGATCTAAATCCTAGTTATGTATTTGGAACATTAAGATATAATAATATACATGTACATGTATGTCAATCAAATCATGATTGACACATTTGGTCCATACTTTCTGAAGACAAATTCGTGTAGAAAAATGATTATTTCTTATGAATTTCTAAGAACATGCTGGGAATATTATGTGTTTGTGATGTCGTATCGGAGCATTTCAGGGCTAAAATGATGATTAGTTTTGTATATCTTACCTATTTACATGTACCAACAATTAATGCAAATGATTATTTTTGTAGTTTCAAATCAGACTAGTCATGTGATTCCTACATGTGTAGATTTATCTAGATATTTGAATTATCAAATACAGAAAGGACTGTACCTACATGAAATTGGGCATGCCGTAGGATTAATTCACGAACAGAATCGACCAGATCGAGACGGATACATTCGAATTAATGAACAGAACATCCAGCCGGGCCTAAAAGATCAGTTTAACAAGTACCCGGTCTCGTACATCAATACGTATGCAATACCTTACGATTTCCCGTCTGTCATGCACTATGGAGTTACAGTAAGTTATCTACGGGTTATTTCATTGTATAATCAAATAATATGCCAGCAGTCCATGTACAGAAAAATAGAAAAATGAAAACTGCATAATTTTATGACTCGAATCCTCTTTTTTTCTTTCTCCGTTTTACTGATTAACTCTACAATGGCTGCTAGATGAGTGGAAAATGAAGGGGTTATACATCGTGTGGGTTGCTGGGTTGGCGTAGTAAATATTGAAAAGGTCATTATAAGACATAGTTATTATCATCGTCATAGGAATAAGGACCCGTTTGAGTCTTGACGTGTTTATTTAATTCATTTAGAATATTCCAGTTGCAAAATCCGACCTGCATGTTTCAAATTATTTTACATATACTGTAATAATAAACGTTTCCCCCAGAAAAAAATACTCGAAATAAAAGACACCACAGAGTTGTCAACTTCTGCTTCATACTTAGATATTTTTTTGTGAATTAAGTGAAAAACTCCTGCAAATTGATCTTAATCATAATCATTAAAATAATTTGAGTTATTACGAGAGAGGCTGGATATTTCATAATCAATGGATATCATGTTCTTACAAAACCAAAAGTTCAATGTATAAAAATGTTTGGTGATTCTAAATTCTACGTTTTTTCTGCTTTTAGGCTTTTAGTAGAGATGGTAGGAGTCAAACAATCTCTGCTTTACCAGCGTACAAGGACAAGGAAGCAGAAATAGGCAGAGTTTATCAGAAGGAGCTGTCCTTTGGGGATGTACGGGTTTTGAACGCCATGTACAGATGCAGTGAGTTTTCATAAATTCTTTAGAGAGAAATAATATAAATTTATTTTCCAACACTAATGTATGATAGATATCTCTGAAACTTTTGTCTCAGATAAGAATTTTCAAAGACAGAATGCATGCAGAAAATGTGGTTTTATCATTATAGATTTTAAAGTTTGTTCTTCAATTCATAGATGATCATTGTGATGACAGTGTTAGATGTGATGGGGGATTCTTGGATCAGAATTGTGAATGCATCTGCCCTGACGGAACATCTGACTGCATGATAGGAAAAACAAAGTTAAATCCAGGTAACTTCTACAAAATTCCAAACACATCCAACATTGGCAATAGGGGATTTTCGAGTTCTTCCATGTCCGTGTTTATTCTGCATTTAGTCACTATGACGTCATAGTTTTTTAGGCATGGTCATATCCGGTTTATCGTAGTTAACGTAAATACACAAAGTCTTGTGTAAGTGTATATACATGTAGGGCCTACAACCTATTGAAATGGACGTTGATTCTATGCAAGTATAATCGAACTAAAGAAATTTTTGTAATAGATAAGTGTTTCTTGTTCCTTTTACCGTAAAAGTAATATACAAAGGCTATGTAAGCTTGCGATTGGGCTCCATTCGAATGAAGGGCGACTTCAGCATTGCAAACCCGATAATGGATATATCGGTACTTCTGAGGCATGCATGTGGGAGGGGGGATGGTCCCCATTTTAACAACCATAACTTTCTATTATTTATACATACAAATAAAGATATATTTCGTGACACAACCACCAAGCCCCCCCCCCCCTCCGATAAAGAACCCTCACTGCTACGGCCCTGAGTGCTAAGCATGGGTCTAAATTTGCGGTACTTAACCTAAAGCTGTTGGTGTCTTAAAATGAGAAATGAGTGAAAACTCCTCGACGAGTCGTAAAAACAATCAATCATTCAACACACACCCCCTCCTGAATTTTAAAAGGTGTGAAAAAATATATATTGAGGTATAATAAGTCGTATGTCACTACTTAACCTTCATCCATGCATTTCAAATTTGAAAGATTTTAAATATTAGTCAAAAGAACATGTTAGGATTTGTTTGTTTTGATATATTTATTTATTTATTTTTGTAAAGAATTTTAGACAAAGTAGTGTGAAGGCATCTTCTCTGACTACCCGCCCTCCCCCCTTCTCTGAAAAACTATGCTACGTGCCTGTTTTCCCCTCTTGTGTAAATCCGTATTACATCCCTCTGCCACACACCAATGGCACTGGTACTTAAATTCGGGGTATCAAAACCACTGAGTAAAATAAATGAACGAACTCGTCTGCACGTCTGATTGTAAGCTAAACCGGAAGAAAGCATGCCTAAAAAAATCGCCAAATCACGTGACTTAGGTAGATTCTAAAACACAAAATACCCACGGAACGGAAGAACTCGAAAATCCCCTATTGTGTTACTAGAATAATGACACGACTATATGGACGTATATGTACAGTCCCCATATCATTATTGTTTTCAACTCAATTGAAATAGCCAGAAATTGAAGTTGTTGCCATTTGAAATGCTTTTATTTGCATATACATATTCAAAAGATTGATGGATTGGGACACACTAATGAAATCTAAATAGGAGATGTTTACGTGTGTCAAACTGCCAATCATTTACGACGCGTGATGTACTCCGTCAGGTAGCTACCACGCACGGGGAGCAGGGAAACTGTAATTGCTTTGAGTTTGGAATCTTACATGTAATACATGTAAAGCTTAAAATCTAAAAGAAAAGTTATTACCAATATTTTTAATGTGATAGCTGTAGTATTACCGATGTATGTCAACATATACAAGGTATGCCACATCCTGAAAAACGATAGGCTGTCCGTTAATTTGTTGCGATATTTATTGTAGATTGGAAAATAATGTATATATGAAAAAGAAATCGAAATTGATTAAGTTATGCAATCTACATACATGTACAGTCGTGTAAAAATCCGCTAAATGATGAGCTCGCGTTCTAAACTGAAAATGTAAATTCCTAAAATTATGACTTAACGAAATTATAGTTCACTTCCAATACATGTACATCCAGATCGCAAAAAACTAGTCATGTCATAGCTGAATACTAGAGTTTTCTCATTTCGACATTACTTTAAAGGTTGTCGAAATTCAGAAGATGATTGGAAATGCAATGTTTGGGCAAAACAAGGTGAATGTAGAAGAAGATCAGAATGGATGAATACTAATTGCGCACGCGCATGTGGATCGTGTGGAAACTCTCAAAATGTTAGACAAGGTATGTCAAGAGGAATTAACTACATGTAGATCAGTGTATGTCAGACTTTCTTTTAAAACATGGTGCAGCTTTTACACAAGCGGTCTCTCTGTTATGTCGTTATTAGAAAGTGAAGTTATCGAACAGTGATAAATCCCTTAAATCTTATAAAAGAAAACGAAACCTAGAGTAAGACAAACACGGGCCCCTGAATACACCAGAGGTGGAATAAAGTGTCAATCAGGACTAAGTGCCCCCTGATGATCGATCACACTGACTCTGAACCCTAGATCTTGATCAGGTAACGGGGTAATTCGTAGGTATATAAAGAAAGAGTAGTATTGGGCTTAATGACAGGTTATATTTCCAAATAAGATCATTATAACGACCATAGAATTAGCAAAATTGTGCAAATCTCTGTAACACCAACTTACTTGTTAGTAGCCTGCCTTCATGTATATCAAAATTGATTATATGCAGAGCATGTTCTTGCATATCGAATCAGTTGAGAAATATAACCACAATATACTGACGAATATGATATGATGTTACATAAATATTGACAGTTGACGATGTATAAGCAGAAGTGATCCCTTTTAAGAGGTCAAAGAAGTGCAAATATCGTTGCAGTTACACATTTTCTTCATATTTTGTTATTTGATTTGTAAATAATGTGCATTTAATAGTGTAAAGTAAATTACTTGTAAAACGTATTTTTCGTCTTAGTTCGTAAAGTCGTTTCCAGAATTCACAACTTTACATAAGGTAACATTATGTTAGATTAATATATGAAACAAGAACGAAAAACTGATTCTCTCTCTATCCCTCTGAATCCGCCACTCTTACGGTACAATTGGTGTAAAACTTCACTTCATTTTTTGCATCATTTATCAAAAAATCTTATTCATGTATTGAGATGAACAAAGGAAGATAACGAACAGTGATAAGTCTCACGAATCCTATACAGTAAACAAAATTAAGAGAAGGGTAAACACGGACATACCAAATATGGGATCAGGTGCTTAGGAGGAGTACACATCTCCTATTGACCGGTAACATCCGCCTTGAGCTCTATATCTTGATCAGGTAAATGGAGTAGTCCGTAGTCAAACTCAGTATGTAAAGAACGGCTTAACAATTGGTATGAAACACGTCATTCGACCGAGTGATAGATTACATCATTACAACGACCATAGAAATCTAAATTCAAAATGAGAATATCCAGTTCGAGGCATGATAGAATATAAATTCACATTATGCCATCCTAAGTATTATTTGTTATTTTAAAGATTATCTTCCTTCTCTTGCAATTCAGATTATTTCGAAATTTTTAAAAAATACTTGCGTGCAAAAATCCTTTCAAAATAAAACTATTTCAGACCAGGAGAACGTTTGTGAAAACGTCTATGACGACGATACCTGCAATGAGTGGCGAGATAACGGCGACTGTGTGGTCGCAGAGGACTGGATGAGACAGAACTGTAAAATGTCCTGTAACTACTGCAGCAAATCCAATCCTAGACCAAACAGTAAGTCAATCGTATAGAAAAGCAAACCTTATATATGTGTGCATTTACTTGATTGCATAAAAAAGTTCATCGGGAGTAACATTTTACATGAAACCTCCAGTTCCAATTAAGGGGTCAGTAAAATTTATCATAATCATTCGCAGTAAGCTAAAAACAAAGAAATACTTGCAACCATATTTTGTCTGAAAACTATTTTTACCATATCTATTTCTTCGTCTATTTTCAAACAAACTTAATATTCTCGTTTCAAATAGATGCTAAATCGATTAAAGGAAGGACTAATCCTGTTTAAGTGAGTTTAAAGAGAAATCTTCAGAAGACCCAGCTCGTCTGAACTGACAAAAGTTACACGAATTTAAAACGCTCCTCACATATATACTTTAAAACACGCTTATAACGAAGTGTAAAGGACAAACACCTTTGCTTAATTCGTTATATCCAATAAGTGTATAAGATGTTTTAGAATTACAGGAACTGAAAATCAAAATTCACAGATTATATATACACACCTTAGTATGAACCAATTAATCCATTATAAAAACTCAAGCAGTTTACGATATAAAAATGGAATAGGTAGTACTTTTAAACTTCAATCAAAAGTGTAAAAACGTTGATGGCAAAATTCTGCTTATTTTCAAACATTTGGTGAGAAAGCTTAAAATGTCCTACTACTGCGTTCTGTTTCGCTAAACATTGAGGGGCACTTATAGGAAAATTTGTAACACAATGATATTGAGGTGCTTGAAGGAAATACTAATTAATGTACAAAATTCAGAATATATAACAATTTAATGTTCCATTAAATATTTATTGATGTTATAACGTTAAATACGCATCCATAAAATGGGATATTTAAACACTTCCTGAGAACAATATCTAGCATTATCAAAATAGTATGTACATTGTGTAAGTCTGCCCAAGATCAATTCCTTAATGTACGAAAATATCAGTAAAACCTATAATATATCATTTACATCAGCAAGTGCAGAGATAGTTAGATGGGCATTGTGATCAAATTCCTGCCTTTTAATATTAAGGCATATACACGAACTGTTTGAATTTCTGTCCATGGTGTATCTCCCAAATTTTATTTGAACAAATAAGTACAGTGTACAAATATTTTGATATAGCTAACTGCATGAACGCTTATTCGGACGACACCAAGTGCAGAGGCTGGGCTTTAGAAGGTGAATGTGTCATCAACCCTGCGTGGATGCCAATTAACTGTGCAAGTGACTGTCATTCATGCAAAAACAATGGAAGTATACCAGACGAGGGCACGAAAACCACACGTACACCAACACAGACGAGACCGCCTGTAGTTACCACCCCACCGCCAACCACTCCTCCTCCAGGTAAGTCGTCATTCCCAGAGTGTTCTAATGTATATTTAGTCACTGGATAATCTTTTAATAATTTTACCTGTATATATATATTTATTTGAAAATCAGATATTGCAGTTTGGGAGGGATTGCCATTTTCAGAATATGTTTCTATCATAGATTCATGTGAAGACAGATACCCTACATCAGGTTGTCAGCGCTTCCAGAGCAGATGGAATTACTGCACCATATATAAGATGTGGATGGATGCCAATTGTATGAAAACATGCGAGCTTTGCAGCGGGGGAAAAAGAGAAAAAGGTTAACAATTTTCGACTGTTGAAAGAATTTATTTGACAAATATTTCTATCAGGTTATCGTAATCTAATTTGATGATATTATTATTCTAATTAAATAATATAAGTTAAGATCCTTTGAAAAAGTATAACTTGCATAAACTCCAATGTTCGTCCTTTAAAATAAAAGTTCACGTTTAGGGCGTCTGCAATCGCTGCAAATGGTTCAGCAACATGCACCTTACAGAACTTCCAGTAGAGTCCCTTAATTCTGCAAACCTGAAACAATATTTACCCAAATTATTTCCATGTTATTATGTCATAAAAGAAAAGCTACGAATATTGTAAGAGATAGTTGATCCTAATAACCCTCAAAGACTTTGGCACTACTCGATTTATAATCGTGCACGTATGAGAAGACAATGACATCTAGTGGGAATGAAATTTTTGAATTTATTTTCTTTGTCAGATAATTGTAAATAATAACTGTTCAATAAAAATAACATACCAATGAAACAAAGTCATATTTGGTTTGTGCCGCAGTATAGAATCAATATATTGTATGTTACATGTAACTCAGGACTTCGAAAGCCAAGAAGGCTCAGTAATTTCAAAATTCGAAATATGGAAATCGAAATTTAAAATCCAAATTAACCAATCAAAATATAGGTCACCACATTTATTGTTTAAGGTATTCAATGTGTGAGAAAAGGAAAATGAACAATTTTGAAGGATTTAAATCAACAAAATTGTTATTGTTAAATAATGATAAAAGTGAAGTACATGAAATTCACGTGACTGGTAAATGATTAGAAGTTGACCTTTAGGCTTTTTATACTTCTTCTTTAAAAAAGAGTTAATATATGTCCTTTGTAAAAGTAAGGAAAATCTAAATATGTGTAGTAAATGATTTATTTTATTTCATATTTTCATTTTAAAAAAGATAATGTATGTAACTTTCTACCAAAAGATTTGTATGAAAATATATTTTGTTTATAAAATATTTGAATAGAACACTTTTCTTTAATGTTAAATTCTAGGTGAGATAAATCAAGCAGTAAAGAAGATTTTGAAAATTGCTATGGTGGATTATTTCTATTTGATGAACCCCTCAAATTGATAGCATAATTACAAAGATCCCACCATCCATTTACTAAATATGAAATATAGTCGTTATACATTCTTAGTTTCTTTATTTACGTTATGCATACGTCCACAGTAGATTTTAGGGATGTGGTGCACCTTTTATGTCTTGTTTTCAACAATGTTTTTTAACTAATCAAAGAGTTATCGACAGCGTTTGGCTTATTTTTCTAATATGTTTATCAAACAACGAAACATTTTAACTATATTATGTTTTGATGTATGCTTAGCAGCTCTAAAACTTCATAGTTATTTCGGATTTCAAACATTTCGGTTGAGCATCACTGAAGAGACATTATTTGTCGAAGTGCGCATCTGGTGCATCAAAATTGGCACCGTATAAGTTTTACATGCAGACAGGCCCATAGAAAGCGGGAGTGGGACTGAAAAGTTGGTCCAGCTCGGACTGGCTTAACTCTTATGCTTTATGTGAACCAGATCAAATATTGACGAACACACCTCTAATATACCTTAAATTGAAATGGTATATGATGCATATTAACCGATGGTGCTCCTCTAACAATTGATTCTGGTTTGATTTTTTTCTTCAGTTGACTAAAGTTTTTTTAACTGATCAATTGGTTAGATACTTGTGAACTCCAGCCGCTAGGGGTCCAGCGGCGACACTTTTATTATATGTAACGCACTTATATATATGAAAACAATGGAGGGAATTTGTTTGAACCATGATGAATATTTCTCTCCGATCTATGTTGTCTCTGATTTACTTTTTAAAAATGTTTCAGGAAGTTTAACTACCTTTGTCATTATCACAAAACATCAATTTATCCATGTTTAAATACATCTTATCTCACTGAATCATATACATGTGTACATTATAAATCAGTGGAATAAAATATTTTTTAAAACGTGGATATAATGAACAGTATACAGAAATACTGTAACAGGAAGAGATGGCGAAAGCTAATTGAAAACATCCACATTAATGATAATTACACCGCTATATTATTTGCAGAACTGGATTCGTGCAAAGACGAGAATCGATATTGTCCAGACTGGGCTCGACGTGGTGACTGTGTCTTCAATCCATCCTACATGTTATCCAACTGTAAGAAGTCTTGTCGAGTGTGTACATCAGGTAAGCAGGGACATTCACTGCGGGCTCTGTTATCATGCAGTCAGAATAAACCACGCCCACTCAGTATGACAATCAGAATAAACCACACCTACTCAGTATGACAATCAGAATAAACCACACCTACTCAGTATGACAATCAGAATAAACCACTCCCACTCAGTATGGTCAAACTTTAATAGTAAGTTGAGTAATGCTGAGGTATAAAACCTGAGACGATACAGAAAACCCGCTTGGTAAAACACTGTGAACGATGCAGTTTTTTTTATATCCAAGTTACGGACGTCAATGAAAACACTCTAGGTTTCTGCGTTTAGTCAATAGACAAAAAAACTTTTGTCACCAAAATTGTGTTTCCTTGTCAATTTGAGATTATTTTGCACGTAAATGCCTGGATTTATTGGATTCTAAATATTCATTTGTTTGGAAACAAACTAATGACATCATCATAAAAGTTAATGTTAGGTTTCTTTTCACGGTTTTTATATCCATTCTTTATAAATATTACCGCTTTGGATTTTTATATCAAATGCAGTTTTTATCGTACGGTTTTGACGTATATTTTTTCGACAGTGAAAAATAGCGAAAAAATAATGCTGAATAGAGTAATTTACTTGTATTTCCCATGTGGAGCAACATAATTATTTCAATAGAATGGGATAGTCCATTCATCCATTGTTGAATATGATATAAAGATGTACAGCAAGTGCACTCGTAGAGACAATCAATTAACTTACATTGACTGTACAATAAAGCCAGATTTTGTATAGCGCTATAGTAGACCTATAAAGTTCAAAATAGTCAACTATTGACATCAGTCAGAGAGAATATGTTCATAAAAGATTCAAAGAAGTAGGTACAGTTTCTAAAGTCATCTGGCCCAAAATATCGATGATTTCACTTGTAGCTCAAACCCTGGCATCCAAAATTCGCTAATATGAGTTAATGAAAAAATCTGCTATGCATGGGATGTATGGGTCAAGTCACTATCATTCATGCCGAAAGATAAACAGGTTATTAAAGTTCATATGATTAATACTATAACATTAATTACTGTAAGCATCAACTACTCAAAGCAGTTTTCTAGAGATAAATGAGTCTTGTCGGGTTTCTTTTCATTACCGTCCTATATATAAATACTTTAAAAAAAAAATGTAATTAAAAACAACATGATGCTTTGTAAATTTTGCAGGACTTCGAGAGGGTTCTGATGAGCTTGTACAGCAGTTGATGGCAGAAAATGGTTCGACAAGGTCTGCAGTCAGTCAATTGTCCATTCTAATAGCGATATGTACTGTAGCAGTTCTTGTTTGAAGTGTTGGAACTGTATTAATTCAAATTTATCTAATTACATGTACATATAGATTGTCTAATCATAATAATACGTAAACATGTGTTATGTAAAAATGTTCTTGTGCCATATCTCATTTTTATTCTATACATCATTTTTTTTTTATTCATTGAATGCATCATGACGCACAGTAATGGTTGGTTTCGTTATGGACAATTTTTTTTTACTTTTTAGTCCGGTACCTTTGTCACTTTTATATTATTTTCAAACATTTTCATATAAACCCAATTTCTTTCAGAAGAGATGACTTCGGTTTATTCATGCAATTTTTTGAATTGAAATCATGTAATTTTTCAATTCCAAGAAACCTAGTGTCTTTAATCACTCATTTATTTAAATAAAAAGTAAATGAACTGAATGCAAGGTGAAGATAACGAACAGTGATCAATCTCATAACTCCTATAAGCAATACAAAATAGAGAGTTGGGCAAACACGGACCCCTGGACACACCAGAGGTGGGATCAGGAGCCTAGGAGGAGTAAACATCCCCTGTTGACCGGTCACATCCGCCGTGAGCCCTATATCCTGATCAGGTAAACGGAGTTACCCGCAGTCAAAATCAGTGTGCCAAGAACGGCTTAACAATCGGTATGAAACACGTCAGACAGCATTTGACCCAATGCGATGTTGTATTGACGAACTAGATCGTTATAACGACCATAGAATTTGCGAAATGCTGACTTCAATCGAGACTGTTGAAACCCCTGTACCATCAACTTGTTTGTCAGTTGCTTACCTCGATTTCAAAACTGACTATACGCAGAACAAGCTCTTGCATATCGAATCAGTTGAGATATATAAACACCATATGCAGGTGATAATGGATTATTGCTACATAAATATGGGAAGTTGACGATGGAGAAACTGAAATCATCCCGTTTGTCATACAGTTGAGTTGTCTGTTTGCCGATAATGTCTACTTTCAATAAAATATCTAAGTATGAAGCAGAAGTGGACGACTCTGTGGTGTCCTTTATTTCAAACTCACAGGGATATATCAAATCGACATATGAATGAAAGCTATTATTGTTAATAGACAAAATTGAAGGCCACAACGAGAGATTTTTTCTTCTCGCATAGAATTTTTTGAATAAATTCTCCTTCATATGAATATAGAAACAAGGTCAGCTAACAAAGGAGCACAATTCGTGACCATAGGAATTCCAACAGACTGTTGGAAGACCTGATCACCAAAGACCATGAAGATATTGTCAATGAGGAACTCTAGCATGTTTTTTTTTTTATTTCAACTTCAGAGTACTTGTGCGTGAAATCAGAGTGGTGTTTAACAAAGTAGGTTTTCGAATGACTGATCACTAGATATGAATATTTCCGTTTTTGTTGAAGAAGCAACTGTCTATGATGTCAAAAAGACTAGTCTTTAATTTATCGTGAGGAGTGGTCGTGTATAGTGTTGAAAAGTCATAGGTTTTAATGTTGTTGATTTGGGGAAAATTCTGCGATTTCAAGTTTACTAAAAGTTCTTTAGAACTTTTTTAGAATCCACATTTAATTAACACCACTTCTGGCATACGTAGTCGCACAGTAAGTTTGAAGTTTCTCCTTCACAGCTGTTAATATTTTCGTGAGGAGCAAAGATAGGGGCTTGGTAGAGCACTTACTGGATCCAGCAATGTATCTTTGTTTGTAAGGGTTTTTATGTAGTTTAGGAATCCAGCATAGGTACGGTAACTCATATGCATTCCACCTATCGACTGGGATATTAAATGTTTCTAAAACTGAATAATTTCCATAATTGTTTTGTGTCGTTTTAGTGATAACAATTGTAACGTTATTAACGGTTGCTTGCCTTATTCAAATTTACCGTGATATGAATGAATGAAAAATGAAAAATCCTGTTTGCTTCTTTTGTTACGTGTACTACTATTCAGTTTGATTTGATCCGTTTGTTCAGATTTTGATACTCTGTAACATTTTTTCTTTTAGAAATGCTTTAAGCTTAATAAGTTAAGCTGAATAGCTTTAACAGCTGATACTGACTAGTCATAAATCCTCATAAAGAAAATCATGGTTACATCACAGTGGGTTAGTAGTATGTGGAGCTTAAAATGAATATCTTTTTTATTTTACAAAATGTAAATGTAAAGACTACATGCCCAGGTTGTTTGACTTACATGTCTGTTGGGTATACATGTTTATAGCAATAAAACCATGTGACCATTTATGTATAATCTTCTCTTCGACTATATAAGTTACAAAACCGCTTTCACTATTTGTATATTGTTATATGTAATACAAACGGTCTAGGCATTCTTTCTCGTATTAGATAAAAATTACACTTCAAAAGTGTTAGAAGTTTATTTCATTTCCACACTATAACTAAGGTTTGACAGTAAAATTGTAAAATGTATGCATCATGGGATAAATGTGCACCAATTCTAGTGTGCATTGCATTGTATTCTTTGTCTAGTATAATAATTGTATGTATCTATGTTGTTTTGAGGAATATGAGAATAAATTTGATAGTTTGTTATCAAATCCAGATGCGTTTTGTTGCAGATGATTGTACATAATGAAAAATTCGATAATTGCGATCTGTTTTTTTTTTATTCTTATGAAGTAGAGTTTATTCAAATGCTTCTGCATGAAAAGCAAAAAATCTCTTGCTGTGGCCTTCAACTCGACATTTACATGTAGGTACATGTAAATCGACGACGTTTTATCTATTAACAATAATCATTTTCATTCATTTAAACTTTGTTGTTTCATCGGGTGATGAAGGTAGCTAGCATTGCAGGAAAAAATACGTAAACCGCGGAAGCGGGTTATGCATTTCCCCCTGCAATCATTGCTACCTTCATCACCCGATGGAACAAAGAATGACATTTTATTGTTTATATTTTTATGTATTATGAAAAATATAAACTAGAATTAAGTTCTAAAATATCATCTGGTTGACCCATTTGATACGTTAAATGGAACAGTTAATGTACCCTTTGACCTTGATGACACTCCATATTTGGTAATGATTTTGCAGACAGGTGGTACTAGAAAACCGGATCGAACTAGATTACAACAGACATGTATTTACTGAATGATGAAAGCAATGTCAATTTCAAACGAAATATAAGAGAAAGGATTAAGTGAATGTAAAAATTTGTCGATATATCCCTGTGAACTCGAGATAAACGACACCACATAATATCCACATCTTCGTATTTAGATATTTTATTGAAAATAGATACATGTATTTAACGGCAAACTACATTGTAATAACTCAACTTTATGACATACGGGATGATTTCAGCTTCAATTTTCCATATTTATTGTAGTAATATTCTATTATCATCTTATCCCGTTGGCATCCGGGTTAGAATAGGTCTCCATCCAATACCACTTTGCTTATCGTAAGAGGCGACTAAATGGGGCGGTCCTTCGGGTGAGACCCAAAAACCTCCCTGCTCAAAGGCTATTGTGGTCTTATTCGAAGGATTGCCACCATTTAGTCGCTTCTTACGACAAGCAAGGGGGTGTTATACAAACATAAGTGTCATAGCTAATAGTACCTAGTAAATTTATTGTTTTCTCGTTCCGTGCTTTTAGAACAGAAACACGTGAAGTAATGACCACAGCTTTAACACTGACATATTCTAATGTAGTAGAAATTCAAATGAATTTCACACGCTCATGTATACTGTGACCCGAGCGGAGAACACCATATGTCTACAAAATGGCAGTCACTCTCTTTTATATTGACAAGCAATTTAACATTTCTCTGATCCTCATAACAAATTAAATTTCAAAAATGTAAAGGGCAAGAGTAGATTTATCAATATTTGTTTTATACGTGTTTCTCTTATTTTACTTTATTCTTTACATCTACCTCTTTGATTGTTCTACTTCGACCTGATTATTGTACTTCTTTGACTTACTTTCTCTTCGTTGACTTACATATGTAGTACTTTCTCTTCGTTGACTACCTTTCTCGTCGTTGATTTACTTTCTCTTCGTTGACTTACTTTCTCTTCGTTGACTTAAATGTACTTTCTCTTTAGTTTTTCGATTGCTTTACTTCTTCTCTCAACAACAAGTCCCTTTAATCTTATTCTTTCCTCTGCGCTCTGTATGAGCGTATAAATACCAAAACCATTCCAATGAGCCGCCACTTACAGCTGTTGTGTATTACATTACCTAACGTTATTATTACAGGTGTATATGCATACATACAATTAAGGAATTATTTAGCTGCAATCATTTTCAAACTTATCATCTGTATGCAGATTTATTCATGTCGTTCCGTCGATTAAGTTCTTCATTTGGATCACGTATTGCATCAATGATACACAATTTATAAGTATTCGTCAATCCGTAAAATTCAGGCGAATGACAACCCTCCCCCCTTAAAACTCTGACACGATTTTCATCCTTAATTCTATGCAGAAATTTTGTTACAATGAATTATATTTTCGATATGGAGTCGGCGAATCATGTTCCTATGCGTTGCAGATCAATTTGTATTATAAATTTAAACTGCATTGTTAATACCATACAAGTATAATTCTTATACAGGAATATAAATGTACCGTGTTTGTATTATTTAAATTAAGGTTTTTTCAAGTATCTACTTTTATATCAAGAAAATAGAATAGTCACACTATGAACAGGTGGTCAAGCCTTTATGATAATCACTATCTATATTTAAATTGTGCCAATTGTAAGTTCGTCAATTGGACTAAGATGTTTGTCTAACCCCTTAAAAGGACATGCAGTTTACTTTCATTAATTGAATAGGCTTATTTCTGCTCTCTAAGAGACTGTTCGTGCCCTCTGTAAGTGGAGATGACACATAGGATATTCCATCAATCGTTATACGGAGTTTATAAAACCAGATACTTTTTAACACTTGATGTTTTATAGTGCGCTACAATGGAGAAGATATCCTTGATTTTGGTAATTACTTCGTATATTTTTAATAGAACATTAGTTTCATCTAATGTACACTTGTGTTTCTGCTTAAAGATAGTTGACAGTTTATTTTCAAGATTTGTGACCGTGGATTTAGTTAAAATGTACTCACGCGATAATTCTTTTTCTGACTGACCGTGTGTTTATTATATACAGTTCTCGTAGGATGTCATTTTTTCCCCTGACTGACCGTATGTTTCATACATGTCGATACAATTCCTGTATAACGTAAATCAGAGCCAAACCAAATTCGCGTTGAAGAGATATTTTGGGATACACATTATCATTAACGACTTCGATAAATATCACCAACTTACTTGAGTTTGTTTTTCGTAATATCCGTGATATAGACATGAATGAAAAGTATTCATAAAGAGAATAGATTAAACACGTACTTCAAAGAAATACCACACTTTTACAATAAAATAAGGACTTCACGAAATTACTCATTTATCTCGTGCCTCCTTAACAACAGCTAGATGATTGATTTTACAGTGATGTTATTTGTTTGCAGGTTGTGGCTCTTTTTATTTATTGTGAGGGACAACTCGATAGGAGGACCCCTCCGAAGGATCTTACAATAGATCAAATTATGTCAAGAATGCTTGGGGGATATGGAGGTAAATTCTTACTTTGTGTTGTAAAATTCGGCTGCAATATTTTCCTCATGATAAAACACCAATTGCTCTTCTTCACTTCCTTAAGTCCCCAGTACCCCTTGCTTGTCGTAAGAGGGGACTAAATGGGGCGGTCCTCGGATGAGACCGCAAAAACCGAGGTCCCGTGTCACAGCAGGTGTGTCACGATAAAGATCCCTCCCTGCTCAAAGGCCGTCGTCTGTCATTTTGGCTTGTTAACGTCGTTACGGTAACGTCAATATTGAACGCTCATACTAGGAATGTTTCGGGCGCACACAATTTAAATGCAAAGTTAGCGTTCAATAAATTCTCAGGATATTGAACGTTAACATTCTCTAAATTTTACGCAGATTTTATAATAGACTATTTATTAGCTATATAATAAGATATATTACATCATCCCTTTGCAGTTTGTATTTAACGAGCGCGTATTTATTAAATTTTATGTGATTATTAGGATATTGTAAAACATTGTGTATGTTTTCAGTGGCGGATTTATAGGGGGCGCAGCCGGCGCCCCCCCCCCCCCCCTTAAAATTTTCAAATTTAAGGTAAATCACGGTATCTTGTTTCGGAAAATGTACTAAACGATAAAAGATGCAATAATTTCTTCCACTCCCGGATAAATAAATGACAAAATCTTTTGATTTCTTCAATTACTTTATTGGAAGAACTTAATTTTTTCCAAAAAACCCTTAAAATTTGGGTCATTTTATTAATTTCACCTTATTAAAATCATAGAAAATAGTACAAATGACTTAATAGGAGAAATGTTTTAAGCCCCATAAAATCTGCAAAACCCAGGAGCTGTCTCATAAAGTGGCGCCCACGTAACTGCAATTCCTCGATCCGCCCCTGGTTTTCATCGAACTTTGAAATTACATTTGCTTTGTAATGTAAGTCTCAAGATCGTTGTTTTTAACTTGTATACTACAATGCTGGAAAGCAAACTCTTAAAGATAGGAAATAATACGAAGAGAAGAGCGAGTTTATCCCGAGTGTCCTGTTTTCTGCCCTTCCTCAAGTAAAGCTATAGTTTTCGTGAAAGTGTAAAAATCAAGATTGAAAATATAATGTTCTTACATATATGTGTAATATCTTGTAAATCCATTAGGTACCAGAAATATTCAATACATATGTACATGAATTTTTCAATCCCATGGGGACCCAGGTTAGAATAGATCCTCAGTACCCCTTGCTTGAGGCGACTAAATGGGGCTGTCCTGGGGTCTCGTGTCACAGCAGGTATGGCACGATAAAGATCCCTCCTTGCTCAAAGGCCGGAAGCGCCGAGCATAGGCCTAAATTTTGAAGCCCTTCACCGGCAATAGTGACGTCTCGATACAAATGTATGAGTGAAAGATTCCGGAGAGGGATGTTAAACAATATACAATCAATCAAACTTCGCAGCATTTGAATAGAAGAGATGTATTTCACATAGAGTGTTTTAATAAACTGTGATACAATACTCGTGATACTGTACTGACCTTTTTATGAGTTTTACAATCATGTACATTATCATTTAGCTATTGCCAACAGACTGACGTTACCGGATGGATTGGTTCTGAAGGAGTTAGACATGTATGTGACACAGGAACAGTTTAATGCACTGAATTCTAACAGGTCAGTAATCCAATGAGAACGCTTCTCTCGGATTGTTTTTTGTTATCACGAAATGTGTTTTTATTTAGTATAATTTTTTTAGTGTTCTTGAAATTACGCTCCACGGGTATTTGATGTGGCCTGCAGGGATAGTAATATGTTCCTATGACAGCACATTCTTATGAGGACATGGACACGATTTGAATTGAACGGAAAATTTTCAAATTTTAATTCCCCAGTTTTAAGATTTTCAATGCTTATCTGAGGTATTTCTAATAGTTAATCAAAATTTGAATGTCAGCTGTTGAGTTACAAGTGAGATTCAATATTCGCAATTCTTTGATATGTAAACAAGGCTCGTGCCATGCTTTCTGTTTACATATACATGTACATTTACATATATATTGCTTGCTAAAAAAAATCATATTTAAAGTGAAATGAGATGTAACAAAGACTAGAAACTGTTTAATTGTGCTTAGAATTAACATCTGATTTGAAAAAAAAAAAAAAATCTGCTTAAAGCGAAACTTTTACTAGTATTTTTAACCTTTGCTTAAAAAATGATACGAGCCTTGTTTACATCACAAAGAATTTTGCTCTCTGTATCTCTCTTCTAACTCGACAACTGACATTCAAATTTTTGCTGACCATTAGAATTACGTTAGTTAAGAACATTAAAAATGGAAAAATAAAATAAACGTTTCAGTTCAAATCGTGTCCACGCCCCTTTGATTGATTGATATATGGCTCATACTTTATTCTGTGGCATACTGAAGGTGTCCATGATAAACGGACTTTCTTCACCGCCGATGTAGAAAATGTAAATTATTCTTTATTATTGATTTTTATGATTTCATGACTCCGAGACAGTTACCACAAACAACTTTTGATGCTGCTTGGGTTTGTAATAAGTGATACAACGCAGCTATATGATAATAGTAAAAATTAATGTAAACGTTCCGGATGGAAGAAAATAATGTCAACGGTCAATGATACAATTTTATCATTGAAGGGGGATTATTAACTGTTGTTATTACATATTTTGATATTTTCCCTATAGATTCTATGGAAAATATTGAGCTTTGACAAACGCCGCACTGAAAATTGATGGGAACTATTTTCACTCAACGGTGACCTGCTTACATAACTCGATCATTAACGCCATATTTGTTTACAAATAATAATGAACTTGAACACTTCGCCTTTAAACGAATGTGCTCTTCTAGAAATAGAAGTTCATAGAATAAATAAATAATAAAAAAGTTATTGACGGAGTACTGGGATGTATGCCAGCCTTCGGTCGTGGGGCGGAAGAAGACCTCCTAAGCCCGATCCGCTTTATGGGCGTAATAACATCAAGCGAGCATATTTCCCGATAATCTGTCAGTAACTTGATAGAATTTAAACCATTGCTGTTATGATTTAAAGCAATAAGCGTGGATTCTGCAGCGTATAATGTATTCTTCTATTTAGGAGTGCTGTGTCGTTAGCGGTTACATACACTACATGGATATAATTTTGATTTTTACAAATTGTATTTGAACTGTTTCTATAGAATATTATAGAAACTTTGATTTATGAACCTAGCGCGCATACTTCTTACACACTTTGATTTATGAACCTAGCGCGCATACTTCTTACACACTTTGATTTATGAACCTAGCGCGCATACTTCTTACACACTTTAATAAACTTGAACGAACATTTCGACGAATCAATTTTTTAAAAAGTTTTACTGAGAAGAATATTCAGATATACGTAGATATGATATTGCAATGACCTGTCTGCTTTTCTTCACACGGTCACGTGAACTAGTACCAGGTATATAAGATAATCTATTTATATGTTTACATTTTCTAGCAAAAGAAAGCGACGAAAGGCTGTGCAAAATCCTGTGTCGTACTGGGATGGTGGGATCGTACCATACAGGTTCACACCTGGACATTTTGGTACGAAAGAGAGAAGTAGAAAGATGAAGAAAGAGAGAGAGAGAGAGAGATCATGTTGCTTACTTGTGCATAATTCTCAAGTGAGCCTTTTTCATTGAAATTCAAGTCGTCTGGCGTCATTCTGTACACTCTCTGACATTTTCAAATTCTCAAGAAACACGAGGATGATGTCATTTTTGGGTGAAAATGAAGGGGATTCGAATTCGTCCACATGATGGAACAGGATTCCTTGCAAGGAAATACGATTAAGAAGTAGTCAAAGTAGGATGGGTGGTTTAAATATTGATCTCAAGAAGCAATGAAACAAAACTGACAAAATCACATGCAATGTTCACGAGCTCCGCAGTCCTGTGGAGCCACAATGTTTTATATGAGGATAGAAAGGAAATTTCTGTAAAAAGAATTCTCAAAATTACAGTGTTGATATCATGCAAGGGTACACTATTTCAATTTGATTTATTTTATTCCCCACATTATGTACTTTCTTCATGTTTGTTGACACCTTGGGTCAATCGGGGTCAAAAAGGGTGTGCAATGTTTACATAGTAATAAATACATGTAGGAAAAATCTTCTCCAGAACGTCAAGGTTACCATTCTCACATAAATATGGAAATGTCACCATTTGGTGTAGATTCAAATTTGTTCACAACTTGAGGTTTGGGCGTGGCCATAAGAGTGGTTTAAAATTTTACTCAAGTCATAACAAGCATCTTTTAAAAATCTTCTTTTAAAGAATGTAGATGAAGTTTATGAAATGGATGGAAACATTCTCAAGTTTTATATTGTAAACACGGCAATATCTATTATGTATATAATAACATTTATGGCGAAACTTTTTCCTTATATTATTTATATTAGTTAGTACCCGTATTGTACCTCTGAACATTAAACCCCGTCGGGAACCTCTATTCAACATTAGCACAGTTTGTATCTGAACCAATGAAAACTTGTGTATAAATCACGTGTCTACCTCTGTTAGAAAGTTTTGACTGTTTGGACTTGTAGAAAGCGTGTTGAAATTTGAGAAATCCAGTAGTAACAGTCAAAACTTTCTAACAGAAGTAGACACGTGATCTATACACAAGTTTTCATTGGTTCAGATACAAACTGTGCTAATGTTGAAAAGGGGTTCCCGACGGGGTTTAATGTTCAGAGGTACAATACGGGTACTAACTAATATAAATAATATAAGGAAAAGGTTTCGCCATAAATGTTATTATATACTAGTACATAATAGACATTTTATGTTTCATACTATTTTCTTTTCAAAATGACAGCTCACCGAAGCTTGTTTTTGCTTTAAAAATCAACACTGTAAAACTGTATGAGAATGAAATATGTCATTTATTTTAGACAACAAATGACGAAGATAAAGGTTCATACAAAAAAGGGGGGAAATCAGCGATCCACGAACACTGTCATAATCTTGCACAATATGTCAACCCATCATTTCTGATTTCCCCCATATAGATAATTTCACAAATAAATATGGTACTGACCAGTTCAAACAGGGGAAAATCAGTAGATACATACAATGTAATTACCTAGGATTTCAACACATCTGTCCTGATTTTTCCCCATACATGATTATCACAAATAACAAACAAAGACTAGTTAAAATACAGACCTTGGAAACTTATTCCAAAGTGTACAACAAGCAAAAAGATGGCGAACAAAAAGGGCCAAAGATATTATTAACAAATCTTTATCTTCGTCATTTGTTGTCTAAAATAAGTAACATATTTCATTCTCATACAGTTTTACAGTGTTGATTTTTAAAGCAAATACAAGCTTCGGTGAGCTGTCCTCTTGAAAAAGAAATAGTATGAGACATAAAATACATTTGACTAAATGATGTAATTAGAATTTAGGGTATCACTTGGGGTGGGTGGGTGATACTGCTGAGGTGAGCGATATTGCGTATGGGTAGTTTGCTATTCATACTGTAGTATTGGTATTAGAATATTCAGTATATTTGTACTTTATAATGGTAGGTAAAATCATCGTGTGCCTATAGAACACTTGCAGAATCCAGAACTGGAAGTAATTGTAACATACTAAATCTAAATTACAGATGATGGTGATCAATATTTCGTGAAAGTTGCTATGAGAGAACTCGAAAAATACACCTGTCTTCGATTTAAAGAAAGAACCACGGAAACTGACTATGTGGACATGATAGATTCACAAGGGTAAACTATCATTTCATTCTATCTAATAATGCTCTCAGTTCTTGAAAGCATCATTGTAACTAGATCGTTATAACGACCATATAATTTGCGAAATGCTGATTTTAAACGAGTCTGTTGGAACCTCTGCACCATGTCTTGTTTGTGGAACCCCTGCATCATGTGTTGTTTGTGGAACCTCTGCACCATGTGTTGTTTGTGGAACCCCTGCACCATGTGTTGTTTGTGGAACCCCTGCATCATGTGTTGTTTGTGGAACCCCTGCACCATGTGTGGTTTGTGGAACCCCTGCATCATGTGTTGTTTGGTCATTTCTGAGCATGATACTCCATCTCTTTTCATATAAAAGTGATAATTGTATGCTGTAATACCACATGTACATTACGGAAGTGAAATTAAAACACTTGAAATAAATGATTTGAATGAATATATTTATTGCATTTGATACCATTGACAGATGTTGGTCTCGACTGGGTAAAGAAGGCGGAAGACAGGAGCTAAGCTTAGATAGAAATGGATGTCGCTTTGTAAGTTCATTTCTACAGATGTTAATTTGGTAATTCTGATCTATCTAAATAAATTGTCACAAAAACATACTTGGGAGAGCGCTCATTTCGTAAGCGAGATGACGTGGATTCCATTTTGAGCCGTTACATATTCTGTTAGATAGGTAGCAGTTTCCCTTTACAAAGCTCTCCGTATTAGAGAACGTAGCATAGGTCTAAATGACGACTTAAAATTCAGTCAGTATTTGATTTCTCCGAAATTCAGGACTTTTCACGTTTAAATAGCAAGATATTTTCGGAGAACTTTGGAATATGATGCCAATTTTTGTTTGATATTTACTGTTAATTCTTTAAAATGTCATGAACATTTATAAATAATTGGCCACATACGTTGATCTAAATCCTAGTTATGTATTTGGAACATTAAGATATAATAATATACATGTATGTCAATCTAATCATGATTGACACATTTGGTCCATACTTTCTGAAGACAAATTAGTGTAGAAAAATTATTATTTCTTAAGGATTTCTAAGAACATGGTGGGAATATTATGTGTTTGTGATGTCGTATCGGAGCATTTCAGGGCTAAAATGATGATTAGTTTTGTATATCTTACCTATATACATGTACCAACAGTTAATGCAAATAATTATTTCTGTACTTTCAAAACAGACTAGTCATGTGATTCCTACATGTGTAGATTTATCTAGATATTTGAATTATCGAATACAGAAAGGACTGTACCTACATGAAATTGGACATGCTGTAGGATTAATTCACGAACAGAATCGACCAGATCGAGACGGATACATTCGAATTAATGAACAGAACATCCAGCCGGGCCTAAAAGATCAGTTTAACAAGTACCCGGTCTCGTACATCAATACGTATGCAATACCTTACGATTTCCCGTCTGTCATGCACTATGGAGTTACAGTAAGTTATCTACGGGTTATTTCATTGTGTAATCAAATAATATGCCAGCAGTCCATGTACAGAAAAATAGAAAAATGAAAACTGCATAATTTTATGACTCGAATCCTCTTTCTTTCCCTCTCCGTTTTACTGATTAACTCTACAATGGCTGCTAGATGAGTGGAAAATGAAGGGGTTATACATCTTGTGGGTTGCTGGGTTGGCGTAGTAAATATTGAAAAGGTCATTATAAGACATAGTTATTATCATCGTCATAGGAATAAGGACCCGTTTGAGTCTTGACGTGTTTATTTAATTCATTTAGAATATTCCAGTTGCAAAATCCGACCTGCATGTTTCAAATTATTTTACATATACTGTAATAATAAACTTTTCCCCAGAAAAAAATACTCGAAATAAAAGACACCACAGAGTTGTCAACTTCTGCTTCATACTTAGATATTTTTTTATGAATTAAGTGAAAAACTCCTGCAAATTTATCTTAATCATAATCATTAAAATAATTTGAGTTATTACGAGAGAGGCTGGATATTTCATAATCAATGGATATCATGTTCTTACAAAGCCAACAGCTTAATGTATAAAATGTTTGGAGATTCTAAATTCTACGTTTTTTATGCTTTTAGGCTTTTAGTAGAGATGGTAGGAGTCAAACAATCTCTGGTTTACCAGCGTACAAGGACAAGGAAGCAGAAATAGGCAGAGTTTATCAGAAGGAGCTGTCCTTTGGGGATGTACGGGTTTTGAACGCCATGTACAAATGCAGTGGGTTTTCATAAATTCTTTAGAGAGACATAATATAAATTTATTTTCCAACACTAATGTATGATAGATATCTCTGAAACTTTTGTCTCAGATAAGAATTTTCAAAGACAGAATGCATGCAGAAAATGTGGTTTTATCATTATAGATTTTAAAGTTTGTTCTTCAATTCATAGATGATCATTGTGATGACAGTGTTAGATGTGATGGGGGATTCTTGGATCAGAATTGTGAATGCATCTGCCCTGACGGAACATCTGACTGCACGATAGGAAAAACAAAGTTAAATTCAGGTAACTTCTATAAAATTCCAAACACATCCAACATTGGCAATTATGTTACTAGAATAATGACACGACTATATGGATGTATATGTACAGTCCTCATATCATTATTGTTTTCAACTCAGTTGAAATAACCAGAAATTGAAGTTTCCATTTGAAATGCTTTTATTTGCATATACATATTCAAAAGATTGATGGATTGGGACACACTAATGAAATCTAAATAGGAGATGTTTACGTGTGTCAAACTGCCAATCATTTACGACGCGTGATGTACTCCGTCAGGTAGCTACCACGCACGGGGAGCAGGGAAACTGTAATTGCTTTGAGTTTGGAATCTTACATGTGATACATGTAAAGCTTAAAATCTAAAAGAAAAGTTATTACCAATATTTTTAATGTGATAGCTGTAGTATTGCCGATGTATGTCAACATATACAAGGTATGCCACATCCTGAAAAACGATAGGCTGTCCGTGAATTTGTTGCGATATTTATTGTAGATTGGAAAATAATGTATATATGAAAAAGAAATCGAAATTGATTAAGTTATGCAATCTACATACATGTACAGTCGTGTAAAAATCCGCTAAATGATGAGCTCGCGTTCTAAACTGAAAATGTAAATTCCTAAAATTATGACTTAACGAAATTATAGTTCACTTCCAATACATGTACATCCAGATCGCAAAAAACTACTCATGTCATAGCTGAATACTAGAGTTTACTCATTTCGACATTACTTTAAAGGTTGTCGAAATTCAGAAGATGATTGGAAATGCAATGTTTGGGCAAAACAAGGTGAATGTAGAAGAAGATCAGAATGGATGAATGCTAATTGCGCACGCGCATGTGGATCGTGTGGAAACTCTCAAAATGTTAGACAAGGTATGTCAAGAGGAATTAACTACATGTAGATCAGTGTATGTCAGACTTTCTTTTAAAACATGGTGCAGCTTTTACACAAGCGGTCTCTCTGTTATGTCGTTATTAGAAAGTGAAGTTATCGAACAGTGATAAATCCCTTAAATCTTATAAAAGAAAACGAAACCTAGAGTAAGACAAACACGGACCCCTGAATACACCAGAGGTGGAATAAAGTGTCAATGAGGACTAAGTGCCCCCTGATGATCGGTCACACTGACTCTGAACCCTAGATCTTGATCAGGTAACGGAGTAATTCGTAGGTATATAAAGAAAGAGTAGTATTGGGCTTAATGACAGGTTATATTTCCAAATAAGATCATTATAACGACCATAGAATTAGCAAAATTGTGCAAATCTCTATAACACCAACTTACTTGTAAGTAGCCTGCCTACATGTATATCAAAATTGATTATATGCAGAGCATGTTCTTGCATATCGAATCAGTTGAGAAATATAACCACAATATACTGACGAATATGATATAATGTTACATAAATATTGGCAGTTGACGATGTATAAGCAGAAGTTATCGCTTTTAAGAGGTCAAAGAAGTGCAAATATCGTTGCAGTTACACATTTTCTTCATATTTTGTTATTTGATTTGTAAATAATGTGCATTTAATAGTGTAAAGTAAATTACTTGTAAAACGTATTTTTCGTCTTAGTTCGTAAAGTCGTTTCCAGAATTCACAACTTTACATAAGCTAACATTATGTTAGATTAATATATGAAACAAGAACGAAAAACTGATTCTCTCTCTATCCCTCTGAATCCGCCACTCTTACGGTACAATTGATGTAAAACTTCACTTCATTTTTTGCATCATTTATTAAAAAATCTTATTCATGTATTGAGATGAACAAAGGAAGATAACGAACAATGATAAGTCTCACGAATCCTATACTGAAAACAAAATTAAGAGAAGGGCAAACACGGACATACCAGATATGGGATCAGGTGCTTAGGAGGAGTACACATCTCCTATTGACCGGTAACATCCGCCTTGAGCTCTACATCTTGATCAGGTAAATGGAGTAGTCCGTAGTCAAACTCAGTATATAAAGAACGGCTTAACAATTGGTATGAAACACGTCATTCGACCCAGTGATAGATTACATCATTACAACGACCATAGAAATCTAAATTCAAAATGAGAATATCCAGTTCGAGACATGATAGAATATAAATTCACATTATGCTATCCTAAGTATTATTTAGTATTTTAAAGAGTATCTTCCTTCTCTTGTAATTCAGATTATTTCGAATTTTTAGAAAATACTTGCGTGCAAAAATCCTTTCAAAATAAAACTATTTCAGACCAGGAGAACGTTTGTGAAAACGTCTATGACGACGATACCTGCAATGGGTGGCGAGATAACGGCGACTGTGTGGTCGCGGAGGACTGGATGAGACAGAACTGTAAAAAGTCCTGTAACTACTGCAGCAAATCCAATCCTAGACCAAACAGTAAGTCAATCGTATAGAAAAGCAAACCTTATATATGTGTGCATTTACTTGATTGCATAAAAAAGTTCATCGGGAGTAACGTTTTACATGAAACCTCCAGTTCCAATTAAGGGGTCAGTAAAATTTATAATAATCATTCGCAGTAAGCTAAAAACAAAGAAATACTTGCTCCCTCATGCATAGCTCTTATCCTAGGACGAATTTGGCTCCACCTTTTGGCACGCTGTTTTTGGCTCTATTTAGCTCTAAAACTTCATAGTTATTTCGGATTTCAAACATTTCGGTTGAGCATCACTGAAGAGACATTATTTGTCGAAATGCGCATCTGGTGCATCAAAATTGGTACCGTATAAGTTTTACATTGCAAGCATATTTTGTCTGAAAACTATTTTTACCATATCTATTTTTTCGTCCATTTTCAAACAAACTTAATATTCTCGTTTCAAATAGATGCTAAATCGATTAAAGGAAGGACTAATCCTGTTTAAGTGAGTTTAAAGAGAAATCTTCAGAAGACCCAGCTCGTCTGAACTGACAAAAGTTACACGAATTTAAAACTCTCCTCACATATATACTTTAAAACACGCTTATAACGAAGTGTAAAGGACAAACAACTTTGCTTAATTCGTTATATCCAATAAGTGTATAAGATGTTTTAGAATTACAGGAACTGAAAATCAAAATTCTCAGATTATATATACACACCTTAGTATGAACCAATTTATCCATTATAAAAACTCAAGCAGTTTATGATATAAAAATGGAATAGGTAGTACTTTTAAACTTCAATCAAAAGTGTAAAAACGTTGATGGCAAAATTCTGCTTATTTTCAAACAAATGGTGAGAAAGCTTAAAATGTCCAACTACTGCGTTCTGTTTGGCTAAACATTGAGGGGCACTTATAGGAAAATTTGTAACACAATGATATTGAGGTGCTTGAAGGAAATACTAATTAATGTACAAAATTCAGAATATAAAACAATTTAATGTTCCATTAAATATTTATTGATGTTAAAACGTTAAATACGCATCCATAAAATGGAATATCTAAACACTTCCTGAGAACAACATCTAGCATTATCAAAATGGTATATACATTGTGTAAGTCTGCCCAAGACCAATTCCTTAATGTACAAAAATATCAGTAAACCTATAATATATCATTTACATCAGCAAGTGCAGAGATAGTTAGATGGGCATTGTGATCAAATTCCTGCCTTTTAATATTAAGGGGATATGATTGTGACCTTTTTGAAGTCACTGCGTACGTAGGTCATGATTGTCGTGACATATATTGATTATGACTTTGACTAAAGTCATATTTTCGAAATACAAAAGCATAAATCATAACAGCTGGTGCCTTATTTTGATTGAATAATTTTGTATGAATGCCGTTATGACGTGTTTTTAGGAAATATGAGGTAACGAGATAAGCGCGTGATTTTTGACGCCATGTTTACGTTGACAACAGACAGAGTTTGACAGATGTCACGGTATCGCATGTTATATTATATATTTCTAGACCTGTGTATTCTTTTCAAAATAGACTCAAAATAGAAATGAAAGACGGAGTCGCAACACGTCGAACAGAATCTCTGCACAATTTTAAAAGCACATATACCCAAATTGAACGACAGTAATCTTAGGGCTAAAAAAATTCTACAAAATTTTTATCAGAGTAATAATAAATATTTTGTATTATATTCCGAGATTTCGTAAATAATAAAAATAATTGAAAAATATATTTACCCGAGGACTAAACATTTTGTCGGCACAAAGGTACATGTGGTACCGCTCAGGTATACCTCTACCGGTACATGTATATACTGTGTCTGTGTCTTGTGAATTATTTAATGCAATTCATTGGTTCATCTATGATACTTGTAACCTCATTTACCATAATAAGTAGATATACAAAGCAGGCTACGAATTATTTAGCACTGATTTCTGCATATGCATGGCGGAATTTAATTACCGATGGATTTATTCATCAGAGAAAATGAAGTCCAAATGAGGTGTGCATGCATGCATTTTTTGCAAACATAATTGAAATGTACGTAAGTTTAATTGCTTATTTGAATCAAAATTATATAGTGTTAGATGTTTGGATTTGAAATTAGATCGTCCGATACGTGTTGAAACACCTAGATGTCATAAAACGGAGGAAATGCGGAATAGGTATAATCAAAACTTACTTTATCATCCTGTTGCTGCTCTCATCAAATAATTATTTTATGCTTTCAATCTAACATAGTACATGTATTTTACCCATCTAATTTTCATTTGCAGATCGGATGGGGGGGGGGGGGGGGGGCTTGACTTAAACGAGTGTTCTAGACTGCCTCTCCTCTACTTTGAAACGGGCATATTTGTTGCGCAAATTCCATATTCAAATAGACCCAATCCCACCCCCTCTCCAGATTGCGTAGAAAGAAAACCAAACATTTGATTATAATTCTTGTATAAATTTTTACAATAATAAAGTAGTCTGATCTCACTTCTGATATGTCCAGGGATCCGTGTTTGTCCAACTCTTTATTTTGTATTCCTTATAGAAGTTGTGAGATTGATCACTGTTTGTTTTCTTCAACTTTCATTAATAGTTTTATGAAAATGTTTAGTTCGCCCAACTTGTTACACCCCCTCCCTTTTCGAAACATTAATAGGTTTCACCAGAATATCAGTTGAAACTTTAGAATAGTTAGAATCAATAGCAATCAAATAATTTACACATACATCTAAAACAATATTTGCAGTTTAGAGGGGTACATAATGTAGATCTGCGATACGTGTCCATCATCCGTTGATTCATGTCAATTCTATTGTACTTTTCACAGTTTACACTTTTACTATAATGAATTATATGCACTGATTCAATTACAACTAATGGCACAAGACTATCTTAGATTATTAAATACTAAGGCGCAATTATGGTATCAATATCGGATGTCCGATTGCTACTTGTTTGAATTATTTTTTCAAAGCAAAATAAGGCTGTGTTCAAAACAATTCGAGCCAAACATTTGGTTATTGTGGTTAACGATTCGCTAAAGTATTAAAGTTTTAATGAGATCAGAACATTTAGGTTGGTCGGTGATATGATTTTAAGTGGGTTGTTGTTGTTGTTTTTTTGTTGTTTTTTTTTGGTTCGGTACCTTTATGCATTCTTTATATAAAATTTCAAATATTCTATATACATTCATACCGGATATGATTTTTTGGCGTTTATCTGAACAATTTACGCCCAAAACGCAAAAAAAAAAAAAAAAAAAAAAAAAACACAGAGGAAATTCAGACTGTTTTCTTTCCAAATTAAATTCGTTATCATACCAACTAAAATATTTTGAGAAATTAACCACTTTTCAGAACATAAGATTTAAACGTTGTGTTTGATTTTTTTAAAAAAAAAGTGTTTTAGAGAAAGAAAGAAAAATCAGTTCGATTTATTTGTAGCAATATTCAATGACGTCAGATGACCTTCAGTTCATCATATCTTTTTATCCAATTCATTGACATGCCAATATTTTTGGTTAGTCATGTAGCTATGGATGCCATCTTTAAATCATAGTAAAATAATTAAAATCTAATTACATTCAGTAAATGTTTGTCACCATTTCCCTAGAAAACTCTATCCTCAAAAAGATATTTTTTAGAGGCGCTGAGGAAATTTGGACTGAATTTTGGGTAATTTGTGTTTGTGTTACATGAAAAAAAAATTCACATCATAGTGTCTGCACATAGACTGTTTGTATGATGGCCATTAAATATAGCCATATTACAACCTGTTTGTTTGTTGTACACATTTTTGGATCTACAACTGCTAAATTTTGGCCTTTTGTGTTTTTTCAACATTGTTAGGTTCAGGGGTTGTTTCCATGGAAACGAACTCATTTACATCTATAAAAATTGTCATTTTTCAAACAGGAGAGACCTCCTCTCTATGATAAAATGATTTTCAGAAAAATCTAATTACTTTCATCTCAGCATCATATCCCCTTAAGGCATATACACGAACTGTTTGAATTTCTGTCCATGGTGTATCTCCCAAATTTTATTTGAACAAATAAGTACAGTGTACAAATATTTTGATATAGCTAACTGCATGAACGCTTATTCGGACGACACCAAGTGCAGAGGCTGGGCTTTAGAAGGTGAATGTGTCATCAACCCTGCGTGGATGCCAATGAACTGTGCAAGTGACTGTCATTCATGCAAAAACAATGGAAGTATACCAGACGAGGGCACGAAAACCACACGTACACCAATACAGACGAGACCGCCTGTAGTTACCACCCCACCTCCAACCACTCCTCCTCCAGGTAAGTCGTCATTCCCAGAGTGTTCTAATGTATATTTAGTCACTGGATTATCTTTTAATAATTTTACCTGTATATATATATTTATTTGAAAATCAGATATTGCAGTTTGGGAGGGATTGTCATTTTCAGAATATGTTTCTATCATAGATTCATGTGAAGACAGATACCCTACATCAGGTTGTCAGCGTTTCCAGAGCAGATGGAATTACTGCACGATACATAAGATGTGGATGGATGCCAATTGTATGAAAACATGCGAGCTTTGCAGCGGGGGAAAAAGAGAAAAAGGTTAACAATTTTCGACTGTTGAAAAAATTTATTTGACAAATATTTCTATCAGGTTCTCGTAATCTAATTTGATGATATTATTATTCTAATTAAATAATATAAGTTAAGATCCTTTGAAAAAGTATAACTTGCATAAACTCCAATGTTCGTCCTTTAAAATAAAAGTTCACTTTTAGGGCGTCTGCAATCGCTGCAAATGGTTCAGCAACATGCACCTTACAGAACTTCCAGTAGAGTCCCTTAATTCTGCACACCTGAAACAATATTTACCCAAATTATTTCCATGTTATTATATCTTAAAAGAAAAGCTACGAATATTGTAAGAGATAGTTGATCCTAATAACCCTCAAAGACTTTGGCACTACTCGATTTATAATCTTGCACGTATGAGAAGAAATGGCATCTAGTAGGAATGAAATTTTTGAATTTATTTTCTTTGTCAGATAATTGTAAATAATAACTGTTCAATAAAAATAACATACCAATGAAACAAAGTGATATTTGGTTTGTGCCGCAGTATACAATCAATATATTGTATGTTACATGTAACTCAGGACTTCGAAAGCCAAGAAGGCTCAGTAAATTCAAAATTCGAGATATGGAAATCAAAATTTAAAATCCAAATTAACCAATCAAAATATAGGTCACCACATTTATTGTTTAAGGTATTCAATGTGTGAGAAAAGGGAAATGAACAATTTTGAAGGATTTAAATCAACAAAATTGTTATTGTTAAATAATGATAAAAGTGAAGTACATGAAATTCACGTGACTGGTAAATGATTAGAAGTTGACCTTTAGGCTTTTTATACTTCTTCTTTAAAAAAGAGATAATATATCTCCTTTGTAAAAGTAAGGAAAATCTAAATATGTGTGGTAAATGATTTATTTTATTTCATATTTTCATTTTAAAAAAGATAATGTATGTAACTTTCTACCAAAAGATTTGTATGAAAATATATTTTGTTTATAAAATATTTGAATACAACACTCTTCTTTAATGTTAAACTCTAGGTGAGATAAATCAATCAGTAAATAAGATTTTGAAAATTGCTATGGTGGATTATTTCTATTTGATGAACCCTTCAAATTGATATCATAATTACAAAGATCCCACCATCCATTTACTAGATATGAAATATAGTCGTTATACATTCTTAGTTTCTTTATTTACGTTATGCATACGTCCACAGTAGACTTTAGGGATGTGGTGCACCTTTTATGTCTTGTTTTCAACAATGTTTTCTAACTAATCAAAGAGTTATCGGCAGCGTTTGGCTTATTCTTCTAATATGTTTATCAAACAACGAAACATTTTAACTATATTATGTTATGATGTATGCTTAGCAGCTCTAAAACTTCATAATTATTTCGGATTTCAAACATTTCGGTTGAGCATCACTGAAGAGACATTATTTGTCGAAGTGCGCATCTGGTGCATCAAAATTGGTACCGTATAATTTTTACATGCAGACAGGCCCATAGAAAGCGGGAGGGGGACTGAAAAGTTGGTCCAGCTCGGACTGGCTTAACTCTTGTGCTTTATGTGAACCAATTCAAATAATGACGAACACACCTCTAATATACCTTAAATTGAAATGGTATATGAAGCATATTAACCGATGGTACTCCTCTAACAATTGATTCTGGTTTGATTTTTTTTTTCAGTTGACTAAAGTTTTTTTAACTGATCAATTGGTTAGATACTTGTGAACTCCAGCCGCTAGGGGTCCAGCGGCGACACTTTTATTATATGTAACGCACTTATATATATGAAAACAATGGAGGGAATTTGTTTGAACGATGATGAATATTTCTCTCCGATCTATGTTGTCTCTGATGTTACTTTTTAAAAATGTTTCAGGAAGTTTAACTACCTTTGTCATTATCACAAAACATCAATTTATCCATGTTTAAATACATCTTATCTCACTGAATCATATACAGGTGTACATTATAAATCAGTGGAATAAAATATTTTTTAAAACGTGGATATAATGAACAGTATACAGAAATACTGTAACAGGAAGAGATGGCGAAAACTTATTGAAAACATCCACATTAATGATAATTACACCGCTATGTTATTTGTAGAACTGGATTCGTGCAAAGACGAGAATCGATATTGTCCAGACTGGGCTAGACGTGGTGACTGTGTCTTCAATCCATCCTACATGTTATCCAACTGTAAGAAGTCTTGTCGAGTGTGTACATCAGGTAAGCAGGGACATTCACTGCGGGCTCTGTTATCATGCAGTCAGAATAAACCACGCCCACTCAGTATGACAATCAGAATAAACCACACCTACTCAGTATGACAATCAGAATAAACCACACCTACTCAGTATGACAATCAGAATAAACCACTCCCACTCAGTATGGTCAAACTTTAATAGTAAGTTGAGTAATGCTGAGGTATAAAACCTGAGACGATACAGAAAACCCGCTTGGTAAAACACTGTGAACAATGCAGTTTTTTTTATATCCAAGTTACGGACGTCAATGAAAGCACTCTAGGTTTCTGCGTTTAGTCAATAGACAAAAAAACTTTTGTCACCAAAATTGTGTTTCCTCGTCAATTTGAGATTATTTTGCACGTAAATGCCTGGATTTATTGGATTCTAAATATTCATTTGTTTGGAAACAAACCAATGACATCATCATAAAAGTTAATGTTAGGTTTCTTTTCACAGCTTTTATATACGTTTAAATGTTTGGTTTCTTTTCACGGTTTTTATATCCATTCTTCATAAATATTACCGCTTTGGATTTTTATATCAAATGCAGTTTTTATCGTACGGTTTTGACGTATATTTTTTCGACAGTGAAAAATAGCGAAAAAATAATGCTGAATTTACTTAATTTACTTGTATTTCCCATGTGGAGCAACATAATTATTTCAATAGAATGGGATAGTCCATTCATCCATTGTTGAATATGATATAAAGATGTACAGCAAGTGCACTCATAGAGACAATCAATTAACTTACATTGACTGTACAATAAAGGCAGATTTTGTATAGCGCTATAGTAGACCTATAAAGTTCAAAATAGTCAACTATTGACATCAGTCAGAGAGAATATGTTCATAAAAGATTCAAAGAAGTAGGTACAGTTTCTAAAGTCATCTGGCCCAAAATATCGATGATTTCACTTGTAGCTCAAACCCTGGCATCCAAAATTCGCTAATATGATTTAATGAAAAAATCTGCTATGCATGGGATGTATGGGTCAAGTCACTATCATTCATGCCGAAAGATAAACAGGTTATTAAAGTTCATATGATTAATACTATAACATTAATTACTGTAAGCATCAACTACTCAAATCAGTTTTCTAGAGATAAATGAGTCTTGTCGGGTTTCTTTTCATTACCGTCCTATATATAAATACTTTTTTAAAAAAAATGTAATTAAAAACAACATGATGCTTTGTAAATTTTGCAGGACTTCGAGAGGGTTCTGATGAGCTTGTACAGCAGTTGATGGCAGAAAATGGTTCGACAAGGTCTGCAGTCAGTCAATTGTCCATTCTAATAGCGATATGTACTGTAGCAGTTCTTGTTTGAAGTGTTGGAACTGTATTAATTCAAATTTATCTAATTACATGTACATATAGATTGTCTAATCATAATAATACGTAAACATGTGTTATGTAAAAATGTTCTTGTGCCATATCTCATTTTTATTCTATACATCATTTTTTTTAATTCATTGAATGCATCATGACGCACAGTAATGGTTGGTTTCGTTATGGACAATTTTTTTTTACTTTTTGGTCCGGTACCTTTGTCACTTTTATATTATTTTCAAACATTTTCATATAAACTCAATTTCTTTCAGAAGAGATGACTTCGGTTTATTCATGCAATTTTTTGAATTGAAATCATGTAATTTTTCAAATCCAAGAAACCTAGTGTCTTTAATCACTCATTTATTTAAATAAAAAGTAAATGAACTGAATGCAAGGTGAAGATAACGAACAGTGATCAATCTCATAACTCCTATAAGCAATACAAAATAGAGAGTTGGGCAAACACGGACCCCTGGACACACCAGAGGTGGGATCAGGTGCCTAGGAGGAGTAAACATCCCCTGTTGACCGGTCACATCCGCCGTGAGCCCTATATCCTGATCAGGTAAACGGAGTTACCCGCAGTCAAAATCAGTGTGCCAAGAACGGCTTAACAATCGGTATGAAACACGTCAGACAGCATTTGACCCAATGCGATGTTGTATTGACGAACTAGATCGTTATAACGACCATAGAATTTGCGAAATGCTGACTTCAATCGAGACTGTTGAAACCCCTGTACCATCAACTTGTTTGTCAGTAGCTTACCTCGATTTCAAAACTGACTATACGCAGAACAAGCTCTTGCATATCGAATCAGTTGAGATATATAAACACCATATGCAGGTGATAATGGATTATTGCTACATAAATATGGGAAGTTGACGATGGAGAAACTGAAATCATCCCGTTTGTCATACAGTTGAGTTGTCAGTTTGCCGATAATGTCTACTTTCAATAAAATATCTAAGTATGAAGCAGAAGTGGACGACTCTGTGGTGTCCTTTATTTCAAACTCACAGGGATATATCAAATCGACATATGAATGAAAGCTATTATTGTTAATAGACAAAATTGAAGGCCACAACGAGAGATTTTTTCTTCTCGCATAGAATTTTTTGAATAAATTCTGCTTCATATGAATATAGAAACAAGGTCAGCTAACAAAGGAGCACAATTCGTGACCATGGGAATTCCAACAGACTGTTGGAAGACCTGATCACCAAAGACCATGGAGATATTGTCAATATTGAGGAACTCTAGCATATTTTTTTTTATTTCAACTTCAGAGTACTTGTGCGTGAAATCAGAGTGGTGTTTAACAAAGTAGGTTTTCGAATGACTGATCACTAGATATGAATATTTCCGTTTTTGTTGAAGAAGCAACTGTCTATGATGTCAAAAAGACTAGTCTTTAATTTATCGTGAGGAGTGGTCGTGTATAGTGTTGAAAAGTCATAGGTTTTAATGTTGTTGATTTGGGGAAAATTCTGCGATTTCAAGTTTACTAAAAGTTCTTTAGAACTTTTTTAGAATCCACATTTAATTAACACCACTTCTGGCATACGTAGTCGCACAGTAAGTTTGAAGTTTCTCCTTCACAGCTGTTAATATTTTCGTGAGGAGCAAAGATAGGGGCTTGGTAGAGCACTTACTAGATCCAGCAATGTATCTTTGTTTGTAAGGGTTTTTATGTAGTTTAGGAATCCAGCACAGGTACGGTAACTCATATGCATTCCACCTATCGACTGGGATATTAAATGTTTCTAAAACTGAATAATTTCCATTATTGTTTTGTGTCGTTTTAGTGATAACAATTGTAACGTTATTAACGGTTGCTTGCCTTATTCAAATTTACCGTGATATGAATGAATGAAAAATGAAAAATCCTGTTTGCTTCTTTTGTTACGTGTACTACTATTCAGTTTGATTTGATCCGTTTGTTCAGATTTTGATACTCTGTAACATTTTTTCTTTTAGAAATGCTTTAAGCTTAATAAGTTAAGCTGAATAGCTTTAACAGCTGATACTGACTAGTCATAAATCCTCATAAAGAAAATCATGGTTACATCACAGTGGGTTAGTAGTATGTGGAGCTTAAAATGAATATCTTTTTTATTTTACAAAATGTAAATGTAAAGACTACATGCCCAGGTTGTTTGACTTACATGTCTGTTGGGTATACATGTTTATAGCAATAAAACCATGTGACCATTTATGTATAATCTTCTCTTCGACTATATAAGTTACAAAACCGCTTTCACTATTTGTATATTGTTATATGTAATACAAACGGTCTAGGCATTCTTTCTCGTATTAGATAAAAATTACACTTCAAAAGTGTTAGAAGTTTATTTCATTTCCACACTATAACTAAAGTTTGACAGTAAAATTGTAAAATGTATGCATCATGGGATAAATGTGCACCAATTCTAGTGTGCATTGCATTGTATTCTTTGTCTAGTATAATAATTGTATGTATCTATGTTGTTTTGAGGAATATGAGAATAAATTTGATTGTTATCAAATCCAGATGCGTTTTGTTGCAGATGATTTTACATAATGAAAAGTTCGATAATTGCGATCTGTTTTTTTTTATATTCTTATGAAGTAGAGTTTATTCAAATGCTTCTGCATGAAAAGCAAAAATCTCTTGCTGTGGCCTTCAACTCGACATTTACATGTAGGTACATGTAAATCGACGACGTTTTATCTATTAACAATAATCATTTTCATTCATTTAAACTTTGTTGTTTCATCGGGTGATGAAGGTAGCTAGCATTGCAGGAAAAAATACGTAAACCGCGGAAGCGGGTTATGCATTTCCCCCTGCAATCATTGCTACCTTCATCACCCTATGGAACAAAGAATGACATTTTATTGTTTATATTTTTATGTATTATGAAAAATATAAACTAGAATTAAGTTCTAAAATATCATCTGGTTGACCCATTTGATACGTTAAATGGAACAGTTAATGTACCCTTTGACCTTGATGACACTCCATATTTGGTAATGATTTTGCAGACAGGTGGTACTAGAAAACCGGATCGAACTAGATTACAACAGACATGTATTTACTGAATGATGAAAGCAATGTCAATTTCAAACGAAATATAAGAGAAAGGATTAAGTGAATGTAAAAATTTGTCGATATATCCCTGTGAACTCGAGATAAACGACACCACATAATATCCACATCTTCGTATTTAGATATTTTATTGAAAATAGATACATGTATTTAACGGCAAACTACATTGTAATAACTCAACTTTATGACATACGGGATGATTTCAGCTTCAATTTTCCATATTTATTGTAGTAATATTCTATTATCATCTTATCCCGTTGGCATCCGGGTTAGAATAGGTCTCCATCCAATACCACTTTGCTTATCGTAAGAGGCAACTAAATGGGGCGGTCCTTCGGGTGAGACCCAAAAACCTCCCTGCTCAAAGGCTATTGTGGTCTTATTCGAAGGATTACCACCATTTAGTCGTTTCTTACGACAAGTAAGGGGTACTGAACATCTATTCTAACCCTGGATCCCCACGAGATTCATAAGCGCCGAGCATAGCCCTGAATTTTGCAGCCCTTCACCAGAACGTCTCCACATGAGTGAAAGATTCTCGAGAGGGACATTAAACAATATACAGCCAACCAACAATTATCACCTTGATGGCACCTTATCTTTCCTCTGGTATGTCCAGGGGTCCGTCTTTGCCCAATTCTTTATTTTTTGTTCCTTATAGAAATTATGACATTGATCACTTGTTCGTTATATTCACCTCTCTGCATATGGTGTTCATATCTCTTAACTGATTCGATACGCAAATGCTTGTTCTGCTTATGGTCAGTTTTTAAATCGAGGCAGGCTACTGTCAAACAAGTTGATGTTACAACGGATTCATCAGTCTCGTTTAAAGTCAGCATTTCGAAAATTATATGGTCGTTATAATGATCTACTTTGCCAATACAACCTTTCACTGGGTAAATGCTGTCTGGATTGTTTCATACCTAGTGTTAGGCCGTTCTTCACACTCTGATTTTGACTACGGATTACTCCGTTTACCTCATCAAGACATTGCTCACGGCGGGTGTGTCCGGTCCACAGGGGATGATTACTCCTCCTAGGCACCTGATCCCACCTCTGGTATATCCAGGGGTCTGTGTTTGCCAAACCTGTTATTTTGTATTCCTTATTGGAGTTATAAGATTGATCAGTATATTGATTGCTATATATACATGCATCAATATGGAAAACTATTAATAACTCAACTTTATGACAAACGGAGGACTTTCGCTTCTCCGTCGTCAACTTCCCATAGTTATGTAGCAACATTCTACGATTACCGGAATATGGTTTTTATGTCTCAACTGATTCGATACACGAGAAAATGATTTGCGTATGATCAACTTTCAAATCGAGACAGGCTAGTGACAAACAAGTTGACATTACAGAGGTTTCAACAATCTCGTTTAATGTCAGCATTTCGCACATTATACGGTTTTTTCATAATCTAATTTGCAAATTAGGTCGAATTTTGTCTAACGTATTTCATGCCAGTTCTTTGCAAACGGATTCCTCCCATTTACATGGTCAAGATATAGGACTCACTGTGGGTGTGACCGGTCAACAGGGATGCTTACTCCTCCTAGGGACCTGATCTCACCTCTGTGTTTCCAGGGGCCCTTACTTGCCCTACTCTCAATTTTGTATTCATTATCATGGTATTTACGTATTTACTATTGCCGATTTTTAACTTTTTCATCCAGGATGATTTTTTTCTTCTTCTTGAAATATAAAACTGCAAATTTGACAATGTAACGTTAATTTAAAAAATTATATTGACATAACTTATCATGATTATGACTAAACATCCATATAGTTGTGATCTCGCTATTAATGTTAAAGTCTGTGGATACTGAAAACAATCTCGAGATAATTAATAGCATTTACTTTTTCTATTATGTAAACCAATGAAGATAAGCACACATATCAACTCAAGCGAAATTGAAAGAATAAGTTAAATACATGAGGTGAATTATAGCTAAGCTAAAACCAGTATTTCATTTCTGTCGAAATATCAAATAATCGTACTATACTTCTCAAGATCCATACACACATTGTTTGCATCTGTAGCACGTTCCTGAGGAATATGGCTATCATTACAACTTGTAAGATAAAAATATTGGAATGTAAATATAAAGCCTTTAACAAATTTCTGTAACATATTTTAGTATCCACTGTCGATCAAATTTAGATACTGGTTTGTTTTAAATCCCTTTCAAAAATGTTCACTCATATTGAGACGTTACTAGCTGCAGGTGAAGTATCTCAGAACTATGCATGGCGCTCAGATTTTATGAAACGGTATCCAGAATTGTATCAGTAAGAGTTCTTCATCGTACCGATGCCTAACCTCGGTTGGTAATGTCTCATCTGAAAAAATCTAAATGCCAAGCGTTTGGCAAAGAAGCTGCCTACTTTTATATCTGAGGTTTTACGCAGTAGAGGCACTTTTTTCTAAATTCCTTAAAAATAATCTAGACTATGATTTGTTATTGTAAATATCAGATGATTTATTATGGATGTCAAAGGTTTTTTTATTTACAGTTAGATGATGGGTAAGTCGTGAAATAGCAAATGTATGGTCCCTTTTGCCATCAATTTGCTATTTCTCCAATTATCTATTCTGTAAGTTGTATTATACCGAAACAATTTATTCGGTGAGAATACAAAACCTCCTTTCCGCCATTATCCAAGTTGATCTATTCTGACGTTACATCGCCGATTATTAATCCCGTGAGGATCCGGGTTAGAATAGGTCCTCGGTATCCCCTTGCTTGTCGTAAGAGGCGACTAAACAGGGCGGTCCTTCGGATAAGACCGCAAAAACTGAGGTTCCGTGTCACAGCAGGTGTAGCACGATAAAGATCCCTCCCTGCTCAAACGCCGTAAGCGCCAAGCATAGGCCTAAATTTTGCAGCCCTTCACCGGCAATGGTGATGTCTCCATATGAGTGAAAGATTCTCGAGAGGGCCTTTAAACAATATTCAATCAATCAATCATCACCGATTATACGATTGCTGGAACGCTGGACACATGCCGAGCATTTTGATTGTTAAAAACATTAATGAGGGGGTTAGTGGCATGCAGAGAGTAATCCCCACTAGGAAGGGATTAGTTTTATCTACAGAAAAATCAATAACGGAATAAGAATAGCATCTAGTTTTCCAAAAAGGAGACCATCCCTACAATAAAGGTTAGCATATTTGTTTTGATGAATGACTAAGGTCACTATGATAGACTGGATTCGAAGGACAAAACACTTCAAAAATGGTATGAGAAAGTTTTATTCCCATGTCGACAGTCCCTTTGGAAAAAAAGAAATAATTCCATTTTGTATCACATAAAAGTTATGCCATCTAAAAAGGTTTTAAGTCCCGCTTTGAATAAAGATATAGAATTAAAGAAAAATTCATCCAGGATATGGCATCAAATGCTTTTTAAAAATATATAACTATTCACATAATAGTACAAGTTGTTTCCTGAATAATAATGCATTGTGTACTAGTATATAGTTTCTCCAGTAAATCTGCTCGTAAGAAATCCTGTTTGATCTCTATATCTGTTAAATAGATTCATTCAAAACTGTTTTTATAGGTGTAGCAACACAATCTGACGTAATCCTAGACTGATGCTGCACCAAATTCTTTAAAGAAGTTAGATCCTGAGCTTATGAGTACAACTATGCAGGATGTTACAACTACATGTAAGTATTTACTGGTTCAATACTGATCCCATTGGTGTTAACATATTACACATCTACATGTACTACAGAACAGTTGAAATTTTTTGTGTCAATTCAAATTTGAAAGGGTTTGGCTATATTTTTGGCGAAAGGATTGATTAATTAAAAAGTTCTAAACGTGCATATTACAGTTTATGTTTTATCTAATATATCTTCTATTTTTATGTTCCTATTCGAGTATTTGTTATATAATCTATTATACAAATTGTTGAGACTTGGAACAAGTTTAAATGTTGTAATTCATTAATTTGGTTGAGATATTTTTTCCAAACAGAACACCGATTCTTAAAAAAAGTTTAAATCAATTTACTCGAATTTTTGTATAAAAATTCCCTATTTTCGCCAATAATCTAAAAATTTGATTTCTATCCCCCACTTTTTCAAGTCTCATTTTAGATTTTAAGACAATACCTTGAAATTTATGAGAAATTTTAGAAATTGACATTACTTCTAGTAGATCTATGTCGTTTAAACTCTCAAATTTGATATAATGAATTTTTTTCGTATATCAAGTGCAAAAAGGTCATTATTTATTTCCATTACAAGTATTAAACTTTTTTAATCTGTATGTTAGAAAACATGATTGTGTATCTATTTTATGTAATGATTGATATGTGTTGCTTATGTTGTGTTGACACCAACAGACAAATCAAGTTTAATTGAATTGATTAATCTTGAGTCAATTTTAAGTGCAAAATGGTCATATTTAGAACATCCTTATGGCAAGCCCTTTTACTATTTATTCGTAAAATAAGATATCTCTTTAAATAAGAGAGATATATTTATTGTTTAAAGAGATATTTCTGTGAGTTAGAGAGATATCTTTTTACGCTAGGGAAATATCTCTTTAACCAAAAGAGATATATCTTTAATCTAAAGAGATATCTCTTTAGATCCCCCCCCCCCCCCCCCCCGGTGAACATAATGACTTCTCCCTGTTACATTGTCATTAAAATTATGTATTCCAGCAAAATACTTCTAGTGTACAAATGGCGGGAAATGTTGAAGAGGTGGTTGGGGTAACATTGTCAAGTTGCCGAGAGGCGAAATCTAGTCAAGCTCGCATATTTCATCAATTTAATGTCTTTGTTTTTTGTTACCTGTACATGTATACATTTCACATGCGGTAAAAGCAAAATCTTCCCACGGGATTGCAGCCATCACGGTGTTGCTAAAACGCGGAACGGAAAACGAAATGGAACGGAATTTAAGAATTAGAATGATTAATGTAGATAAGATAACGGTAAAAAGTCGGGGGGGGGGGGGGTCATTCCTTTTGATTAAAATCAACAATTTGGCAATTGTTTACAAGCGATAAAACAACTTTATCTTAAAATTTTGCATCATGAATTGATTAAGCGAATTTAGTTAAACGTTAGTATAAGAATTTACTAATCATTTTACAAGAATTTTGAAATTTCGGCAATGACAGAGGTGTTAGCGAGCAGTGACACCTATGGGTAGAGAATGAAAAGAACACACGTGGTTTATCCCCCCCCTCCCCCCCCCCCCCCCCCCCCCCCCCCCCCCCCCCCCCCCCCCCCCCGTGGCAAAACATCATTAACGCACATGTACATGTATTTACACATAATACCGTGTATATGTGTACTTACAACAGGGAGTGTGATAGGTATAAAACAATAATATATTTTCCGTTCCGTCTTCCGTTTCCATTTTTTGTTCCGCGTTTTAGCAACACCCCAGCCAGCATGGTAAGATTTGCTTTGGCGGGCTTCCGTTTTAGGGAGAATTATTGAAGTACTCAAACTAATAAAAATATTGGAAAGAGACATCTCTTTCTCTTTGAGAGATATTTCTTTTTCGACGATTAAAGAGATATCTCTTATACTTTGAGAGATATCTCTCTAGGAATTCTTAGAGATATATATCTTTAAGTGAAGGAGATATTTCTCAAAGTAAAAGATCGAGATATCTCTCCGAGTAAAAGAGATATCTCTTTAAGTGAAAGAGATATATCTCTATTTGAAAGAGATATCTCATAAAGTGAAAGAGGTATCTCTTTAAGTGTAAGAGATATCTCTAAAAGTAAAAGAGATTTATCTCTAAGTGAAAGAGATATTTCTTACTTAGAGAGATACCTCTTCAGATTAAGAGATATCTCTCACTTTAAAGAGATATATCTTTAAAATAAGAGATATCTCTTTAATTCAAAGAGATATCTTATTTTTCGAATAAATAGTAAAAGGGCTTGCCATACACCCTAGCTCGATAACAAGCAATGTGCCTCCCCCCCCCCCCCCCCCCCCCGATTTTCGTTTTAGCTCACCTGAGCTGAAAGTTCAAGTGAGCTATTCTGATCACCCTATGTCTCTCATCTGTTCGTCTGTCTGTCCGTAAACCTTTCACATTTTTATCTTTTCAAGAACCAATGGGCCAAATTCAACCAAACTTGGTACAAATCATCCATAGGTAAAGGGGATTCAAGTTTGTTCAAATGAAGAGCCACATGGAGGAGATATATGTAATCACGAAAATGCAAAAATAGGGTGGGGTCATTTAAAAATCTTTTCAAGAACCACTGAGCTAGAAGAGCTTAAATTTGCATGAAAGCTTTCTGACATAGTGGAGATTCAAGTTTGTTAAAATCATGACCCCCAGGGGTATGTTGGGGCCACAATAGGGGATCAAAGTTTTACATGCAAATATATAGGGAAAATCTTTGAAAATCTTTTTCTCAAGAACCACTGGGTCGGAAAAGTACAAATTTACAAGAAAGATTCTGACATAGTACAGATTGAAGTTTGTTAAAATCATGCCCCCGGGGGGTAGGATAGGATCACAATTGGGTACCAAATTTTTACATACAAATATATAGGGAAACTCTTTTAAGAACCACTGGGTCAGAAAAGTTTTCATATACATGAAAGCTTCCTGACATAGTGCAGATTCAAGTTTGTAAAAATAATGTCCCCCAGGGGTTGGTTGGGGCCACAATAGGGACCAAAGTTTTATATGCGAATATAAAGGGAAAATCTTTAAATGTTGTCAAAGGTGACTCGAGTGAGCGATGTAGCCCATGAACCTCTTGTTAATTTCTTAATTCTCCTTCAATGTAGAAATAAAAAATACACTTCCCAAAAAATTTGGTATTACTCTATCGTTTTTCCCTTTTTTAAAGAAGATTAGAGCGTCCAATTTTTGAAATAAAAGTCCAGACTTGTAAAGCGATTTTGTGTTTCAGGGTTTGGTCCCTGAACATAATCTCTATTTATCAATAACTTAGCTGCCAAACACTCTCGATCGATCGATCGAACCCCAGGGCAAATGATAATTGGCGCAACAATTAAAAGTTTATTTAGTTCATATAAAATGATTTCATTTTCGAATGTATTTGAAATACTTTTACTTAATTTTGAATAAGCTGTTTAGATTTTATTGAAATCTAAATGTAAGCCCAAAGGTACAACACTATAGTACACACCTAGTGTATCAGTCATGCCATTCACATCTTCCCCGCAAAAACGTCATTAAAGTTGTCCTGTGAAAATTGATTTAAACATGGGTAATATGTTATTACCATTCCATTAATTGCTTTATCCGTACCTGCTAATCCGTATGTAATTGTCATTCGCTAAAGCTGTGTACCTGATTAAAAGATCACTAGGATGAAATATGACTTAGTATGATCTCATCTTGTCAATGTTAAGCGTAATTTCCTTTATAACCTGAAGTCCTTTGGAATGGCTTTTGTTTTGCATTTATGACATACCCTCTAAGTAAGTCAGGATGTTTAATCACTGGGCGTAAAAAAAAAAATTACAAAAACATCGCATAAGCTTGAAATTCTGAGTGGGAAGAAATATTCGTATATAAAAATCGTGAATGGTTGACAATTTTTCCTTAGATACATTGATTAAAATGTTTATACGTATGAATTGCACTACAATGACCTTTGACTTTGAATTGATTTAGACAGTTCGGCTCTGCAATGAACATAACAAATAGATTTCCTAAAGTGATTTGCTATTTCATTGGTTAACTTCAATATATGCAATTAAAATATATGCACTTTAGGAGGCGCGTGAATCAATGTGGCGAGTTCTCTGCCTCAGAGGCAAGCGTGCAAGAACCCACAATTACGTAAATCCCCAGCCTTTGAACGTTTGTAGAGTTTACCAAGCCATATATTGTAAAAGTAGACAAATAGATTTTATGCACTATAAAAAGAACATGTATTGGGGAAAGCTGTAATTGTAAGGAATAAGATGATTCTGCATCAGGCTTTGAATTATGTCTTTGCGTTAATTCTATGCTTTATTGAGATTACTATTTGTGATAGCGTATTCAGTAACGAGCCAACAGACTGTAAACTGCTAGGTATTATTGTGTCTCATCATGGACAAGAAAGATCACGGTATCCCCTTCAGTCGCAGATAAATTATTCCACTGTGAATTCTAAAGACGAATCTATCAAAAAGCCAATGTCACATTGGGATGTGTTAGAGGGAATTCACTATCTTCAACAGAAACAAACTCACAGAAGAACCAGTCCAGCTCGGGATCAAAACTTGCGGGCATTTTTTCTGAGTAAGTATATAGACCTCAGTGACGAATTTACAAAGTGTCAGATGTTTCTCTCTTAAGGTGGCTCATTTAATTTAATGGCTCATTTAAGCACCTCGTATGAAGCATTTCACCAACGAAAAAGTAAAAGAAGCTCTTAATTATTTTATATGATTTTTTTCTTAAATAATAAAAAGGGTGTTCTGTTTACAAATAAGAGATTTTAGAGTCAATATTTAGCTGTGATTTGGTGCATGATATAGATATTTCATAAAATATGTCTAAGAGACTCAGATAGACGTTCTGTTTATTTAAGAAAAGAAAAAAAAAACAATTATAAACCAAAAACAATATATCAATATTTCTTAATATTCTTGTAAATGACATGTTTTTGAAGATTTTATTCATAGATTTCAAAAACATTAAAAAATAACGTTTTCATTTTTTGATGAATATTTAAAAAAAACAAAACAAAGAAAATCTGCCTGGGTCGTTTAGGCATGTTTTATTAGATATTCATATCGTACATCAAATCATAGTGAAATTTGGACTCTAGAATCTCTTATCTGCAAAATAAACACATTTTTATCATTTCGGGAAAAAAATACAAAAAAATTCATATAAAATATGTAATGGAGAGCTTGTATCACTCTTTCGATGGTGAAATCATACTTCAAAAAAGGCGTTTTAACGAACCATTTAAAAAGATTTTGATGTAATGAGCTACCTTAATAAATCTCTACTTAGTTAACGATGGAGATGTACGACACGTACAAGACAATAAGTTTGATACCTTTAGCTTTATGATAGTAATATTGTAGACAAAGTGGGAGTAACGATGCTATATACATGTAAAACACATTGTGAAAGTCTCCCATTGAAGAAAGTATGCTATCGCATTTTCTCCCATAGGACAACTAGAAATCTCAAAAAGCTCTATAGGAATTTTATCTTTATAGGAAGATATTTGTAATCCTACGAGGATTATTAAAACCGATAACTAATCCCACCTGATAAATTTCATTCATTTTAATGTTTGCCTGTTGTTTTACAATAACATCCACTTCGATTAGATACCGGGTATACATGGAAGTGGAAAATAATCTACCTATTACATGAACATGTATCTATCTGTCTGTTACTGATTAGCTTTGTTACTGACTGTCTACAGAAATATGTCGAGTTGTTAAAGTCCATAGAAGGTTTACCAAGCCTTCTATGGACGTAAGCTTTCTGTAGACAGTCAGTATAGGAACCTTTATAATTAATGATAATTATATGCATACTGGACGAACGCAGTCCTGCAATGATCGAGTGTTGTATGATTGTGATACGACTTTCGTTCCTTCTTCCAAAAATCGGTCTACAAATGGAGAGGTATCTAAAGAGTGCTCCTGTAATCTAGCTACTTGGAGTTCAGATTTGGTGCTCTCTCTCTCTCTCTCTCTCTCTCTCTCTCTCTCTCTCTCCACTTCCAGAATTTTTCACACATGTAGAAACGTCACCTAGCTTTAGGTGAAGTGCAATGAATTTTGAACTACCAGATTACATGGCGCTCACGGCCATGACAGTGAGGGTTCTCTACCGTGAGAGTGAGGGTTCTCTATCGTGACAATGAGAGTTCTCTACCGTGACAGTGAGGGCTCTCTATCGTGAGAGTGAGAGTTCTCTATCGTGACAGTGAGGGCTCTCTATCGTGAGAGTGAGAGTTATCTATCGTGACAGTGAGAGTTATCTATCGTGACAGTGAGGGTTCTCTATCGTGACAATGAGAGTTCTCTACCGTGACAGTGAGGGCTCTCTATCGTGAGAGTGAGAGTTCTCTATCGTGACAGTGAGGGCTCTCTATCGTGAGAGTGAGAGTTATCTATCGTGACAGTGAGGGCTCTCTATCGTGAGAGTGAGAGTTATCTATCGTGACAGTGAGGGCTCTCTATCGTGAGAGTGAGAGTTATCTATCGTGACAGTGAGGGCTCTCTATCGTGAGAGTGAGAGTTATCTATCGTGACAGTGAGAGTTATCTATCGTGAGAGTGAGGGTTCTCTATCGTGACATTGAGGGCTCTCTACCGTGAATGAGGGATCTCTATCGTGACAGTGAGGGCTCTCTAACGTGAGAGTGAGGGCTCTCTACCGTGAGAGTGAGGGTTCTCTATCGTGACAGAGAGAGTTTTCTATCGTGACAGTGAGGGTTCTCTATCGTGCCAACGCCTACCAAAATACGGGACTTCTGTTTCTAAAAACCGTGACTGTAACTTCTGATGCGGGATGTTTGACGAAGGACCAGTCATTTTCTATGTTAAAAGTCTTATTGACGCGGTAGCGGGATTGAGAATCGAACCCAGAAGCTCCCTTTTACGAAGCCTTTAGGACATAGGATACCCAAATAAAAATGTGAAAGAATTTTGTAAAACTATTTTTAAATGTTTTGATATTGCTGAAAACCCATATTTACCACAAAAATTTCCAATGAAAACACTTTATTTTTGCATCATTCAAAAATATATACTCAAAATTTAATGAGAAAATATCACCCAAAAATTTAAATCCTTGGAAGACGTATTTGTACTGGTGCAGTCTATGTTTTAATTATCAATCTACACTATTGTTTGATCCAAAAAATGGTGTTTCCCTTTCTTCGCAGGTCATCAAGTTAACCCCTGTTGCCATTCTGCACTAATACCACGAGTTCTATCATATGTAACGAAAACGACCTAATGTTCAAGTATAATGATGATGATTTATAAATTTTGCCATTGTTCGAGTAGTTTTCATAGTAAGGTTGTCTGATACTTACTGAAGCAATACAAACTATTCTACATTAGTAACCGTTCATCCAGGTTTGTCAAACTTTGGTTTCAATTACAACTCTTGGGACAAAGCGATTAATCCAATGGAGGGGAACCACTGCGTGTTGTTAGAAAAGTAGAAATCCTCATCTTGTCTGGAGTTTTGAATATTGTGAATATTCATCTTGCAGATTCAAAACTTTTAAATGATCGTTTTAGTACAATGACGCCTGGAAGTTTTAAATGATCGTTTTAGTACAATGACGCCTGGAAGGTTTTCCTCAATCCCACCGCCGTTATGAACTGCTTGTAACTGTTTACATTTTGATCACATTAATATACACATGTAGCTAAAAACACATGCAGTGATTGCATTTCATAAAATAATTCTACGGGGAAAATGAAATGAAAAAAAGAGAAGATATTAAAAATATTGACCTCTGCAAATGAAGCCTGATTTCGACACGATTATCATTCTTTGAGTAGTACATGCATTCTTTAAATGTTCTGATTTCTGATACCTTCATCCATGCTTATTGATAAAGAACAATGGTGTTAACGGTTCTCCTTGTGTTGTAGGTGGATTGATCTGTAACTACTGTATAGCGGAGCATGGATCCCGGTGTCACTGTTGTCAGTTCTGTGCATCATGCTGCAAATAAAAGTTATGTCCGAATTATAATTCTGTTGTTTTCTTAAGTATATATGGTGGGTATCCTTGTATTGTGAACTTCTCTGCATGCTTTATATATGTGTATCACAAAGCAGTTACGTTTATCTAGAGTGCATTGCAAGTTCTATACTTTATAAAATATTTCAGATGAGTGTGAATCTTGTATACTCCTAAATTTACATCGAATGACTGTATTCCATTTTCAATGACTGTGTAGTGTATGACAGCAGTAGCAAGAAATTTGTCGTCATCGAAAGCAATTTTTGTGTACTTGTCTACATGGTCGAGCGGTCTAGCGTGCTAGTCACGCGTTGCTTGGAGATTTGTTTCCGACGGTCGTGAGTTCAGCCCCGGATAGGGGCGGAAGTGGGTATCCATAAATAGTGAATTGCTCTGTGCTTTAACGCTATGTGTCACACTGCACAATCGTTGCCCCCTGTGATGTTCGGTGGTAAGATGAATTTCGTTTTTGATATCTATTGAGGGTCTACAAATGGAGAAATACCGAAAGAGTCTATCCACCAGCGTGAATGTCATATGAGAGAATTATAATCGTAGGATTAACTCGCAACCGCTGTAAAAAGCGCACACGATGGTGAAACACTACGGGCATACCAAGAAATCTTAATATTAATCAGAAGTCATTGGATGTGGTAGAATATCCAGAACAGATTTATGAAATAGATATAGATGTCGGGAATTATACATGCTGCTGATGAAATAGGTATAGAATTATACACGCTGTTGAACATGAAATAGGTATAGAATTATACCCGCTGTTGAACATGATATAGGTATAGAATTATACACGCTGTTGAACATGAAATAGGTATAGAATTATACCCGCTGTTGAACATGAAATAGGTATAGAATTATACCCGCTGTTAAACATGAAATAGGTATAGAATTATACCCGGTGTTGAACATGAAATAGGTATAGAATTATACACGCTGTTGAACATGAAATAGGTATAGAATTATACCCGCTGTTGAACATGAAATAGGTATAGAATTATACACGCTGTTGAACATGAAATAAGTATAGATGTCTAGAGTCATACACGCTGCTGTGCATTTTTCAGGATGGTCAAGCTTTGCGAGAAGGGTTAAGACAATATCATTTATAGCAAAATATATCTCTCTCACACACACACACACACACAGAGAGAGAGAGAGAGAGAGAGAGAGAGAGAGAGAGAGAGAGAGAATTTCATTTACAAAGAGAGTATTCCATTTTGTTGCGTATTCTGCAACAGTACACTACGCACAATGCTACGTCATTTCGGCTGATGATGTCAGATGAATTTATTAACTACAGAAAGACTTGTATGAACATCAACTGCACTGGACTTCTTAGCAATCTTCGTCAATCTCTGGAATCAACGGCGAGAGAGAAAAACGACGATCGATTCCAAAAAGATTAAACAGTGTACATATGTAATGTAGAGTTTGCATTTTAACGTGTAAATTTGTAGCTTGAATTTGGATATAAAAACAGACTGACACCCACGTATAGCCAAACTCCAAGGTCAGGGTCATGATGTCAAAATTTTTTGATACGAAAAGGAAGGTATTGCCACAAAAAATACACATGTCAAATATGAAACCCCTATCACCCCAATTTAAAAGTTATGGCCAAGGTTGGGATTTTAGCACAAACAGGCGGACAGACTAAACACTATATACCCGCATATCTCCGATTACGGGGGCAGGATAAATCATCCCCCTAAAAAGGATATGTTTTCATAGTAGATAATCTCATTAAGTAGGGGTTGATCTTTCGTAAGCACGTAAGCATGAATTTGAGATGAATACTTACCAAATTCTCTTCCAGCAAATGGTTTTATTATCGTTTCTTTAGCAATCAATACCATCATTATAACACATATTTCGTGTTTCTTAGAAAGGATATACAAGTATATGGCTCAGTTGAAAGTCGATTTGCCCAGACAAACTAGATGAAAGTTCGGCTTGACATATATAACACCTCGTTTTTGTCATAAAATAGCAATAACATAACTAACAAATTACAAATCCCCCGCATCACAACTTTCGCTAACGGTGCAATATTTCATATTAAACCATTTAAAAGGAATTTCATGTTTTTTCATTGGAGTCATATGGACAATAAGCAAAACGCACTTTATAAATATGCATACAGTGTCCTTATTACTGCTACCTGACATATACTATAATGCGCATTGTATAATCGTCTGAGTTTATTAAGCATCCAGCCACTTCTTCATAATCCATGGAACAAACCAGAACGGTAACATATGGCGCATATCATCTAATTCATGGTGTTACGAACTTATAAAGGAAAATCAATTTATAAATAGAAATAGGGTGTCCTGGAAAGTGTGGCAAAGTGGGGGTTATCAAGTTCACGTATATAGGAATTACTGTCTGAACTAGCAACAACGATCACGACCTAGATAGGAGCTCGAGGCGGTCCAGCAATGATGACCATGACCTAGATAGGAGCCCGAGGCGGTCCAGCAATGATGACCATGACCTAGATAGGAGCCCGAGGCGGTCCAGCAATGATGATCATGACCTAGATAGGAGCTCGAGGAGGTCCAGACAAACCAGGGAGCTATAGGCAATTAGATTGCTGATCTTCAAAGCTTGTGGCATTTCAAAATAAGACCTGAATATCCAGAGTTTGTAAATTTCATTTCAAATTTTGACTTTCTATGCTTTGTGGAAAGCAAAAATAGAGAAAACAGATTTTTTTGAAATTCTAGGTTTTGTCTCATATGAAAAATAGAATCCTGATAGCGAAAGTTAAATCTGATGATGTCATTTCGGCAGTTTGTGAAAGTCTTGTCAAATTGTCTAATTTGATAAACCTAATGGAAAAGAAAATTCATAATTTCTGGGGGGTTTTAAGAACACTTTTTAATTTGATTTTTTTTCTTTTATAATTAAAATTCCATAGTCAAACGTTTTTTGAAAGTAGTGAAATTAACAAAATCATATCTTAAGATTGATTAATGAATAAATGAAAATATACATTACTGGGTATATATTAAAATTATCGAGTGCAATTTATGGGTGAAATTTCACATGAATTTTTCAACACTTTACACGCCCATTCCTCACGATAAATTAAAGACTAGACTTTTTGATATCATAAACAGTTGCTTCTTCAACAAAAATGGAAACCGCAAATATTCATATCTAGTGATCAGTCATCCAAAAAATTACTTTGTTAAACACCACTCTGATTCCACGCACAAATACTCTGAATTTGAAATAAAAAATATGCTGGAGTTCCTCATTGACAATATCCTCGTGGTCTTTGGTGATCAGGTCTTCTAACAGTCTGTTGGAATTCACATGGGCACGAATTGTGCTCCTTTGTTAGCTGACCTATTTTTATCTTCCTATGAAGTAGAATTTATTCAAAAACTTCTACGTGAGAAGAAAAATCTTTTGGTGTGGCCTTAAATTCGACATTTAGATATATCGACAACGTTTTATCTACTAACGATAATAATTTCCATTCATATGTCGATTTGATATATCCAAGTGAACTAGAAATAAAAGACACCACAAAGTCTTCCACGTCTGCTTCTTTTTCTTGAAAGTAGATATTAACGGCAAACTAACCACTCAACTTTATGACAAACAGGATGATTTCAGCTTCTCCATCGTCAACTTCCCATATCTATGTAGCAATATTCCATTATCACCTGCATGTGGTGTTTATATCTCTCAGCTGAATCAATATGCAAGAGCTTGTTCTGCTTATGGTCAGTTTTTAAATCGAGACAGGCTACTGACAAACAAGTTGATGGTGCAGGTGTTCCAACAGTCTCGTTTAAGTCAGCATTTCGCAAATTTTATGGTCATTATAACGGTCGAGTTTGCCAATACAACCTGTCATTGGATCAAATGCTGCCTGACGTGTTTCATACCGATTGTTAGACCGTTCTTGGCACTCTGATTCTGACTACGGATAACTCCGTTTACCTTATCAAGATATAGGGCTAACGGCAGCTGTGACCGGTCGACAGGGGATGCTTACTCCTCCTAGGCACCTGATCCCACCTCTGGTGTGTCCAGGGGTCCGTGTTTGCCTAACTCTATATTTTGCATTGCTTATAGGAGTTATGAGATTGATCACTGTTCGTTATCTTCACCTTTCATGAAGCTTACTTAAACTGTTAAAAAATACTAATTAAGACCAAACCTTCTTTAGAGTATACAAACTTGTCTCTTATCAATCAATACTAGAGTTCCCCCGGGACCTGATGTCAGTCTCGGGAGTTTCTATTTCGCCTGTGATGTTCACTACTAGAGTTCCCCCAGGACCTCTCGGGAGTTTCTATTTCGCCTGTGATGTTCATTACTAGAGTTCCCCCGGGACGTGGTGTCAGTCTCGGGAGTTTCTATTTCGCCTGTGATGTTCATTACTAGAGTTCCCCCGGGACGTGGTGTCAGTCTCGGGAGTTTCTATTTCGCCTGTGATGTTCACTAAGTACTAGAGTTCCCCCGGGACCTGGAGTTTCTATTTCGCCTGTGATGTTCATTACTAGAGTTCCCCCGGGACGTGGTATCAGTCTCGGGAGTTTCTATTTCGCCTGTGATGTTCACTACTAGAGTTCCCCCAGGACCTCTCGGGAGTTTCTATTTTGCCTGTGATGTTCATTACTAGAGTTCCCCCGGGACGTGGTGTCAGTCTCGGGAGTTTCTATTTCGCCTGTGATGTTCATTACTAGAGTTCCCCCGGGACGTGGTATCAGTCTCGGGAGTTTCTATTTCGCCTGTGATGTTCATTACTAGAGTTCCCCCGGGACGTGGTATCAGTCTCGGGAGTTTCTATTTCGCCTGTGATGTTCACTAAGTACTAGAGTTCCCCCGGGACCTGGAGTTTCTATTTCGCCTGTGATGTTCATTACTAGAGTTCCCCCGGGACGTGGTATCAGTCTCGGGAGTTTCTATTTCGCCTGTGATGTTCACTACTAGAGTTCCCCCGGGACCTCTCGGGAGTTTCTATTTCGCCTGTGATGTTCACAACATGCTCCTCTTACTGTAAGATTGCCAAACACTTGTATTTTGCGGTGGATATTTTTATCTAGGAGGAAAGGATGTAAACATTTTAAAACTAGTTCCTTCATAGTGTTTTACATTTCATATTGTTCTTCATCACAGGCGAAATTATTTAAAATTTAAAAATTATCCCAAGGGTACATTAATTCCGTGTCTTCGGGCTCTTGTAATTTCATTTTACATGTATGTGTCTGTGTTTTTTCTTGTTCAAATCAACTGTTCGCACATTATTTCATTAAAGAACAGGTAATTATTACACAAAATGTCCAGGCATTCAACATAATTTGTAATGAAAGTTCTGATTAATATCAATATAACAATAGTATCTAACAGCACTGGGAACATTCACAACTTCATGATATACGATTCCGTTGTCGTTCTTTGAAATTTAATTTCACTTCTCTTTGTAAGTATTTTCACACCACTCTACCTCCCATTGAACGTAGAGTAAACATAGCAATGAACATAGAGTCCGTAAAACACATTTAAAAAGCAAAAAAACCAACAACAAAACTGGTTTATACAAATAAATCAGACAATCTATTAATAATCATTTCAAATTATTTTGACATCAGCTTATAAAAAGTGTTTTGATAAAAAGGGTTTTTTTTCCCTTCATTGTGGTATGTTTGCCTTTTGATGCGACCCACTTTTTCTCGTGAATTTTTCCACCTATAGTGTATTACATTTTTTCTGAAAAGTTCAGCCACAGTTGTCTTCCCAATTCATTCCAGGGCCGTAAATTACATGGAGGAGGCAGCTGCCTCCTCCAACTTTTGAGCCAAACAAAATTAAAATTTAAAGTTCATTAGAATTTATGTTGTTTCCAATAACTAAGAACATGATACCTCCCTTAAAAAGCATTCCAAATCTTTCTTTTAGAATGAGTTAGTCAAGTAACATCTTAGAAGGCCCTAGAATCAAGGATTTTGCACGAAACGTGTTCAGTGTGCACAAAATGTGCTCAGTGTCTGGGGGCCTGGGCGGCCCCCAGACCCCCGCCTAATTTCCTGCCTCCTCCAAATTGAAGGTTAATTTACGGCCCTGCATTCTCTTGAGATATGCAGCTTACTTGTTTCCCGGTTCTCTTGAGATGTGCAGCTTTACTTTTCCCGGTTCTCTTGAGATGTGCAGCTTTACTTATTTCGCGGTTCTCTTGAGATGTGCAGCTTTACTTATTTCCCGGTTCTGTTGAGATGTGCAGCTTTACTTATTTCGCGGTTCTCTTGAGATGTGCAGCTTTACTTATTTCCCGGTTCTCTTGAGATGTGCAGCTTTACTTATTTCCCGGTTCTCTTGAGATGTGCAGCTTTACTTATTTCCCGGTTCTCTTGAGATGTGCAGCTTTACTTATTTCGCGGTCGTGGTAAATAGGCAAATGCTGCTTCGTTTCCAGCCTACGTCGAACGAAACATAGGAACATCAATGGATAGTTCTCTCCCCAGTGATGGAGCATTTCAACAGCATATAAACTTCACGTCAACACGTTCTTCATTCAACAATATTTACATTTCCTTTGTGTAATGATAGCCATTTCCTTATTAATGTGCTGCAAGTTGTGAACAATGCGCGTATCAATCTTGATAATTATATATAATGATAATTGCACATACATACATGTATGATGATCCCAATTGCATGTACATTAGTGGCTAGTAGTGTAAGATGAAGGCTCAAGTGAGTTCCGTTGTTTGTCGGCGTCAGCGTAAACTTTTAACATTTTCATCTTCTTCTCCAGAACCACTGGACCAATTTTAATCAAACTTGGCACAAAGCTTTCTTGGGTGAAGGGCTTTCAAGTTTGTTCAATTGAAGGGTCATGGGCCTTCAAAGGGGACATAGTGACCCCACCCTATTTTTGCATTTTTGTGATTATCTCAATCACAAAAATAGGATAGGGTAATTTAAAAATCTTCTCAAGAACCATTAAGTCAGAAGAGCTGAGATTTACATGAAAGCTTCCTGACATAGTGCAGATTCAGGTTTGTTCAAATCATAGTCCTCGGGGGTAGGATGGGGCCACAATAGGGGATCAAAGTTTTACATAAAAACATATAGGGAAAATCTTTGAAAATCTTCTTCTCAAGAAACACTGGGCCAAAAAAGCTGCGATTTGTATGGAAACTTCCTGACATAGTGGAGATTCAGGTTTGTTAAATTCATGATGGGGCCACAGTAAGAGATCAAAGTTTTACATGCTGATATATAGAAAAAAAATCTTTTAAAATCTTCTTCTGAAGAACTATTGGGCCAAATACTTTTGCATGAAAGCTGCCTGACATAGTGCAGATTCAAGTATGTAAAAATCATGGCCCCCGGGTAGGATGGGGCCACAATAGGGGATCAAAGTTTTACATGCAAATACAGTGTATATAGAGAAAATCTTTAAAAGTCTTTCTCAAGAACCACTGGGCCAGGAAAGTAGAAATTTACATGAAACCTTCCTGACATAGTGCAGATTCACGTTTGTAAAAACCATGACCCCCAGAGGTAGGATGGGGTCACAATAGGGGATCAAAGTTCTACATATAAAAATATAGGGAAAATCTTTAAAAATCTTATTGTGAAGAATCACAGGGCCAGAAAAGTTTACATTTACTTGAAAGCTTCCTGACATAGTGGAGATTCAAGTTTGTTAGAATCATGGTCCCTGGGGGTAGGATGGGGCCACAATGGGGGATCAAAGTTTTAGATACTAATATATAAAATCTTCTTCTCAATAACCATATTGGGCCAAAGAAGCTGACATTTACATGAAAGCTTCCTGACATCGTGCAGATTCAAGTTTGTAAAAATCATGGCTCCTGGGGGTAGGTTTGTGCTACAATAATGATCAAAGTTCTACATGCGAATATATAGGGAAAATCTTTAGATATGAGCCCAAGTGACAAAGATGAGCGATGTGGCTCAGTGCCTCTTGTTTTATATATTGTGCCACTGAATAAAAAGGCGTTTTATTTGTACGATTTTGTAAATCGTAAAAAAAAAATTTGGAAAAAAAATTCATAGTAAATCGTAAAAACAATTTAAAGAGTCGTTTCTACGATTTAGTAAATCGTACAAACGATTGCAAAAGTCATTTCTACGTATTAGTCTATCGTATAAATGACTTTTAAAAATCGTTTATACAGTTTAAATAAATCGTAGAAACGACTTTTTAGGTCACCTGGTCTGCGTCCGTCGTGCGTTGATAGCTACTCTTCCAGTTCTTTCCTGAAGCACAGCGGCGTAGCTACACGTACATTGTAGCACTGTAAGCATGTGCTTACAACTATTTTCGTTAAATTCTTATCACCGTAAACGAAAAATGTCCTCAGCTTCTGAAGGGGCTTCTGGGGTAAGACCCCCCCCCCCCGACCCCCCTGCTTACAAATATTTCAAACCTATCTACGCTACTGAAGCATGTTTGTATATATTGTATATTGTAAATCTCAGGACTTCTGCAACTCCGAGGACTTAGACATTTACCAATTTTCGAAAATCTTCTCTACCACCGTACATCTAGGCCTACATCTTCAAGAAAAACTAACTAAACTAGTCACGTGGAGCCGGAAGGCCTCTACCAAACTTAATGATTCCTCGGGTTGATGCTCTAGCTCCAGGGCGGAGCCAAACTTGGCATATAGTATTTATGTGTAAAACAGTTAAATAACTTTTTTTTTAAGTGCTATTGATACTAAATTGAAACTTAAATCGATAGTATTTAGAAGGAGCATGCAGGTAACCCTTTACCAAAATTGTAAATTTCTTGATTTCAGGGATAGCGGTTTAAGTTACAGTGTGGGGTCAAAATAATCATAGTTGTTAAATTGTCTTTATCTTTGTAAGACTTCTTTAATTTTGTTGATACTTTATAAAAATTAGATGTAGGCCCTATGTTTTGGAAACGATGAAAAGGATCAGATGTACCAAAATTGTGAACTTCCCAAACCTAGGGTTCTGACTCTAGATAGGAAGTGTCCATATATATATATATATATATATATATATATATATATATATATATAGAGTTATAGTTATAGTTAATGTAGTTAATATAACACATAGAAGTCTTTCATCAGTATGGGCACATTCGAAGGGCATTGTTGTTTTATACTGGTCACCGCCCGTGAGGCTAGTGGTACTTTTAACTAATTCTCAGGTGACCGATAAGGTATTTTGGCTGGTGTTACAATCGTTCATATACTCTTTACTAATAGATACGACTTATTTATTAAACCGTAGAAACGATTTTTCCCCCTGCTAGATCAAAATATGACGAATACGCCGTACGTTGTACTCCATGGAAAATAAAGAATTGTTAAAATTTCACGTTCAATGCAGTTATATAGGGCGTTATAGAATTTGATCATGTAACTATAACTTCATGTTATATCCCTGTAACACTCAAAAATGTTATTTTATTTTCATAATGAATGGTACGAGCTAACAAAAAAATAAAAATAAATAAATATCCTAAATGAATAAAATAAAAGTAGCAGAAAAAAAATCTAGCGTTATTTATCAAAATCGATCGTGATTAATTGCATGTAGATCGACATATATATGATTTAAAAGTTTATCATTTCATGGATACATTAATTTATAACTTAACTGAATAATGAGCAATAAAATCCAACAATACTAATACTGATTTGCCTTTGTTGCTTTGACTTTGTTTTACCTTGTCATATACATATTTTATAGGCTTATCATGAAAATGTAAAGAAAGCTACAAGAATCCGACTTTAAAAATAAATATTATATTATTATCATTATTATTATCATTATTAGGCCTACAGGAGATGAAAATGAATAAACAAAATAAACTAAAAATAAATAAAATAGATAATGAAATAAACTTTAAAAAAAAAATAATTAAACAAAATGAAAAAAAAAATTAAGAATCTTCATGTGTAACAAAGACAAAACTTTACTGTTTTTAGCTTGTAATTTTTAAGTGGGTTTGAAACTGTTTCAGATCTTGGTACTTTTTTTTTTTTTTTTTTTAGTCTTGGAAGATCGGGCTAAATAAACACCAAATGATTAGCCTTTTTCTATAAATATTTGATCTATATTTAGAAATCGGAGACGTGACGACACAAAGGTCATGGAAGAAAACGGAAATAACCTATTCGTCGCCATATTTTTGGGATATTATTACGCGTATGAGAGAAAAATTACAGACCATTTAACCTTTCAGAGTTAGGAAATATTTTGCATTTCAGATGTTATAACAAATATTATGCTATTATTAAACAAGAATTTACTGATAATTTTCAGCTTTATAATATTTCAATATTTGTGGATTGTTTTCTGCGGAGAAATATATATTGGTGTTATTCGGTCGAGAAAATATGATGAACGATGAATGCAATCAACGGACATAGATCTATATGAATTGCGCTAAATATTGAAGAAGATGAAAGACATATATTCATTAATATGCATTTTTATATACTTGTAGATGCACTCTGTCATTTATATCAATTTTAATCACACGAACTCGTTCTGCTAAGACATTCAGTGAACTGTACAGCTTTGGACGATTTTTGTATTATTATTTTTACCAAAATGAGTGGTCTCAGACAGCAACCGAGGAAAGATACCAAAATGAGAATTCGGGCGTTCCCAGTAAGTATTTAAGAATGCATATGTGTGTATCTCATTGAATGCTATGGAATTTGTCCTGTCTGTATTTTCATGAATAACTAACCGTGGTAATTTTCTGATTTGTGTTCTGTTTTGATAAATTCAAGAATTAACATCCATATTATATTCTCATTTTCAGATGACTATGGATGAAAAATATGTGAACAACATATGGGCATTGTTGAAGAATGCTATTCAAGAAATTCAGAAAAAGAACAACAGTGGCCTAAGCTTTGAGGAACTGTACAGAAATGCATACACCATGGTGCTTCATAAACATGGTGAAAAATTGTATACTGGCCTTAGAGATGTTGTCACTGAACATTTAGTTACGAAGGTATGAGAAGGATTTTGTCAGTAATGTTTGTATGTATGAAAGGTGAAGACATATCATATGTATACAACATATCAGGACTCCTTTAGATATCACATTTTCATCTGCATTAACAGTGTGTGCAGTACAGTCTAGCCCAGATATGGATCACTCTTTCTACAACAATTCTGACTATGATCATCTAGTACAAAGAATAAAAGTTACTGTGATGGAAAAGATTTGTTTCTGAATCTTCCGAAATGTGATTGTGCATCTTTTTTTTCTTTCAAAAACGTAAACATCTGCATAGGTCAACTCCAAGTGACTTAGTCACATGCCAATTCCGGATGATCAAAATGTTTCATTTGTTTCTGAACAATTAATACCTGGACTGATTCTGTTCATTGTTGTCCTCACTAATCATGCTAATCCTATGGGTGCATGACCAGTTGATGTACACATATACTGACACAAGCACTGCACTAATACCCTCATAGGCAGCATATATATTTGTTAAAATAAACAGAAAGAAGTTTTCATGTGTGATCTAAGAGTTCAAAAGACCAAAATTGAGTGGAGATATATATCTGTCTTTACAAATAAACTATAATTGGTTAAAATAACATTTTCAGTCCATAAAGTGCATCAAAAACTAATTGGAATTGACCCGAAAGCAGTGTGCAAAACTAACTTTTCAGTCCTGTAGGCATTCGGTCAACAATCATTTTATTTTTTATAGACCACAACAAATTCCTATAGACCAAAATAAAAACACTGAAATTATCATGTGAAAACTAATTGCTGAAAATAAGATATGCCATGGCAAACCTTGCAAATATTACGAATGTTGTTTCTTCAGCTGTTTTCAGCATTTTAAAAGCACAGATAAAGCTTCGGAAGGTTTGCACTTGGTGGATCCCCCATCTCCTTACAGAGAGGTCTTATGGGGATCCGGGTTAGAAATAAGTCCTCAGTACCCCTTGCTTGTGATTTGATTTTGATTAGATTTTGTGGATTTAGTTTTGTTATGACTCGTTATAATATCGAGATACATGTATTGATGTATCTTGATATGTAACATATCATAAGGTCAGTGTATTGTCCCACTTCTATCCTATGGTGTTAGCTTGATAAGTCACTATGCCCCACCCCTATCCTATCAGGGTTGCAAATAATTTTAAAAATCCAGGGCCCATGTGGGCTCCTAACTTAACAAGTTTTACTAGCCCACATTGATATTTTGGGGCCCACATTTTCAATGAAATGTTGAAAGCAATAACAAAGAAGAAAAAAAACTTTTTACATGATGTTTTAATTTAATTGAACTCAGTTTCCATTTCCAATTCCTGCAATCTCTCAAATACTCTCTCTTCATCCTCACTATCAATGTCATATTCACTTTCAGTCTCACTCTCATTCCCAATTTCACTCCTAGACTCTCCTTCCATCTCTGTTTGTTCATCTATATTACTCTCTGTCTCAATAACATCATCTCTCTCAGACTCTGATTCCTCTCCAACACTCAAAGGGACACTCTTTTTCCTTCTTTCTGTCAATCTTCTATTCTTTGTCAAAAGAAACTGTGTTATGGCATTATTTGGATCAAATGATTTAATGTCATCTGACAACGAAGTACTCCTTACGGTCTGCTTTTCTTTTTTCTACTGGGTTAGGTACCCCCTGTATAAATTTCCACATCGTGAATCTAATCGCGCGTCTTCTTATGACGTTGATCCAATGAACAGTCTGTCTCTAGAAAACGTTTTATCGGTAGCAAATAGTGAAAACGAAAGTGCATTTAAAAGTAGAGTCAAACCCCGGTCGGGTTCCGGAAAAGTCCGACAAAATTTTTACTCGCCATGTGGGCGATAAGGTCCTTAAGATTTTGTCGCCCACAGATAAAATTACTCGCATTTGCGAGTGGGCGAGTGGTTATTTGCAACCCTGCCTATGGTGTTAGCTTGATAAGTCACTATGCCCCACCCCTATCCTATGGTGTTAGCTTGATAAGTCACTAAATTGATGATACTGTAACACACTATTTAAAAGTATTTAAAACAATATTGATGGACTCTTTTGTTGTCAATAGATGTGGATAGACTACCTGATCCCACCTTTGGTATATCCAGGGTGTCCATTTTTGCCCAACTCTTAATATTTGTATTCCTTTTAGGAGTTATTAGATTGATCACTGTTCGTTGTCTTTGCCTTTTCATGTAGTCTGTCACAGTAGGTGGCAGACAGTGATCCCAAAGTGTTCACAAGAGACATAAGCGATACAAAATCAAATTTACCAGAACTAGTGCACCTGTTAGTTGTCACAGAAGAAATACTGTATGCTGAGTTAAAAATTAGAAATCAGTAAATATTGAAATCATCGGTATATCATACTGCTTGGTCATATTTAAATATGATTTTTTACATAGAAATTCTGTTGGTTTTGAATACATTGATTAATACAAGTACATACACAATTTTATATCTTTTTGTGACTGTTCCATTGATCTCTATTTTTTCAGGTTAAGGAAGATGTGCTGGGAGCACTCAACAATAACTTCCTACAGACACTGAATTCAGCCTGGAATGATCATCAAACCTCTATGGTCATGATCAGAGATATTTTGATGTATATGGTACGATGCCATCTGAATATGAAAGTGTCTCATAAATGGCTAAACCATACAGAAAATGTTACCTTTCAAACAATTTTTTAAAGTTCTGCTAAATATATGTGTATTGCACTTTCTTATTTCAGAAATATTATTTTGCTGTATAAAAAGCTAGTGTTTATTGCTTATCAGTCTATCAAAGTGGAAGTAAGTTTGATGGAAATCTATTCTGTATTGTAAGATAACATCAAATCCATCAGATTAATTCAAATAGAAATTTTTTTTAGGATCGTGTGTACGTACAACAGAACAATGTGGATAATGTGTACAACCTTGGGCTGATGATCTTCAGGGACCAGGTGGTCCGACATCCTACCATCAGGGACCATCTACGTACCACATTGCTGGAAATGGTGGCCAGAGAGCGTAGGGGAGAGGTCGTTGATAGGTATCTAAGAGGGGAAGGGGCAGAGAGAGTACTGTAAACTAAATTTTTTATGCTAGAGCTTCTAAATGTAACTTCACAATGAAAAAACTTAAATCCAGCTTTTGTTTTATGAATGTTTGCTGTTTCACAATATGAATGACTGTAACATACAACATTGTACTTGATATCCATAATTTTGTGGATATTTGTTGAAGGTGGCTTAATGTTTGTTTATTCTCCCAACAACTTTATTTCATGTGTAATTTATCCCTTTTACTTTTATTCATATGGAATTTATCCTATCAAGTAATTTAACACAATAACCTATGTGTAACTCATCCACAGGGGAGCAGTGAAAAATGCTTGCCAAATGTTGATGATACTGGGTATAGACTCTAGGAATGTTTATGAAGAAGATTTTGAGAGGCCGTTCCTTGAACAGTCTGCAGAATTTTACAAAGTAATTCATAATCTTTTGACAAACTTAAATTGATTCCAGTGATAAACATCCAAAGATGACTTTAACTGTAAGATATAAGGTGTAGTGCAAAGTACTATATTGTGTAAAAACTGCCAAATTTGAAGATTGTGCTCCTCATGTGATAAAAAAAAAAGTAGCTCACCAGACTTACATTTATAAGACAGAGAAAATCTTGTCTGTACTTTAAAAATGGATATTCCTTCAATACATATAACACAATGATTACACAATGTTTACAATTTGAATAGAGTGAGAGTCAGAAATTTCTTGGGGAAAACAGTGCATCAGTGTACATAAAGAAGGTGGAGGCAAGAATAAACGAGGAGGCTGAGAGGGCCACCCACTATCTAGACAAGACGACGGAAGATCCCATTGTAAAGGTAAGAAAGGGTCTGCTAGCTCAATGTAAGATCCCAATTGTCAAAGTCGTGCAGATAACGGTGAAAGGACAGATTAACATATCAAATATCATTTAGATTTCATATTTTAATGATGGAAGATAAAAAAAAAAAAAAAAAATGAGAAATTACAGAGTACGTTTGATTTTGACATATAACGTTTTAGTGGAAAAAGTAATCTTTATGTGTTGAACATAAAGCTTTATTGGTAAAACTGACTACAAAGAAATTTAGTGGGGGGGGGGGGGGGGGGGGTCGTATCGTTAAACAAATATGGATCAAATGTTCTTTTGTTTATGGTATGATCATTTGATGAACAAATTTGGATTGAAAAATAGCCCATCTTTCAGGAATAGTGTAGGAGAAAACAAAACATATAAAGTTTTACTGTAGAAAGTAATGGAAATTTTATATCCTTACATGTATGCCACAAAACAGATAGTAAAATCCAACATAGGAAAAAGAAAATGCTTACACATCAATTGAGTTTATGATGTAGGGATGTCAATAAAATTCTTCAAAATTGTTTTTATTTGTATATACAAGAAAACATGCTAATTGTGAAGTGATACATGTATTTATTTCCCAACGAGAGAAAAATAATGAAAATTTTATCATGCCCTGCCATGAATATGGTCAGGGTATATAAGTGTTTGTCCTCTGTCCTTCCGTCTGTCCTTCCATCACATTTTGCGTTTGATCTCACTTTTCCGTATTTGGTGTTTAGCTCATTTCCAAAGCAACTATTGACAGTATTTTTATGACTCTTACACAGGTACATATGAGTAGTAGCTATTCAACTGTGGCATTATTTTTTGACTCTGACTTCAGTATTCCTTATTTCAGACATGATTTTTCTCCGCTTTTCAGACTGGAAATATCCATTCTCTATATAACGATTCTGCTACCTGAAATTTCTAAGTTCTTGGATAAATTGCACCGTTTACAAATCTTATTTTCCTGAACATCCAGTTTCTACTTAATTTTACATGGCGGTCAGTATTTCCTCATTGTATTCCTCTCATTGATTGGTTGAATCATTACGATATCGTCCAATCGGCAGACTACACTGATTGTAAACAATTGGGCCTTACAAAAATGTCCATAAAAGTAGTACAAAGAGACGATAGTGATGTTTACGGCCATTGACAAGGTCCAACTTTTAAAGAACCTTTTAGTCAAGTGTTGGTAGATTGCGTAGGACCTTTGCCTAAGACTAGGTTAGGGAACCAATACTTACTTACTATTATTGGCATTTATATAAAGCTTTAAACCTCACAATTGGTTAACAAAATTCATTTTCTGAAAAGGTTCTTGAAGTCAAAATATCCATTAGATAGATCAAGGGGTGCTACCCCTAGACATCCCGCTGGGGGCTCAAGTGAGCTTTTCTGATCAAAATTTGTCCATTGTCTGTCCTTGTAAATTTTTCACAATTTTATCTTCTTCTTCAGAACTACTGGGTCAATTTCAACCAAACTTGGTCAAAAGCATCCTTGGGTGAAGGGCTTTCAAGTTTGATCATATGAAGGGCCATGTCCCTTTCAAAGGGGAGATAATCACAAAAATAGGGTGGGGTCATTTAAACATCTTCTGAAGAACCACTGGGCCAGAAGAGCTTAAATTTACCTGAAAGCTTCCTGACATATTGCAGATTCAAGTTTGTTCAAATCATGGCCCCCGGGGGTAGGATGGGGCCACAAGGGGGGATCAAAGTTTTACATACAAATATATAGGGAAAAACTTTAAAAAATCTTCTTCTCAAGAACCACTAAGCCAGAAAAGCTGAGATTTACGTGAAAGCTTCCTGACATAATGCAGATTCAAGTTTGTTCAAATCATGGGCCCCAGGGGTTGGATGAGGCCACAATAGGGGATCAAAGTTTTACATACAAATATATAGGAAAAATCTTTTAAAAAATCTTCTTCTCAAAAACCACTGAGCCAGAAAAGCTGATTTTTACATGAAAACTTTCTGACATAGTGCAGATTCAAGTTTGTTCAAATCATGGGCCCCGGGGGTAGGATGGGGCCACAAGGGGGGGGGTCAAAGTTTTACATACAAATATATAGGGGAAAACTTAAAAAAAATCTTCTTCTCAAGAACCACTAAGCCAGAAAAACTGATTTTTACATGAAAACTTTCTGACATAGTGCAGATGGTAGGATGGGGCCACAAGGGGGGATCAATGTTTTACATACAAATATATAGGGGAAAACTTTAAAAATCTTCTTCTCAAGAACCACTAAGACAGAAAAGCTGAGATTTACATGAAAGCTTCCTGACATAATGCAGGTTCAAGTTTGTCCAAATAATGGGCCCCGGGGGGTTGGATGGGGCCACAATAAGAGATCAAAGTTTTACATACAAATATATAGGAAAAATCTTCTTCTCAAGAACCACTGAGCCAGAAAAGCTGATTTTTACATGAAAACTTTCTGACATAGTGCAGATTCAAGTTTGTTCAAATCATGGCCCCCGGGGGGGTAGGATGGGGCCACAAGTGGGGGGGGGTCAAAGTTTTACATACAAATATAGGAAAAATCTTTAAAAATCTTCTCAAGAACCATTGGGCCAAAGAAGTTGACATTTACATGAAAGCTTTCTGACGTAGTGTAGATTCAAGTTTGCAGAAATCGTGGCTTCCAGGGGTAGTTGGGGCCATAATAGAGACTAAGGTTTTACATGCAAATATATATGGAAAGTCTTCAGATATGGGCCAAAGTGACTCAGGTGAGCGATGTGGCCCATGGGCCTCTTGTTTTCTTTTGTTAGAAGTAATTTTGAATGATAACATTTCTATATATAGGTACGCAACCTTTAACCAATGCAAAATTGCTATTAATCTTTAAAGCAATTTTCTTAGAATTTGGTAAATTTGAATTATTATTCAAAGGGAAATGAATGGGTGATACTGGAGTCAAAAAGTTTAATGATGATAAAAACAGTTTGAAAAAAATGTGACATGTTTTGATTAGAACGCTTCATTTTGCCATAGAAATAATGCATTAGATTGAGAAGGGAGAGTGTTAGAAAGGTTTTACTTTTTTATTTATGTGTGATATGACTTGTAAACAACTGAGATTTTAGTGTTAAAGCTTTTATAGTAAATTACAATAGACAAGAGTACTTTAAATGTTCTCTTTATATTGTATACATTTTGATATGACTTGAACACAACTCAGATTTACCTGTATAAAAAGCTAGCAGCACACTGGACTAAGTTCACTTAGGTTTAAACCCTTCTTAATTTGCACAACAAAGTGAATTCCCTATTGAGAAAGCACTGTATTTCTCTTCTAATCATTGATAAGGTGAATGAAAAAGTGTGCAGTAACTTTAAGTATTTTACATGAAGGATATATTTTCCCTCAATCACCCCCTATGGTCGTCATATATCTGCATAATTTTCTTTTTTAATTTTTTCCATAAAACGGAAAAATTCAACCCATTTCCAGAATATTGGGTTATGAGAAGGTACCAATAAATCCCTATATTTTGGGGGGTTTTTTTTCTTCATATTTTTCACATTGAGCGGGGCATTCATGTTTTATATATATATATACACACACACAACCAGGGGTCCGTGTTTGCCCAACTCTCTATTTTGTATTGGTTATAGGAGTGATGAGATTGATCACTGTTTGTTATCTTCACCTTTCATACTTTTATTATTTCAGGTTTTGGAGGAAGAGCTGATTAGTAAACACATGAAAACAATAGTAGAGGTAAATTTCCAAACTAAATGTATATCAGATAATAAATATTCTGATTTGTTGATCACTAAAAAAGCATAAAGATGTTCATAAAAGCGATTAATCTTTTTAGCTCGTATATATTTTATTTGATGCCATTAATGTTAATTTTCATGAAATGTAGGGTGTTGTCTCCAGAATTAAATAAATAAGATAGATAAATGGAATGTTTATGTGTTACATCTGTTTTTTGTAGATGGAAAATTCTGGAGTAGTACACATGCTCAAAAACAACAAAACAGATGGTATGTGTAATGTCTTGCAATATGAAATAATGTTATGAATGATGTACTGTCGTGGAGCATAATTTGAATTTATCGTTGTTATGAATTTCATTAAGATTGTATGGTGTTCTGTAGGGATGGAATTTTAATTGTTGTAATAAAATAACATAAATCAGTAATCTGCAGTGTATAATTCTTATAAAACTGGTTAATTAACATGAATAAGAAATAAACAACCATTTTCAAATCTTCACTGGGACATGAAGTAGATTGGTCACATGATCATATCCTGTGAAGCCCAAAGTGGATTGCTGCTTTAAGAAGTTAGTTTTAAGGTTCAATCTTGATTCATGTTATGGTTTTCAGTCTGCCTGTACCATGTATATACATGTATTAATTGTATGGTTCTTGTTTTCAGACCTTGCATGTATGTACAAGTTATTTATTCGTGTGCCTGAGGGTCTGAAGACAATGTGTGAGTGTATCAGTGTTTATCTGAGGGAACAGGGCAAGGCCATTGTGTCGGAGGAGGGGGAAGACTCCAAGAATGCAATCACATTTGTACAGGTCAGTTCCGGGGCTCAAATTTAAAATGTGAAACAGTTCAAATCATTTTACCACACTTATTATAGCATTAAACATTCTTTTTGAAGAACTTATCAATGTGTAAACTCCGGACATTTTGCTCACAAACATGTTTGATTCTTATAATTCCAATTCGTTCCCTGTATTAACAATTTCAAAAATTTTAAATAGTTCCCCTGCACTATGTTATTTGTTTTTAGGCACATATGTATACGTAGCGTTTTTGGATTTATTGATGTGTAAATTCTCGTTCAGCTTTATTTTTGTTATTGTTTCAAATATTTAATTTGACAAGGTTCAAATTGATGTGTATTACAACGGGGAGGATATGTATTGATTTGCAAAAAGTTTAAAACCCGTATGTGACTGGCTTCATTCATCCATTTGATATTATTTTACTTCTGTTGAAGATGTGGAATACACATGAATGACTTTATAGTCTCTTTGTGGTTATTTCACAAGTACATGTACTTAATGTAAAAAGAATAAAATTTTGGTACATTAATACTAATCTATCCATCCGATGAAATATGAAAAGACCGAAACGTCCAGTTACTTGGATAACAAAAATGAATCAATTTCTGAAAAAACCATGTAGGTGCATGTATTGTTACACTTCACAGCTGTTGGTCTTATGTATGACAACTAGCCAGTTACAACAATCTCGCTATCATGCATCCAGAGTTCAAAATAGTAGTCAAATAATAGAGCAGAGGTGTTTTCCATCATTTCGATTGATATACTGTACAATGTACATGTACATCATGTAATCATTTTACACTCTATATCAATAAAATGGTGCTGGAACATGCTTGTGCTCTATGTTTTGCAATAAAAGAAAACCAGGGCAAAATATCATATTTATTTTTTACTTCAAATGGTTACAAATCAAGTGGTATATTACACGCTTTTAGATACTACTACTGTATACAGGATCATGCTATACATACATGTGCATGTTTTTCTAAAAATAATTTTCACAAATTTTGATATTAGAGGCAGAAACTGGTCACTTTCGCACTTTGTGCCTTTGGGATCAAGACAGTAACCATTTCTTACAAACAAGGAAGGGGTTGATTTGTATTAACAACTTGATGACATTTTTCAGAGTTTACTTGATCTTAAGGATCGGTTTGACCACTTCCTTCATGAATCCTTCAGTGATGATAAACAGTTTAAACAGATGATCTCCAAGGACTTCGAGTACTTTATCAATATCAACCACAAATCCCCAGAGTATTTATCATTATTTATTGATGAGAAGTTAAAGAAAGGAGTGAAAGGGGTGAGTGTTACATTGGTGAATTGCTGCATGGACTCTCTGAGAGTTGGGAGGACTGAATGTGCAGTATTGCATACTTTAGTAATAGTGAATGTATTATCATGGAAGTACAGTTGTACATACTTTTATTAGAGCTCAAAGAAACATGAGGGAATCATCAGGATATCAAATTAATTGGAATAATCTTATAGTCCTGGATATGTTCAAATTTTCCTTCTTGAAGGTGAAAAATTCATTGAGAAAAAAATTCAGGCGCTGCAGATTTGGAACTCTTGATCAATAGATGCACATCTTTACACTTTGATGCATGGAAATATTTAACCAGATGGGTAGCAATATTTAAAAGGAAAAGCGATATATTATTGATATTTATTGATGCATTCGTGATGTACAGTTCTTCCTGGAGAAAAGGTTTGACGTGTTACTCTTTTTTAAAAAGTTTATTCAGGTGACCAATTGCAATCGGTTGTCGTGTGTTAACAATTGAACATTTTTAACTTCTTCATAGCTACCATTCCAATTCTTTCAAATTTGGTATGAAGCATCTTTAGGATAAGGGGACATACATTGGAAATTTCAGGACTCCTGCACCCCTGGGGCCCAAGGAGTGGGACAAAAATTTACCAATTTTCAAAAATCTTCTCTACAACTGCACATGTGAAAGAAAAACTAAATACATAGTGATGTAGAGCAGGAAGGTCTCTACCAAAATTGTAAATTTCATGATCCCCGGGATAGGGGTTCTGACCCCAGGGCGGGGGCCAAACTTAGTATATAGTGTTTATGTGTAAAACATTTAAATAAATCTTTAGTGCTGTTGATAATAAGTTGAAACCAAATGGATATTTAGAAGGAGTAGGTAGTCCTTTACCAAAATTGTAAATTCCATGATCCTAGATGTAATGGTTTGGTTCCAGGGTGGTGTCAAAATTATAATAACAATATGAAGGACTTCTTGAAGTTTGAATCTACATGTAAATGCATACTTAGGAATAGCAGAAAAGGATGGACAAAAAATGATAAATTTCACAACCCTGGGTTTTGACTCTAGGATGGGTCCAAATTAGTCATATCTTTTAATGTTAATGCACATATTATATTGTGTAAAGCCTTTCATCAGTGTATGCACTTTTGAGGGCATTTAATTTTTAAGAATACATCTTGTTTTATACTGTTGCTGAACATTGGAATTTAGCTTAGGTACTTTTCACTAGTACTCAGGTGACCAGTAACATATGCATTTAGGTTTTCATCACTAAGTCACATAGAATTAGTTGTCTGATCTTTTTCAAATATAGATGAGGGAAGATTTTTAGCTCACCTATAAATTGAAATTTGTCGGCGTCATTGTAAACTTTTCACGTTTTCATCTTGTCCAGAACCACTGAGCCGATTTCAACCAAACTTGGCACAAAAGCATCCTTGAGTGAAGTTGATTCAAGTTTGTTGAAATTAAGGCCCATGCCACCTTCAAAGGGGAGATCATCATAAAAATACAAAAATAGGGTGGGGTGATTTAAAAATCTCAAGAACCACTGGGCCAATTTCAATCAAACTCGATACAAAGTATCCTTAGGTGAAGGGGATTCAAGGTTGTTCAAATGAAGGACCATGCCCCTTCAAATGGGAGATTATTGCAAAATAGGTAGGGTTCATTTAAAAATCTTCTCAAGAACAACTGGACCAGAAAAGCTGAAATTTGCATGAAAGCTTCCAGTCAAAGTAGAGATTCAAGTTTGTAAAAATCATGACCCCTGGGGTTAGATTGGTCTACAATAGGGGATCCAAGTTTTACATGTGATTTGTTAATATGAAAGGCCCTACCAGTTTTCAAGGGTTATGATTAATGAATTCTTAGTCATTACCTTTGAAAAGTTTTTTTTTGCTTGTATAATGATAGTTTTGCTCAACATTGTTTATTGCTAGGAACTGCTGCTCAATTGAACAATGTGGCCCATGGGCCTCTTGTTTCATGAGTGGTGCTTCTTGTTAAAGAACAAGGTACAATTGTGTACATAAAAAGGCCCAAAAAATTTCTCTGATTTAAATGTGTCTTGAATTAAGAAGTTTTAACAATTGTATGCCAAGTGTACTTAATCAACATCAAAGTTATTGCTTATTTGAAAGCATTATTACATCATGAATAAGACTCTTTCCCACTTTTTTTTTTCAAAAAGAGCATGATAACTTAAATTTCATCCAGATTATTGCTTAGGAAAGAGTGTGTCAATCTGTTGAGCAAAATGAAAATAATACATATTGTGTATTAATGTAAGATGAAAAATATATTTGAAATTGAATTTGCTCGAGCATGGCTGTATGTTTTCTGAAAGGAAAACCACCTGAACTTATGAATATTTTCATTGATTTTAATATTTTGCAATTTTATGCCAACTTCATGCTCATGTCATATAACACAAAATTTTAAAGCGATTTTAGAACATAGTGTAGTTTTTGTTTGCTTATATATTTGTTATCTGAATGCCAAATTTTGGGACTCCTACTAAAATCATCCATTTTCTGGGCCAGATGACTGTAGAAACTGTACCTGCTTTTTTTACGCGATAATGAATTCTTCAAATTAATATATATAGGAATCCATAGTGTGATGACTTGATAATGAATATAGTCATTGCAGACAAGGAATTTTTGAAAATACTTTCTGCAGTAAGCAGTCTTGAGATTTGATAATTTGTTTTGATCCGTATGTAAACATTTTACTGTAAGACAGCAATACAAGAATGATGTTTTTAAAAAAAACAATTTCCAATTGCTGTAGATGTCTGAGCAAGAGATCGAGACTGTGTTAGACAAGAGCATGGTTCTGTTCCGTTTCCTGCAAGAGAAGGACGTTTTTGAGAGGTACTACAAACAGCATTTGGCCAGGCGTCTTCTGCTTAACAAAAGTGGATCTGATGACTCGGAGAAGAACATGATATCCAAACTCAAGGTAACAGATATAGACTTGCATTTCAATAGCAGAGGGAACAAAAAATGGAGGCTGAGTTCCATGGGTACATGTAAATAAACTGTTTAAAAAATAAACAAGTGAAGCTTTCAGTACATGTTTACATTCCATCCTATATACATGCTGTAAGTGTTTCTTCACTGTGACATTGGTAGAGGCATTTACATCAGTAAATCAAGGAGAAAGATATGCATGCATATTTGTAATGGATTTTCACACACACACACACACACACACACACACACACACACACACACACACACACATCCTTCCCAATACATGCATGCATCACCATTGGAATGGGGTAAGGAGACAGATTGGTTTGTAGGTTAAAAGTGATTTTCCATTTTAACTTGAGTTTCCATGTTTCAAAACGGACTTGCCATGGGATGGATGAGGGTGATCCATTAATTTTGGGGTTAAAATGTCTTACAGTCAAGCAGACTTGACACTGATATAGGAAAATGGTTTTGGGACCTTTATTAGTTTCCCTTTTTACGTGAAGTCGCTTAAATCTGTTAAGTGAAGAGAACTGTACTGTGATGTAGACATTAGTGATTTACCTGTACCCCTGTACTTACCATTCTTCATGTAATCAGACTCACGATGGTTAGACCATGTTCCTTAATGATATTGGGATCTAAAGGTTAATGGTCAAGTTTATTGGACACTGATGTAGGAAAATGGTTTCCAGTCTGAAATGATATGCCTTTCCACCTGAAGTCACCATATTTAAGGGTAGATTTGCCATAGGATAGGGATGATCCATGTCGATTTTGGGGTAAAAAAAGTCAAAGGCCAAGTGCAAACAAGACACGATGAAAGAAAGCAGTTTGGGGGCCTTTTAACTTGAATTTCACCAAACTTCACACATAAACTCACCATTGGATGAGGTATGCTTCAACTGTGAAAGGTCAAAGAAGCATAACACATCTCCCACCATTCTCTGCCCATCTCAGTTGTGCTCAGCAGGTATATCAGCCCAACAAGGGCAGATCTAAACATGACTCATTCTAAATACAGTTCTAAACGTGACTCATTCTAAATACAGCTTTAAAGATGACTCATTCTAAATACAGCTCTAAACATGACTCATTCTAGATACAGCTCTAAACATGATTCATTCTAAATACAGTTCTAAATATGACACATTCTAAATACAGTTCTAAACATGACTCATTTTAAATACAGCTCTAAACATGATTCATTCTAAATACAGCTCTAAACATGATTCATTCTATATACAGTTCTAAATATGACACATTCTAAATACAGTTCTAAACATGACTCATTCTAAATACAGTTCTAAACATGACTCATTCTAAATACAGTTCTAAACATGTCTCATTCTAAATACAGTTCTAAATATGGCACATTCTGAATACAGTTAAATAAGAAATTGAAAAAGTGAATATCATGATTGCCATCATATTTTGAAGGACTCCATAATGAATTATGGAACGAAATAATTTTTAAAAAAAATAATAATTGGTAAATGAGGGTCCTTATATACATACTAATATATTTCTCAATTCAGTATCACTCCAGGGTACTTTCAGTTGTAGGGGATGCGTATGGAGATACAGGAGATAACTTCTCCGTTTAAATGAGACATACAATGTATGTTCACTGTACATACATGTAACCAGGGAAAATTGATTTTGTTGATTAATCCTATAATACATGTATCAGTGTAACATCTACAATGTTCCGTCTGTACCTCTGAATAAAGTAAGGGCTGTTCCATTAAAACATATGAGGTACCCGGGGACGTCAATTAAAAAAAAATCTATGGGTGCTTGTCATTGGTAGAAAATTGCATCTATGGTGGGTACCTACTGCCAGAAAACTGCATCTGTGGGTGGTTGTTTTGATAATATCTTTATTTTTTTTACCGAAACTGAGAGGAATGCAACAAGAGAAGGGAAGGGTTGAAAGTAGAATGTGAAACAAACGCCGTTTTCCGTCTTCATTTCATCTCGGTCTATGAGGTTCCACGATCCGGGTATCGTTTCCGATTTGACTCTAAAATTATAGCGACCGGAAATTAGGATTATCTCCCTTGTCCAAAATGGAAAACGAAACGTGCTCGTGGTCCATTGAAACGGTTTTTGATTTTTTTCTAGCTGCAATAATGTAGCCCTATCCAATTTTTTTTATTCTGATGTTTTCGGGATGAGGCTACAATTCCATAGGATCTCCGTAATGGTGCAAAATAATTTTATGAATAACCGATAATAAACTGTGTATTAGATCTAGTCCCAAATGTTGTTTACACCAAAAGTAGTACCAACTTTGTGCTCGGGCATGTCTAATAAAGGTGTTTTTCATTAATTATAATGCACAGCATGCAAAATTCTTCGTCTGCTCCGCCATGCTTGTTAGCGCGAAATCTCGTAGGTGGATCTAATGAAAAAGCTAAACATTGACAATCGGCGCGAAGATTTAGTTACTTGAGCCACTTCGACAAAGAAAGGAAAATCATATTCTTGCAGTCTGCTGTTCGGTTTTTAACTTGATATTAAATTCAAACCTTTTCAATACCGACGAAATAGCTTTCGCCTCCATACTTGTCCATTGATGTAAATACTACTTTATATGGCATATGCAAATGACTTGACAATCGGAAGTTGGAAGTATTTGATGGAGAGTGACCCAGATATATCTTGCACCTATCAGTAATCTTATAGGAGTAAAAGAAGACAGAATAGTGAAGATGTCAAAGAAAAGGAACGTAATAAACTAGAGCAGAAGAAATTGTTACATGTATATAGTTTTAAAGACAGTCCACTATTGTTACTAACAATTGCTGAGTTAAAGGTATTGCACACACACTTTCAAAAGCCAACACACACTGGAAGAAAATCTAAGGCAGACTTTTTAGTTGCTGTGGACAAGGAAATCAAAAGTAGAAATATATCTGATACTTCTTTATATGAGACACTGGAAAAACTTTTCCCTCAAAAGTATAGGAAGTCAAAATCGTGACATTGAATTTCAGAGATTTTGCAGCTAGTTTTACTTATTATTTTATAGACATGGTTTTGAATTCTAGGTATTTGTTACCGATGTATACACAAGTCGGTGACCTTTTTAAAGCAATATGCAATGGCCTTTCTTGAACAGTCATATTACAATTAAATTTGACAAATGCTTTATCCAATTTTTGAATAGCCATTTTTATAGAATTTGTCTTTGTCAAATTGGCAACTTATTCGGATTGGCATTATTATTTTCAATTTTGTGTCCACCCTGGGTGATTTGGTATGTAAAAAAGTCGGTGATTGTTGTGTAGCATGCCAATCCAAATAATTGACTTAATGTTGGAGTATAAAGTGCCAAAGTTAGAGTTTGGACAATCTATATAGTTTTGGTTGTGCACTGTTTTTTGTATAAAGATTAGAACTGTATTTTGTGTTAAAGTTTAAAGAATATTTTTCCAATCATTAAAACTTGTTCCACCTGTTCATATTAGTATTTGTCGTCTTATGTTGAACTATGACTACAGAATTATAGATTTTAATGGGGTTACCCAACACCATTACTAGCATAAATTTCGCTCATTTAATTTTTTTAAAATTTTGTTTTATACTCATCTACTTTGACCAATGAAGGAAAATTTATATTAATTTCAAGAAATTTCAACCACACATTTTCATTTGAATAATTTCAATAGATATATAGAAATTTCATCAAGCAAACTTTTGATCACTGAGATGCTCTAAATTTGATATCAAATCGAATTAAAGGGTTTAGCTGATTTTTAGAGTTATTTCCTTTGGGTGTTGGGTACCACCTTAAATACACAAATTTGGAGAGGGATATAAAAGTCTTCAACTGTCAGAAATGGATCAAGTCCTTCAGCTTTTTATTATCGTTTTCCCAAAGAAGTTGTTATTCTATAGCATTTGGACATTCTCTAAAATCAACTTCATTCAGTGATGGCTGTTTATCAAACTTGGTACATAGTTTTTAGAATGAAATAGAACCCTATTATTTTTTTTACAAAGGTTAAGATCACAGGATCCAGTTGTCATTCCATAACATCCTTGTGAATAATGCAATGACCCGTAGTGTAACAAATATCTAAGACATCAGTGTCACAGAGACACATTTTCTTGTTTTTTAATACTCAAAATACTAGTCAATTTTAAAACTTTAATAGTTGTTTTTGAACATTTACAATACTAGGCTTTTTATGAACAGGTAGACTTATAAAATTGAATTAGTTCATCGTGTTTAAGAAAGACAGTCTTGATAGAATAAATTGATGGTTCTATGATCAAGCTTCATTGATGGCCAGTTATTTGAATGGTGATGAGACCCAAGATACTCTTCTCTTTACTATCATGCTTGGGAACATCTGAAAATAGACCTCTATTCAGGGGTTATAAATAGTCATTCATACATATTGAATTTAAAGAAAAAGTGTATTTCACATTTATTTCACTTCTATGGGTGGTGCCGCACTATCTAAAATTGCTTCTGTGAGTGGTCCCTCATTACATTTTTATGCTTCTATGGGTGGTTACCCAAATTTTAAAGTGCCTTCCCCGGATACCTCATATGTTTTAATGGAACAGCCCTAAGGATGTCTTGTACTATTTTGCAGACTGAATGTGGATGTCAGTTTACATCCAAGTTGGAGGGAATGTTTAAGGACATGACTGTATCCAACACAATCATGGAAGAGTTCAAGACCTCCCTCACTGTATCTAGTGTGAGTATATCAGGCAATGTATTTACTGAGTGGGTTAGTAAGGCAGGGGTTTTGAGGGCCAGCTAGGCCTTTAAATGTGGTGGGTTCTAAGGGTGATGCTGTGTAGAAGAAAAAGGAAGTTTAGGTTCTTGCTCATAGATTTTCAAATGGGGTGTGAATAAAGTATTAGCAGTCCACCTCCATTTAACTAGAGTATGTAAGGTGGATATTTAAACACAGAATGACATATAAAGTGGTTTATATTTTGTAGATAAAGATGGATGGTGTTGATTTAGTGGTTAGAGTCTTGACCACTGGATTCTGGCCCACTCCTAATGCCAACCCACGATGCAATATACCACCCTCTGCAAGAACAGCCTTTGAGAATTTCAGACGGTTTGTCAAATTTAGCGAAATTTTTCATCCCTTTTCTTTTTATACCACTTAATATCCCCTCGTGCACTTAGTTGAGAAGGGGATATAGCATCATTAATGTGTGTTATTGATGAATTATTTCTCAGAGTTATACATCTGTGTGTCTAAACAATCTCATCCTATGATACAAAAAACTTACTGAGAGAGAGTGATGAAAATGCATAACTCATCTGAACTAATCTGACCTGATTTTCCACAAAAGCATTTGGCATCATTACACTTTATGCTTTATGTACTATATAATTTGTTTCATATACCAAGGTAATGCTCCGCTTAGTGGTGCTCTTATTAAATCATACATTACCTTTGGAAAATGACCTCTTACTTCAGAGGCAAATTTCAGTATTTCAATTAAGATGTCGAAATAGTAAAGTCTGTGAAATATTAGAAAAGAAAGAAAATAAACACTTCTTAGGGTTTTTTGGGGGGTGGGTGGGTGTTTGGGTTGTCAAAATAGAACCTCATTGCATTTTTCTGATGGCAAAATGTGTATTATTTCAGATTTTACCTAAACAAACACAGTGGTAGAATGTTGACCCTACAACCTCAACTAGGATCTGCCGACTTGAATGCCAACTTTTACGGACAGAAGAAAGACGATGCTGGAGGGGCTGGAGCAAGCTCAAAAGAAGCCCGTAAGCACATCATGCAGGTCTCCACCTACCAGATGTGTATCCTCATGCTTTTTAACAAGAGTGAAAAGTGGACTTTTGAGGTGATTATCTCTGTTTCCATGTAAAGTCGTGCAACACACCTGTCTTTTGATGTAGACAAATCACGCAAAATTACACAGGTTCATTGATAGACTTGTATTATTAATTAATCATCAGGTTGATTACATGTGATGGAAATACTTTCTTTCTTTTTTGAATTTCCTTCTTTATAAAATGTCATACTGTTATGCCCTCTGGGCCCAAAATTGGAAAAAACTTATCTTATCATACACCTGTTCCTTGAATTAATCTATATTGATTTTCATGTAGAATGTAGCACAGCAAATTTACATCCTTAAGCAATATTTTATTCAGTAAGTGGATGCGATTTTCTTGAAACAACAAATTTCTTATTTTTCAAACAGGAAATCAAGAATGAAACTGACATACAAGAGCGGGATTTAATACGAGCAATCCAATCACTGTCAGTCGGAAAAGTCTCTCAGCGTGTACTACACAAAGAACCCAAAACTAAGGAAGTGGGTAAGGATGTGAATTAATTTAAACTCTGCAACAAAGTGATGGGCGGTGGTAGGGTATGCAGGAAGCTGTCTGTAAGTGAGGTGGTGTCCTGGCCTTAATTAAATGATTTCTCTTGTAAGTGAGGTGGTGTCCTGGCCTTAATTAAATGATTTCTCTTTTCACATTTAGCTACCATATGTAACTGTCCTATCATGGAATGTTGATTTTTGTGTTTAAACGTAACTGGACTCCAATATACATGTAGAAAAAGGTTTCCAGGTGATAAGTGATTTTTCCTTTTGCCTGAAGTCACCAAATTCCACACACAGACTGACCATAGGTTGAAATACACCCTTACAACTCTTAGGTCAAACAATCAATGGTGAAGCAAACTGGCTCTGATGCAGGAAAATGGTCTCTGGATCTTAAGTGATTTCCCTTTCACCTGGCTGCACAATATGTAACTGTCAAAGAAACGTAACATATCTTCCACCATTCATGAAGTTGAATCTCGGTCCCATATCAATTGTGCTCTTAGCAAATCCATCTATGACAATTATTGTTAGATTTGAGAGTTATATAAGATTCACTGTGTCCAATTATCTGTCTGTCTGTCCTGTCAGTTTTGAAATCTATTCATTCTCTCACATGCTGTTGCTGAATTGGTCAAACTTGCATCAATTATATTCTAATTCACCAGTTCAAATGAACTTGAATTTTTTTTTTATATAATTGTATACTAGAACACAATGAATGGCTCACAATATGATTTTAGTTACATATAGATTGCTTAATAGAAAATATTATGTTTAAAACAAAATGAGATGTGGTTAGAATTTACTTGTACATGTAAATTGAAAAATATGCTTTTAACGGAACTATATTTAACCTATGTAAACAAAAACATAACATGAGCCTTGTTTGATACATAGCAAAAAATTGTGAGCTCTGTATCTCTCTTGTAAATCAACAACTGACATTCAAATTTTTGCTGACCATTAGAAATACCTTAGTTAAGCATTGTAAACATTAAAAATGGAAAAATAAAATTTGAAAATTTTCAGCACAAATCATGTCTATGCCCCTTTAACAATATTATACAAAATTATTCTTCAATCTCTAAGCAATAGTCTACAAATATAGAAACATTATTCATAACATTAGAGATATAAATCAGGGAGGGGAGGGTTGCACAGAAAGCAGTGAAACCTCAGAGTTCTATTCTATTTAGTCCGAAGGTCCAGAAATGGTTACTTTTTGAGATTTTTATATAAGAGAAATGGTTTTGTAGATTTAAACTGAATAGCTAGTCATTAAGCTTAGATCTGTGGTCATTTTGATATGCCCAATTTGGAATTTACCTCGTCGTATGGGGGTATCTTAATCCTATTAAGGACAACTTTAAATTACACTGTCAGTATTGATTGGGTGAATGTAATGAAATTGATCAGCACAATTTGATATAGCAAATACTTTTATGAAATATCTACTGGATCTTTTTCAGCATGTTCTAAGTACGACATTTCTCATTTCTTTTGTGGTTTAGTATATATTCATGGATAATAATATTGAATTTATTTTGAATTATCAGAGTTGCCTTTCCTATTGCAGAACCCTCCCATATTTTCACAGTCAATGACCACTTCACATCCAAGCTTTTCAGAGTGAAGATTCAAACAGGTTTGTGCATGAATTACATTTTCAACTGTTTTATTTTTAACATATTCTACACATGTACAATTTTAGATTTAGAGCAGGAGTAGATGTGAAATGATATTCTGACACAGGATTGACAATTTCATGTTTTATAAATGATGTTCTGTGACACAGGATAGACAATTTCATGTTTTATAAATGATGTTCTGTGACACAGGATAGACAATTTCATGTTTTATAAATGATGTTCTGTGACACAGGATAGACAATTTCATGTTTTATAAATGATGTTCTGTGACACAGGATAGACAATTTCATGTTTTATAAATGATGTTCTGTGACACAGGATTGACAATTTCATGTTTTATAAATGATGTTCTGTGACACAGGATAGACAATTTCATGTTTTATAAATCACCCCCCTTACTTCAGTGCCAAAGGGGCACCAGAATTCGAAATATTTTGGACTGAGGATTATTTTTTTTTTCAGTGGCGGCAAATAAAGGTGAAGCAGAACCAGAAAGAAAGGAAACCAGGGTCAAGGTCGATGAAGACAGAAAACATGAATATCCTTTCAATATCAAATTATTCTGCTCAATAAATCATATTATGTTGACAATCTTCTGATTTCAAAAGGCTGTAATTCCATTAATTGCATCAGTTTCAAACTTATGAATGAGGATATTTATAAAGCTTCTTAAAGTTCAATTGGCATAGTTTTGCATGCTTGAAACTATTAACCTGAATATTCGAGTCACTAGTTCAACAAAATTCATATGATCATGCAACAGAACTGAGGAGTACTTGGACTTTAACTTAGATCTAAATATACTTAAGTGTATAGACTTCATTTTCATGACAGAAATGCTAAATAGCATACTTAAAACATGGATATTAAGCTTGATGTAGAGAAACAAATTAGACAGTATATGAGTTCTTAACTTAATTCTGTACGATTGAAGCAGCAATTGTCAGGATCATGAAGGCCAGAAAGAAGCTACAGCATAATGTACTAGTAGCAGAGGTACTATCATTTCATGCATGATGATAAAATTGTTGAAAATGAATAATGCAAAGAAATGTCAAATAATGAGATGACGTGTTGCAAAGTATATACATGTATGTATGTTGGTTTAAATGAAAGGACTTTGAAAAAAAATGTTTGTGTTGAGAATAACTATATGTAGAATGTTTGTATCCACATGGCAGTTTCTCATGTGTCTTTGTATTCTAGGTTACTGTCTGTGTATTCTAGGTTACTGTCTGTGTATTGTAGGTTACTGTCTGTGTATTGTAGGTTACTGTCTGTGTATTGTAGGTTACTGTCTGTGTATTGTAGGTTACTGAGCAGTTGAAAGCTCGCTTCCTCCCCAGTCCAGTCATCATAAAGAAGCGTATAGAGGGATTAATAGAAAGGGAATACTTAGCCAGAACACCAGAAGACAGGTTGGGCAGATATTTACTACAGAATAATATCATTTTTATCTTCATCTTTTATTCAGAAAACATACATGTATACGCTGCCATATACTGTACCTATATTACCAAGATTCGACACTAACGCTAGTCTGGTAGCCCATGGCTACAATAATGTCACAGACAAACGTAATATCATTTAGAAGTGATCTGATCGACTAGTGAAAAATTAAAACCAGATAGGGGAAAGCATTGGTATTTTGGACAATCAATAAAAAAGCGTTGATTTTTAACTTAAAGAGGTTCATACCAGAGATTAGGAGTAATGTCAATTTTTTTGGAAGTGTATTTCTTATTTCTACATTGAAGGAGAATTAAGAAATTAAAAAGTAAAACTGGGGTCGCAATGCTTGTTATTGAGTTATAGTGTTCTAAACATGACCTTTTTGCACTTAAAATTGACTCGCAATTTATTCAATTAAACTTGATTTGTCTGTTGCTGTCAACGCAACACAAATCAATCATTAAATAAAATAGATGCATAATCATGTCTTCTAACAAAACAAAATATAAATAAAATAAAAGTTTAATACATGTAATGGAAATAAATGATGACCTTTTTGCACTTGAGATATGAAAAAATTCATGATATCAAATTTGAGAGTTTAAAAGGACATATTAGGAGTAATGTCAATTTCTAAAATTTCTCATAATTTTCAAGGTCTTGTCTTGAAATTTAAAATGGAACTAAAAAAAAAGTGGGGGTCGGAGATCAAATTTTTGAATTATTGGCGAAAATACTTAAAACTTTTTTAAGAATTGGTGTTCTGTTTGGAAAAAATATATCTGACAACCAAATTAATGAATTACAATATTTGAAATAGCTCCAGGTCTCAATGACTTGTATCATAAATTATAAAACTGAAATACATTTATAGGAGCACAAAAATAGAGGATATATTGGATGAAACAGAAACTGTAATATCATGCAGATTTAGAACTTTTTGATTAATCAATCCTTCCGCCACAAAATATAGTCCCTGCCAAACCCTTTCAAAATTTGAATTGACACAAAAAAAATTTCAACTGGATAGAGTTCAGTAATAGATGTGTAATTTGTTTGCACCAATGGGATCAGTATTGAACCAGTAAATCATCCTGCGCAGTTGTGCTCAAATGCTCAGGAGCTAAGTTCCTTAAAAGGTGCATTGGATGTCATTTTGTCACCAAAATTGAAGCCAACAAAAATTGCTCTATATTATATATTTCAGTAATAACACCAATATTTAATTATTTCAAACACTTTTTAACCTCAACCAGGCACATGTCTTGAATGTATTAGGTTTCTTTTGCTTTTGTAGAAAATGTTTTTATTAGTCCTCAGTATATATTCCTATGCATTTAGAGATTTTGAGGGGGGTGGGGGGTGGTTGCCATCACTTTCACAGCTAATACCCCTTTAACTTTTGTTATTTGTTTGGAAACTTACATCCGCATTTGATATATCTACAAAATGGAAAACAATTCATTGTGCATGTCTACCTAAAGCTCTGATTAGACCTTAAATGAATGACTTTCACTGACATTGTTTTATCATCAAAATCAAGTACTGCTGAGTTAAGTAGTTCTACATGTATGCTATTACCAACATAATTAAAATTACCTTGTCATTATTTGGGATAGAAATTAGTTAGATAAGTACATTTCATTTTTTTCATTCATTTTTCACTCACACCATTAATCAGTGGTACATGAGGTACAATAGATAATAAATAAAAGATAATGGTAAGTCATCTTAATGAATCGTGAAAAAAATATAAATAATAAAAAAGAAAATACAAGAGATGTACATACTATAGCTACAAACAAAGGAGAAAAAAAAAGTAAGAGATATAAGTTATGGAGGACAGACTGCATCATCAATTTTAGTTATGAAGAAATGGAGATTTTTCAACATAATCTTACTAAACTTAAGTATATTTGGCTTATTACAAAATGCGGAATGTCAAATTTTTTCCTGATACTAGCTAGTGATTTGCATTCTAAAATAAAATGGAACTCATCTGCTATTTTACCTGAATTACATAATGTACAAAGTGTTTCGTTAAGTGGAATATTTGACCATCTACCAGTCTCAACAAGAAGTTGGTGGTTTGTAGTATGTCTCATGTGTGATTGTTCAATTGACTTGCTATTTAAATACATATGAACTCAAGTTTTAAAATTTAATTCATCGCATTGTAATTTGATGGAAGAAGTAATGAAAAATATGCTTAAAAATTAGTCATTGAATGTCCATTTAATATCTTAATTTGTCAGAAATGTAGGATTTTGCTTCTCCATTTTTACTGGTCTTCCATCAGCTGGAGGGGGCAAACCCCCTTCCACATGCTCCCCCTGACAAATCCCCTTCCACATGTTTCCCCGGCAAACCCCCTTTCAAACGTTCCCCTAGCAAACCCACTCCCACATGTTCCACCCGGCAAACCCCCTTCCACTTGTTCCCCCAGCAAACCCCCTTCCACATATTACCCCCCGGCAAAACCCCTTCCACATGTTTCCCCGGCAATCCCCTTCCCGCATGTTCCCCCTGGCAAACCCACTCCCACATGTTCCCCCTGACAAACCCACTCTCACACGTTCCCCACAGCAAATCCCCTTCCACATGTTCCCTCCCGGCAAACACCCCCTTTCACATGTTCCCCCTAGCAAACCTACTTTCACATGTTCCCGCCGGCAAACCCCCTTCCACATGTCCCCCCCCCCCCCCCCCCCCCCCAACAAACCCCCTTTCACATGTTTCCCCAGCAAAACCCCTTCCACATGTTCCCTCCAGCAAACCTCCTCCTTTCAGATGTTTCCCGGCAAACCCCCTTTCACATGTCTCTCCCCCCCCCCCCCCCCCCCCCCCCCCCAACAAACCCCCTTTCACATGTTTCCCCAGGAAAACCCCTTCCACATGTTCCCTCCAGCAAACCTCCTCCTTTCAGATGTTTCCCGGCAAACCCCCTTTCACATGTCCCCCCCCCCCCCCCCCCCCCCACACACACACACACACACAGCAAACCCCCTTTCACATGTTCCCCCAGCAAACCCCTTCCTACCTGTTCCCCTGGTAAACCCCCTTCCACATTTTCCCCTCAGCAAACCTCTCCCACATGTTCCCCTAGCAAACTCCTTCCACATGTTCCCTTGGTAAACCCCTTCCACATGTTTCCCTGGCAAACCCCCTTCCACATGTTCTTCCTTTGGTGCTTCACATCTTGACCAACTGCCTTTAACTAGTGAGAACTTTGCAGGACTTGTAAAATTTTCTAATCACTTCTCCTTTTGACTACTTTTTGTGAAAAAGTTAATGTCCAACCCCGATTGCCTTGTAAAATACCATTCACAACAAACACAAACTAGAGGCATAAGAATTTGAAATGTTTGAAATTTAATGATTAAGTTATATGCATATGTGTTTTGTGCTTTATTACAAAATCTGTTGTTTTGGTTTTTTTTACAGGAAAGTATACACCTACGTAGCATAGAAGAATTCTAAAAGTGGACATTCTTTGTGTCTCCATGCTACATCAGGCCTCGTACAAGAGCGGACATTTTATGTTATCTCCCATAATTCACGTGGCCTCCTACAAAAAGAAAAAAAACCTGTTATTTGTTTTCCATACATGTCTCTGTACAGCAGGGGTTATCAAGTTTTCTAGGAAAGCTCAGATGTTAATGGTGTATGTGTGTTTTATATTCATCACTCTCATGTTCTTAGATGCATTAGAGTTTAATTTAAAAATGAGGGGAATGCTGTGAGATTGTGTGAAAAATGATGGGAGTACCACAACGCTGTAAAGTATATTTATATGTCAAATATGTATATTTCCACTTGTTGTGAATGGCTTTGAACAGTATGCAGACTTATTATTGCTGATCAACTTAATTAGTATCTTTACGAGTTGGTGAAGAATATGGAAGAGGTGTGAATGAACGCCAGTGTTGTCTTGTGCTAAGAAAGTTTGAAATCTGATTTGTTTTCCACATGTTTACAGACAGTTACCTACATCTACAGATGGGAGGTCAGGTTTTATATGAATACTTCATAGCATTTGTGTTGTTTAGGAGCAACTCTCTCTATATGGATTATGAAGTATTTTCTTTTACTAAAATGAGGGGTGTTCTTCTTATACCTCATAATTTGTCAATGTTTGAAAATTCGTTCAAGAAGTTGAGCACAGATATGTATTACTACTGTTAGAATTGTTTATTGATATTCCAAACTGAGAGGAAGAAAATGCTCTCCAAACTACAAGTACCATAGCATTTACCAGTACCGACCCATAGAATGACTGTCAAATCCACATTGAACAGAAAATTCCTTTGACCATTTAGGATATTCTTTTTTGGAATAAGAATGAATAATAAATTCAGCTGTTACTTTCTTTGTGCTTTGCATTTGTTTTTGTTCATTTATTATGACAACAAATGAACTGTGTTTCAGAAAAAGTTTTAACATAATATGCAAATTTTGGTATAAGATGTAGTAATGGAAAAGATTGATGCAAAAATACATTAATTTACATCTAAATAAATATATACATTTATATGTCGCAGGGTTCTTGTTGGGCTATTGTGACAGTAGAAGTGTGCTATAAATAATGGCCAGGGAAGTTTACCAACTTCCATGAGTTTTAGATCACCTGAGTCTGTCATTTGTTGACTTTTCATATTTTCAACGTCTCGAGAACCACTTGGACGGTTTTACTCAAACTTCCCGCAAAAGGTGATGCAACTTTGTTCAAATGAAGGCCTTCTTCCAATGGATAGATACGTAAGAAAAAGTACAGTTTTTCAAAAATCTATTGAACCAGAAAAGTCCATTTTTAGGTCACCTGGGTAAACTTCGAAACATTTTTCAGCTTCTCTGGAATGGCTGAACCCATTTTTCATATACAGCTTCAACCATTTTGGTACATGTATTATCTATGGGTCAAGAGGAACAAAGAGTGTGAATATCATGGTCTTTACAAACTTTTGACATGATTATAAGTTCAGGGTTCATGCCACAGGGTGGGGATAAGTTGGTCATATATTGAAAATGCATTGTATCTTAGAAACTCTTCTGGACATAAAGGAGGCAAAATGTGTGTGTAACAATCTTCTAGGCATACAGGAGAAATGTTTGCATGATTAATGGGCATAGAGCCCAAAATTGTTAATTTAGGGTTAGTGGTCATATGTAATGGTGTACGGAAAATGCAATAGAAAATCTTATTTATGCTGGACTTCCAAGTAGACAAACTGTTTGCATAATTATTTAAAAATTCTGTATTCCTGGACATCCAGTGGAAAATTTTGTATTCCTGGACATCCAGCAGAAAATTCTGTATTCCTGGACATCCAGTAGAAAATTATGTATTCCTGGACATCCAGCAGAAAATTCTGTATTCCTGGACATCCAGCAGAAAATTCTGTATTCCTGGACATCCAGTAGAAAATTCTGTATTCCTGGACATCCAGCAGAAAATTCTGTATTCCTGGACATCCAGTAGAAAATTCTGTATTCCTGGACATCCAGCAGCAAATCGGATAATGAACAACTTGCTGGTCTCTACTTTTGTGAAATTTATGTCGAGTAACTTCTGGTCCCAAGATACATTTGGGACTATTGATCATGCATGTATGTTGACAAATGCATTGATTTCTTTAAAAAATATTTATTTCTGCATATCAAGTACACAGATGCAGTATATGTGCATGTATGTGAGCATTAGGATTTCTACTGAACGTACTGAATATTCAGGGTTTTAGAACTCGAATAAAAAAAAAAAAACCCCATTGCATTTCGCTGCGATGAGATAAAACTTCCTTTCCTATAAAAGAATTGCACATCGTCATTTGTGTATGATATTTAACCAATATTTTCTATCATCTAGTACCAGTTAACCAATATATCCTATCATCTAGTACCAGTTAATATATTCTATCATCTAGTACCAGTTAATATATTCTATCATCTAGTACCAGTTAATATATTCTATCATCTAGTACCAGTTCATCAATATATTCTATCATCTAGTACCAGTTCACCAATATATTCTATCATCTAGTACCAGTTAACAATCAATCAATAAAATCGCATCAGGTCGAATGCTGTCTGTCATGTTTTATACCAATTGTTAAGCCGTTCTTTACATACTGATTTTGAGTGAGTCTGCTATTTGGCTCGTGGTGAGTGTGACCGATCAATAGGGGATGTTTCCAAGGGTCCATGCCCTAGTCTGAAAGGAAGAGGGACATTAAGGGCCAAAATTTGCCTAACGTCAAAACACCATTTTACTGTTATTCTGATGAATTGTGATTAGTCACGTGTCACCAATTTCAGCCATCTTTAGATTGATTTTCATACCTTCTCTGAATTTTGGGGCAAAATAATGAAAAAAACAACAAAATCACAGATTTCTGGAAACAATGAATAACTTTTATATTAAACAAGAAATAACAAAACAAGCAATTCCATATTTTAGAATTCATTATATAAGATTACATTAAAAAATATGACTAATAAACATGTCAAAATTCCTCAGTTTGGGGGAAAACGACTGATTTTTATACAAAATATCACAGATTTCTGGAAACAATGAATAACTTTTATATTAAACAAGAAATGACAAAGGAAACGATGACATATTTTAGAATTCATTATACATGTACAAGATTACACCAGAAAAAATTATAACCAATGTTAAAATTTATAGGCTTTTTGAAAATTATTGATGCGCACATTAATTCCTTATACAACATTGTTGTAAATACATGTAATTAAGGCACCTTCAATTGATTGATTGTATAATGTTTAACATCCATCTCGAGAATATTTCACTCATATGGAGACAATTGAATTAAAAAGAATATCAAATCATTTATACAGAGCACTAAATTAATTTTTGCGATTAATATTTCTAGCAACGATCGATGCTACGTGCTTGTTACATTACCTTGTGTTTCAACTGTATTGATAATAATGCAAAGAAGACATTATATGTTTTTTACAATCTCTAAGCCTTCGTAATGGTTTATAGAGTGAAGATACGTTGTTTCGTTAGGGGCGAGGTATTGCCGATCGATTTAATTGCATTTCGTATTTTGTACAGCAACACCTAATCGCATCGAAATATTTTTTCCACGAAGTCTAAGAATCATACATTCAACAGTGGCGGATTTAAGGGGGGGGGGGCGCAGCCGCCCCCCCCCCCCCCCCCCTAAAATTTAAAATTTTAGGTAATTCGTGGCATCTTAGTTAGAAAAATGTACTAAACGATAAAAGAAGCAATGATTTCTTCCACTCCCGGAGAAATAAATGATAAAATCTTTTGATTCCTTGAATTACTTTATTGGGAGAACTTAATTTTTTCCAAAAATCATTAAAATTTGCGTCATTTTACTAATATCACCTTATAAAAATGATAGAAAATAGTACAAATGACTTAAATAGTAGACATATTTCAAACCCTATAAAATCCAGGAGCTTCCGGGGGCTTCGCCCCCTGGACCCCCACCAGAGCTTCGACCCAGACCCCCTGCCTCATAAAGTGGCACCCCCCGTAACCACAATTCCTGGATCCGCCCCTGTTCAAATACTTATTGTTTGAAAATTTCAGTTAAAGTATAAAAGCATTCTTATTAAAGAAAAGGCCAAAATGAGAAAACCAATATTTAGGAAACAACGAGAACAAGACCATTAAACAAACAACACTATCAAACAAACAAGACAAAAAGCAGTACCCCCACCCTCCACCCCCTAAATATATCTGCGAATCCAACCCGTAATGTTACTAACACTAAAACTTGTGGATGTCAACACTCTTAACAGGGATGGATCCAGGAATTGCGATTAAGGGGTGCCACTTTATGAGACTGGGGGCCACCATGAGCCCCCCCCCCCCCCCCAGTGGGCCCTGGTGGGGGCCCAGGGGGTGAAGCCCCCGGAAGCTCCTGAATTTTACAGATTTCATAGGGTTTGAAATATGTCTCCTTTGTAGCCATTTTTACTATTTTCTGTTATTTTTAATAAGGTGAAATTAATAAAATGGCGCAAAATAAGGGGTTTTTGAAAAAATGTAAGTTCTCCCCACAAAAGCAATTCAGCAAATCAAAGGATTTTGTCATTTATATCTCCGAGAGTGAGAGAAATTGTTGCTTCTTTTATCGTTTACATTTTTGTAAACAAGAGACCACGAGAAAATTGGGGGGGGGGGGGGGCGCCGGTTGTGCCCCCCCCCCCCCTTAAATCCGCCACTGCTCTAACAGGACTATTGTATGCATTGCTTTTTGTCTCCATTTTAAATATACTAGTAGATCAACACGATTTTAAGGAGACACACATTTATAACGCGCTGTGAATTAGTGGAGAAAAGATAATAAATAACAGATTAATGGCAAAACCACTTCTAAAATGTCACTTTTTGCAACAAATGTCATGCATGTCCACATTTAGATGAACGCATTAGATGTATGAGGAAGAATGCTATGACCTTTTTTTGCCTATCCTGCATCACCACAATTATGTTGGCCATCATAAGAATGAAGAAAAGTTCCTAGTATGCTCTGATTTCTGTAGAGAGGTTGTTTATATGCCCAGATTTCTATAGAATGTAGGAAAGTTCCTAATAGGCCCAAATTTCTGCAGAAATCATATCTTATGCGACCATTAGAAGAAACTGGTGTTGACAGTACCTTCAGTGTTGGAAACTCAATGTCAGGATCGAGGCCCATGAATCCTGCAAAGTACATGTATGACGATCTGGTGACTGCAGGAAAGACGGAGGCAGACGTAGAACGTCCCGGTGGAAGTTGGGGCACAGGGTTTCCATGATGTTCATGTAGGAAGATGATGGCAACACTAGGATTGAGTGGTCGAACAAGAAAAAGAGTAGTCAATACCATGGCCGCAGCAGTGGAGAGGACAACGAGCTGGTTGTCACCACGAAGAAAGGACAGTCACTGGAAGCCTAACCGTCAAGGGTAGAGGACTGATCACCTTCTGGACCCCGCCATTCCGCAGACGATCTGATGACATGATGGTCCACCAGCAACATGTAGCTGTGCACACATTGAACTTCTTACTGTCATCGTATACTGAAAGTTAAACTATATCACTGTCACACATTGAACTTCTTCCTGTTAGTGTAAAGTTAAACTATATCGCTGTCACATATTGAACTTCTTCCTATCATTGTATACAGAAAATTAAACTATATCACTGTCACACATTGGACTTCTTACTGTCATTGTAAACAGAAAGTTAAACTATATCACTGCCACACATTGGACTTCTTACTGTCATTGTATACAGAAAGTTAAACTATATCACTGTCACACATTGAACTTCTTCCTATCATTGTATATCGAAAGTTAAACTATATCATTGTCATACATTGAACTTCTTCCTGTCATTGTAAAATTAAACTATATCACTGTCCCATATTGAACTTCTTCCTGTCATTGTAAAGTTAAACTATATCACTGTCACACATTGAACTTCTTCCTGTCATTGTAAAGTTAAACTATATCATTGTCACACATTGAACTTTTTCCTATCATTGTATACAGAAAGTTGAACTATATCACTCTCAGTCATTGAACTTCTTCCTATCATTGTATACAGAAAGTTAAACTATATCACTGTCACACATTGAACTTCCTGTTATTGTAAAGTTAAACTATATCACTGTCAGATATTGAACTTCTTCCTGTTATTGTAAAGTTAAACTATATCAATTGTCACATATTGAACTTCTTCCTATCATTGTAAAGTTAAACTATATCACTGTCAGATATTGAACTTCTTCCTGTTATTGTAAAGTTAAACTATATCAATTGTCACATATTGAACTTCTTCCTGTTATTGTAAAGTTAAACTATATCACTGTCAGATATTGAACTTCTTCCTGTTATTGTAAAGTTAAACTATATCACTGTCACACAATGAACTTCTTCCTGTCATTGTAAAGTTAAACTATATCATTGTCACACATTGAACTTCTTCCTGTTATTGTAAAGTTAAACTATATCACTGTCACACATTGAACTTCTTTCCTATCATTGTATACTGAAAGTCAAACTATATCACTGTCACACATTGAATTTCTTCCTGTCATTGTATACAGAAAGTTAAACTATATCACTGTGACACATTGAACTTCTTCCTGTCATTGTATACTGAAAGTTAAACTATATCACTGTCACACATTGAACTTCTTCCTGTCATTATATACTGAAAGTTAAACTATATCACTGTCACACATTGAACTTCTTCCTGTCATTGTATACAGAAGGTTAAACTATATTACTGTCACACATTGAACTACTTCCTATCATTGTATACAGAAAGTTAAACTATATCACTGTCACACATTGAACTCCTTCCTGTCATTGTAAATAATATTAAACTCACTCCATCATACAATAATATTCTTAAATGATTATTATTGATATGTCGTATAAAAAAGTTTTGTATTAATAAGATTCCCAATCTTGCAGTTAAAGCAAATCTGCTAGGTAAACGGAGTAATATGGAGTCAAAATCAGTAAAGATCAACAGCCTTGAAAGTCCAGTAATCATCAGGTAAATGGAGTAAACCGTAGTCAAAATCAGTATGTAAAGAACGGCCTAACCATTGGTATGAAACATGTCTGACAGCATAAACAACACAAATGTATCAAAGTACATGGAAGTACTTGTAAATGACTAAATAAATGACCTTTACTCACTGGGGCTGATACAGTTTTAATATTATGAAACTTTCATTAATTAGTTCAGAAATTGACCAAAGGACAAATATTCTGACATATACATAAATAGCGTAATACATGATACTGGCGTTAACTACCCGAATTAGAAATGATATACACACAATTTCCTCCACTCGTATGTCTCTGGATTCTATGACCCATGAAGTCATTGAAAAAAGTTAAAAATTAACGTTTGGCGCAATTGGCTGTGCATTTTCTAGAATTTAGGCTAATGTTCTATGTTACGGGGGGAAATACACACCGGAAAATGTTATTTGAAGACGTAGAAAATAATTAAAGGTCAAAATGTTATTTGAAGACGTAGAAAATAATTAAAGGTCAAAATGTTATTTGATGACGTAGAAAAAAAATTAAAGGTTAAAATGTTTTTTGTGGTTTAAGGATGAATTTTTCCGCTGTATGTTAAAATTAATCACCTCGCAGAAACAATTAAGCAAACTAGTCCAAGACATAATCCTTGCTACGTGAACTTGTGACCTCGAGGCAATACATTCAATCCTTAAAATGATAACATGTTCTCCCATATCTGACCTTCAGATTTGCATTTTCTGGTCCTTTTCACACAAAAATCTTGCAACTTTAAAGGCCAGCAGTTGGGTATAAAAGCAGCCAATCGGTGAAAATGGTGGAATATATGAATTTTCTGGTCACATTCAGATTGCAGCATTAAGCTGTTGTACTGAAATTTTAAAATGGGTATGCTTGTTCCCCTCATAACTGTGCATATATTGGCCATATCTATTTTAGATATAAATTCTCATGAAGTTTTAATTTTGGCCTCAAAAATCTGAAGCAGTGCTAAATTTGTATTTCAAACTAGAGATTGGCAGTTTGTGGGTGTGATTATCTTTTGTTTTGTTTTTACACCGGATGTTGACTCACATATTGCACAAGCATGCTTATCTAGTTCTAGATAAGAGGGATTGCACCAAAGGAACCATGTAATCAAATCACTGTACAACGTGGAAAAAAGTACTTACTCATATATCATTGGTAAATCCAGATTTTATTTTTTAATTATATATAATCACATTCCTTTAAAAAAAAATTGGTTAACTTTATAAAAATAACTCATTAGGACTGTTCAGTCTGATCACTGTTTCAGAGTTTTGCAGGATTGCTGGTACCTTTTCTCGAAAAATGTCAAGCATGGTGTTTGTCTGATTAAGCAACAATCTCCTAGGCCAGTTGTGTAACTCCCATTGTCTCTCATCAATGATTACAAATATGTCCAATTGTTCAACCATCACTCTAAAATTACTCTCAATCTGGACTCTTACGTGTGGACATTACAATGTCAAAAGAGACAATCACAGATAGTAGGTCTCCAAATATCATAATGGACAAAGTGTTTCTTAATAATCCTTCAATGCACATGCCCTCCATTGCACAGCTACAATTTCCCCCAAATTCTTCTCATAATTGAAAGGTACCAAGAGGAAAATCATAAGTATTAGTATATCAAATATACCAATATTTGTGTATATTATCAAAAAAACTACATGTTTTAAAAGACATGGATAAAACAATGATGAATTCATTTTGTAGTTCCTTGGGTGAAGTTTTGTTAAAGTAAAAACATATCCTTTCAGTGCCTCACAGATCGAGCAGAGTGGTAGAAAAATGCGGGAAAACTTTAGTTTATTTTGATAAATCTTGCCAGTCTCCCTGTTCAAAATATCGTCTGCTACAGAGCACGTGTAGAGTCAAGCATCAGTCTGCTGCTTATTCTGATAACACTGCTAAGCCCTGCCCTCTTGCCATATACAGTATGCTTAATTGCTGTAGGGGTGTAAATTTTTCTAGGTTACTCCCGGCCTTTAAGACTAACCATTTCTTTCTGTCTTCCAATCAAATACACAAAACAAGTTTTTATCAACCTGCATGCATGCAAGGCGAAGATAACGAACAGTGATCAATCTCATAACTCCTATAAGCAATACAAAATAGATAGTTGGGCAAACACGGACCCCTGGACACACCATAGGTGGGATCAGGTGCCTAGGAGGAGTAAGCATTCCCTGTTGACCGGTCACACCCGCCGTGAGCCCTATATCCTGATCAGGTAAACGGAGTTATCCGCAGTCAAAATCAGTGTGACAAGAACGGCTTAACAATCGGTATGAAACACATCAGACAGCATTTGACCCATATAATTTCTACAGAACTTCAAAAATTCTGCAAGAGGCGCGATACAAGAAATGAGAGATTAACATTTTTATATTAATCTATATTAAGTAGTCGTACGATTTTCTGTGAAAAGGGCTACTGAATTTCAATGACATTTGATTTGAGTTCCGATAAATTTTAATTTTTTAGGCCAAAGGTCAAAGAACATGTCCGGTTTTTAACAAGGTCAGATCTTGTGTCTTATCTATATTTTATCTAACTAGAGGGACTGTTTATCTTGCGCATATTTCAGGTCATTTCTAGAAGTCCGCGTTTTTTTGGGAATGCCCCGCTTTGCGGAGTCGTAGGTAATTTGTCTTTATTTTTAGTTGTGATTGATATTGACATAAAAAAGAAAAACGATAAAATCACACATATTTGAAACCTTTTACTATAATGCGTTTCCACTGTCTTATTTGTAATCTTGAATTACGGATGAAGGGGGTTCCATGGTTTGCTTTCCTTACATATGAATTCAAAAATATGAAACATGATTGCATACCCTGGATATCATTTCATCATCACATGAGGAGTAAATGACCCATCCACGCGTACTGATGCCATAAGTCCGCAGTTTTGTTTTGTTTGAAACAATAATATACATGTACTCCCAAGCTCATCTCATAGTTACTCTTATTCGGGGCCTGAATTTAATTTGATTAAAATTATCGCCAACATTATTTCATTATTCCTACCATCCTTGAAATACGATTATTTTAATCTCTTGATAATTGGTTATAAAAATGTGTCAGTCAATTGTCAACCATGAGCCAACACTGTGCACATACTTCCCCAAAACAAGGCTTAAATGCGTCAGTCGTCATCAGTTTATGTGAAGGTTTGCACCGTACAGGAAATCTGAAATGTAAACGAATTCCATGCCGGATATATAAATGAGCATAACTAGCTAAAGTTCCTCAAGTCGTGATTTAAGTAGTTTTCCTACACTACTAATTCTGACCCTTTGTAGGGTCAACATTAAGGATTAAAGTTTTGAAAATAATAAAATCAGAATTTGAGAGCTAAATGAATGAAATTCACGTGAGCTTGTGAAATATTCAAATACTAGTAATCATCCATCATGAAATTTCAACATACATTAAAATTGATGCTGGCTCGCTAGTGAACTAGCTTTTCTAGTGATGTGGTAAAACTGATGCTGTTTGAAGCAGCTGTACATATGTTTTTATTAAAAATGACCGGGTGAAATTTCACGTACGTAATTAAAAGCAGGTTAAACTCAAACATAACTGTTGAAGTAGTGAACATTTGATGTGCATGTACCAGTCAACTATGTACATTTATGAAATCAATATCTGATACTTTAAAGACTCTTTTATCTAATGCGAGTCAGAGCCCATACATGTATGTGACCTTTCTGCTCTTATCTTAAAATTAAATATCTACAAGTCTTTAAAATATTACTGTAATCGAGATACATCATTTAGAATAACAGTATTAATTTTTTTAAATCACACACACCGAAATTTGTATAGATAAATTATATACATGTACATGTAGATTGTATCTTGAATGACAAGTTACTGAGCTCTTATAAAACGATGTAAGAAAGAGCAAAATGGCCTTCTTAATTAAGTACAATTTTACCTATTAGGACTGTTTATAATGTAATTAATTTTTTAGACTTTAGGATTAGACATCTTAATCATAATAGTAGAATTTTTCATATTTCATGTAAATGGAGTATTGGTATATTAATTGTAAATCTATACATACTGATAGTTCAAATAATTCAATTGAATGTCAGAAACAGCTTATTACAGTTTGATGCAAGTGCTCGAGAATGAAAATGAAATCATCAGAATTTGCCTACGGTTTTCTTTATAGATAGTAATACGCAGTTGTCTTATGTACAATGCAGTTTTTGTTTCACCAAGAGCTTCCTAGAGAAATTGTCTTGTTTTATTTCATTTACAAAGAAAAAAAATTGGATTTCATGTTAAATTAATTAGGCAACATTTTTGAAGTGCGTCATTATTTTGTAAGAATCTCTGTTCATGTTCTTTTGTGCAAAACCAGGATTTTTTTTATATCCAATTTTCCTTTGATGAAAACAGAGTTGGAGAAATTATATATCGGATACCTTGACGGTGGTAATTGTTTTAAAGCTTTATTTGATATAAATAAAATTGAAATCCAGAAAGAAAATGTAGACATATGTTAATTTGTAAATATATATTTTCCCTCAATTTCAGGAAGCATTTTTCCAGAACGAAACGCATAAACATATTCATTATGAATTATTCTATGACATAACTGGAATCACTTTACATCGCATTGCTAGCTAAAAATGCATTCCTAGCAAGTCTGAAATGTCCTTGTAAACAAAAGTATGGGTATATTCCTATAATTAAAAAATTGAAAAAATAATCTACATTTTTTTTAGCAGTGTCATTGATGAATATATACAGTTCCAATGTACTTTCTGTATCTTTACCAATTGAAATGATAGCCATTTCCTCATCAATGTGAACAATGTGCGTATGAATCTTGATAAATATAGTACGACCATTTGACCGGCTGGGAGTATTCACTATTCAGACAGAAATGAAAGTAAAATGTAAATATTAAGAATTTCTGTTTTGAAAATATATGAGGGTATGAACAGCAACGCTTCACGCCCGCATACTTTGCATGAAGCGATAACGCGCGTCGTAAAGTATGCTGGCGTAAAGCGTCGAAGTTCATGCCCTCAGGTATTTTCAAAAAATGAAATTTATTTCTTAAATAAATCCGCCAATAGAATATAATTTGCAATAAAATTCTTTCTGAGCGAAAAAATTATTTGTCAATAAATGTATACAATTTTATGCTTGAGTTAATTAAGGCTACAATTTTTGTAGGTAACTGATTAAAGATGTATCATTACTATAAACTAGAATTTCAAACTATCATATATAGCATATATTACCGGTATATTCACCAGTGCTTTATAAATATAATAATAAACCTTGTATCGTATTTCTCAATATAAACACTGCAATGTGCACAATTAACTTTTTAACTACGGTAGACATAAAAGCTTAAATACTTATTCCAAAAAAGGCGTGCCAGTGATATAAAACCGTTTAATTTGTGGGAGTATTTAACATACTAGATATCTTTAAGTACAACTACTATTTGAAATAGAAAACATATCAATTTATTATGTTTTATTATCTTCAGAAACGCCACAAACTTGTGAACAAAGCATAACCAGTTTTCACAAATTGTGAATAAATCATAAGCAGTTTTAAGTGAAGTGTGATAGATTGTGGACCAATCATAACCAGTTTTAGGCGAAGTGTCACAAACTGTGGACCAAACATAACCAGTTTATGGGGAAGTGTTACAAACTGTGGACCAATCATAACCAGTTTATGGGGAAGTGTCACAAACTGTGGACCAATCATAACCAGTTTATGGGGAAGTGTCACAAACTGTGGACCAAACATAACCAGTTTATGGGGAAGTGTTACAAACTGTGGACCAATCATAACCAGTTTATGGGGAAGTGTCACAAACTGTGGACCAATCATAATCAGTTCTAGGCGAAGTGTCATAAACTGTGACCTACATGTATGTTGAGCACTCAAGCAGTGAGGGTTCTTTATCGTGTCAATGCATACTGTGACACCCCGATACCTCCGTTTGCAAAGTCACATCGGATAGACCCATGGCTTTCACGTCGTTTGGCGAAGAAGAAGGGATACCTACAAGCATGTTAGTCAAGAGTCGAACACGGGACCTGACGGGTGAAAAACGAGAGTCTTCATCACTAGTCTAACGCAGCCGGTTCTCAAACTAGTAATGATGATAATAATGATGATAACTTATACATACATTGTCTGAATTCACGAACCTTAGTGCATCTGATGATTAAACAGTGTTTTGTCTGTCTGTCGATCTACAACAGAAGTTCAGTGAAGATTGACTCTCGTAATTGACAGTGTGACATATCTATTTAGAGTAACTAAGTTCCTACAAAATGGAGTGAAAATGATTATAGTAATTTTTTGAAATTGTGAACAAAGATTTCGTGTTCAGCAGATCATACAAACTAAGCTGCGCTGTCTTGAGTAATTAAAAACCAACAAAAATTTCATCATTTTACTGAGATTATTTGCCAGCATATATGCGGGTCTTTTACAGTTCATTCACAAAACAGGCCTAGTTTTCTAATGCTCTGTTTAAAATACACAAAACAGTAATGTGATAACAGATTTACATCATCACTAACATTAATTTGCCTTGAATGAAACCGTTAGAGCTCACGTGTTGAACAAATCTGATGATAGCTCTTTTGCCGTTTATCAAATTAAATTACTATTGCGTAATAAACCATAAACGTCTTTTCCAGAAAACCACAAATTAACATAAAATGCCAATTAAAACAAATTTTACACTATTCCGAAATGTCGCGACACTAGGGGTAACGTGAAAGTACGGGGAATTTGATTTAATGAATCATTAAATACTCAAGTCACACAGAGACAACGTTAGAATCAAAACAAGACAGGGAGCACACAGGTAAGTTCATTTTGATATTTATACATGTATGATTTTAGAACAGAAATATATTGAATTATTAGATATAAGTGTATATATATTAGCATGCAATGGAAAATAAGCTGATTTTTTTTCTTCTGTTTAATACATAAGCAAGATAGCATGTTTTAAAAAAAATAAAACACTTTTATAATACTTTTATAAGTTACACGTTGAAGGCATCGTTAAATAGTCAATTTTCACATTACGCGTCCGTTGAGCAGTCGTGGGGAGTCTTACAAACATGTTAAATTTTTTCAGCAAAAGCAATTGCAATGAAGGTCTCTGTCAACAGAAGCAAATATAATGAAGGTCTCTGACTGGTTGAGAAGTGAAAAGAAGTACAAGGAGTTTAAAAATCAAATCGTACAAATATACGCGTATATCAGGCTATTGTAAGCTATCCATTACAATCAATAACTAGAATGTTTCTAATACCCCCATAATAACGACTAGCCTACATCATTTGAGTATCATGATAGAAGTATATTACAATAGGCAGGGATGTAACATGACTTCAAAAATGATAATATTTAATTCATTGTGTTAATTGTCACCTTCAGATGGCTAATTAGCCCAGTTTTACACATCTGACAGGGGCTACTGATTAAAGATAAACATTCTATCCCCAAATTTAACATGGTCCTAAAACGACTTGACGGGTAGTGAATAGTAGGTAGTGAAAACCCCGGAATGTCCTTTAAAGGACGCCCGATACACGCACCATTTTTTAAACCATGCCTGACACGTCACACAAGTAATGATGACATTACCATATATTATACAACCAAACTAAAGATAGGGTATCCATGCTGGTTTTTGAGATGACCATCTTTGAAAAGTCAGATTTTGCACAATAGATGATAAAAGAAGAAGAAACATTTTCAGTAGTGTTCAAAATCAATTTAAACAATCTAAGATTATCTGGCATTACTTATTTCAGTAGACAGGTCGAAACTATGTAGCAAAAGTATGAAAAATCATTTATCATGATCAACAACTGATGGAATGAAATACCAGCTTTTATAAGGACAATTTGTTAAAGCTGCTGCGTGTTATGTTTGATATCCAACTCTAAAATGAAATATATCAGAGTGTTTTGAACCCTGTTTTCTGTTATGTTGTGCATCAAGATTTTAAAAATATCTTTATACTCAACGCAACCACAGGCAAGCAGTATGGATATTACTAAACCCCCCCCTTTTTTTTTTTTTTTTTTTTTTTTTTTTTTTTACAAAAAACGTGAAAGATTACAAAGATTGAAATAGGTATGAGATAAACAGGGAATTCACACATTTCAGAGAAAGTATTACCACAAAAATAAAATTATCAAAGTGGGGGGGGGGGGGGGTAATATCCATACTTTAGGTGCCTGTGGATGCAACGAGTTGTAAAGGTATTATGGTTTTGACCTGGGACCCGTCAGTCAGTTCTGTTCTCGTCAGCTCAACCTCTTTGAAAGCGCTTTTAAAATAGGATTTCATGAAACTTTGTAGTTAATAACTTGCTGTGTAGATATGCAAATTTGCAAGAAATTTTTATTCGACTTTTTTTCTGGGAGTTATGCCCCTTTTGAACTAAGAGGTTTGTCCTCCGTCAATCCTGTTCTCTTGCCCCCTGAAACCGCTCAGTAGAATTTCATGAAACATCGTAGTTAATAAGGACTTACTGTGTAGATCTGCATATTTTATAGGAAATTCAATGTTTTTCTGGAAGTTATGCCCCTTTGAACTTAGAAGTTTGACGAATATAAAATATACCGGTACTATTATAACAATTTGTAAGCACAACTCTTAACAGAATTCCATGCAACTTTGTATTTATATTATGTACATTCATGTACTGTACAGATGTGCATATTCATAGGATATTAATGTTGATTTGACTTTTTTTCCCCTGAAAATTATTCCCCTTTTGAATTTAGAAGTTTGGCCTCCATCAGTCTTTTTCTTATCAGCACAACTCTGAAACCATTAAACAAAATTTCATTAAACTTTGTAGTTAAACAGGACATACTGTGCAGGGCCGTAACTGCCGATGAGGCAGACGAGGCAACTGCCTCGTCTGATTTTTTGGCAAAAAAGAAAATAAAATTATATAAATGTTATATTATAGGATATATGTTTAAAATGAAGACAAGCACCTTTGTCTTTGACACCATATTACGATTCTTTACATAGTACAAATGAAACACAAACATGATAAATTGGGATTTAAAAAGTGTCATTTTCAGTCGTAAAGTCAATCGGCGGCCCCCAATCCCCTGCCTCCCCTGATTTAGAACCCTACTTACGGCCCTGCTGTGTAGATCTGCAATTTCGCAGGAAATTCTTATTAATTTTTTCCTGGGAGTTGTGCCCCTTTGAACATATAAGTTTTTCGAAAATTAAATATACTATTGAAACAGTTTGTCAGCGCAACTCCCCTGAAAATCGCTGATAAGAAATTTATGTAACTTCGTATTTAATATGGACATACTGTATAGATGTGCATCTTCACAGGAAATTCTGAATCGATATTTTTTCTGGGATTAATGCCCTAAGTTGAAGAAAGAATTTTGGTCAAAATATATTATTTGGTGCAACTTGCGTGAAACCGATTTTTAAGCCATATATAATTGGAATATTTCTATTTTTATATTTCATACAATTTACATTTCTAAACAATATTACATATGACTTGAGTACATGCGTGAAAATATAACAGTATAGCACAGAATCAAGAATTTGTTGTATTTTATTCATAACATTGTCATTCATTGTGTGTAGCATTGTCATTCAATATGTGTAGCATTGTCATTCATTGTGGGGCGTGGGGTATGTAATCTTGCTCACTTTTTCTTTTCAAATTAGAACGCCTGAATGAAAAGCAAAATAAGGATGAAATTAAATAAATTATTAGATTGAAAAATCAAGGTGAAATCGAGTGAAAATTGTAAATGGGTAAAATAGTACAAAATGAAAGAAAATGTATTCATAAGGGAATGAATACTTATCATAGGATAAAATATAAAACTAACTTTGCACCCATATTTTGGTTGACCATTTTTAACAAAATTTGTCATTTTGTGCCATTTTGGGTCCTGCAATCCCCTTCTTTGGGATGTGTGCATGTGGAAAAGGTATCATTTTAAGTCACACTGTCTTTGAAAAATTTCCGGATCTGCCCCTGCAACGTCACATAATTTTATATCGTTCTGCACTCGATGTCAACACCCATTCCAACGTAAAAAGTCACAGCGGCACAGTTTTATAGTTCGTCCCATAAAACGTTCGATAAAACCAGAAATTACAAGAATAAAACACTCTTGATATCTTGCATCTCCGTTGAATGGCCACATAGGCAGATTTCCTCGTCCGTGGAGAAGACAGAGAGCAAAATTCACAAATACATGATATGTTGAAATGTAATTATGGTCAATGTGAAAATAAAGAGTGACTGCTTTTTCAGGATTAAAAATAATGAAAGCAGTGATATTAATTCTAGGCGTGGTGAGTATGGCAGACGGAATGTTTTGGCCAGGTAAGTACACAGATTAATAATTCACCATTTTGTATTATCGATTCATTCGGTTAAAAAATTTGTAATTATGATTGTTTTAGAGAATTTATTTTAGAATATCCTATTTCTATTCATTTTGATTTCTCTGTTCATTAATGTCTATTCCTACTTTGAAATACAATGGTTGCATGATTCTTTTAGCAATTATCCTTTCATAATATTATAGTCACGATGTAATAATTTACTTATGCATCAAAAAGTTTCAGTTTTTTAATGTGACACATTGCAGTGCATCCTTGCATTTAAAACTTGCCTGAATTAATTTCATTAAGTGAACGTAAACAGCATTGTCAGTTGATCATCAAATCCAGGAAATACTCTCTATTTAATGATAGCCAAAGGGACACCTGACAGATGTTGAATTGCCATAGTACGAAAAACAAAGTGGCTTACCACTCGCGGAAATATGCTTGTGTCAATTCAATTTTCTCCAAGTTTCTTTAAAAAACATTTTAAATCACGAAGGACATAAATTTAGTTAAGGTATAAAACAAAAAACTTCAAAGACGCCTGCTATTTTCTTTCATTGAAACATAAAATATCTAAACCACAATGAAAAAAAAAAACTAACCCACATAAATATTCGATATGTATATGGCAAATCACAGGTATGGAATTTTATGGATAAAGGAAATAGTAGATTTTGTGATAGGAAACTTTCAAATAATAAAAGTCCTTCAAGAATCTTCAAACGTTCGTATTTGGTTATCATCATACAATTGCCATTACTTTCTTTTTTAAAATTTCTTTCTTATATACCCCCACCCCCCTTCTTACTGGTACCGACCTCGTCTAACAAAAACGGAAACATGAGTCTTTAGGGTCCTGTTATCGGGTACACTGTACACCAATTCTGCCTGTGCATAAAACAACTGAATTGTTAAACACTATACACCATGAAATTCACTTGATAAAAGACCATAATCTGTTTTATTTTCAGGCGGATACAACCCATTTGAAATGTTAAATGGCAATTTTGGACCGTTCGATCCACACGGAAATATGCAAAGAATGCGAAAGATAGACCTGAACAATGTCCCCCCTGGCACGGAAAAAGTCGTCAAGGACAAAAATGGCGAGGGAATTTTATTCAGGTTTACATACCATAAAAATATATTTAGTTGCAAGTTATGAAGGACATATTTAGTATATTACATTTTCAGATAATGCTAGGGATTATGGACTTAGCATCCTTTATAACTTAGACTAGATGCATAAGTAAAAAGAGAATAGGCTGCATCTTTATATTAAGGTGTATTAGCTCGATATGTTTGACCGTCTTCGTCACCATATATACATGTCTATTTGATATTATGTTGTTTGTCGCATATAAATGTACTTTGGTATCCAGAAATGATAATGGACAGATGTTCAGGATAGGGCAGATATATACATGTATATCTTAATATACTTAATAGTGACTTCTAACGCTGTTAAAATAATCCTAATAGTTTTGAACCTGCCTGGATATTGTACAGCATTTCACGTGTATTTTTATAGGAGTCCAAGCGGAAACTCCGGTGGATTTGCTTTTACCAGTGGCGGTGGAGGGGGGAATGGTTTTGTTATGGGCAGTGGGTTTGGGGGCGGAGCACCAGACAGGGGGTTCGTGATGACGTCAGGCTCTGGCCTCCCCACGCAGATCCATGAGTTCGGAGATGCTCCCAGGGGAGAGAAGAAAGTCTTCAGAGACGGGAATTCGCAGGGAACTTTTTTCAGGTGTGTTGATCTTATCATGTTTGGCCTTAGAATTTGAATGTTGCATAAACTGACCCGGAACTTCCGATGTTCCCAAACGTATCGCCTGTTTTGTTTTAAGAAATGTTTTATTCAACAATGGAAGCATTAATCGGATTAGACAGCAGGCGCTGATTCTATTTCAGCTCTCACCGTTACATATTCGTATTGGCTATATAATGAATATTACTGATGGAGATTATTACAAACTTCGGCACTCGGTCTGATATAGGACCATTAGGGCTGATGTAATATTCTTTATCTATTAAGTTTTCTTTGTTTTCGAAAAATAAACTTGTTCAAAGACACGTTCTAAAAAGATTTTATTCTCTAAATTCTCTCATTTTGTATAGGATTTGATTTTCGGAGGTCTATGTCACGAAAACAAAGCAACTACCCGCGAAGATTAATGACTTTTGTAGTACATGTATATTCCGTATGATAATCATTTTTATACATGTATACATGTAAATATAATTCACATCACATACCTTGTAGTCGGATATTGCAATGGCTTCTTTTGACCAATGATTAAAATTTTAGAAGCGCTGATGGAACTTCCAGAGGTTTCACTTTTACCAGTGGTAATGGAAAAGCGTTCTCCAGTGGAGGAACGGGCCCCAGCCCTTTCTCAGGAGGATCCTCATTTATCGGAGGGGGAGAACCAGGATTTTTCCATTTCGAATCAGGACCCACCGGATCTGGATCTGGAGCCGGAAGCTTTGCCTTCAGTAGTGCAGGTGTCGGGGGTGTACCTAAGAAGGTAGTCTTTGATGTTCCGCATTTCAAGGGTGGCATTTTAAAAGCACTTTTATTCAACATCTTCGAACAACTAATCACTTATAGATATTAATATTGTCTACAAAGACATGTGATTCTACAAACTTTCTGTTGTTCGTCACACTGCTTGTATATAATGCATGCATCTTTATGCTTCTATGTTGCTTATCTGAAATAAAGACCAAATACTACATAACATTTATTTGTGGTGATTCGTTTGTAAATTTTGTGTGCTTGCTATAAATCATGCAAACTTAATGCTGTGACCATTGCCACTTTCTTCACTAACTCAAGATACTTTAATCTTAACAGAGACTATCATTATTTTGCGATATACCTTCATACGTAATAACTGATTAGGAGAAAATTGATACACATCTCCCTTGCACTTCATGATTTGCCAATACAACAATAAAGTCGATAACTGATATTTCAGTTTTATAATCATAAAATTTAATCAATATATGTTGCAAAAACATTTGTTCACATTCCATGTGCACTCTATAAATTTTGCGTATCGGCGCCCACATCTTCTAAAACTAAAAGGCTCAGAAAGAATAACAATTTTGGAATATTCAGGTGAATGCATTTGCTTGTATTATAACAAAATAATAAAGACCAAATTAAACTATTGTGGAACCTAGGTTTTTTTTTATTCCAGTGTTAGCGTCACAACTTTAGTAAGGGAATCGCATATAATGCCTATGAATTATCATTCTGGTACCAGTAAATTGAGTTACTCTAATACCACTCTCTGTTTAGAGATGTCTGATATGAATCCAATATGTAGGGGATGGCTTTAATTTTGGAGCGTATTAAGCGATATAACACGGTTTATGTCAGTTTACGCTTTATAATTCGCAAAATAAAAAGATTTTGAAAGAATGGGGAAATTCTCAGTTTACAAATCACCAACATTTACTACTTCAGGTGTATAATGCACAGTGAATTGCTTTTTGAGAGTGATCTTGCGGAATATGCGGTTGAGGGAACGGATTCGAGTTCTAGGGGCTCCCTACATTGCAGTTCATATCATATATTTATTCAAACCGAGTCAAAATTAAATGAAATACTATGTATTTGTATTTGAGTATATATATACTAATATGATTTATACATTTCTTGTACATTAAGACTGTTATAGTGAAGCTTAACATTCACTAAAGTCGCAGCAGATCAAAATTATGAAATCAAAACTGCAGTTGATATTACCAAAGCATAACATTTTAAAAATAGAACGGACACAAAAATTACGATCTAAACCTGCGAAAAAACGTAATTAAACTACAAAACGTGAAAATAACCAGCTATGCGCGAACCCAAAGCTTCACAATGGTTACAGTAATCACGTGCTTCACAATAATTACAGTAATCACGTGCTTCACAATGGTTACAGTAATCACGTGCTTCACAATGGTTACAGTAATCACGTGCTTCACAATGGTTACAGTAATCACGTGCACATACATTTTTGAAGCAAGTAAAAGATTTTTGCGTTGACGTTATCAATTTTTTCCGCGTAGCAATACGTAGTATAGAAGTAAAATTTTACATTCAAATCTCTCAGATTAAAATTTTAACCCCACCCAACACACGCAATTCCTTGTAACAAATGACACACACATTATACACGAATAATAAAGAAACAGAACGATATAGTATGAAAACTTAAATTATGACTTATATTGCGTAAATGTGCTTTTAAAAAAAGAGTAAATGAATAAATAATTAGATAAATAATCAAATTCAAACACGACGCTTTTCCGAATGATTACGTGTTTTGATAGTTCCCACTCAGTCAAGTACTGGATTGAAGTACATTTTGATATAGAATAGGACAGTATTCAATGATGGAGATTATACGTTGCCGATTTCGAGGAAATTTGAATTCTGTCTTAATGATATTATTTCAAGGTTTTTTTACCACTTGAAATGAACGAGAATGATTCAATGCTACACGGGTTAAGACAAAGAGCATAAAACTAACCAATTATGCCACCGTTAATTGCACCGATAATTAATCCTCTCGTGTCATTAATGACAAGCGCATGCTTTTTGTGGTGTAATTCTGCTCTATCTGTCAGATTGCTCGTTCTGGTTCTCTGTAGGGTGTGAATGGGAGGACCAGCCAATTTGCCATAAATCACCGCCAAACTGTCGTAAAAGACCGTAGAAAAATAAACATGCAAAACATAAAGAATACATATGATGTTCTGTTACTGACTTCCTCATAGTGGTTTCCAGAAAAAGTTTAAGATCTACATTGGATCTGATACAAATGAATAAATTCAATGGTGGTGGTGGTGGTGGTGGCGATACTAAATGGGAATATACAGGTACCTAATGGGGTCATTGGTGATGCTTATATCGTCATTCCAAAACCTTATTTCTACAGTGTATGTATACTTCTATTGCCTAATCACATATTTATGTATACTTCAATTTCCAAAGTATAATTTGTATACGTTGTTTCGATTTACTGCCGGGACACCGTTTTACCGTAATTTTATGCACGCCTTCACAATTTGTTAGCCCAATAAATTTTCGGTCTCATGCAAGGTCATTATAAGCGGATGAAAATGAAAATGTTTTCACTTTAAATGTACAACAGCTTAAACAATATTTTAAAAAAAGAAAGAAAAAAAAAAGATGTTATATGTACGTTAGTTTGCAAGGTTAAGATTGGGCTATGTGAACTTGCAATAGCACTACTTCTCAATGTGATACCAGCTGACGAACGGGGAAGGGTGGCTTGTTGAGAACACACCTAGTCTACACATTGTAGAAATTATTATTCCGTGTATTGAAACACGAATATTTCAAAAGAAAGAGCGAGAAACTATTATGTTAGCTAACTTTGATGAGAGTTTACCTTATGCTGCCCCGGGTGTTGTTAAAACGCGGAACGGAACGGGTTAAGAATTTAACTACAAACAGTAAAACAATTTCATCTTATAATTTTACATCATAAATTGATTAAGCAAAGTTATATGTTAGTATAAAAATTAATAATGAAAGTGTTTTACAAGAATCTTGTAATTTTAGCATTGACAGTCACCTATATTGGTAGAGACAACACACAGTCTGACACCCCCCCCCCCCCCTCTCTCTCTCTCTCAAGACAAAACGCCTTTATCGCAACCATACCTTCCATGAGAAAATGATCAGGGTGGGGATGGTGGTGGTTATGGCGTCCGGATAGGGCCATTTGTAAAAGCGTGACTGCGCGTTAGTCACACCACGCCAACAAGCAACGCGCCTTCGCGCTCTCACGCCAACAAGCAACACACCTTCGCACCCAATCGTAACTACTCGGCTATTTCCGTAACCGCAAATGAACCGGTTACGGAAAAAGACGAGCGCGTGATCTGATTGCTTCGCACCGTCACGCCAACAAGCAACGCGCCTTCGCACCGTCACGCCTTCGCGCCGTGTTGCTTGTAAGCGTGACGGCGCGTTGCTTGTCTGCGCGAAGGCGCGTTGCTTATTGTGAGAGCGCGAAGGCGCGTTGCTTGTTGGCGTGACGGCGTGTTGTGACTAACGCGCAGTCACGCTTTTGCAAATGGCCCTATCCGGACACCATAGGTGGTGGACTTCTTGGTAGTATCATCTCTTTTTCCTGATAAGACAATATCACAATATGAAATAAAACAAAGTTTATTCTACGTGTTTTAATTTACATGCCATGCAATTGTAAATACATGTATAGCAAAATAGAACAGATCATATGATTACCTGTAAAATGCGAAACGAAATATACTGAAACAAAACGAAACCTGCCCAGACGAAACAAAAGGAAACGAAACTGTATAACCGATCTTTCGGGGTTGACTGATACATTTTTAAGCGGTCCATCGGTTAGCATCAAACATTGTTTAAAGAAGCTGGTGTCTGAGAACGTTGAAAAGCTGTGGAAACTTGTAGTATCTTATTTTAATCTTTAACTGCTTCGGTGCGAGTATTATCAATTATGGAAAAATTATATAATACCATGTTATCGGGGCGGACTTGATGTTAGGGGGCGCAACTTCATAAGGCAGTGGTCGGGTGCGCCTTAAGGCCCCCAGTGGGTCCAGGCATAATCAATTATATCGCTTGGGTTCGAATGTACTATTAAAGAGTACACATGTAATTTGAACCCTAGCGATACAACTGCCTGCGGGTCCAGGAAGCTCCTGTTATTTTATAGGGCTTGGAATATATCTCCTATGTAGTCATTTTTACTATTTTCTGTCATTTAATGATGTGAAATTATAAAAATGACACAAATTTTAAGTTTAAATTAAAGTTCTCCCAATGAACGTTACTCAATAAAGTAAAATATCTCGTCATTTATTTCTCTGAGAGTGGGAAAAATATTGCTTCTTTTATCGTTTTTTTTTTTCTGAACAAGAGACCATGATTTACCTTAAATTGGGGGGGGGGGGGGGGTGTGCGCCCACTTAAATCCGCCACTGATTATATGATTACAATTCGGTTAGAAATTATTATTGATATGCAGTAAAGCTAGACACAACTCTATGTATTTAGGGTGTTGCTAAAACGGACAACGGAACGAAACACGGAAAATATTTTATGCAATGATATATTGGAAGTAGGTCAGCATTTTGTAAGACCAAAGAGTTTATGAACAAGGAAAGCAGAAAACACAGAGAAAACGGGAAGTCATGCTCAGAATCCGACGTTTCATATACTTCATACAAATGCATATGCCTGTTGGTGCTACATCCCCCCCCCCCACCTGGCTTTGTCATTTTCTACCCCCCCCCCCCCCTTCCTTCTCCCACCGATTGTGACAGTATGTCGTAAAAAGCAAATATATTGCAAAAGACTTGAATTATAGTTCAACTTTCTAAATTTTATTACGTTTTACTAGCTGCCACCATAAATGACGATTTTATGAACCTAACCAATGAATAGGTTTTCAACCAGCCCCCCCCTCCCCCCGGAAACAACATTGAAAAATATATAATAATTTTTTTCAACAATTTTCCCTTAACATAGCCATTTTAAATCGGACTTGCTGTTAATCGGACTTTATATTTTACGGTACAAAACAAAGACTTTTTCAGTATATTATATTTATAAATATGATTCGTTTTAAGTATATTTGGTTCTTTTTCCCCTAACTACTGTCACAATGGGTGGGGAGAGGGGGGGGGGGGGGTCAGAAAATGACAAAGCCAGGAAAAGGGAGTGACACCCATAAGCGCTTGCTTAATATTTTTCACATTAAATTATAATGATTCATGTTTTGTTTCTTTTTGGTAAGTTCGGTAGGTTTCCTACTCGTTTCGCACTTTACAGGTACCCCAGATATATGGATAAGTTTGATCATTTTTACCTCAAAGCATTACTGTCCAACTATTAGGTCTTCAAAAGCGTCTAACACTGAACAATAGAATTTAAACTTCGCCGCTCCACTGATCGCAGATCACTGTTGTATTCGCTGTTACAATGAATTCATACAGATCGCTGTCACAAACATCACCTCCTCTCTGTCTTTGCAAAATTGTTGGGGTGATGGCCGTCGCCCTATCGTTCCAATCGCACACTCTCGGTCCTTTCTGGCAAGCGGAATAACAACCTCAGAATGTCTTACGATAGCCTTCATTTTTATATCAAATAAAAATACGACTATGAAAATTATAATATTTACAGTATTTATCAAGTTAAATGCAAAAATGTTTGCTAAAAACGATGAGATCATAGTAAGTTTAAAAACAATTTAATAATCACTAGTTCGTGACTTGCACAATGACAGAAACATCTATTTTGTACAAATGTACTTCCGGCGAACGTATTACATTCGAGGCGCCTTTCCGAGCTCGCCTGAGAGACCCGACAAGTTACGAATGCTGTTGCTCCTGTTTCAGCACCCCAATCTGCATGGCAGCCATTATGTTCCGTTTGAAAACTCGTACTAAATATACCACAAGTATCGCGTTCTCGGGTAGTATAGAGGGCTAACAAAGCTTTGAAGTGTGTAAATTCAGAATAAAACGGTGTTCTGATAGTTACCCAAAACTTTCCAATTGCGCAATCACATTTGAAATATTAATTTTGACTAGTTTGATACCAGGGTTGGGGTACCCTGGAATTTAACCCCGTGACAGAGGACAGAATTTTACATACACGATAAATAAGAAATGCTATTTTGATTTTTCATGTATTACTAAACATGCACATACAATAATATTTGGCAAACATATAGCATCGGTTCTAAGACAAATGTACAGGTAAATGACTAAATCTAGCACCACAACATACAAATGTACAGGTAAATGACTAAATCTAGTACCACAACATACAAATGTACAGGTAAATGACTAAATCTAGCACCACAACATACAAATGTACAGGTAAATGACTAAATCTAGCACCACAACATACAAATGTACAGGTAAATGACTAAATCTAGCACTACAACATACAAATGTACAGGTAAATGACTAAATCTAGCACCACAACATACAAATGTACAGGTAAATGACTAAATCTAGCACCACAACATACAAATGTACAGGTAAATGACTAAATCTAGCACCACAACATACAAATGTACAGGTAAATGACTAAATCTAGTACCACAACATACAAATGTACAGGTAAATGACTAAATCTAGCACCACAACATACAAATGTACAGGTAAATGACTAAATCGAGCACCACAACATACAAATGTACAGGTAAATGACTAAATCTAGCACCACAACATACAAATGTACAGGTAAATGACTAAATCTAGCACCACAACATACCCTATTACACGTCATACAGCACACCGCTCTACACTCTAATGTACTACACTATGCTCTACTACACTACATCACACGATACTACTTTGCACTATACACTATATTACATCATACTATACTACATTGCATTACATTATACAATACTAAATGCGCTGTAAATGCCCACTCTCGTAATTTGTCAAAACGGTCATACATGCATCTTATTGAAACTGTTGTACCATTCTTACGGACATAAATTGTGTTACTATTGCAGACAAAGAAGCCATGAAGAAAGGGACCCAGGCAACATCTGTGTTTTAAACACAAAGTTTGAATAAAGAATTGAGCAAAAATAAATCTATGAATGTATCTTTTTTTGTGAAATACGATGTAACACAAAGAAAATTTCACATTCATATGACGATTTATAAAATGGTAGCTTAGTCTATTTTAAGTACACGAATGTTTCAAAGCTTTTCAGTAAATTTGCTACCATTATTAGGAAACACGGATGAATTCGCATAACAAAATGGAAGTGCTTTGAGTTTGAGCTCTCCAGATGAAATCTTATTTGCATGTACTATCCTTAATATTAGTCACTGTGTATTTCTATGTGTATCATTTTCTCGTCGGAGAAATTTAGTGAAGGCTACAGATAATTTATGCGTGTATGAAATAAAATATTACATGTAGTTGTACATCTTGTTTTCATTACAATGCAGAGGTATTAATGTACTATCCTTTTATACAAATGAAAAGTATAATGTACGATTATTCTATCTAGAACATAACACCGTCAAGTTCACTATCTGTGGATTTTTACAGTTCACGAGATAATGTACATGTATATCAGCGACCTGTCTATGTGTAAACACAAACATCATTGAGATAAAGAGTACAAATAACCTAGACTAACTCAGTACAGTACCTATTATCTAAAGGGAGGACAAATTTTAGTTTTTATTTCTCTAGTACATGCATTTCTCCTCTATGTTTAGGTACATGAGAGAGAGAGAGAGAGAGAGAGAGAGAGAGAGAGAGAGAGAGAGAGAGAGAGAGAGAGAGACTGTAATATGACCGGTAGTCTAATTTCAGTGAATCTGAATTGTTTCACAACAGCGCACTATTTGAAACAACCTTAATTCACTTAGACTTTTTTCAGATTAATCTGTAATGGGTGTTTAATTAATGTCATTTTTGTGCATGTAGAGGATATTCAATGATTTGTTGTTGTAAAAAAAAAAATTATTTCACGAGTGAGACATAATTTTTTAAAAATATATTTGTACGAGTGCTTCGTGAAAATAATGGAAAAAATCTTGTCTCACGAGCGAAATAAATTCTATATCCAACACCTAAACATTGAATTTTCTGTTTATTACATTTTTTCTTCAGTTTTCCTTCAGCACTTTTAGTTGTATTGACGTTCAAACCAATATTGCACAGAAAATATAGTACTTAAGAAATATACAAACTATTTTTAAAAAACATGAAAAATCAATTATATATAACGTAAAATGAGGGTGATTTTATGTATCGCGAATGAATATTGTGGCAAGTAAATTTTGTTATTTTCACAATGTGAAACACTTTTATTACAATGTATTTTCACAGTGTGAAAATAACATCTGTGAACATATCAATCTTTATTCAATGAATAAATTTTACTGTTAAAATGTAACAGTGATCAATCTCATTACTCCTATAAGGAATACAAAATATAGAGTTGGGCAAACATGGGCCCCTGGATATACCAGAGATGGGACCAGGTGTCTAGGGGGAGTAAGCATCCCGCCGTGAGCCGTATTTCTTGATCACGTAAACGGAGTAATCCGTAGTCAAAATCATTGTGCCAAGAACGGCCTAACAATCGGTATAAAACACGCCAGACATTTGACACAATGATAAGTTGAATTGGAAAACTAGATCATCATAACGACCTCGGGATTTGCAAAATGCTGACGTTATACGACACTATTGAAACCACTGTAATATTATCTTGTTTGTCAGTAGCCTGCCTCGATTTAAAAACTGATCATACACAGAACAAGCTCTTGCGTATCGAATCAATTAAGAAATATAAAACACCATATCAGGTGATAATGGAATATTACTACATAAATATGGGAAGTTGACAATGGAGAGTATATGTAATACATAAAAAAATTATTTTGATTTTTTGGGTGGTGAGGTGGGGATATCCGACATGTATGCCCTAAAGATATTATCAGGGGTGGCAGCAAACACACCGTCAGGAATATTATCCTTCTGTGTACTTCTCACGTATGATTTATTTTTGATTTGATACGAAACTAACAGCACTCATGAACATTTTATCATTTGCTTGCTTTCGACAATAATGTGTCCTGTTAAATTATGCACAGTCCTTCATAGATGTACATACCCTACAAATCATTTGAAGACTGTTTTAGATGCGCATAGTTTAAAATATTCAATTCTGTTTGATAATGGATACCTGTGCATTGTGGGTTTTTAAGTTGTTTTTTACGTGAAAACAGTGCTCAGTCATCTATTGCATTTTACACGTGTATGATAATCTGGCGGGGTGCCAAACACTACACTATCAAACAAACTGCTTTGGAGATTTTTTGTATAGAAGATATTTAGTTTTCATACACAGTTATTTCAGATTATATGTTACAAGTAAACAAGGGACTAATAAGACTGTGCTGGAACTGCTACATACCCACTTATTTGGAGTAAGCATTATATGGGACGAATATTATAAAATCATTCAATCATATATACTAAAGGGCAGTATCTCCATCTGTTATCACTGTGCTAGTTTGATCCAGTCATCCTGATCAAAAGTCACTGTCATATCTCTCCCCCTTTTGTAAAGGTAGTGCTTCTGTAAAGTGTGCCATGTTTTGACTTTTTTCATTGGTATAACTTTTAATATTCCTTATCTGCTAATATGAATTTTGTTGGATTATTTCTTTTGTTATCTATAACAGGTAAGTGTCGAGTTTTCTTCAAATAAACTGGAATTTTGGAAGGTAAATAAAAATGATAATATTTCTGGTTGGTTGTACATGTATATTGCTTAACGTCCCCCGATAATTTTTCACTCATTGCCGGTGAAGAGATGCAAAATTTAGGCCATGCTCGGCGCTTACGGCTTTTGAGCAAGGAGGGATCTTTATCGTGCCACACCTACTGTGTCACAGGGCCTCAGTTTTTGCAGTCTCATCCGATGGACCGCTCCATTTAGTCGGCACTTACGACAAAGTGTACTAAGGATCTATTCTAACCCGGATCCCCACGAGACGATGACATTCCTGTCCTACGCCAGTACCTTCATGGACCAGTATATGCTAATAAAATAAAGTTCCCGAGATTTGTAATTTACAGTCCCGAAGACTGATAAAAGTTGCAGAATATACAGGGCCGTAAATTAACCTTCAATTTGGAGGAGGCAGGAAATTAGGCGGGGGTCTGGGGGCCGCCCAGGCCCCCAGACGCTGAGCACATTTTGTGCACACTGAACACGTTTCGTGCAAAATCCTTGATTCTAGGGCCTTCTAAGATGTTACTTGACTAACTCATTCTAAAAGAAAGATTTGGAATGCTTTTTAAGGGAGGTATCATGTTCTTAGTTATTGGAAACAACATAAATTCTAATGAACTTTAAATTTTAATTTTTTTGGGCTCAAAAGTTGGAGGAGGCAGCTGCCTCCTCCGCCTCCATGTAATTTACGGCCCTGATATGTCATAAAAGCTGGAACGTAGTCTACTGTTGTCTAAATAACTATTGTCGATAAAACGGCGTATCAACTGTCGTGATGTACTTAGCTGATAACTCCTGATGGATTGCAAACATAGATGTTCATTTCCCTCAAAACCTCAATCCTATTTTTGTAGACATCAGTTTATATAGGAATACCATCAATAGTCTGTGATCATAGTTACCTAAGTATAACATTTCCTCAGGATCTGCTTATGGCGATTATATAAACCTGGGCTGTGATCCAGGCTGGATAGACCTTGGAAATGGTTACTGCTACCAAATGGTCACAACCAAAATGGTGTCCAGAAAGAATGCGAACTTCGACTGCGGGACTACATTTTCCAAGCTGGTCCAGGTTAACAGTGCTGCAGATATGGTTAGTATGATTACACTCGTAAACCTATAACAATCGTATACTCCAACAATGTAAATCAATTCTCGGATAAATTTTCCTAATCTTAAAATGGCAAATCCGACCCCTTTTTTATTTCTTGAGAGAAACCAAAGGTTCTACATGTACATATTAAATGTTCATTATCATCTATAGAGGTTTAAAGTATAGGATTTTTAGTTCTCCAGAACAATTTGAATAAAACCTTATAGGAAAGTTATTTGATGGTATGACAGAGTTCATCTTGCCAGTTAGTTAGGATTTGACAAATTCACCGGAGAAAATGTTTCATATATTACAAAATTATCAAAAGTTTCTACCTGAAATGATCATCAAGGAAGTGAAAAGCTGAACTTAAAAATTAATGTTTAATTCCCCAAACTCAAGTGCACAATCATTGATGTTTCAGCAATGTTTTCATACTCCTTAGACTAGGAAATGGTAGTAACATCGAAACATCACCTCATAATTGTTCTCCCCAGCTAACACCAGCGTCCTTACAATCGAATACATCCAAAACATGTATTTATTAGGGGAAATATCATACATGTATAGGGTCTACTACATGATATATAAATAGATAGATAGGGCTCACGGCGGGTGTGACCGGTCGACAGGAGATGCTTACTCCTCCTAGGTACCTGATCCCACCTCTGGTATATCCAGGGGTCCGTGTTTGCCCAACTCTCTATTATGTAATGCATGCGGGAATTGTGAAATTGATCACTTGTTCGTTATCTTCACCTTTCATATACATTCCGAGCGTTGAAAATCAAACAAAGAAGGTTTCTGAGTTGCGTATTTCTTTTCAAAGTTATTATCAGATATGCCTGGATATTACAATATTGATTAACAAAACAATGAAGTTTGAAACTTCAGGTGGTCAGTATATTTATAAAGTATCACGGTCTTATGTTTGTTTTAGTTTATCACCCATTATAATATAGTTATAAATCAGCATGAATTTGATATGAAAACCTTGTGTGTTTTTTATGCCGAATACACATCAAGTTGACATCATACTTATATCACAATGTCACAGTAAACAATAACAAACAACACAATGCTGATCCGTCCAATTACGTTAACGAAAGCTACTCCATGGTGGTTGCAACTTGTGGGTTGACAAACATGGATATCAGTCATAACATCTGAATGTAAATTTAATGATACATACGGAGGTGTATATCCCGTACGTACGACCTATAGTATGTTGTATGTACGACTCAGTATCTCATACGTGCGACACAGCAATTTTTTTTTTTCATTTTACAGTAATATACTCCGGTATTTTTCATTTTACAGTAATATACCGCGGTATTTTTCATTTTACAGTAATATACTCCGGTATTTTTCATTTTACAGTAATATACCGCGGTATTTTTCATTTTACAGTGACATACCCCGGTATTTCCGTAGATAACCGTCCATTGTTTCTTTGTTTTAATCTGTTGTGCTTATCCTAGGGTACACATAAAATTTCATATATGGTACACTAAAGCGCGAGATTCAATTTGGCTAATTCCGACCGTTGCGTGTTATCAGCATCATGAACGTAAAAAAAAAAATGATTCTATACTTTAATACTTTCACTTTATAGTTATTTTACTGGATACCCCCCCCCCCCCCCCCAATCGAAGAGGGCTACATTATTGCAGCTAGACATCATTTAGTCCACAATACGCTTATACAAGAGGCCCAGGGGCCTTATAGGTCACCTGAGTATCATGTAACAACCTTCCAATGTTTGAATTAGGTTTGTGTTTAAATATAAGAATTTTACTTTTGGATGGAAGAAACATTGAATAGCTATGTGGTCAGCCCCGCCTTTACACCAGAACCCCTGACCCAGGGGCCATAAATTTCAGTTTTGAAAGAAGCATCCTTGATCATCATTATCATACTATTAGTTTGTCTACTTAATACCCAGCAGCAGAGGAGAAGATTTTCAAAGAAATAAAATGCATTTTCACTATATGATCAATAGGGCCCCACCCTAATACCAGAACCCCTGACCCAGGGGCCATAAATTTCACAATTTTGAAAGAGGCATCCTTGCTCATCATAATCATGCTATTGGTTTGTCTACTTAATACCCAAGGACAGAGAAGAAGATTTTCAAAGAAATAATGCATTTTCACTATATGACTTATAGAGCCCCACCCTAGCACCAGAACCCCTGATCCAGGGGCCATGAATTTCACAATTTTTAACAAGAGGTACTGTGAGCAATGCTCACTAAGAATACCCCCCCCCCCCCCGCTTACCCCAATCTCCCAAAGGGTGTTGGTAATAGGTATAAACTACCTCTTTTCTGAGTGTTGCTACTTCGATGTCCAGTGCGCATGACCTTTGACCTTTTGACCCCAAAGTCGATAGGGAACATCTCCATCTCATGGGTAGTCCATATGTATGATATGGTGACTGTAGGTGGAAAGGATAACGCTTTAGAGCCCGGAAACCATATTGCTGCTTCAATGTCCAGTGTGCTTGACCTTTGACCTTTTGACCCCAAAATCGATAGGGATCATCTTCATCCTATGGGTAGTCCATATGTATGATATGGTGACTGTAGGTGGAAAGGATAACACTTTAGAGCCCGGAAACCATATTGCTACTTCGATGTCCAGTGTGCTTGACCTTTTGACCCCAAAATCGATAGGGAACATCTTCATCCCATGGGTAGTCCATATAAATGATATGGTGACGGTAGGTGGAAAGCATAATGCTTTAGAGCCCGGAAACCATTGCATCTACAGACGGACGGACGGACAACCCGATTCCAGTATACCCCCCCCCCCCAACTTGTTGCGGGGGGTATAAAGAGGCATCCTTGCTCATCATTACCATGCTATTAGTTTTTCTACTTAATACCCAGAGACAGAGAAGATTTTCAAAGAATTTCTACATTTTCACTATATGACCAATAGAGCCCAACCCTAACACAAGAACCCCTGCCCCAGGGGCCATGAATTTCACAATTTTGGTAGAGGGCTCAACGCTCATTATAATTATACCCACAGTTTGGCTTCTTGATGTCCAGGAGTAAAGAAGAAGATTTTTTAAAATTACACTCATTTTGATGGTTTTTGCCCCACCCCTCAGGCCCCAGGGGGGCAGGGACCACGAATTTCACAATTTTTGTTCCCCTCCACCCACAGATGCTATATGCCAAAATTGGTTGAAATTGGTTCAGGGGTTTCAGAGAAGAAGCTGAAAATGTTCAAATGTTAACGCACGACGCACGACGACGGACAAAAACAGATAGCAATAGGTCACCTGAATGAATTCAGGTGACCTAAAAACATTGTGCCTGAAGTAACTGTGGGTTCTTTTTTCTGATAATATACATTGAGATACAGATAGGACGGTACATGTAGCTAATTTCATATTCTACCCATGCCGAATATCGATTCTGACAGAGACCACATCAACATTTATATCTTTAACATAGGTTTCGTCTGTATATGTAGTTAATTGTATAAGTTATACTGCTTAACTTTATACAGACTGCTTAACTTTATTCAGACTGCTTAACTTTATTCAGACTGCTTGACTTTATACAGACTGCTTAACTTTATTCAGACTGCTTAACTTTATTCAGACTGCTTAACTTTATCCAGACTGCTTAACTTTATACAGACTGCTTAACTTTATTCATACTGCTTAACTTTATTCATACTGCTTAACTTTATTCATACTGCTTAACTTTATCCAGACTGCTTAACTTTATTCATACTGCTAACTTTATTCATACTGGTAACTTTATTCATACTGGTAACTTTATTCAGACTGCTTAACTTTATTCAGACTGCTGAACTTTTTTCAGACTGCTTAAATTTATTCATACTGCTAACTTTATTCAGACTGCTTAACTTTATTCATACTGCTTAACTTTATTCATACTGCTTAACTTTATTCAGACTGCTTAACTTTATTCACACTGCTTAACTATATACAGACTGCTTAAATTTATTCAGACTGCTTAACTTTATTCATACTGCTTAACTTTATACAGACTGCTTAACTTTATTCACACTGCTTAACTATATACAGACTGCTTAAATTCATTCAGACTGCTTAACTTTATTCATACTGCTTAACTTTATACAGACTGCTTAACTTTATTCACACTGCTTAACTATATACAGACTGCTTAAATTTATTCAGACTCCTTAACTTTATTCACACTGCTTAACTATATACAGACTGCTTAAATTTATTCAGACTGCTTAACTTTATTCATACTGCTTAACTTTATACAGACTGCTTAGCTTTATTCACACTGCTTAACTATATACAGACTGCTTAAATTTATTCAGACTGCTTAACTTTATTCATACTGCTTAACTTTATACAGACTGCTTAACTTTATTCACACTGCTTAACTATATACAGACTGCTTAAATTTATTCAGACTGCTTAACTTTATTCATACTGCTTAACTTTATACAGACTGCTTAAATTTATTCAGACTGCTTAACTTTATCCAGACTGCTTAACTTTATCCAGACTGCTTGATTTTATTCAGACTGCTCTGAAGCAGCTGGTTTCGGGCTACACTACAGATGGATTCTGGACCAGTCTTACAGATCTCAGATTCGATGGAACACTTACTTCCTCGGGAATGTGGACCTGGGATGGCTACCAGCCCCTGAATAACTTAACTATGCAAGTATCACATCTTTAAAGTCCGAAAACATTAGAGATACCTCTTGATTATGAAAAATGTAAACGACGGCTAGAATCATACCAGTACAACTTGACTCTTTAGAATTAAATAAATTCACCCGCTTTCTTGATTGGTACATGTAGTTTGAAAAGAAGAAGGTTTGAATGTTTAAGTTCGTGCATTTTTAGAATTAGTTTTGAATCGTTGCAGAAAATAAAAATCCAGCTGATGTATACGATGCATTTGCGATTTTCCTTCGATATTACTACGATTGCTTCTTATAAACACGATATTACTACGATTACTTCTTATAAACACGATATTACTGCGATTACTTCTTATAAACACGATATTACTGCAATTACTTCTTATAAACACGATATTACTACGATTACTTCTTATAAACACGATATTACTGCGATTACTTCTTATAAACACGATATTACTACGATTACTTCTTATAAACACGATATTACTACGATCACTTCTAATAAACACGATATTACTACGATTACTTCTTATAAACACGATATTACTACGATCACTTCTAATAAACACGATATTACTACGATCACTTCTTATAAACACGGTATTACTACGATCACTTCTTATAAACACGATATTACTACGATTACTTCTTATAAACACGATATTACTGCGATTACTTCTTATAAACACGATATTACTACGACCACTTCTTATAAACACGATATTACTACGATCACTTCTTATAAACACGATATTACTACGATTACTTCTTATAAACACGATATTACTGCGATTACTTCTTATAAACACGATATTACTACGATCACTTCTTATAAACACGATATTACTACGATCACTTCTTATAAACACGATATTACTACGATTACTTCTTATAAACACGATTTTTATAAATATACATGTAGCTCTGGGGTACAATACTGCAATTTCAATCATAATATTCAAATAATTCAAACATTTTGCTTCATTAAATATATAGTAACTGGGAACAATACCCTACAAACAACCCCAAGGACACTTGCGGTGCTATCAACGTTCAGGCCAAGATGACAAACTGGCAGTGCACGAGAAAAATGGGTTTCATTTGTGAGCTGGATCAAACACAAGGTATTTGCGATCAGGAACACGCACACGTACTCGTAAACTGGAACACACAAAAGATATTGGTAGGTCTCTTTGATAACTGCAATTTCAACAAGTTCCAAGATATTAGTTTCTGTGGAAACGAGGGGGTTATTTATATTCGGTCTTTCCTTTTTTTTTTTTTTTTTTGATTGGTTTTTTATTTTAGTTTTTTTTTTTATAATGTTTATATTTTATTATAACAATGACATTTTCAAAACAAACAGTATAGCAAATACAATATGCGCATTTATTTCAGACAATATCGAACATGCGATTACATTTAATTTACATTTTATTTTATTTTTCATTCCACCAAACACTTAGAATAATTTATGTAACAACTTCCTTTTTATCTTTATTGTTTTCTGTATTTTCATATTCAGAAAAATATGTCCATTCACAAAAATACCATGCATGTGATGAAAAAACGAACTGAAAAAGTTAGATTTTTGTGCGATTTACTAAAGTAAGGCATTTCACCCCTCTTGGGCCTTTAGGTGTTTTACAAAATGAAATGATGTATGCGCTGAAGTCATTGTTTATCATGGAGGCGAATTTGATAGCGAAAGGATGTAGTGTTTGAAATGACGACGATTATGTAGTGTTGAATTGAATGGTTTCAATTGTATTCCCTTGCGGCAAAATCATTCATGAATTGATTTATATAAGTTTTCGAACGATTCACATCAAAAGTAAGCTAAAATAAATTCAAACCGAAGCGCAACTGATTTCCCATATACTTTATGAAGGCTTGGACAGAAACGAGGGGGAATAGGAAAGACCGAATATAAATAACCCCCTCGTTTCCACAGAAACTACCAAGATATATGCTTCAATCTCATACCCTGGAATACATTCAATAGGTCCCGGGGATTCCCCATATGACGAGTGCTCGAAACTTGCGATTTCAAGAGAATGACGTCGACGACCATTATTTGTCTCTAAAACTTAGCTATCCCTTATGTTAAAAGAAAGGAAAGTCATTAACATGAAATATCCTCGACTGATGACAGTTCTTTACGATTACTAAGTAAACAGTTGCTTTAAATTTATTTTGTGTGTCGCGCACGTGTGTGTGTATTTGTGTTAACATAACCTAAAAAATATGAATAATTATCATACTCGGTTTTATAAGCCGTTTAGAAAATTGTATGCAGCATTCGTTTTAGCTCCCCAGGAATATTTCCTTTCACTGAGTCCGTTAAATACCTGTATTTTGAGATATCAGACACGGGCTGTCTCTATGGGTGGATGATACCTGAATCTCGTTAAATACCTGTATTTTGTGATATCAGACACAGGCTGTCCCTATGGGTGGATGATACCTGAATCTCGTTAAATACCTGTATTTTGTGATATCAGACACAGGCTGTCCCTATGGGTGGATGATACCTGAATCTCGTTAAATACCTGTATTTTGTTATATCATACACAGACTGTCCGTATCTCGTTAAATACCTGTATTTTGTGATATCAGACACAGGTGGGTGGATGATAACTGAATCTCATTAAATACCTGTATTTTGTGATATCAGACACAGGTGGGTGGATGATAACTGAATCTCATTAAATACCTGTATTTTCTGATATCAGACACAGGTGGGTGGATGATAACTGAATCTCATTAAATACCTGTATTTTGAGATATCAGACACAGGCTGTCCGTATCTAGTTAAATACCTGTATTTTGTGATATCAGACACAGGCTGTCCCTATGGGTGGATGATAACTGACAACTCCTGCTACTACTTCAGTAACTTCAGCGATCCCACACAGCTACTAACTTGGGACCAGGCCAGACAGTGGTGTGCCAACAAGAATTTCCCTGCAGGAAACGCCCAATTGGTGACACTGGACAACGCAAACGATGGCGTAATTCTTTTGTTTTATCACAACTTCATATAAAGGAAAGGTTATCAGTGAATGCTAATTTAAATTATTTTTTTAAAATTTCAAATCGATCGGTGAATGATAATTCTAAGTTAAACAAAAAAAAAATGTTTAATTGAATATTGCTGTCTTCGTATTGGTCAACATTACGTTAGTCTTTACATAAACCATAACAATAGTCACCGATTGCTTGTATTCAATTACTAACATAACCTGTACCATTATAATTACATACTCAGAAGTAGTCGACAATTCTGCGACAAGTCTTGCATTTAATTATTCTAAATCAATTAAACAGATTTTAAATTATGACCAACTTTGTGAACGTTGACCAGTAACAATGACATGTATGAGTCCATGATTAAAAAACACCGTTCCGACTATCGCGTAACCCCGTGGCGTATCACCTATAATAAAACGCCAATCTCTGTACTACGATTAACTCGCTGATGATTTTTTAAACGAAATTGCAAGTTTGAATGTCATCAGACGCTTTGTTGACTTTGTTTCACCGTTTATCCACTTTTACATGACTCAGGACCCTCAACATGAAATGAGATACTAGCATAGGAAATCGGATAGGATATTTCATGGCTTCGAGATGCTCTCAGCAACTTCCATTTCAAAAGCATCATCCATCGATACACAATATGATTAATGGCATATATATACATTCATGTATGTAATAGTAGCGGATCCAGGGGGGGGGGGGGATCGGGGGTCTGAAACACCTCCTTGTCATAAAATTTCGCTAAAAAGAGGTAAAAATAACGCATTTTGAAAACCAAAATTAATAGTAGATCCCCCTTTCAAATATTCCTGGACCCGCCCCTGTGTAATTCATACACTGCATGTACAATTTTTAAAATTTTCATATGTGAAGTTTTCTACCTTAGTTGTATTCATTTTAAGCAAAATTAACCAGAGAATATATCTCAATAACTGAGTCAGAAAGGTTGTGCTTGGGGAGGATATTGGGATGTTAAGTTTTAAGCTCCGACGGCGATCGAGTGGATGGACTTCAATACTTAACAGACTTTGAGCAACACATGCTTTTAAAATCATACGTTTCACTTACAATCAATATGGGTGAATTCATGTGTCATCTTGATGCTAGAATAGGTCCTAAGTACCACCTTGCTTGTAGTAAGAGGCGACTAAATGGAGCGGTTCTTTGGATGAGACCAGCAACCCCCCCCCCCCCCCCCCCCCCCCCCCCCCCCCCCCCCCCCCCCCCCAAGGTCCTGTGTGGCAGCAGGTATGGCACGATAAAGATCCCTCCCTGTTCAAAGGTCTAAATTTTGGGACCTTTCACCGACAATGGTGGCGTCTACGTATGAATGCAGAATTCTTGAGCGGGATGTTAAGGTGGCTCACTACACCCAGAAATAGTTTCTCAAATCAGTACGAATTGATTTAATCATAAAAGATATGATGATATACAATAAGTATATATGCCAAAAAGGCAAAAAAAACAATATACAAATTTGGATAAAAACATGATTTTCAAAAAAATTATTTCAACACATATGAACAAAGGACTCTGGGGATTTGAACTCTAGATCTGCGGTTCACCAGTCCAATGCTTTTTCTTCTTCTCTTTTCCCAGTCCAATGCTTTAACCATTGATCATACAGAGTATAAATAAACTTTAGTGTAGTGAGCTACCTTAAACAATATACCACTATGCAACCAACCATCTTGATGCTAGGGCGACTAAAATTACGCCAAATCCAACTTTCAGATTTTCCACCAATGAAAATTGCCTTTACAAAGAACTCCGTTTTTACATCTAGCATGTGTAAATCACATTGTCGAATATAAATAACAAAATTAAGCTTATCGGGTATAAATCAAGATTATCGAATGTAGATAACAAGGTATTTGTTTTATTGCTAGATCTGTAATGATGAATATATATAGGCCTAATGGATATTCAATATTTGTAGCTTTGACCTTTAACCTCGGAATTGAGAGTTTGATCTGGACCTAATCTCGCTCTCCCCAGACTCTCGCTCTCGAGACTTTGCAGGAGCGAAATTCTGGGGAACGCGAGACTAATATGGACTTTGAAGTTCAAATTCAAAAGTGGACGCAATCTGGTCTAGATAATAACTTTCGAATTTAATGAAATAAATCCGGTAACAAAACATCTCAATCCAATAATACAAATCTGATGACAAAAAAGTTTGAATGTCGTTTTTCGTTTAAAAAATTCTGTGCAACTTCTCAAATGATGTCCATTTTAAGAGATGAATAACAAAATATCACTTCCTTTGATGAGCGTTGCTGAGGTGAATATCGTGGTCCTGTAACTATGTACAAGTGAATATCATTGTCCTGTAGCTATGTACAAGTGAATATCATTGTCCTGTAATTATGTACAAGTGAATATCGTTGTCTTGTATTTATGTACATGTGAATATCGCTGTCCTGTTACTATGTACAAGTGAATATCGTTGTCCTGTAAGTGACTGTAACTATGTACAAGTGAATATGGGTGTCCTGTAATTATGTACAAGTGAATATCATTGTCCTGTAATTATGTACAAGTGAATATCATTGTCCTGTAATTATGTACAAGTGAATATCATTGTCCTGTAATTATGTACAAGTGAATACCATTGTCCTGTAACTATGTACAAGAGAATATCGCTGTCCTGTAACTATGTACAAGTGAATATGGGTGTCTGGTAACTATGTACAAGTGAATATCATTGTCCTGAAATTATGTACAAGTGAATATCATTGTCCTGTAATTATGTACAAGTGAATATTATGCAAAAGTGAATATCGTTGTCCTGTAATTATGTACAAGTGAATATCGTTGTCATGTAACTATGTACATGTGAATATCGCTGTCCTGTAACTATGTACAAGTGAATATCATTGTCCTGTAATTATGTACAAGTGAATATCATTGTCCTGTAAATATGTACAAGTGAATATCATTGTCCTGTAATTATATACAAGTGAATATCGTGGTCCTGTAACTATGTACATGTGGATATCGTTGTCATGTAACTATGTACATGTGAATATCGCTGTCCTGTAACTATGTACAAGTGAATATCGTTGTCCTGTAAGTGACTGTAACTATGTACAAGTGAATATGGGTGTCCTGTAATTATGTAAAAGTGAATATCATTGTCCTGTAATTATGCACAAGTGAATATCATTGTCCTGTAACTATGTACAAGTGAATATCGTGGTCCTGTAACTATGTACAAGTGAATATCATTGTCCTGTAATTATGTACAAGTGAATATCGTGGTCCTGTAATTATGTACAAGTGAATATCGTTGACCCATTTGTTACTTTATATGGAACAACCAATACACCCTTTGACTTTGACGACACTCCATATTTGGTAATAATTATGCGGACAGGTGGTAAATACAAAACTCGATCGGACTAGTTTGCAACAAACATGTATTCATTTTCGAGGTCGAAAGCAATGTCAATTTCGATAGAAATATGAGAAAAGATTCAGTGAATGTAAATATATAGAATTATCTTTTTACGATTAGTTGACAATATTGTAGGCATGTTTCAAGGTCTACGTAATGCTGCAAACATTCATGAGTATATATATTGACTTTTCTAAATCGAGTGTTATTCTATAATCATTCAGACATATGTTCTTGGAGAAATGCCGGTAGTTGGATCCACGGATAGATATTTCTGGACTGGTCTCACTAAGTCACCGCAAGGCTGGAAATGGTTTAACAACGATGTATATCTACAACAATATGTGTAAGTAGTTCCTGCTTCTAGTCATCAAAAAGACTACAGTGGCGTAGCTACACTGTAGTACTGTATGCACGTGCTTACAAATATTTTCGTTAAATTTTTATTAGATATTACGAAAAATGTCCTCAGCTTCTGGGGGCTGCCGCCCCTAGACCCCCTGCTTACAAATATTTCAAACCTAGCTACGCCATTGGACTAAACATCAGGACCATTTTGGCCTCAAAATACGTATTGTCATTTTCTGATGGAAATTGTCAATTTACTTAAGTGTTCTAAAAACACAGAATAATTTTATGAAGGAGATCAAGAAAGAAAGAAAAAAGATAGATTAAATAAAAAAGCAGGAAAATATGCAGTTTCAAAATATATTCAAATCACTGAATATTTTTGGAACTGCATATTTTCCTGCTTTTATATATATATATATATATATATATATATATATATAATGCAGTTTTTAAAGATATTTGGTTATAAATGCAAAGATCGAATAACTAGAGTCTATTCTAAAGCCGTAGCTTTAGCGCGTTGTGAAAATGTGTTGCACCGTTGCAATTATGAGACTACATCTTTCGAAAAATGATAAAATGATAATTCATTGCTTTAATGTAGTTACATTTTTGGTACCTATTTTAATGTGTGGATTTTCATCGCTGCGGTGGTCTAAAGGTTAGGGCGTTCGTCCCGTATGCGGAAGGCCGGGGTTTGAATCCCGGCCGCGACAAACCTCAGTCGTTAGAACAGGTAGTGACAGTTCTATCGCCAAATGCTCGGTATCAGTTGTGAATGTTATGGGTCCTCGGAGATGACCTTAAAAACGGATGTCCCGTGTCACAGTACGTGTGGCACGCTAAAGATCCCTCTTCGCTCAAAGGCCGTAAACGCCGAGCAAAGGCCGTAAACGCCGAGCAAAGGCCTAATTAAAGCCCTTTACCGGTCATAGTGACGTCTCCATATTAGTGAAAAATTCACGAGAGAGACATTAAGCAAAATACAATCAAACAACCATTTATATCTTAAATCTTCCGTCTTATTCTCAGGGTAAGTAGCGATGAACGGAACAGCAATGGAAAGCAAAATGTGACGTCACAAGGTGAAAGTAAATAGTGTGTAATGCTGAAAAAAATTGAGTCCAATTCCCCATCTTATATATTTCAATATTTACATTTACTCTTTAATCCTGTGATAAAATGCATTAAAGCGTTTGCTTATACATGCAAAGACAGAATCACTATAAATCTGTTAGGCGTATGAACACTGTTGAGCGACACGCACTTAGCCCTACAGGAACCGGTGATTTTGTACCAATAATAGTGGGGGTCTATACCATACCACCTCCTAATAAAATTGTTATTACCCCTTATTAGGGGGTGGTGTGATATATACCCTTACTATTATTATTACAGACAAATTATCCATTTCCTATACTTGACCACACGTGCGCAGAATGAAAATAAAGCTTAATTTGTTGTCCATCCCCCTCTCATACAACACAAGTGCACCTATTTCAATGACAGTGAAGTTTATCTTACCTTTAATATGGTCAATATCACCAAACAAACACAAGAAATTAATCCAAGTGCGGGATTTTCCAACAATTCTTCTTTCAGTAATTGTATTTTCAATTTCACTGGCACCTATAGTAACTATACGTATATGTACGGTGTACCTACGCAGTTTACAATTAGATAGATTTGAAGAGATATGAACTATTTAAATCCAGTTCAGATTGTACAGGTTTGTTAATAAGTTGATGTTTACGAGACATAATTGAAATCAATTCAAGAACTGGACTAATTTTTTTCAGCATTGCGCACTCTTTTCTTTTACGTTATGACATCATTTTTGCTTTTCATGGATGTCCTGTTAATCGCTACTTACTTAAAAAATTAAGATATAAATCAAAAATGCACACATTGAAAAGGTTTCAGAAATGTAATGAATTATCTTCTTTTTTTTTTAAATGTATGCTAACGCACCGCGCCTTATTTTATTTGTATGCTAACGCACTGTGCCTTATTTTATTTGTATGCTAACGCACCGCGCCTTATTCTATTTGTATGCTAACGCACCGCGCTTTATTCTATTTGCATGCTAACGCACTGCGCCTTAATCTATTTGTATGCTAACGCACCACACCTTATTCTATTTGTATGCTAACGCACCGCGCCTTATTCTATTTGTATGCTAACGCACCGCACCTTATTCTATTTGTATGCTAACGCACCGCACCTTATTCTATTTGTATGCTAACGCACCGCGCCTTATTCTATTTGTATGCTAACGCACCGCACCTTATTCTATTTGTATGCTAACGCACTGCGCTTTATTCTATTGGCATGCTAACGCACTGCACCTTATTCTATTGGTATGCTAACGCACCGCACCTTAATATATTTGTATGCTAACGCACTGCGCCTTAATCTATTTGTATGCTAACGCACCGCACCTTATTCTATTTGTATGCTAACGCACTGCGCCTTAATCTATTTGTATGCTAACGCACCGCGCCTTATTCTATTTGTATGCTAACGCATTGCGCCTTATTCTATTTGTATGCTAACGCATTGCGCCTTATTCTATTTGTATGCTAACACACCGCGCCTTATTCTATTTGTATGCTAATGCACCGCACCTTATTCTATTTGTATGCTAACGCACTGCGCCTTATTCTATTTGCATGCTAACGCACCGCGCCTTAATCTATTTGTATGCTAACGCACTGCGCCTTAATCTATTTGTATGCTAACGCACTGCGCCTTATTCTATTTGTATGCTAACGCACCGCGCTTTATTCTATTTGTATGCTTACGCACCGCGCCTTATTCTATTTGCATGCAAACGCACCGCGCCTTATTCTATTTGCATGCTAACGCACCCCACCTTATTCTATTTGTATGCTAACGCACCGCACCTTATTCTATTTGTATGCTAACGCACCGCCCCTTATTCTATTTGCATGCTAACGCACCGCGCCTTAATCTATTTGTATGCTAACGCACCGCGCCTTATTCTATTTGTATGCTTACGCACCGCGCCTTATTCTATTTGCATGCTAACGCACCGCGCCTTATTCTATTTGTATGCTAAGCAACGCACCTTATTCTATTTGTATGCTAACGCACCGCGACTTATTCTATTTGCATGCTAACGCACCGCGCCTTAATCTATTTGTATGCTACATGTAACTCACTGCGCCTTATTCTATTTGTATGCTAACGCACCGCGCCTTATTCTATTTGTATGCTAACGCACCTCACCTTATTCTATTTGTATGCTAACGCACTGCGCCTTATTCTATTGGTATGCTAACGCACCGCACCTTATTCTATTTGTATGCTAACGAACCGCGCCTTAATCTATTTGTATGCTAACGCACCGCCCCTTATTCTATTTGCATGCTAACGCACCGCGCCTTAATCTATTTGTATGCTAACGCACCGCGCCTTAATCTATTTCTATGCTAACTCACTAAGCCTTATTCTATTTGTATGCTAACGCACCGCGCCTTATTCTATTTGTATGCTAACGCACCCCACCTTATTCTATTTGTATGCTAACGCACCGCACCTTATTCTATTTGTATGCTAAAGCACCGCGCCTTATTCTATTTGTATGCTTACGCACCGCACCTTATTCTATTTGTATGCTAACGCACCGCACCTTATTCTATTTGTATGTTAACGCACCGCACCTTATTCTATTTGTATGCTAACGCACTGCGCCTTATTCTATTTGTATGCTAACGCACTGCGCCTTATTCTATTGGTATGCTAACGCACCGCACCTTATTCTATTTGCATGCTAACGAACCGCGCCTTAATCTATGTGTATGCTAACGCACTGCGCCTTATTCTATTTGTATGCTAACGCACTGCGCCTTATTCTATTTGTATGCTAACGCACTGCGCCTTATTCTATTTGTATGCTAACGCACCGCACCTTATTCTTATTGTATGCTAACGCACCGGCCGTTGCAGTTATGATACTACATGTACATCTTTCAAAAAATGATAATTTATTGTTTAAGTAATAACACCAGTATTTGATGACTTCAAACACGTTTTACCTTCAAAGCAGGTGCATGAATTAGGTGATTGAATAATTATTGTCTTGCAAGACAATTCTTCCTTATATATTTCTTTAAACTAAAAGCTGTTATCTATGTAGCTTTAGTAGGTTTCTCTATCTACAATTCCTTAATAATAGAAAAATATAACGAAACCAACTAACGACTCGAAGAACTCAACAGATTAGATACGTACCAAATTTTGCTCTTTGAATCCATTAATAATGATTTAAGATAATGTACGGGCTCTGGTTGTGTATGATCTATTCATTCTGATATCATAATAAAACTATTCTTTGAATTTTCTCAGGAATTGGGCCAAGGAACCGGACCATCTCAATAAGAATGAGGATTGTGCAATATTAAAAACAGACGGGACGTTCTCCGACCAAGATTGTAACAAACGATTTAACTATATCTGTTCCAAAGAGTCCAAAAGTGGTGAGATTCTATTATATTTCGTTGTTAACCAAGCAGCTGAACATAGCATCATTTTAAAAAAAATTAGTGTAGCAAATAATGTAAGGTGGATGGGAAACAATGAGGATTTAAAGAGGGATGCTACACCAGAAAAAAAAATCAATATATGCACCCAGGGGTGCATAAGCCGAGTTGCATGGGATACATTGTAAAGTCAGGAATGATGTGGCATATTTATAATTTTGAAGAACTAATTTCAGTTTTAAACTTTTCAATTTACTGTCCAGAAACCATATTTGTCTGAAGTTTTCAATCTATTTTTGGTCACTGTGACCTTGACCTTTGACCTTTTTTCTCCAAAATCAATAGGGGCCTTGCTTTGCTGGTATCCAACAATATAACCAAGTTTCATTTGATGAAAATTAAAAAATTTCAAGTTATTCTCCGGAAACTAATTTTTTTTTGGAATTTTAAATCTATTTTCGGTCACTGTGACCTTGACTTTTGACCCATTTTCTCCAAAATCAATAGGGGTCTTCCTGTACATAACAATATCTTTAAGTATCATTTGATTCGGGTTTAAACTTTCTGAGTTATCATCCGGAAACCAAATATTTCTGAAATTTTCATTCTATATTCGGTCACTGTGACCTTGACTTTTGACCTTTTTTCTCCAAAATCAATAGGGGGTCTTCCTTACCTGGTACCCAACAATATATCAAGGGTTTCATTTGATTCGGATTTAAACTTTCTGAGTTATCATCCGGAAACCAAATTTTTCTGAAATTTTCATTCTATTTTCGGTCACTGTGACCTTGACCTTTGACAGTTTTTCTCCAAAATCAAAAGGGGTCTTCCTTACTTGGTACCCAACAATATATCAAAGTTTCATTTGATTAGATTGTAAACTTTTTGAGTTATCATCCGGAAACCAATTGTTGACGCCCAACCGCCCGCCCGCCCGCATCACCAAACCAATAGCCGAGTTCAACTTCGTTGCAACTCGGCTAAAAATGATATGGATGAAGAGTGAATGTTATGTACAAGAATAATTTGAAATAGAAAACTTTCAAATTTACTTTATTTAGTAAAAAAAAATGCAGTTTTAGTTGAAAGTAATCTGGAAGGGGGAGTGAAAATTCCTGCTGCATGGACTCAAACTCGCGATCCACAGATTTGCAGTGGACACCGTAACCCAATGAGTTATTAGCTTTAATTTCAGTAATATTTATATTTTCATTCGTGTTTTGAAAGGAAGTCAGCCATTATGACGATGCCTCCTTAACTTCTCTTACAGTGCACACAGAGTATTACATGGGCTGTGGTGGATGGGTTAGAGCCAATAAGAAATGTTATCAGTTCTACGACAAACCGTCGTCCACATATTCACAGGCCAGGTCCATCTGTATGTCGCTGGGAGGAGATCTGATGAAGATTGATTCAATGGACGACAGGGCAAGGCTATGTTTATCATCAGAATTTTTGAAGATGAAAGATGAACTCTAATTACTAACTGAAAGATGAATTCCTAACATGTTACTGTACATGAATGTTTTAATGGTTTCACAGTATATAAAGTATCTACATTTTATACGATCTTGTGATGCGGAATGTAAATATCTATCCATCTCTCTCTCTCTCTCTCTCTCTCTCTCTCTCTCTCTCTCTCTCTCTCTCTCTCAATTAAACATCTTCTAAATTGCAGTATTGGTTGGAACAACAAATGATCATGAATGGCCACAACAGGCTATACTTTACTGGACTGAATGATCAGGCTAACGAAGGAAATTACAGATGGGCGGACAACACCCCATACAACGTCTCCATGGTGTGAGTACTTGTATTAAGCGCAATATAACAAGTACTAGTATAATATAACAAGTACTAGTATAGTATAACATGAACTAGTATAATATAACAAGTACTAGTATAATATAACAAGTACTAGTATAGTATAACAAGTACTAGTATAGTATAACAAGTACTGATATAGTATAACTAGTATAATAAAACAAGTACTAGTATAATATAACAAGTACTAGTATAGTATAACAAGTACTAGTATAATATAAGAAGTCCTAGTATAATATAACAAGTACTAGAATAGTATAACAACTACAATATAACAAGTACTAGTATAATATAACAAGTATAGTATAACAAGTACTAGTATAGTATAACAAGTCCTAGTATAATATAACAAGTACTAGTATAGTATAACATGTACTAGTATAATATAACAAGTACTAGTATAATATAACAAGTACTAGTATAATATAAAAAGCCTAGTATAATATAACAAGTACTAGTATAATATAACAAGTCCTAGTATAATATAACAAGTCCTAGTATAATATAACAAGTACTAGTATAGTATAACAAGTACTAGTATAGTATAACATGTACTAGTATAATATAACAAGTACTAGTATATTATAACAAGTACTAGTATAGTATAACAAGTACTAGTATAATATAACAAGTCCTAGTATAATATAACAAGTACTAGTATAATATAACAAGTCCTAGTATAATATAACAAGTACTAGTATAGTATAACAAGTACTAGTATAATATAACAAGTACTAGTATAATATAAAAAGCCTAGTATAATATAACAAGTACTAGAATAGTATAACATGTCCTAGTATAATATAACAAGTCCTAGTATAATATAACAAGTACTAGTATAATATAACAAGTCCTATTATAATATAACAAGTACTAGTATAATATAACAAGTCCTAGTATAATATAACAAGTACTAGTATAATATAACAAGTACTAGTATAGTATAACAAGTACTAGTATAATATAACAAGTCCTAGTATAATATAACAAGTACTAGAATAGTATAACATGTCCTAGTATAGTACCAATGGTGGGTATAAAGTGTATGTGTATATAAATCAAAGTACTGTTACTCTGGTGGCTTGGGAAAAGTTTAGCCACATGTAAGATGAGCTTAAGACAGTACTGAGATTGTAAAGTCTGAATGAGCAATCACTAATGATAATCCTTTATTATGCCTTATAAGTTATACCGGTATATGAAGAAAAAAAATGATTTCATTAATATACTAGCGATTTATATTTATTTTCGATATTTATCATCTTACATGATTCATTGACGATTAGTTCATTTTTAGGGTTTGTCTATTATTTCATCATTATGCTATTTATGTCGGTTGACTACTATGGTAGAATTAGACAAAACACATATTGAGGAATAAGAATATACATAAATTGATTTTGTTGTGCTGTCACAGATGACGTTTTCGTGAACTGTTCAAACAAGGGTATCCTAGGTCTACGCCGTTTCCTGATCCAAATCAGTCGCACGTGTACCCACCCCTGGCTTCAGTCGCTGCTCTTACTCTCCTTAACATCGACCCCATCAAGGTGTTTATTGTCCTTTGAGGAATATTATTCCACTCCAGAATAAAGGCCTGCGTGAGTTGAGCGACTTTATACGGGACGTTGACGCGCTTCCGAACCCTACTGGCCAGCTCGTCCTACAAATGTTCGATTGGTCACAAATCCGGACTGTCTGGTGGCCAATCAAGAACTGGGACGTTGTTTTGAGCCAGAAAGTCACGACAAACCTTAACAACAGGGGGCCTTGCGTTGTCCTGCTGTAACGTAAGGTTACGTTGATGGATAATAAGGAAGGGCGTGTGGTCTAAGACTGATTCCTATATATTACTGCTGTGATATTGCCATAATGGATGATCACGAGAAGTGTTTTCACGCCTTGAGATATCCCTACCCATATCATTACAAATCCTCCCCTAAATATGTCGCTTTCCGTTACGCAAGCGTCAGAATATTGCTCACTCCGGCGTAACCTGTTAAGCGACACTCGTCAGTGAACAAGACGCGTCTCCAATTGGCCAAACGAGACCGATTGGGTGCATGTGCAAGCAGCCACTGCATTCGACATTGGCGTCGCCTCTGCATAAGTGGCGTACCAATATAGGGACGTCGTGACCTTTAATGAACTCCCACAACCTATTCCTAACTGTTCTTGAACACACTGGCCGACCACGAGCGCCGAAAATTTGGCGTGTATTCACCGTCGATATTTGAAATCAGTTACGGAAGTGCGAAAGACGTATGCCTCTATCTTGACGTCGTGACGTAACGCACGGGCTCCCGCTCCTGAGACGGTCACCCAGTCTCCCTTTGGGTCTGAGACGCCCAACTAAATGGAATATTGTTGTCTCATGTACACCACATTGCTGGGCTACGCCCCTGCATTATCATAGCAATGGTCCTACCCCTATTGACTTCATTCAACCGAGGCATTTCACTCTACAATCCCTTCGAAAAGGAATGTTGTGTATCTAATTTGTACTGTTCCTATGTTCCATTTGTAATGATTTACCAACACATATGGCGCAGGAGTATCCCAAATGCACACTTTCTTGAAAGATCTGCTGGAGGCATGGAGCGTCGGGTGGGGTCACGGTCAGCTGAATTTTAACTGAAGAGCATTTTCACAGTGTAAGAAGGCAGCTCAATGTCTTATTTATTTAAATTTCGTCCACGTGTCTAAAACTGAACTTGCGTTTCTTTTTTCCGCTTCAACAGTTATTGATCATTGTGCGAATGATTTTCGGATAGAGGTCACTCAATGTCATTTTGTAAAGGTCAATGTCACTCAGAACATATGCCTTATATATGAAAAAAATCTTATTTCAACAGTTATTGATCATTGTGCGAATGACTATTGGACAAAGGTCATTTGAAAGGTCTAAGTCACTCAAAACATGTGGCTTGTATAATTATATGAAAAAGGCCTTTATTTCAACAATTTTTCACAGACAGGCCTGTGATTATACATGCGAGTCTGAGCACTAAACATTTGTTAGAATAGAAACACATTTGCGCACTACACATTTCTTTTACAAGTAGAGAAATCTCTTTATCAAGTCGTTCATTATATGAAGTACTTTATTCGTTGCAAGCACTTGGGGGAGTTTTGCTGATATTCTTGTGTAATAATACGTAATTCAATAAGTGTAAAACAGGGTATTAGTCTAGTCAATCTACATGTAGCTCATATATGAGCAAAACTTCAAACTAATTGCAACAGAAATGAGCAATATTGTATGTATATAGAAGGTCTTAAAATCACCTTTTTAATACAACTGTTAAGCTATTTAAACGCGTTTTTTATTACATGTACTTTAAATCGTCGTGTATAACTTTATTCCGATGAATTATTAAGTTAAGTTACTGCCCTTTACGTGTACGGCGTGCCGTAAACACCACAAAATATCGATGGTTTTCTAAAACATATAAGTCTAAATTTGAAATATTTCCCATTGTCCGATTTTGTCCGATTTTTTGTATGTTGTTAACCAAGCTTTTGTTTATTAAATTCCATCGAGTTTGTTTCTGTTGCAATTACTTTGAGGTGATTTGCTAGATTGACTAGACTATATGGTTCATTCATTGTTATCTGACCCTGGGTCCTACTGACTTGAACTGCAGTTGTTGAAGATACGTTTGAATTATCCCTCTGCGGGAAAATTTGGGAGATGCAGATAACAAAGAATGATCATTTAAATTACGCTATTTTTATTTAGAAATGATGACATGTAAATGACTCATTTCGCACGATATTCTTTGTACCGTATGGACATAAATGATGTGTTAAATGACCGATCTATCAAAGAAAAAAAGATGATGCAAGTCTTCAAGTCCTGCGTTTCTGTGTAGTTTTTTGGGGGTGGAAGGTGGAGGTGTTGTGTTGCTAAAACACGGAACGGAAAACGGAACAGAATGGAATTTGAGAATTAGAATGTAGATAATATAACACCAAAAAATCGGGAAAATATGCTTTATTTTAATTAAGAAAACAGGGTCATATGGAAAAAGGGGGGGGGGGTGGCCTACAGGGGTTTTAAATCTTATGCACGATGTGTAAAATAAAAGTCGAAACTGGTTCCGGAGTTGATTGAACATTTTAAAGGCCATCTAAATTATATATGCGTTTATCAAGTATATAGTTCATATAGGAATGAAACAAAACAACAAATGAATATTTATTTGTGAATATCTTATCGTTGTGAAATAGATTTGTTTGAGATCGCCTTAACTTTAATAATAATGAGCTCTAATAAAACTTTACCAAAATATGATTTGTAATTAGTTTACGGATTTAGCAAGTGTTTAACGAATCAGGTTGAATTGCGATACCAAACACACCGACACTCCAGTATCATTACAGAGCAGTACGTTAAATGTGTATGACTTCGGTTTGATCGGTTTTATACTTTAATTGTTTTTCATCTTCACAAAATAGACCGTGTGTGGATAATTCTATACAAAATGTATGTCCAATCAGTGTTACCTATTATAATAGTTATAATAAGTTCTATATAAAATGTGGGAAAATATGCGAGTGTTCAGATGTTGCAATTCTAAACTCAGTTGTGTCCATGAAAGTTTCATTGTTATAATAAATCTGCAATTCACAACAAATCTGAAAATGTTTAATTTGTCCATGGGCACAATTGCCATCTTGCTCTTTGAAGGGAAAGTACTGTCAAAATTGACCACAGAAATGAGAAAACAGTGTTATTTGCCAAATAGATCATCTATTTAAAAAAAAAACAACTATAACCCTGTTGTCAGTGAAATTAAGAAACTTTATAATTTGGAGATATTTGAGTGCTGATAGACAAAAATTTGACCTCAAATTGATAACTTTTTTGCCGGAATTCTAAATCTCGCTTTGGATCGATTCCTCGAGCAAATCCATATCATCCTTTTTTGAGTTTTTTTTACAAACGGTAAAACAATGTTACTCTAAAATTCTGCACCATCAATTGATTAAGGTAGGTAAACTATTTTGTATAAAAGTTTGCAAAGCGTTATACAAGAAGCTTGTAATTTCGGCATTGACAGAGATGTTAGCGAGGTAGAGAAAAGAAAGAACACACCGAGTTTATATGCCCCCCTTCCCCTTTCGTGGTAATACGTATTTAACGCACATGTATTTACACAGTATACTGTGTATGTGTATACCCAACAGGGAGTGTGGTATGTATAAAACAACGATAATATATGATCTTATCATTAATATCGTGCAAAATAATGGATATAATAAAGTTGTACACACTTACTTGTCAAGCAGAATCTTTGCAACTTCGATGTTTGTTTTCAAAGACAGTTTCGTCCAACGATCGTACTGGTCCCCAACATATATTTTGTTTTTGTTTAATCTAGCATTAACTTCTCTTTTATTCCTTTTTCTTGCTGAATCTGTCCGATACACTGCACATGCGTATATCAGCCTCCGAGGGTTTGACCCAGAGGTCACTTGCATATCTCTGATTACGTCAGGAAAAGACTGTCTTGCAAGACAAAAATTCTGGTACTGCTAATTTTCTCGTTTTCAGTGCGTTTTAGACCTTCGTTGAGTTCAAATTGAGTTTAGAATTTTATATCTCGCATTGAAGAAACGTTTTAGCGACACATTTAAAAAAATTGCCGCCGCCGACAGCTTTAAACATATTGTGTTCGATTTATTATTTTTTTATTATAGAGGCTGAGTGACCGAGGTACTCCAATCCTAAATAGGCGATAACTCATGGCAGTTCGTTTCTAATCTATACTTGTATATCATTATGAGATGACCATTTAATTCTATTCAAACAAAAATTCTCTGTTAGCCTTTTAGCTATTTCTTATATTTTGAAATAATTTTTTTTTAATTCCTCTTACTAGGATATCCGTATCAATCGGATTTTTTTAATCCCTTGGGGATCCGGGTTAGAAAAGGTCCTCAGTACCTCCTTGCTTGTCGTAAGAGGCGACTAAATAGGATGGTCCTTCGGATGAGACCACAAAACCTGAGGTCCCGTGTGACAGCAGGTGTGGCACGATAAAGATCCCTCCCTGTTCAATGGCCATAAGCGCCGAGTATAGGCCTAAATTTTGCAGCCCTCCACCAGCAGTGGTGACGTCTCCATATGAGTGAAATATTCTCGAGAGGGACGTTAAACAATATTCAATCAATCAATCAATCAATCGGATTTTTTACTGTATCTCTACGGGTTGGACACAAATCCGCGAGACATCGGTACAGGTAGATGTTCAAACTATCACATAATGTACATTTTAAAAATTATCTTATCGTTTACAATGTGTTCAGGAGGGGGTACAAAACCTTTTATTCATTGGATAGGCTCATAAAATACTTTCCTAAGGTGACAGCCAGGATAGAGTAATAAAATAAAGGAGTTAGATAATTCAAGTCTTTTTTCAGTAAATTTATTTTGCTTTTTAATAGAGAAACAACATATTGTCACAATCGGAAGAGGGGAGTGGTGTTCTTGCTTTGAATTTTTCATAATGAATTATAATGGTTTTAAAATATGTATGCATTAGTATGAAGTATATGAAACATTGAATTCTGAGGATGACTTTCTGTAATTTCTGCTTCTCTTGTTCATAATAAGCCTTTTCATTTTACAAAATGCTGACTTCCTCGTAACATTACTGCATACAATATTCCCCGTCCCGCGTTTTAGCAACACCCGTATTTACACAACCTACTTATTGTTAATCATCGATTCAGAAACACCCGTATTTACACAATCTACTGATTAATTGTTAATCATCCACTCAGAAACACCCGTATTTACACAACCTACAGATTGATAATCATCCATTCAGAAACACCCGTATTAACACAACCTACTGACTATTATATATCATCCATTTAGAAACTGGAACCAAGAACCCAATCAATGGAATGGTAACGAGGATTGTGCTACCATTAACCCAGATTATATTTGGAACGATTCAGACTGCACCTTATCCTTTCAGTACATCTGCGAATATCCCAATCTAAATCAAGGTAAATGCTTATCGTCATGTTTTTGTGTTAATTATTTCTGACTATATTTCCTTTCACATTGTATATCTTCGTGCTTAGGTGATTGTCCCCCTGGATGGATGCAGAGAAGTGATAATTATGAATGTTACTATTTTTCTGCATTCAATGATACGAGAAACTGGTTTGAAGCCAAGACTCAATGTTACAGCATGACGACTGATGTCAACCAACCAGCTAAATTACTGGCAGTCAACGATCAGGAAGAAATGGTACCATCACTATCATCATCGTCATTATCATCGTCATTATCATCATCATTATTATTATCATCGTCATTATCATCATCTACTGTTGCTTTATTGATCACACCCGTGTAGTATTTGAAACGTCGATGGTCCAGTTCATCGACTAGTATTATAATTTTGATAGTTTCAGATTGATAGCAGAATGTACCTTAAATGGGAAGGCAACCCACAAAAATTTTACATGATAGATGATAGGATCAATCATATGATAGAAATTTGCATTCTATTCTGTTGATATACATCCTAGATAAGGTTCGGTACTAATTTGAAAACGATAGAAATTGAAATTCTCGCCATCTATAGAGGCTGCCATGATGTGAAGCTCTTTTGTTTTCAAGACCACAAAAATCAATAATTTTGACGTTACACCGTCTGTTCCGGTTTTGATGAGATTCTAAGATGTGCATGTGGTAGATTTTACAATTAAATAGGTTGATGCCTTCTTTTCAAGCTGTTAATTGCACTAATGCGAAGGGGAGATGTGAACCCCCCCCCCCCCGAAATTCCTGACTCAACAAAGTCATTTGAAAAGAAAAGACTATGTAGACTGTGGATCCATCATTTGCGTAATGACAGGCTGAGATTCGAGACATTTGTATGAAGAAATGTATATCGTCTGCTACTCAACTGAAAGTCTTCCTTTCACAATTTCTTCTTGCATAAGAACGGGCTCAAATCTATAGGGCTCCAAACTCAACTGTTCGTGACTTGTCATGTTTACAGTGCTGCTGATGAAATAAATGGGAACCAACAGTGTGACGTCATAGATTAAACTTCAATGACCGCTCTCTTAGCGGCGGGTAATTTAAAATACATGTATATGATAGATTAATATTGATTTTATCGTTAAACAAGGGTTGTTGTTGTTGTTGTTGTTAAAGATTGTCATTACTATATCAGTACCGGTAAGTAATACTTTATTCATAAAAGCAACAATGTGGTTAGGGTTGCCTTTCCCTTTAATATATTTTGTTAAGTTGCCCTAAATGGAAAGCGGCTTTCACTTGAAGATATTGATTAGCATTTCTGATTTTTAGCTCACATGAACTGAAAGATCAAGTAAGCTTTTCTGATCACACTTTGTCCGTCCGTAAACTTTTAACATTTTTAACTTCTTTTAAAAGAACCAAAGGGCTAATTTCAGTTAAATTGCCACAAAATGCTTGGGTAAAGGGAATTTAAGTTTCTTCAAATGAAGTGTCAAACCTTTTTAGGTCACCTGAGTAAACTCAGTTAGTCTGCGTCCGTCGTGCCTTAACAATTGAACATTTTTAATTTCTTGCTAACTACCATTTCAATTCTTTTCAAATGGTGTAAAGCATCTTTGGGACTTGAGAGACATAACTTGTAAATTGCAGGATTCCTGCATCCTTGAGCCTTAGTGGTGGGGCAAAAACTGCTAAAAGGGAATTTTTTTTCAAAAATTTTCCTCTCTAGAACCGCAAATGTATAAGAAAAACTAAATGTATAGTGTTGCAGAGCAGGAAGGCGTCTACCAAAATTGTAAATTTCATGATCCCGGTGGTAGCGATTCTGACTCCAGGGCGGGACCAAACTTCGTATACATAGTGATATAGTGTATATATAGTGATATAGTGTATATATAGTGATATAGTGTATATATAGTGATATAGTGTATATTAGCAAAACATATGGCTTTGATGCTATTGATACTAAATTGAAACTATATGGATATTTAGAAGGAGTAAGTAGTATTTTACCAAAATGATTCTAGGAGGTAAGGGTTTGGTTCCAGAGCAAAATGCTTATAGTGATTATTGTCTTTATCGTTTGAAAGACTTCTTAAAGTTTGCTGATATGGTACACTATGAAACTAATTGCATATTTAGGAAAAGCAAAAAAGGATGTAAGAAAATTGTAAATTTTGCAATTCCAGGGTTGTGACTCTAAGCTTCCTGACATAGTGAAAATTTTAGTTTGTTCAAAGCATTGACCCCAGGGACATGATGGTGCCACAATAGGGGGAACGAAGTTTTACAAGAGGATATATTCGATAAATCTTTAAAAATCTTTTGAAAAACAACAGTGCTATGGTTACTCATATTAATAAGCAAGCATCCCCAGGTAGTGCAGATTCAAATTGTGGTCCCTAGGGGTACGCTGAGACCGAAATATGGGATCAAAGTTTACATTAGATATGTAGGAAACATCTTTTAAAATCTTTTCAAGAACACTGAACAGGGTCAGGGTTGCTCATTTCAATATACAAGCATTCCAAGGTAGTGTGGATTGACGTCTGTTCAAACCATGATCCCCGGGGTTGGATGGGTCCACAATAGGGGATCAAAGTTTTATATGGGAATATATAGGAACATATCTTTAAATAATCTTCTCGAGAACAGCAGGGCCATGATTAGTCATAATAATATGCAAGTATCTTCAAGTAGTGTAAATTTTAAGTTTGTTCAATTCTAGAGCCACAAAAGATCAAAGTCGGATATGGAAATTTAGTGGAAATTAAAACAAATCATTTTCAAGATTAGCAGGACCCCACTAAATCAGATTAAAAGTTATAGTTATGAATTAAATTAATTCAATGTCAAGCTATCAATAGTAGAAGTGGTTGAATCCAATGTGAATATATCAAATTTTGATTTACAGCAATGGCTGCAAGGTATACTACCGAACATCACTACTGCTGCTACACTGCGCGGACAGTTCTGGACGGGTTTGAATGACAGAAATGTTGAGGGAACTTGGACATATCCCTACAAAACGGACAACCCGCCCAATAACATAGTCATGTGAGTACGCATTAGACAACCCGCCCAATAACATAGTCATGTGAGTACTCATTAGACAACCCGCCCAATAACATAGTCATGTGAGTACGCATTAGATAACCCGCCCAATAACATAGGCATCTGAGTACGCATTAGACAACCCGCCCAATAACATAGTCATGTGAGTACGCATTAGACAACCCGCCTAATAACATAGTCATGTGAGTACGCATTATGTTAATGTATCCAGGTACCCTACAGCGTCAATATATTTTGTTCGTTGAAATATTTCATCTGACAAGAGTTATGCGACTCCAGGTAAAATCAAATATTTTTTTTGTGTTGCTACGTTTTAAGTAACATCTGGGTTTTTTAAATTTTTACAAACGTTAGAAGAATTGCCGATATAGAAAATAACTTCACTGCTTTAAAAAATGACAAACAGGTGAGATTGAGTAAATGCAACTTAATTTATTCGTAGCACAATGCAGTACATGCAGAATGTTACCGAGTGTTTTTAACTCACCTGAACCAATGTTTTCTGATTGAAATTCGTTGTCGTCGTTAACTTTTCACATTTTCATCTTCTTCTCCAAAACCACAAGGCCAATTTCAATCAAACTTGGCACAAATTATCCTTGGATAAAGGGTTTCAAGTTGATCATGTACCCTTCAAGGGGGAGATAATTTAGAAAAGGCAAACATAGAGTGGGGTCATTTAAAAATCTTTCCAAGGATCACTGGACCAGACAAGTTAAAGTTGAAATTTACATGAAAGCTTCCTGACATAGTGTAGATTCAAAGCTTCCTGACATAGTGTATATTCAAATTTGTTCAAATCATGGCCGCCGGGTTAGGGTAAGGCCACAACAGTTTTACATAGGAATATATAGGGAAAAAATTTCTAAAAGTTTTCTTCTCAAGAACAACAAGGCCGTGATTAGTCATATTTAAAAAATATGCAAGCATCTCCAGGTAGTGCGGATTCAAATTTGTTCAAATCTTGACCTCCAGGGGTAGGGTAGGGCCACAATAGGGAACCAAATTTTTACATAAGATTAAGAATATAAAGGCAAATATCTTATAAAATCTTCGTCTGAAGAATAGCAGAGCCATGATTAGTAATATCAATATGCAAACATTTTCAAGTAGTTCAAATTCAAGTTCAATTCAGGAGTAGGGTAGGGCAACAAGTTTTATATGGAAATATGCAGATTATTTATTAAAACAAATTCTTTTCAAGATTAGAAGGAAAATACTAAAAGATATCAAAATGCAAGTATTCCGTGGATTAATTTTTTATGTCCCTGCGACTAAAGTCGGACCCAATATCTCCTGAACTATTTAAGGTAGGGCTTTAAGTTTAATATTTTGTTTATTCCTCCTTTTGAAAAAAAAACCTTAGTTATATTTCATTTCTTGATCCTTAACTTTGTTACCGTGGCCTCCGAAGTTGACCTGAATTTCAAAATTGTAACTATTTAAAGCTTTAAATTTAATTTAACCTTCCTCGTAACTTTTGAATGGTGAGTGATATGGCTTCATACATGTATTTCATGGAGGAAAATCTTTTCAAAGGCCAAGGTGACTGGGGTGAGCGATGCGGCCCATAGGCCTCTTGTTGATCGAACTAATGCATAATTTTTGTACTTTATCTACTTTTAATGTTTGATTCTAATATGCCAACATCTTTGTAAAAAGAACAAAATGACAAAAAGCTCTCTCTGTCTGCCCGTCCGTCTGTCTGTCTGTCTACATATCTATCTACACGTGTTTTAAAGAACCAACCTTTCCAAAATTCCTGAAAACATGATTTACAAAAGTTTAAGCAAAGTACACAAATTTCAGAAACTGGAGGGGAGAACCGCTAGACCCTAAAGGCACTAAGGACTGCACTTGGCTGGGATTTGGGGGAAGATATTTCACAATCAACTGTAATGCAAAATTGGGTTTTATCTGCTCAAAATACGCCCAAGGTAAGCATACATCTAAAATACATGTACCTACATTTGAAATGTATGTGTAAACAAATATTATTTTACCCTATAATCGAACGAAAAGATACAGGTATTACTGAAAAGATACAGGTATTACTGAATTGGAATCTAGAAGGATCAGATTTGAAACAATATCTAATTAACGACTCCATGACTGAAAACGAAATTTCAAAGCAAACAACCAATTCTATTTCAAACAGTGATATCGGATTTGTATTTAGATATTGAATAACTGTATGACTGTTTGTAGGTGTTAGTGTAGGCGGCGCCGAGTTTCTTCGTCCATCTCTCACAGTCTTCGTCAGTCTCCTTGCATCTGTTCTCCTTGTACTACGATAACTAACAATTTAACACAGACTTCTCGCCATTATTTGAAAGCTAGAGAATTGTGGGAAACACGTGTGCGTGACAGTTTTGTACAAACGTACATTTACATGTTAAACATATTGTGAACACCTGTCAGATGATAATATACGTCAACAAGAAATCAACAATTCAGAGGCCATTAAGATGTACTTTTGATGGTTTTCCACCTTTATCACAATGTAGCACTTCGTAACTCGAATTTAAGTATTACAAGTATTTATATAAATCTCTTTCTGAAAAGGAATGCTATATTTTTCTTTGGGTTGTAAATGAAACATTTACAATGTAACCAGAATTGCAAGAATTAATAAAGACCAGTTATTGATTAGCAAAATCATATATTCCACTACCTCGTGTGTCCTCCGGGGTGCGGAGAGGATAAGTAAGCGAGTAATCATGTTTCTATTTTTTTTTTTAAAAAAAAAAAACAAGATCTACATATATACATGTGCACATACATCACATATTACATTCGTGATAGTTCGAATGGGTGTCTGATAGCCATGCTAGAATCCATATTTGTTTGAGAAATATTCATAATTGTTAGCTTTAGTTTAAACCATTTAATATTAATTATCTCTCCGAATCTTTTTATTTTTTATTAAAGCCTTGAACAGACAATAGTTCCTATAACAGTTTTGATCACACCATTGAAATGGCTATGTCACAATAACTGAGGATCCTTATCAATATTAACTCCCGAAAGTTACAGGAAGATGGAGAAACTTTAATTTAAACGCAGCTAAGGATTGGTTCTGTGGCATTTAGCACAAATTATTATGTCAACAGAATTAGAGAGAAAATTGGGAACGATTACACCAGGTATACAGGATTCTAAGTCTTACCTCTTCTCCTTAACTCATGACTCTGACCGTAAACGTCTCCTTTACGCGTGATTCTGACTGCAAACGCGTGATTCGGACTGTAAACGCGTGCTTCTGACTAAACGCGTGCTTCTGACTGTAAACGCGTGATTCGGACTGTAAACGCGTGATTCGGACTGTAAACTTCTCACGAACGCGTGATTCGGACTGTAAACGCGTGATTCTGACTGTAAACTCATGATTCTGACTGTAAACGCGTGATTCTGACTGTAAACTTCTCACGAACGTGTGATTCTGACTGTAAACGCGTGATTCTGACTGTAAACTCGTGATTCTGACTGTAAACTCGTGATTCTGACCTGTATACTTTGGTGCATTAGAAATGTTGGCTCCTCTGGCGGATGAGAAAATGCCATATATTGTATTCATGTCAATGGTACACTTGTTAAAGGTTGTGCCAAAATAAAGCGCTAAGATTTCAAGCTAGTTTTCTTTTGTTTGTTTGTTTTTTATATTTTTGTTTGTTTGAGAAAAATCCGCTAAACATTCCCAACGCCTTGCAACGAGTCTTGCGATATTCCATCCTTTTGTTTCTTCAGCCTGTGGAAAAGATCACAACTTTCTTAAGATAGGAGTTTGTACCATTGCAGTGTTGATATATTTTGGTCATATTGTTTGAACAAATTCATTAGTTTCATGTACCGTAGCTATTGACTCGATTTATAATTCGAGCGAATTGTTATTAGACTTGTAGAAATGTTAACGTTCATAAAATATATATAAGAATGGTATTGACTTATTTTAGAAGTCGTGTATTTGTGTTGTTTTTTTTTTTGTTTTTTTTAAATGAACGAACACCTTAAACCTATACACTGATATATACATGTATCTGTCTGTATGAAAATCATCCGAAAACATCTTTGTTTTCCCTAATCGTAATATGCAGTACCAAAGACAAAACACATACGTAAAGCAAATGCTCGAATCGAATAAAATTACGAATCGTCAATTGAACTTTAAATCGACATATTGCAAAACAACTACCGAAAGTTACATATCCTTGCATACATCTGTGCTTGAAAAAAGTACATACTGCCGAATATATGATTATATAAGAATTTATGTGAACATGTTTTGATTCGTCGGACTATCTAGAAAATGGAAGCCATTCGGACTTTATATCGATATATTGTACAAGTGCCGAAAGTTATATACCCTTGCATGAAAAAGTGAAGATGACGATATATGATCAGTCATATAAAGGATACAAAATTAAAAGTAGGGCAAATTCGGACCCCTGGTAACACCAGAGGTGGGCCCAGGTGACTAACAGGAGTAAGCGTCCCCATGTTGACCGTTCCCACCCACCATGATCCCTATACATGTATGTTGATCAGGAAAGCGGAGTAGTCCGTAGTGAAAATCAGAGTGTAAAGAACGACCTAATGACAGGTTGTATTTGTAAATTAAATCGTTATAACGACCATAAAATTTACGAAATGCTGAATTTTAACGAGTCTGTTACATGAACTTATTTGTCAGTAGTCTGCCTCGATTCAGAAAATCATCATACGCAGAACATGCTCGTCCGTATCGATTCAATTGAGAGATATAAACACCATAGGCAATAGGAATATTGCTACATAGATATGGGAAGTTGACGATGAAGAAGTTGAAGTCATCCCATTTGTCAAAGAGTTGAATTGTGAGTTTGTTGTTAACATCTATGTTAAAATATCCAGGTATAAAGCAAATGTGGAAGACCCTATGATGTACATGTATTTTATTTCGAGTTCACTCGGATATATCGAATCTACATGTGAGTGAAAATGAATATTGTTAATAAATAAAACGTCGTCGATATATCTAAATTAAATGACCCACCCTATTTTTGCATTTTCGTTATTATCTCCCCTTGAAGAAGGACGTTGCCTTTATTCGAACAAACTTGAATCCCCTTCACCCAAGGATGATTTGTGACAAGTTTAATTTAAATTGGATCTGGGAACGAAGATGAAAATGTGAAAAGTTGCAACGACAGACAACGGAAAGCTTTGATCAGAAAAGTTCAGTTGAGTCTTCTGTTCAGGTGAGCTATAAAGCACCTCCTTATCATGAAACACACCCACATAAGGTAGTCATGACATTTCATAGCTTAACGTCTTGTTCAAACAGACTAGCGACTCTCACTTCTATGTCATTTCAAACATCGCAACATGAAACAAAACTCGATTTATATTCGATATTCTTGATGTTTATATGCGTGAATTTTGATTTATATTCGACGATTTTGTTATGTTTATTCGAGATTTAACGAATATAAACAAAAAATTATTGAATACAAATATAAATATCAATAATATCGCGAATATAAATCAAAATTTTCGTATATAAATATCAAGATTATCGAATATACATAACAAGATTATCGAATATACATACATGTAACAAGATTGTCGAATATAAATCAAGATTTACGCATATAAACATCAAGGTTATCGAATATAGATTAAGATTTACGAAATATAAACATCAAGATTATCGAATATAAATCAAGATTTGCAACGAATGACATGCCATACACTTCTACATGCCGAACGTTTGGCGTAGGAAGTATCTTCATTCTTATACGTCTAGGGTTTCATGCGGCCAGGTACAAGTGGTGCTGAAACTCACACCCTCCAGGTGAGAATAACTAATGGATCAAATATCGAGGATGCCACATATCTGTGGCAGTCTACTCCGCTCCCCCACAAACCACCTGTCAATATGTGCTAATCTGATACATCTATTCACATACAAACCACCTGTCAATATGTGCTAATCTTATACATCTATTCACATACAAACCACCTGACAATATGAGCTAATCTGATCCTCTCCTGTTCACATACAAACCACCTGTCGGTATGTGCTAATCTGGTACTCTCCTGTTCACATACAAACCACCTGTCAATATGTACTTATCTGATACATTTATTTACATGCAAACCACCTGTCAATATGTACTTATCTGATACATTTATTTACATACAAACCACCTGTCAATATGTGCTTATACTCTCCTCTATTCACATACAAACCACCTGTCAATATGTGCTAATCTTATACATCTATTCACATACAAACCACCTGTCAATATGTGCTAATCTTATACATCTATTCACATACAAACCACCTGTCAATATGTGCTAATCTTATACATCTATTCACATACAAACCACCTGTCAATATGTGCTAATCTTATACATCTATTCACATACAAACCACCTGTCAATATGTGCTAATCTTATACATCTATTCACATACAAACCACCTGTCAATATGTGCTAATCTTATACATCTATTCACATACAAACCACCTGTCAATATGTGCTAATCTTATACATCTATTCACATACAAACCACCTGTCAATATGTGCTAATCTTATACATCTATTCACATACAAACCACCTGTCAATATGTGCTAATCTTATACATCTATTTACATACAAACCACCTGTCAATATGTGCTAATCTTATACATCTATTCACATACAAACCACCTGTCAATATGTGCTAATCTTATACATCTATTTACATACAAACCACCTGTCAATATGTGCTAATCTTATACATCTATTCACATACAAACCACCTGTCAATATGTGCTAATCTTATACATCTATTTACATACAAACCACCTGTCAATATGTAGTTATCTGATACATCTATTCACATACAAACCACCTGACAATATGAGCTAATCTGATACTCTCCTGTTCACATACAAACCACCTGTCAGTATGTGCTAATCTGATACTCTCCTGTTCACATACAAACCACCTGTCAATATGTACTTATCTGATACATCTATTCACATACAAACCACCTGACAATATGAGCTAATCTGGTACTCTCCTGTTCACATACAAACCACCTGTCGGTATGTGCTAATCTGATACTCTCCTGTTCACATACAAACCACCTGTCGGTATGTGCTAATCTGATACTCTCCTGTTCACATACAATCCACCTGTCGGTATGTGCTAATCTGGTACTCTCCTGTTCACATACAAACCACCTGTCAATATGTACTTATCTGATACATTTATTTACATACAAACCACCTGTCGGTATGTGCTAATCTGATACTCTCCTGTTCACATACAAACCACCTGTCAATATGTGCTAATCTGATACATCTATTCACATACAAACCACCTGTCAATATGTACTTATCTGATACTCTCCTGTTCACATAAAAACCACCTGTCAATATGTGCTCCTGTTCACATACAAACCACCTGTCAGTATGTGCTACTGTTCACATACAAACCACCTGTCAGTATGTGCTACTGTTCACATACAAACCACCTGTCAGTATGTGCTACTGTTCACATACAAACTACCTGTCAGTATGTGCTAATCTGATACTCTCCTCTATTGATAGACAAAGAACGGTAATCGAGAATCATTACGATTGCTAACACAGAAGTTCGGATAGAGAAAGCTGCGTGGATTGTATTTCAAAACATAAAACAAGCATATCTTTACTTTATCATCTAAAACTTAAGTTTATTCATATGTATAAAACAGGCATATGGAATTGACAATCTTAATGAATTTCACTTTATCCATTAAAATTGAAATTTATTCATACGTACATGTACCTGTACCGGGTTTGCATTGTAAAACTTTGACACGCTGCTTTTGAGGATATTTTAACGTAAGGCAGATTATTTCATAGATCTAGTCCATTTCAAATGAAATGTTAACGCATGTTTTCCGAGCTGAAGGCCGTGATATGAAAAATGAAATTTAATTGATGACTGCAACTCTCCATTTAAACTTGACCGGCATCGGCTAAGGGTTTGGGAGGAGCAGACTGAAACCCCTTTGGATAACAAATATGAGATTACATGTAACAAAAACAACTCGGATTCAACAAACCCGAAGTCGGTTTAAAAACTAATTATTTGCAGTTAAAAACCTGTTTACAACGCCCATTTTGAATCCAGGACCAAACTATATTATACGTGGAAAAATATACTCTGAAGAAAAAAAACACGTTCATTTGACGTATCTAGAATATTTACCATACGTTGTAGGTGATTTATGATCAAAGGTTTAAATGTATTTCATATAGCCATTGGCGGATTTAGAGGGGGCTATGGGGGGGGGGGGTGGGTGAAACCCTTTGGTTGAACATTTTAGCAGAAGTGTTTTTTGTTTTTTTTATCATTTTGGATTTTGAGCACTACACCCCCCCCCCCCCCTCTCTCTCTCCATCTGGCTTTTGAACTTGAACATTTTCTGGATCCAAACCTGAATAACCATCCAGAATTTTCGTAAGCATTATAAATGGTATGAGAAACTACAAAGTAATGACAGCATAGTTACTCGTCAGTCTTTCTCAATATATGTTGCTGTCATACCGTAGAATTACAATCACACCTACGGTGAGGCTGTCCCTGCCAATCTCTCGTACAATGCAGTCCACACAGGCAATCAAAGGCACCACCTTGTTCAGGAAAGCACAATTCCTACACGAATCTTGTTTCGAATTCGTTTAGCAGAATCATAGTATGGCATTGTCATACAATACAGCAATTAATGATAAATGACCTCGTCATTGTCTAGATTTTATTTTTTTTTTAATTGCTTTTACCACGCTTTAATTTCATATTTTAAAACAAATAAAACCTTCTCCTTATCAAACACATCCATTGTTTGTTATTTCGTAGATTTCTTCAGGTTACAATGTAAGACGAATTGATATTTGAACAATGCGAAAAGATTTGTAACTGTCTTGTCTTGTGACAAATATAGTTTTATTGTGTCATGATATTTAAGCAGCTGATATTCTTTGACATTCCAAAGTTTAAACTCATCAAGCAATGATCATTGTCAAGATGAATATGTAAAACCTACAAAAGCAGCCGCGGCCATCCAAATCATTTCCTCTACGTGATTGAAATTTTAATGACTATCACAAGCGCCTTATCGAGCCATTATGAATCTCCTAATTAGAAAATTTAACGTGCGGTTAATACCTGAAAATGTCAAGAGAGAATTTGATGATCATGAACACGGAAAAATCGCTGAAATTTATGTCTTTTTGGAGACGAGTTAAGCAAACAAACATTGTCTGAAATATGCTATTTCCAAGAATGTGTTTTATTCACATAACTACACTGCCATGACGCAAATTAAATGAATCAATGGTTCCATAGAATTATTTCTTTAATTAGGAGGGACTGAATAAGGAATCTGCTGATAGCAATTAATTCAGCAGACTGAAACAGCTTAATTTGCCTGCGATTATTCCCTTATATAACCGTGAATATTGTGATAGTATTTGCTGTAAAAAGTAAGAAATGAAAATGAATTATGTAAACTGAAGAGAATGTAAAATGTACTTGTGTTTCGTTGTAATGGAAGATTACTCTGAAATTCGAGATTTTATCAGTAACGTTAAGAGTAATGTATTATAATAGCAACTTACCTGCGTGTTAATGTGTAGGCTAATTCAGCTTTGTGTACAATATTTAAGCCACATCTCTTAACCAGTTATCATCAAACTTAAACGATTGATACTATTCAAGGTTGTAGGTGAAAGGTTAAATTCATCGTACGTAAAGGAAATTCCGACAGAACCATATAAATCCCCCTACACCCACGACTTAAAATAAGAATTAAAACAGAACAATCAAAAGATTTCACTTCAGTTCTGTGGGGTATGGGGAAGTGGCAAATTAAACCAAAACACATTATATCAGTTTTTGTATGTTTGTGTGTCTCTGTAAGAAGCTTGTTACATTTTGTATCTACAATGTACATGTATATCCAAATCTTTTGTGAGAAATTCTCAAAGTTTTGTGTACAAAATTTAAGCTACAATTTTATAAGGCTTTTGTCAGACTTGGAGAAATGGTACATTATACGTGGACGATCAAAGTCTCTAGGAGAGAAATTCTGAGACCCCTTGTGAATAAGGAACATTTGGTAAACTTTCAGTAATACCACTTAGAATGACAATATTAATTCCGATTTGTTTTCAAGGATATAGATATTTTTTTTGCAAAATTAAATTCCAAGTATCTTGATTTCTATATCATTTTTATCAAAATTCAAGGAAAGAAACCGTGGATAAAAATCCATATGGTATCTAAGGATAGACAAGACAACGGCATGAAAAAATATCAGTGAATTAGTTTTCTCATGTTTGGTAAAACCTTAATAGTAAGCCTATGGGCGGCGGATAAAATATTTTAAAAAGACTTTTAATTAAACAACTGAATTTTTAAAAAAAAAAACATACTGAAATACATAACAGACTAGCTTAGAATAAAAATCAATAGACTCAGTCGCAAAATCAACAGACACCGTTGAGAACGAACTATCACAAATGCAAAACCATCAGTCATTAACAGAATGGACGCTAGATGGCGTGCAAAGAACAGTACACTCTGTACAAACTTATAGCTGGAATTATGTTGGTTTTTTTATGGAGTTATGGCAAATAACTTCACTTGAAAATTAGTGAATTATTGTTCCGTTAAGCTTTCCCTAAAATAATGTCCTTTTGAACCGATTATAGGGAATTGATACCCTTTCAATGATTATTCAGACTTTGTGGTTCAGAAATATAATCAATAAAATACACTGTACATGAAAACTCAGTATGTAAACCCCTGTTTTCACTTTTGTGTGAGTGCAGAAACGTGTTATAATGGCATTAGATATGAATTAAGTGGGACGGTCACGTGATCAAATCTTGTGAAGCCTAAAGTGCTTCTCAGTAGAACTAAACCAAACTAGGCATGATGTTGTAAAGGACTCAGTGCGTTTGGGGCCAAATTTGGCCCCGTGTTCAAATTAAAAGATATCCCTTAAAGTTCTTTAATAAGGTATATGTTTTTATAAAATGATTATCATATGTCCGTAAGAAGCTTTATTTCTATACAATACATACGTAAATACAGTATAGTTTACGATAACGTTGTGCCATTTTGACGTTACTTTATGCGACGTCATGAACAAGAAGGCTGTGTCTTATTATTATTATTTTTTGGCAAAAATAAAAGTGCATTGATACGGCACGGCATTGTGTACACACAGGTCACGTGCTAGCTTGATGACGCGACCTCTAATTATAGAATGACGGCACGGTATATAATAACGAGAGGGTATGTTATATACAGTGGCAGAAATGGCAAAGGTATGCACAGTGTAACGATACTTTTTGGTACATAGCGTCGTCATTCGCGCAACGCTTTGCAACCGCGTGCGGGGACTGCCCCTTTTTAGGCTGATTCCGGGACCGTTTCGTTGTTACATAGAGTGCCGTATCAGTGTACTGTGATTATTATTTGAAAAGTTTAGTTGACCCACTCCGATTGATTAATTGAATATTGTTTAACGTCCCTCTCGAGAATATTTCACCCATATGGAGACTGCCAGTGAAGGGCTGCAAAATTTAGGCCTATGCTCGGCGCTTATGGCCATTGAGCAGGGAGGGATCTTTATCGTGCCACACCTGCTGTGACACGGGACCTCGGTTTTTGCGGTCTCATCCGAAGGACCGTCTCATTTAGTCGCCTCTTACGACAAGCAAGGGGTACTGAGGACCTATTCTAACCCGGATCCCCACGGGATGACTCACTCCGAAAGTTTTCATGAATTCATGATTTGTAAATGATTCAAATGTGGCGTATGCTACGATTTGAATGACGAATTTGTGTAACAGTATTTAGTAATTGTATAGTAACCCATATTCAATTAATTTTTTATCATTCAGCACATGTTTGTGTCTTTACATTTGGATTAAATTGCATTGTTTAAATATGAATTAAATGAATATCAATTGTATACATGGTGAGTGGGTACATGAAACTATACTTATGTGTATATATACACCATATTCAAATTCCCCTCCAAGAACACTAAACGTGTATTCAGCGAAGACACTAAACAATGCTACATTTGATATAGTGAAAATAACATGAAATTCATTCAAAGTAATGTGAGAAGAAATATTAAAATGCCTTGTAAAAAAAACAAAAAACATTACATTGGGATTAAGAATGTATTGCACACGTATTCAACACTATCACAATGAAAAGAATAACTGAAAATAATCTTGCAGGATTTTAAGATTCAAGATTTTAGCAAATGCACGTGTATCTATTTAAAAATATATGATAAATACTTCTTTATATACAACACATCTTTCAATGCATTGGTATTTACGCAATTGTAACAGTTTGAATTATAAATCAGTATTATCGTCTCAAACTGCGTCCGAGGTCCGCATGGGAGAGAATCGTACATTAAGACAGCCCCCCCCCCCCCCCTCCACTTCTTGCTACATGTCTGATTTAGTCCTGTTCAGTCAGTTTCTAATAATGAATGAAGTAGCGACAGTTTAAATTGTACAAAAGTAAATTGTCTTTTATGACAATTCACTGCCATATATAATACCGTCAGTCAAAGGTTTGTATTATCCAGCAGGAGAATTGTAGGAGATATTTGAAGAAAATAATTATTTTTTTTAAAATTACAATACCTGGTCGACTACCTTTGTATACAGTTAGAACACCTCGTCGAAAGTGATTAGAGACGCATTTTTTGTTTATTGTTTGAGTAAAAATTTAACACATCGAAACCGGCGACAACAACATGAGAACTTACCAAATGACAATCTAATTAAAACCAGACTTCTTAGATCCGCGCCGTATACCCTGCGTAAGATTGTAGCGATTGTGAGCGTATTCTAGGATCTGGTTTTAATTAGATTGACCAAATGATATCTGATTGGTCATCTTTAAGTTAGCAATTGTTGCTCTCGTTCGTGATGGAAGTAACCCTTTCTTTACAATTTTATCGGAAGATATAGTCTATATTGATTAGAGACGCGAGTTTTCATTTAGTGATCAAGAATAGCAAGCATTGTGTAAGTATTCTATAACAATACATGTCCCCCACCGGCCCCAAGTCAAGTAGTTAGCGTAATAATAAGCTCATGGTCCCTTTGAAATTTGAATGATATCGCTTTTTGCATTTTCTTTAAACCTTGTCAACAATCGTCTGCAAACACTTTCTAATCATAAATTTGGAACTACTTCGTAATATGCGTATGAATTGAGGGCATTCACGTGGTAGAGGCTGTAAAAAAATTGTAAAATGCTGACAAAAGTTCGGAAGTTTGTTTAGAAACTCCTGCTTCTTCCTTGATTCTCCTGAAACTTTCCATGCCACTAATTTCAGCGTGTGGGTTCTCATTAGTGGATGCATCTGACCCCCTGGTGATAGTAGCAGCTCTTGAATGGGAGGTAACAGTACTGGATTGTCTATTGACAGTGCCTAAAGCATTGGGTAATAAGGCTGAGTTTGCCATGCTGGAGTTCTTATTATTTCTGCTTTTTCCTTCAGCACTTTTGCTAGACATCTTGTTATCAGACAGAATGGGGGGAATGCATACCCTTTTATCTTTTGCCATGGTATTTGAAATGCATCTGTTCCCTTTGATTGTGGGTCTGGGCGCCAACTCATGTACTGTTGTAGATGAGTATTCAAGCGATCTGCAAACAAGTCCATTTCTAATGGGCCCCATCTCTGATTGATCTGTTTGAAAATCCCCAGTTGCTGGAGTCTTTCATGTGTCGACTCTCTGAGTCTGCCTGAATGTTCAGTCTCCCGGGGAGATATTCTGCAGTAAGCATGTGATCTGCTTGGATAGGCATAATGACCATATCTCTTTCGTTATTTTTAGTAACAAACCTGAATGGGTCCCCCCCCCCCCCATCTTGTTTAGATGTTTTAGTTGTTTTGTTGTCTGACTTTATGTGAACATGAATATGTTTGCTTTCCTTCGTCATAGATTGAACTGCAAATTGAACTGCCTTCATTTCCAGAGCATTGATGTGCAGTTTTTTCTCTAATGGAGTCCATGGTCCTCCCATTTTTACTGATAGACTGCCCCCCCCCCCCTCCCCGGTTTTTGAGGCATCTGTCTCTATTATTAGATCCGGGTTCACTGACATTCGAATTTGTTTCCCATTCCATTGATCCAGCTGCTGGATCCACCAAGTTGTCTCCTCTTTGTATGTTTTGGGAAGAGTAATAATTTTCTGATAATTCTCTTGTGATTTCAGAAGACATTTGTAACTCTCTTACGTACAGAGAAGCCTGGATAACTGCCTCTACTGTGGCACTTAATGTACCGATTAAACTTGCTAATTCTTGAATTGATACAGTTTCCTTGCCTAGTAGATTTGAACATTTTTGCTTTATACCAGCCACTTTTGTTTCTGAAAGAGTTATCTCCATTCTTAATGAATATAATTGTAAGACCTAAGAATTCTAGTCTAGAACTGATTTTTTCCAGTTTAAAAGCCAACCCAGATTGTGAAGGAGCCACAGCAAAGTGTATCTGTCTTTTTGCAGCCCGTCTTGTGATTGATTTAGCAACAATATGTCGTCTAAGTATATCACTAGACGGACCCCTATTTGCCTCAGTATGGCAACAACTGGTTTCATTATTTTTGTGAAAATCTGTGGACCTGATGCCAGTCCGAAGGGTAGACTCCGGTACTGCAGTGTATGACCCTTGTGACGAAACCTAAGAAATTTTCTGTGATCTGAGTGAATTGGTATGCAGAAGTATGCATCCTTGAGATCTACTTTGCATAGCCAATCCCCTTTCTGTATGAGATTTCTCACAACCTGAAAGCCTTCCATCTTTTAAGTCACGTATTTGTTCAGGCTTTTCAGGTTGAAGATTGCTCTCATTCCTCCATCTCTCTTTGGGCGTACAAACAAATGACTGATAAACTGATCTTTTGTCGGAGACTGAACAAACTCCACTGCCCTATTTGATAACGTTTCCTCTACTTCTGAATTTAGAACATTTGTTTCCATTTCTGGCAGAACGATTTGATATTGTGAATTTGTTTGAATTGGTTTTGCATGAAATTCTATCTGGTATCCGGAAATACTCTTCAACAAGTATTTGTCTCTTGTTATCAATATCCAATTTTCTAGGAAGTGTTTTAACCCCCCCCCCTAAGGGAATGTTATTTTGATAAATTTCTTTGAATTCTATCTGACTTACTGAGGCATGCAGTTTGCTCAGACTCGAGATTTTCACTATTTGTTGTAAAACTAGACGTATGCCCTCTTTTAATTTCATACCTGCTGTCTCCAGTTCTGTTCTTCTTGGGGATCCTAAATCCAAAACCTCCCTTCTTTGGGTTTGCCCACTTTGCTTGAAAGACTGATATGTCGAGACTCTGCCCCCACATCCTTGGCTATGACCTTGCGAGTATCCACGTGAGGGCTTCCCCCGAAAGGGCTAGTCAAAACGTCTACGCTCTGATTGGATCTCACGGGATATTTTCTTGCACGCTTCTTGCATCTACGATCCAGGGCTTTATATATGGTGTCACCATACAGGGTATCGGTCTCCTGAGCTAAATCATGCTCGTAAGTTTTTAATTGCTCTTTGGCCTTTTTACACCTTTCATGATTTTGGCTAGGAAGTTCAGGCGTCGTTCGTACAAACAAGTAGCATTTGCCTGCCCGACTAGGACGACCACTTGCTCCACTAATTTGAGCATATCTATGACTGAAAAATTGTCATTTTCTTCCTGTTCTTTCCTAGCCCCATCAATAGCTGACCAAACCTTGACCAATGGTCCCATAACTTGTGTTATTTTCTTTTGTATAAAAGCTAAACTTTTATCATGCAACTTAAGAAATTTCAGAGTTGTAGTCTATGAAATCTTCTACAAACTCGTCAACCTTTGGAGGGTTACAGAAAGCATTTGAAGACAGGAGCATCATCTAGAATATTTCTGTTGATGTTCTCATCTGTCAGATGTTTATAGAAGTACTTTCTACAGTACGATGCCATGCTCCCCTCCAACATGAACGACGATTCATCCTCAGTAGGGTCAAATTTTTCAATGTCTGACTCATTGTCAGCATGAATTGATAAACTGTCCCCATTGTCATCACTTTGAGCCCCCTGGGCAATTTCACCCTCACTAAAACCATCCCTACTCGATTCTTGACCCGACTCATATGGGTCACTATCAGAAGACTAGTCGCCAAAATGGCCTTTCTCCATAATGCACAACGTGCCGTAAAATAAGCACAACACAACGTGTCAAAAAGTTGCACAACGTGCCTATATAGTATACACAACGTGTCTAATAAAGCAAGTAATCAAATATTTCACCAAAAACCACGAATTTATCGAAGAAAAAGTCACGATTAAAGTAGACTTGTGAAAGAAGCCAACGGAAGAAGGAAGTCTCAGGATTTTTGAAATCCCGAGCCCGATATCTTTAAAAGGCTTGTGAATAGAGGAAACGCAGAAGAATACATCATTATACCTTACTTCAGTTTACGAAATAAAATTCTTCATTCGTATCCTCGGCCTGGAGTTAGGAACAACCTCACCTCCAGTATTTTGAAGAATGAAACACGTATATAGAAATCAGAAGTCTCGCTTCTATACCTAACGTTTTCAATATTCAAAACTTTCTATACTTGTGTTTCTGTCGCCACATGGGGTCTAGATCTCTTGTGTGTTTGAATAAAAAATCGAAAATCCATAATCGGCAATGGATGATCGAGGGGGGGGGGGGGGGGGTTACATGTATTACATCTAAAATCAGGAAATATTATAAATGTAATTACAATCTCTTGTCGATAGATGCTGTAAACCAGACGAACTGGATTAGAAATGGGCATGCATCAAATTATATATGTAGATTTCGCACAACAAAGAATACGGAAAGCTAGAGAGAGTACAATGTCATTCATTACTAGAGATGGACTGACGTACGCCGGTAGAGGACTAATAATCAATCGTATCGAGTTTGAAATTTTGGTCCGATGATTTAGAATTCAAATGCCATAATCATCTCGACGACAGGTGCATGTGAATGTAACGTTCGACATGTATTTTTCCTGGGTTGTTGGATCTCTGTCACCCAGAAAGCACGGAATTATTCGATGCTTTAATTGCTATCCTCAAAGTACAATATTCACCTCGCCCTTTGATGTAGAAAGCATCTTATTGGCCCCAAAGGTCAACTTGACGCAAACGTCATAGAGATCAGGTCCTAGAAAATAAAAGAAATCATTCAATATTTTTTTCTTTTAGGTTGGACCACACTGACAATATGCATTTTGTACATCTCTTTCGGACAAAGAGTTAATTGTGAAGAAATATCATACACTAGCAACAATTACGATCAGGTGTTATTTTATCTTTTATACGGCTCATATGAACAGAAAATTCGTCGTTGAAAAAACAGCGAGGATGATAGTAACGAAATGAATGATGATAGTAACGTAAGAACTTTCGTTACTATCATCCTCGCTGATTTTTCAACGACGAATTTTCTGTTCATATGAGCCGTATAAAAGATAAAATAATACCTGATCGTAATTGTTGTTAGTGTATGATATTTCTTGTCTACATTTCATTCGCAAATAAAAAATACAAATAGATATAATAAGTAAACGTGGTCTTTCCGGAATTTCCTTCCGCCATCTTGGGATGATAGTAAAGATCGTTACTATCATCAGTTTAATACCAGTGGTTGGCATCTGAGTGGTGAAAATGTTAAATCTCAACACAGTAGTGATTTAAATCTCTCTTGCATAAAAATCCATCACTCGGACGCTATATTTATTGTTTTTGGTGTATGTAAAATCTAAACCGAACCAAGCCGAAATCCGGAATTTGACTGATTGTATCTTGCTTAACGTCTCTCTCTCGAGAAGAGAGAGAGAGAGAGAGAGAGAATTTTTCACTCATATGGAGACGTAACCAAGACCGGTGAAGGGCTTCAAATTTAGGCCTTTGCTCGGCGCTTACAGCCTTTGAGCAGTGAAGGTTCTTTAGTGTGCCACACCTACACAAAACCATGATATGACGAGTATTTGACTGAAAACCCCGTGTGGCGTAGGGGGTGAAAATCTTGTGGCGTAGGGAGACTGAGAATGCCTTTAGCAAATCCGGGATAATCCAGCGTCTCATCCGTGAATGTGTGAAAGGGTCTTCATGTCTGTCGCGGCCGGGATTCGAACCCCGGCCTTCCGCATGCGGGGCGAACGCTCTGACCACTAGGCCACTGCGTCGGTATTTGAAATCGGTGGATCGAATCCAATGGTATGAATTGCAGTGCATCGAAATTTTCGGTGCACCGCACAGCCCTAACATATATGTATATACTAGAATAAAATTGACATGTGTTACCAGTACAATACCAATAAAAATTGAATTTACGTCTATTTTCTATGAGAGAGAGAAAGAGAGGAGAGAAATATAACAGTTTTAAATGTATTTTATTTAGAAATTCATTAAACAACATATCATGATTGTCAATAGTTGCAGTAAAGGTATATCACATAACACAGTATGTTATTGACATTGACTCCAACTGGCTGGCTGTAGCACCTCATCTTGAATTGCTGCTTTCATTGAAACTAAAAGAAATAATTCATCTTCTTTAATATGAACTGCTAGTGATAATATACATAGTTATCATAATGCTGCATGTACGTGAAATATATAAGCGAAAGAATTAAGGGGGGTGTCAGAAAAAAGGACGCTTTTTGGATATTCAATTAAGATCGTGACTGATGTAGCGCCTGGATACACAGCTTTACCTGTAACAACAATTTTGCAGCACAAATAAATAATTCATAACTTCAGTTGCCAATTTCAAATTCAGGGAACTTGATACTGACTAGACTCACTAGTCATGTGTTCATCATTGTCAAAATGAAATATGTAACTCTCTCTCTCTCTCTCTCTCTCTCTCTCTCTCTCTCTCTCTCTCTCTCTCTCTCTCTCTCTCTCTCTCTGAGTATGAATGAGGAAAGGCAGCTTCGATTTTCTTTGCTCAACATATATCTTATTTCACAAGCTAATCTATCACACCAAATCCAAAAAGAGTACATAAGTCATTTACAAACACACACATAACTACTTACATAAAGTGTACATAAGTCATTTACAAACACACACATAACTACTTACATAAAGTGTACATAAGTCATTTACAAACACACACATAACTACTTACATGTATGCTACATTTAGTGCCCTCATGGAAAATAGAAAGTGGATTCCTGCACCTGAGGATAGTAGACGTACGGTCCGGGTCCTCTTCTGTACATGACTGCAGGGTAAAAGCGGGGAGGCGGTGGCGGCGGTGGGTGAACTACGGGTCCGTACAGTGATCTGTAGCAATCCCTAGCAAAGGCGGGGTGAACAAGAAGACAAGGATCGACATTATTGTAAACATGACGATTAACGATGACATTTGGAGGAGGGTTTTGGACAGATGTTGTGGCCGATGCCGAAGCGGAGGCTGAAGCCGTGGCAGTGGCGGATCCATCGGGGTGTACACTAGTAACGGTCTTGGAGATGGCATCATTGTTCGAACTCGTACTACTGCTGATACTGGGTGAGCCACTTGATTCGCTGGAAAATCCGGGAATTATGTAAATTTTTGTCTCTCCAGTTAAAGGATTTATAGCAAATGCAGGTTTGGATGAGCTTTCTGCGACTGCAGCAGAGGCGGAAGCAGCCACACCCCCGCCTGATGTGGCGACTGAAGACGCTGCCGCAGCAGCTTTCGTTACTTTAGTGGGGCCATTACGAGTTGCTGACGCACCAACTACAACTTGTCCAGGAGCCGCAGCAACACTCGGCGGCGCCGCAACAGCAACTGAGACACCCGCTGAACTTTCTGGAAATTCGCCTTGACTTGAAGCTGCAACAGCCGCGCCAACGGGAGCCGTCAAACTCACAGGATCGGAAGCAAGAACTGAAGATCCAACTGCATTTGATGCAGTTGCTGCGGCGGCAGAAGCCGTCGCACTTCCGGAACCAGAAGCGGCCGCAGAAGCACCACTGCCTGGTGTGTCTGCTACTGCCGCGGCACTAGCTGACTCAGACGCACCAAATTCTGGAATCTCACTGTTTATAATTTTTAAACACTCCTGCTCCGACTTGAATATGAGACAAGGCTTATAAAAGTCCTCAGAGTCCGCAAAAACAATCACAAATGAAAGTGAAAGAATTATCCACAGTTTCATCTTGTCTTTTGTATCTGGCACTGCAAATAGAATTGAAATTGAAATGGTTTTTTCTTTATGTTTTGTCAGTTCCTGTGATACCAACACAACAAAGTTTGTACTTGTACTATTATCTAAGGAATGCATGTCTAGTCTTTTTGTAGTGTGGGATATAAAAATAAAGGGGTTAACTTGAATAATCACCCTAATTTATTACATAAAAATTAATCCGTGTTCCTATCGTTTTTATAACTGAAAATCACACATACTAGTGCGCAAAAATAATCTTTATTCCTAGTATTTATATTTTGTGATTCAAGGTGCATTTTTGATAAGTATATACTTTGGTTAGATACAAGTAAAGGTGTTTTTATCAATAAATTAAATAGCAAATGTTTATCAGTGACGAAACAATGGAAAATGTAAATATCAAATTATTAGCTCATATGCGTTGAATGTTACTCACCTTTACTTATAAAATAAAGTCTCCAAACAAAAAGTTAGAAGCATCTGTGTTCCCCAGGATTCCAGGTCAGCTCTTTTTATAGTTACAGGCGCAATGTCACGGGGTCAGCAGTTTTATTGTCGGCAGTAGTGTAAATCAAAGTGTTCCGAAACATTGATATTGTCACCAACATTATTATGTGACAAACAGCCATTAAAAAAGTTCAGTTTGAGTAATTTATGAAGTTAATTTAAATTGCTGAAAGGAACGCAATATTTTAATCGATGACCATAAATAGACAAATGTACATGTACTTATCACGAGCATGCCCATGTCTAGGGTACACAGGCTACAAACTTATGTACATGCATGCAGATACATGTGATGTGAATTTAGCTTAAACCCAACCAACTAGATATCATTGTGATGGCGGGTAACATGGTCCCGCTTTGTAGCATCGTTTGCTAAGTTCAAATTAAAGTTCATTAACTCTTTTGAAAAAATGTCAACAAAGACCAAACTCAAACCCTTCGGTATAAGTTAATATATATTTTTAATTCAATTGTTGTTACGGATAGTCAATAAAATTCCGGAAAACGGTCAATGCATGAACACACAGACGGCCAATCTCTACCCAGAGTTGTCGTTCCTTGCTCTCACTTACATCTCTGTTAACGTCTCAAAATAAGCAATGTTATTCCACATGTAAATCCACTTTTTTTTTACGGCTAATAAAACTAAGAACTATTTTATAAGATATCTTGAAAGTGTAGGACAAGCAACTATTTGTAGATTTTTTTCCATTACTATATATCCATGTACCTATGTATAGGCCTGGTGCATTAGAACTACCCAATATCCACGTTTCAACCCAAATCAATGTTCCTTGTGTCACAAAAAGACTTGACATCTGCTCAATATTTATTTATTTACGTATATTTTTGTAACTGAATTCAAAACCATACCTTATTTGAGCATACGTGCCGTTTTACAAAAATCTTGTAAAACCCTTGAGACGTTGACAGAGGTGTAAGTGAGTGTAGGGAACGATAACTCTGGGTAGAGATTGACAGACGGCAAGTACATGCTGATCACTAGAGGGCTTCCACCTGTACACGAGGCCCTAAAGACAAACTGTATAATATCCGTCCATTGCGCTTATGGTGGCATGTACGTAAAAACTTATAGGAGAACATTATTAATAAGCATTGTTAGTCAATCAAGCGTCCACGTTCCTTAAAGGCAAATATTCCTACATCGGACCAAAAATGATCTGGGAATTTCCATATCGATACGATTAGTGATATATTTGATGGTCCAATGAAAACTCCCGTTTCTACTAACTTTCGAATAGATATTGCACTCTAGCTGCAAACAAAGATGGTTGATCGGGTATTTTTCCATAGACTCCAGTATCCGGTTTCGAGGTTTAAATCATTTGATCATATAATTAAACAATTTTTGACATTTTTCAGTCAATACAATGCTTGAGCTACCTTTGAAGAACAATATTCATCTCATCCTCCGTCCTCGGTGAATAGTGTTTTCCCCGGGTATAACGGAAGCGTCCTATTGACATAAAAGGTCAATAATTGTATCGCATTAGTTAATGAAGGGAACAGTTTTGATTAGTACTCAGCAATGTTAATTATTGAGCAATCAATGTGTGATTTTAAATTGATAATTGACAGTAGCTACGATTTTAGATTTTTATTTTGGGATATCAAATCGATGTAATGGACATTCAGTTTTTGTATTTTTGCATGTTCGCTCTTGAGATTACCGGGTATATTGGAATTACAGCATATAATCAAGGACTTTCAAAACGCAATACACTCATCTTTTTTTCCAAATAACTTTAAAAGAAAATTTTATTATATCTATTGCAAACTCCATCCTTTTTGTCGGGGGCCTTTGTCAAAGAGTTCTAAAATAACATGATAGTAAGAAGATAAAAATTATTTTTGAGTAAAAAAGTACACTGATTCTAACAAATGAACTAGACATTTCCGATATTTTATTGAATGGACCTTTCTGTACTAAGGCAATGATAAGAAAACATTGTCCTCTGTAACTCGTGTGTCCTCAGTAGCATGACCGTGAAAGGGAAAAAATAATCATTTCAAAATCAGAAGAAAATAATCATTTCAAAAATAGAAAAAATCATTTCAAACACAGGGGAATAAACAAGAGGCCACAAACTCATCTGAGTCACCTTGGTCCATATCTAAAGATGTTCCCAATATATTCGCATGTAAAACTTTGATACCTACTGTGGCCCCAAACTACCGCAAGGGTGCCATGATTTTTCCAAAGAACCACGCACGCTAACTCTGGATTCCTGCCTACATTTTCAACTCGTATATTTTAAAAAGGTTTGCAATTTTGCTAGTGTTAATTTTTTTAATGCAAAGTAGAATCCATTAGTAATTGACTACATGTATTAACTTTAATACCAGTGTTAATCAATTAATTGCTTTTAATTTCAACTTCTTTTGATTAGAGGGTAGAAAAATATGAATCCGGGCTTTAAAACGTCATATATTTTGAAATGCTTATTGATATCAATAAATAACCATTTAATTTGTCAAATTACTATATATCATTAAGTAAAAAATGGTTAATCTCCATTTCTCACACTTTATCTCATTTTCAGTTGATCACAGAGTGAACATTTGGGGGGGGGGGTGTTTAAAGTATTTTCCGTTTCCCATTGATTTCTATAGTGAAATACGTGACTTTAACCCAACAGAGTTATCTCTTTTTGTTTTGTCAAATAAATAAACTTTTATGGAAATTCATATCAATATCTATACTGACATAAAAAATCATTCATATCAATATCTATACTGACATAAAAAATCATTTAGAAATATCTTTTAAAAATTGACCAGAAGGTAGGCGGCGAAACAATACTATCCCCAAGGATGCTTTTTGCCGAGTTTGGTTGAAATCAGTGGTACTGGAGAAGAAGTCGAAAATGTAAAAGTTTACAGACACAGACAGACGATGGACAAAAAGCGATCAGAAAAAGTTCACTTGAGCTTTCTGTTCTGGTGAGCTAAAAGTCATTTCAGAAGCAAAAAAAACAAAAAACAAAAAAAAAAACAACAACAAAAAAACAATTCATTTCAAAAACAGGAAAAAAATCAAAAAGAGGGGAAAAAAATAATAAAAAACATTACAAATCCACGAAAATAAGCCTTGTTTTGAAGTTACTCTCATTTGGCGGGGGACAGCAAATTGACGTGGCGCGACATAGGTCTCTCTTGATAGACGAATATTTAATTGGAACATTAAATTGTTTTAAATTCTAAATTTATACATTATTTAGTATTTCCATCAAGTACCTCAATATCATTGTGTTACAAATTTTTCTAAATAGCCCCTCAAATCTTAGCCAATCAGAAAGCAATAATGCGGTCACTTGAAGCTTTCGCCATTTCTTCGAAGGGTATTTTCATATGCAGAATTTTGTCAGTGACGTTTATTTTATTTTTATTTATTTATTTATATTTTTTTTTTTTACAGTTTTGACTGAAGTTTAAAAGTGCTACCTATTCCATTTATAGTACAAACTGCTTGAGTTTCATCATGAATTAATTGGTTCTCAAATTGACGTCACGAGACATAGGTCTCTTGATAGATTTTTAAAATGCATGAGAGTATGAACTGCGACTTCGTATAAAATTATCTTCATCATAAAAATCTTACGTCCACCCTAATCCAATTTCATTTGTCTACTTTTTTTGTCCCATCTCTTGTACCTCTGACTTTTTTGTGTATATATATTATCATGGTACCTCATGTACCAACATTTGGTATGAGTGAATAAACTGAACTGAATCGATGATTCCCGTCGGCATACTTTGCGAAGCGCGTAAGCACTTCATGAAAAGTAGGCCGGAGTGAAGCGTTGCAGTTCATACCCTCATGTACTTTCAAAATTACCGTCTATTTCTTATATTTACATTCTACTTTCATTTCTGTCGGAATTCCCAGCCGTTATTTAGATGTACTATATTTATCTGTATCCATACGCACATTATCTACAACTACAATACATGTATATTCATGAAGAAATAGCTATCATTACAATTGTAGAGATATCAAAAGCAAAAACACTGGACATGTAGATGTATGTAATTGGGTGAGCGTTGTACCAATCAATGTTAACATATCTGTGGCATATATAACATTAGAAGCATATTTAAAATGGTTTAAATTTCAAACTTTCACATCCATGCAATATTCATATTACATGTACATTTGTATATCAGACATGATATGTCGTCATCCATCTTGTTCTTCGAGGTCAGAAATAATTGATTCGACAGAAGAGACTATAGAGATTGGTGATCAGCAATGCGGAAGTGTCGCGTCAATCAGGGTCTGGGTCACGTACATATAGATGTATATGCATGTATCTTGATTTTATTAGCAGGTGAAATAATAATCATAATGGTTATAATTAAACGATGAAGTAATTAAATTATAAAGAAATCATTAGCGTTTCAAAATTTCACTGATTATATCTCCGTCACTCTACATTGGAACAATTATATCGTGTATTCACTTTACTCATTGAACTTAATCTAGCGCTACTAACTGAGGTGGGTGTTGGGGGTTATAGGATGCTGTACTGTCCCGCAATTAATACCACAGTATAAACACGGATTCCGCCAATCAATACCACAGTATAAACACGGATTCCGCCAATCAATACCACAGTATAAACACGGATTCCGCCAATCAATACCACAGTATAAATACGGATTCCACCAATCAATACCACAGTATAAACACGGATTCCGCCAATCAATACCACAGTATAAACACGGATTCCGCCAATCAATACCACAGTATAAACACGGATTCCACCAATCAATACCACAGTATAAACACGGATTCTGTCAATCAATACCACAGTATAAACACGGATTCCGCCAATCAATACCACAGTATAAACACGGATTCCACCAATCAATACCACAGTATAAACACGGATTCCACCAATCAATACCACAGTATAAACACGGATTCTGTCAATCAATACCACAGTATAAACACGGATTCCGCCAATCAATACCACATTATAAACACGGATTCCACCAATCAATACCACAGTATAAACACGGATTCCGCCAATCAATACCACATTATAAACACGGATTCCACCAATCAATACCACAGTATAAACACGGATTCCACCAATCAATACCACAGTATAAACACGGATTCTGTCAATCAATACCACAGTATAAACACGAATTCCGCCAATCAATACCACATTATAAACACGGATTCCGCCAATCAATACCACAGTATAAACACGGATTCCGCCAATCAATACCACATTATAAACACGGATTCCACCAATCAATACCACAGTATAAACACGGATTCCGCCAATCAATACCACAGTATAAACACGGATTCTACCAATCAATACCACAGTATAAACACGGATTCCGCTAAGTTTCTTTGCGAAATGTAGGAAGAAATATATGCATAAAAAGTATTGTACAAATTTTTCGTATTATTGTCAACTGCTGACTTCATTGAATCCACTAAACGTCTGTCCTCCATAGTTCTCTGTGTTAATTCGCATTTTCTCTTATGAATGTTTACGTGTACTATGTATGCTTTTTGTTTGTATTATACACATTGTATGATTATGCACCTCATGTACCCGGGATTGTGTGGTCCTCGCAAGGTAACATACCTAAATTTTGGAATTCTGACCATTCAGTGACCATGACCTTTTAAATCTAGTATCTTGAAAATCATTAGAAACCAAAATATAGCATCCTTGCGAGTGAAATCGCAGAGTGTACTACAAGGAACTTACACATGTTAGAGTGACCCTCCCAGTGTCCCTGCCCTCTACATATTTTTTTTTAAAACAATGGCCACCCAGCTAGATTTCTGTGTAGGGGTTCATTCAAGAAAATTTTAAGAAAATTGAATAAGAAATATAAGAAATGTAATTTAAATTTTAACTTGCTTTAATTCTCTCTCTCTCTCTCTCTCTCTCTCTCTCTCTCTCTCTCTCTCTCTCTCTCTCTCTCTCTCTCTGTATGTATGTATAAACGACTGCGAATTCGTGGTTTTCAATAATATCTAATAAAAACTCTGGTTAATATGAAAATGGTTCTCCTCTCTCTCTCTCTCTCTCTCTCTCTCTCTCTCTCTCTCTCTCTCTCTCTCTCTCTCCATGTATATATATATATACTTATAACTGTCTGAAGAGGCATTAAAGCCGAAAGCGCTAACAGTGAAATGTTATTCGAGTTTTGTGTTTCTTGACTTTTATTATTGGATATATATATATATATATATATATATATATATATATATATATATATATATATATATATTTATATTCAACCTTGAAAACCAATTGGACCTTAGACTAATCCTGAAAGTTAGAAAGAAATGACATTGAATTAGGAAACAAATTTCCTTTTTTGAAAATACATGAGAGGATTAAAGGCAATTTTTTTTTTTTTTACTTTGTTCACTCAGAGGTCATTTATAAAAATTACAAGTCTTATTTCATGGGATGGGTACTGTAAAATGCGAAACAAAATCGAAATGAAACGAAATATACCGAAACTAGACAAAACCCACCGAAACGGGTATCCTTATTTCATATGAAGACGGACATACCTGCTGTTGTAGGCACGATGAAATAAACACAGTTCGTATACTTTAGAGTATTTCGTCATAAATGTTTTTGCATTTGAAAATACTAAGAATTCATAATTCTACGACTATACGCATACAAAGATTTATTTCAGAATTTTTAAACGATAAATCATGCATGTGCTTTAATTATGATTTTACAGCTTGGAGATAATGAATTTGTTTAAATGTGACGTTGCTTTGGTGATTTTTTTGGGGGCCACAATTTATGACGTTACATGTATAAGCATCACGTAAAATAACACCAGGGCCCCGTTTTACAGAAGAACTTACGAACAAGACCAAACTTTTATCCAGCTTATTACTTTCTGACGCTGATTTGAAGTGTTACATGTAGTAAGGTATTCTAATGTTAGCGATCTCAAACAGAACCATTCAATTTGCAAAATTTTACAATCAACATAGGATTTTGGTCGTGTTCGTAAATTCTTTAGTAAAACAGGCTTAGTAAACGCGCGACGTATCGCTGTTTATACCTTCATGTAAACAGGTATTTTAAAATTTTGTATTTACATTCTGTCGAAATTCCAGTCGTTAAAATAGAGACACTATGTTTATCAAGAATCACACGCGCATTGTTCACAACTACAGCACATTCATGAGGATTATATGGTTATCATTACAAGTGGTAAAGAGGTCGAAGGCAGAAACATTGGAAATGTAAAAACATTAACAAATGTACCATATATTTTTCCACAAGGGTTTCAAAATTTCCTCCCACTGGCGAATTGAATTTGTTTAACCTAGAAACCAAGATCATTATAAATTTAGGTAATATTGGAATACCCCTTTCCATAATCTCGGATGAGATTCGGCTCGGCTGAATATTTCAAAGTTTTTGAATACCTGATAATACGCAAAATTTTGTAATTTCGTAACCCCTCCTGTGACACGGGACCTTGGTTTTTTGCAATTTCATGCGAAGGACCGCCCAAATTAGTCGCCTCTTACGACAAGCAAGGGGTGCTGAGGACCTATACTAACCCGGGTCCTCACGGTATGAAAAAGAAAAACGGCGGTGTTGATTACGTTTTATGTTGCAATTCAAAAACTTTCATGTGATACTTCGAAAGTTTTTGAATACCTGGTACTACGCAAAACTTGTAGGAGTTATCTCTCGTTACGCATTCCGAATTATCATGTAGATTTCTAAACCAATTAATGTAATCATAGATTAATTGACCTCTTTAATAAAAAAAACAATTTGGGGAATTTACAGTCTCATTCACCATCCTTTTTATTACTCGAGGTTTGAATAAGGGGAAATCTACATTAAGTTTAAAATACTCATGAATTGGCAAAATCAAAATAATGAGATTTTAGTGTTAATTGGTCAGATTTATGATTTGTAAATACTTCTGTTCCGTTCGCATATGCACCCAGTTTTGCATTTTAATACTCAAAAACTCAACCACAGAAATACTGTTAGTGCATTTTGATATTAATGCCACATCATGGATATGAATAATTCAAATCAGAAACCTCTATCACAGAAAAACCATTGATAATTTTATTTCTATTTAATTACATGAATTTCATTAAAGGACTGTAATATTGTTACCGGAAATTGAATTCAATGAAAATTGCTCTATATTATATATTTCAATAATAACACTAGCATTTAATTATTGCAAACACTTTTTAAACCTCAAAAACAGGCAAACGAATATGCGATTTTGGTGATCAACACACAAGATGTTTATTCTTCCTTAAATACTTCTTCACACTAAAAGCCTTTATCTTATGTGGTTTTTATGGGGTTTTTTGTTTTCGTATATTATTTCAATAATAACACTAGCATTTAATTATTGCAAACACTTTTTAAACCTCAAAAACAGGCAAACGAATATGCGATTTTGGTGATCAACACACAAGATGTTTATTCTTCCTTAAATACTTCTTCACACTAAAAGCCTTTATCTTATGTGGTTTTTATGGGGTTTTTTGTTTTCGTATAAAGGAAATCTTTTTATTAGTCATTCTTATACATTTATTTGCCATTGAGAGATTTAGAGAGAGAAAAGATGTTGATACTGTTATCTGAAAACGTCACATAAAACGGAAATTGTTGAAATAAACTTCGATTACTTCACGTTTTAACTTTCAGAAAAACGATATTGTTGAAGCAAAAATAAAAATCCAAATATCTAAAATGAAAGAAAAAACTGCAAATACTAAAATATTTTCGTCTTCTGAGAAGGAGTCGTAAATGGAAGAACGTATGGAAAGAAATGCTTTAACAGATAGACTTTTTTTATCTATATATCGGTATGCATGGTACATAAATGATCATAGAGTTAAAATATTGACATCAAATGAAAATATCAAGCTATCCTTCAAAGGTTAAATATGTGATTGTTTGTTACGAAAATCGCGCCCCACTCAAATAATCCATAAAATTAACATGTGGAAAATTAACATAATCATGCAATTTTCTTGGGTCTCAATTACATCAGGGAAATACATCAGATAGATTAATTTATTACCAATGATATTGATTTAGAAAACTATTCGTCCCATTTTTATTCACGGTTTACCAGGCAAATCTTCTAAGTTCTAGCGCATACCACACAGAAAAGAATTAAAAGTTCACTATGCTGTAGTCATTTCCTTTATCCCACAAAACATAAGTTATCATAAACTATATTTAATCTTCAAATTTATTTCTAGAAGTTATATACAAATGTACTAAAAGTCACAGTTGAAAAAAAAATTCAAGCAAACTTCTGTTACGAGAGTAAACATAACCACATGTATGTACTTATATTGTACTTATATTGAATGAGCTTGCTTTGCCCCCCCCCCCCCCCCCCCCCCCCAATCCCATTTAGGTGTTTGAAGCAAAGCTAACTTTGTTTTGATGTTTAAAAATATACCCTCGACATGATTATGACGTCAAAAATATTATATAACTAGTATTTCCAAATTTTTGAAATCCTGATGAAATAATTTCCGCGAATATACAGCGACTTCGTGAAAGAGGTTAATATTGTTAATACGCATTAAGCACATATACATATATCTTTTTAAAAAATCAAAGTTACGAGCGATACAAAATGTCACAAAGATAATAAATTGCTTTATTTATTCTGTTCAATTCCCCATGCTGTTAGTAAGAGAAGAATTGGTGCGTTTGAGGTGAAAAGGGGGAGGGGGAGGGGGAACAACAGGACAGATAACAACGGGAGGCACATCAAAATTTAATCCACCTACTGTCAATAAAACAGCATCATAGTTTGGATTAACATTTAGCGTCACTTCCACGTGGATTAAATCCATAGAATTAGATTAAAATATAACATCTCAGTGGTTTTCAAAACTATCAACCATATCACCCGAGTAAAACTTCGATATTGATACATGTGTATGATTTGATCTTGAAGGTACAGATGTAGAAATGATTTGGCGAATCATGTAGATAAAGATATTAATGTTTACATGAACGTCTAACATTTCTGTACAACGAATCTCTTTCATGGAGCAAATCTGAGTATCTCCTGGAGTTCACCATCTTCGCAAGTCAAGTGTCCGATTCGCTTACTCTCATTGATGAGAGTAAGCGAATCGGACACTTGGCTTGCGAAGATGGGAGTTCACGCTCCTAGTGATTTTTCATTAAACTCTTTATGAGTAATACAAACAAATGAATTAGCTACACATGCATTGTCTACCTCTGCTTCCTTCATAAAAAAAATATTAGATCTCTGTTGAATGTTAGCAGTTAATATTTTTTATATCAAGTGAGATTTTATGATCACCCGTTGTCCATCGTCCGTCTGTCTGTAAACTTTGTTCAAATGAAGGGCCACATCCTTCTCCAAGCGGAGTTAATACCAAAATAGTAAAAATACATTAACAACTTTTAAAAATCTTCTTCTCCAGAACCACCGGACAATTTCAATCAAACCTGCATGGCACAAAGCATGCTTGAGTGAAGGGAATTCAAGCTTGTTCAACTGAAGGGTCACGCCCTTTTCCAAGGGGAGAAAATAGCGAAATAGTGAAAATACCTTGACGACATTTAAAATCTTCAATTTCAACCAAACTTGGCACACAACATGATGACGGGAATTCAAGTGTGTTCAAATGAAGGGCCACGCCTCTTCCCAAAGGGGAGATAATAGCGAAATTGTGAAAATACATTAACAACTTTAAAAAATCTTCTTCTCAAGAACCACTGGGCCGATTTCAATCAAACTTGGCACAAAGCATCCTTTGGAGTTTGGTAAAGAGGATTAAACTTTGTTCAAATGAAGGGCTATGCCCCTACAAAGGGAAGATACTCACAAAAATGCAAAAATAAAGTGGGGTCATTTAAAGATATTCCTCTCAAGAACCACTTGGCCAGATGAGCTGAACTTTACATGAAAGCTTCCTGACATAGTGCAGATTCAAGTTTGTCAAAATCATGACCCCTGGGGCGTAGGTTGGGGCAACAATAGGGGATCAAAGTTTACATGCGAATATATATGTAAATTCTTTGAAAATCTTCTTCTCAAGAACCACTGGGCCAGGAAAGTACAGATTTATATGAAAGCTTCCTGACATAGTACAGATTCAAGTTTGTTAAAATTATGGCCCCTGGGGGTAGGATAGGGCCATAATAGGGGATCAAAGTTTTACTTACAAATATATAGGGAAAATCTAAAAAATCATCTCAAGAACCATTGGGCCAAAGAATTTTACAGTTACATGAAAGCGTCCTGACATAGTGCAGATTCAAGTTTGTAAAAATCATGGTCCCTGGAAGTAAGTTGGTGCCACAATAGGGATCAAAGTTTTGACATGCGAATATTTTAGGAAAAGCTTGAAATATGGGCCAAGGTAACTCAGGTGAGCGATGTGGCCCTTGGGCTTCTGCTTGGATTGTGTTGTCCTTTGGTCTGGTTATTGTTAGTGCAATCAATCTTTCATTCACACTGTTCATTGTTTGTTCTGACGGGGTTATTCTAAAAAAAAAAACCCGAAAACTTGAATCCAAACAGAACTGCAATAGCTAAAAGGAAACCTATGAAATAGAGTTATTGTCATAGTAATTTCCATACAAAGGTTCTGAATACAGGTTGCTTTCGCAATTCAATTGGACTGTACTCATCTGGGATTTTTGAAATTCCCAATGATTTGTTTCCATGCATGATTAACTACATGTATATGTAATCAAGACAAATACTGCTCAAAATATTTTTGAAGTATATGTTGGTAAACGTTTCTCGAGTACCAAGATATTTGGTGCCAAGCGAAGCGAGGGACCAATCGAGTGGTGAGAGAAAAGTTTAACAACATACTTAGTACATGTTTCGCACGAAAAGTTTAACAATATACTTAGTACATGTTTCGCACGAAAAGTTTAACAACATACTTAGTACATGTTTCGCACGAGAACTGAAAACTCTTTTTGGTCTCTAATTTATTATAATGCTTCAGTACTTTTTATCCTCTAATCAAGATCATCAGCATTTATCTTGATTGGTGCAATTTTGTATTGGATGGGTTTGAGGGTTTGATAATTTGTGCCCTCAAGGGGAGTTTACCTGGACAACGGTGGCTCTCTACACCCTGAAATAGTTTATCAAATCAGTACGAATTGATTTAATCATAAAAATATATGCCAAAAAGGCAGGAAATATGCAAATATAAAGTCTCCTGACATAGTGCAGATTCAAGTTTGTTAAGATCGTGTCCCCCCAGGGGATCAAAGTTTTACATACTATATATAGGGAAAATCTTTTTCTCAAGAACCATTTGGTCAGAGAAGTTTAAATTTACATGAAAACTTCCTGGCATTATGCAGATTCAAGTTTGTAAAAATCATGGCCTCCGGGAGTAAGTTGGGCTACAATAAGTATCAAAGTTTTACATGCAAATATACAGGGAAAATCTGCAAGGTGACTCATGTGAGCGATGTGGCACATGGACCTCTTGTTGTAATGTGTCTAGGCATAAGGAAGTCTTATTTAAGTGGTGTGTGCGTGCGTACTTGTGTGTGTTGTGTTTGTTGTATGCAGAATTTCAGCTGTGTGTGTGTGGTTTTTTGTTGTTGTTTTTTTTTTTTTTTTTTTTTTTTTTTTTTTTTTTTTACACATTTTTCAACAGTAAGGATGACAGAGGAACGAGTTCTTCTAATGAAGACCTTTTGTCAGAAACTGAAGAGGTGCACGTCCTGTTTGATGAGTTCGAAGCTTCCTCAGAGAACATGAAGTTGATCTCCATCCTCTTGAGATTCACGCACGCTCTTCATGAGGGAGACTGGTACCTGTTTTTAACATCATTTGCTAATTGCTGTCTTGATTTGCAGCATTTGATCATTTCCACTACTTACACCGGGGAGCTGTCTTCCTCGCTGATATGCGCATGTTGCCCTTGACTGCTCCAGAGGTTTACAGAGGCTTTCTTGCAGGAGACTTTGTCACAAAAAAATCAAAACAGAAGTTCAATGCGATACCTGATGACCAGGCTGTTGAACATGTGAGCAAGGCCGGCAAGGTAGCTGGATGACTTGTGGGGATTACAAAAACAGACACGACACGTGACAGATGGAGCCTAACTCTCAACGTGAGAGCTCAGCTGACCAGAAACACCAAGACCATATACAAGGTAGCTGACACTGAAGACGATGATGATGATCATGAATGTGCACACAATGATTTTGAGAGAATGAATGGAAGACCAAGAGTATGTGCGAAAGTTCAATCTGTTCAACCCATTTGATCGTACTTCCCAGAACTAGTTTCGATTACCAAAGGGGATATTGTCATTGACGAATAACGATGGACCTATTGCATACTAAAGCCATTGGGAAGCAGATTGTGTCGGAGTTTGTTGAGACGAGGCTGATCAAGAAGACTACAGGTTTTCATGACAGAACCAAGTCAAAGAACCTGCAAACGTACGACAGTATGTACACTGTTAAAGTCAAATGTTGGAAAAACACTGTTGCACTAAAGGCAGACAGAAAGCCTCTTGCACGTGTGGTCAGCTCTATGAAAGCAGGGAGAGATCAAAATGTTGGAGCAAGAGATTTGTGCAGTTCCACTGTCATTGGCAATGCCTGATGCACACTGTGCCTACCACACAACAAAGCTGACCTCAGCAAGATTCTCCTGCAAAGCTTAACACAATGATGTGCCCCGACCAATGCCAACATGCACTGTCATTGATGTAATGGCCATGATCCGGACATTTGGGAACAGGGTGAACGTTAAAACTCTCGGGGAATGTGTTGTTCATCTGTTGCTGACCATGTCAGTCATATGTTCTCAAACCATTGTTCCTTGGTTGATATTGTCTTTGACCAGTACACGAAGAAACAATTAAATCAACAGCTCGCAGTCAGAGGGTGTGGGAAAAGAAGGCAGTCAGACGAGGCATGCATACAAGAAACCAGTCCACGGGGCAGTGGGAGAGACTCATCACCTCTGATGAAAACAAAGCTAGCTTGGCAAACGTTCCAATCACAAAGTTAGCGCCCAAGTTCCAAAATCAACAAGGACGAGAGCTGGTACTGAATGGAGGATTCACAGACCCTGCAAACGTGTGGACGTCGTCAGGAAGAGATGTCTCAAAGCTGTCATCCCCTGAGCATGAAGAGGTTGATGTAAAACCTATATGGTACCAATTTTGATGCACCAGATGCGCATTTCGACAAATAATGTCTATTTTAGGAGAAACCAGAGTGCCAAAAAGTGGAGTCAAATTCGTCTAAGGATAAGAGCTATGCATGAGGGAGATAATCCTTAATTTTGAAATGAATTTCTAAATTTTATCACAGCAATTAAATATACATCCGTATTTTCAAGCTAGTAACGAAGTACTTAGCTACTGCGCTGTAGAGACCTTCGGGGATTAACAGTCCACCAGCAGAGGCCTCGACCCAGGGGTCATAATGTAAAACTTATACGGTACCAATTTTGATGCACCAGATGCGCATTTCGACAAATAATGTCTATTTTAGGAGAAACCAGAGTGCCAAAAAGTGGAGTCAAATTCGTCTAAGGATAAGAGCTATGCATGAGGGAGATAATCCTTAATTTTGAAATGAATTTCTAAATTTTATCACAGCAATTAAATATACATCCGTATTTTCAAGCTAGTAACGAAGTACTTAGCTACTGCGCTGTAGAGACCTTCGGGGATTAACAGTCCACCAGCAGAGGCCTCGACCCAGGGGTCATAATGTAAAACTTATACGGTACCAATTTTGATGCACCAGATGCGCATTTCGACAAATAATGTCTCTTCGGTGATGCTCAACCGAAATGTTTGAAATCCGAAATAACGATAAACTTGCTAGAGCTATTTTAGGGGAAAACTATATATATGAAAATTCTTCTTCATGCGAAGAACGCACGTGAGCAGGGATATCTGCAAACAGTTGTGGTGAGTCGAGACACTGATGTCCTCATTTTTCTTCTTGTCGCAGCTCAGCCTCTTTGTGTGGATGAAAGCTGGAACGACTAAGAAGCAGCACTCTGTTCATGTTCACTCCATCAACATTACAGATTCTGGCATTTAATGCTGCAACAGTACAAGCCAGTTTGTTGGAATTGGGAAGTGCTCTGCATGGTCTGTCTTCCAGAAGTATCCTCAGCTTCTGCAGAATATAGACAGGGAAGATTTTCCAGATGACAATGTGTTTGCTGATGCAGAGTCCTTTGTCTGCAAGCTATATGCTCCCAATAGCCAAGATTATTCCATTTAGGACGTCAGGCGTGATCTAATCAAAAACAATTGAGAATCTGCCTCCAATGCGTGATGCTCTGATCCTTCACATCAGGCGGACACATTGTCAGACCTTTGTGAGGAGAAGAGCCCTGGAAAATAAACCACATCTGCCGCCTGCACCTGAAGATAGTGGATAGGAACTGGAGGAAAAGAAGACATTGAGGTGCTTCAGCCAAGATTGATGACTGGCAAGCCAATCGCTGCAATGTGTTTGTAACTTACAACATACAAATGTTGTGTGTCTTGTGCAGCTCGACATTGCAAATTTACACAGAATGGACTTCGATGCACACAAGCATGTGAATGCAAATGACATTGCAGGAATCATTTTACTGTTAAAAATCAGTTGACAACTATGAGCTGTGTTTGCGGTTTCCATTTAAGGTTTGTGTAAGGCCGTGTTCTATGTTACAAAGAATCTGACGCAAATAACTGACATAAAATGAATCCATTACCTTTATGAACATTATCATGACAATTAAAATTACTGTATCAGTAATAATCCTGACAATAGAGTTAAACTGAGAAATGTATCGGTTTTGCCAAATTTGTTATATAAATGTCGCGTCGATGTGTGCATGTACGCAATTTGACAAACAAATAATAACAATTGTTTGTGAAGATAAGTACAGATAGTACACATTTAAAGTTAACCAAAAGAAGATTGCTGCTGTAAAGTACTCTTTGTCTTCAGTTTTGCCTGTTTTTGCTCATGTTTAAAAAACAAGACTGGCGATAACATGAATTTTCGTGATCCAATGCAAAAATAAAACGCATAAATGACTTCCTGGTGTTGGATTTTGGTATAATTGATGTAAACATCAATCAATTCTAGTCATGACAACCTATGATAGGGTTAAAACAAATTCCGGTGGCGGCCATCTTCAAAACCGTCATGGCGGCCATACCATCCAGATTCAGATTGTCCAACAAATCGATCCGGACTCCTGAATGCATGGACACTTAAAAAAACAGTTGGACTATTATATCGTGAAATTGGCACCGGACCCCTTTTTTTATCTCTCATGTCAACATAAATAATGTAGTTGCATGTTGACATAAATAAGTCGCATGACAACATAAATAAGTTACATTTTGACATGAATTAATAAGTTACATGTCGACATAAATATGTTGCACGTTTGCATAATTATCTCGTGTGGTAACATAATCAAGTTGCATGTCAACATAAATAAGTTGCATCTAGCATGTTGGAAGTCACATGTGGGCGATATTTGATAATTTTAGAATATTTTACCAATTCTTATCTGATTACATTTTTCTTGCTTGTCAACATAGTTACATGTACATGTATATTGCAATGTTGACATAATTATCCTGCAATGTTGACATAATTATCCTGCAATGTTGACATAATTATCCTGTATGTTGACATAATTATCCTGCATGTAGACATAAATTATAGAACAATAACTCGGGTGTAGGTGACAGAAATATGCCAGCATAACACTGTGACAATTTCAGGGCAAAATCATCATTAGATGTCGTTTCTTCTCGTCAAACGCAATAATTGAAAACAGAGAGCACCATATAATGAATGGCGAACAGGAAAAACTGCTCTATTGTAAACAGTGGCCTGATTTCTTGAACATTGTCAGGCTACCTGGTAGTGTAAAACCTAATTTCAGTAAAATGTTTAAGTTATAAAGCGCAAACTTTCCAGAAGAGTCCCGGACCATTCAATATCTGACATATTAGACAGCTTTAGACATACTTTCAAAATTTGTGTCATCACAAAACATGTTCAACGAAAATAAGAACATTTTGTGTTTATCCATATGTTAATTGTTAATAAATTATTCCAAAAAGTCGTAAGAGTTACTTCTATGATCACGGGAAAAATTAAACATCGAAAATATCATATGAATATCATATCTACAAATTTATCGATGCATCAGATCGTTGGTCTCCGGAGGAGGGGGGGGGGTCCTTCGTTGAATGAGATGTATATAAGTAGCATAATTATAAATCTTCATAAAATGATAAAAATGGGCCTAGTCAAAACTATTATAAGTATAACTGACACTGAACACCAACACAATTTTATGCTGATCATGCTGTAAACCAATCGCAGCTTCTCAGCTTCCCGGAAAGACCCAAGAATGTGCGATTGGTTATAGATCTAAGCGTCTATGATGTTGCCTCATTCTGGGCGCTTCGTTCTGGAAATTTCCATAAGGCTGATTCAAGACTAAAATCACGGATTGAAGAAACAAACTGGCATATTTTATTTATTCAATAATTATCAAACCTTATTTCTTTTGTAAGATCAAAATCAAGCAACGATAAACAACAGATTTACATGTACTTCATATCGTATTATCTTCAGTTGTCTTTTTTTTCGATAAAAAGAAAACTGGTTTTGATCCGCTAATGCCACTTTACTCTCATGTTTTGCTATTTCAGAGTTTATCGAAAACTAAAGTAGGTTCAATCAATTTTAGAATATTTACTAATCAAGAAGGATTCTATTTAATAGCTTACGAAGTTGGTTATCCATGTTCTGTTGTTCCCTTTGATGCCATAGCTTCCAATCTTGTTCAGTAGTCTCTTGTGTGGAACCTTATCAAATACTTTTTTGAAATCTAGATAGACTGTGTCAAGGGGGTGTCTCTACTCAGCGCCTCTGACCGCTCATCCAGCCACACTAACAGCTGTGTCATACAGGAGCGTCCTGGTACAAACCTGTGTTGCTGACATCACAAAACAAGTCCTGATTAGTCATCTGCTTCATCATTTGCTACATCTTTCACAATGCCTTCCATAACCTTACAGAAAACCGATGTCAAACTAACGGGTCTATGGTTGCCTGGTGTACTTCTGTCCCCTTTCTTGAAGATGGGTGTAACCTGGCCCTGCTTCTACAGCGTCCGTAAGTGTACGGAGTCCAAAGACTTTCTATAGATGATGTTGAGGGGTATATCGATACAAGGTGCCAGCTCCTTCAACACTCTAGGATGAAATCCGTCTGAGCCCGATGACTTGCTAATTTTCAATTTCTGTAAATGTCGTATGAGAGTTTCTTCCGTTAAATATGTGTCCAACAGTTCCTGTCCGCCAGATCTATCTTCCATTTTTGGAGCATTTTCCACATCTCTTGTAAAGTCACTCCAGAAGAAGTCATTCAATGTATCTGCTTTAGCACAGTCATCACTTTGAATAACATTGTCTTCATCCTATAAGTCAGCCATTCCGCTCTTTACGATCATCTTGGATTTCGTATATTTCCAGAAAGCCTTTGCTGTAGTCTTTACCGCCTGTGCAAGCCCCCCCCCCCCCACTCGAAGTTCTGTCATGATAGTTCTCTTGTGTAGTTCCTGAGCTTGTTTCTTGCTGTACAGTATTTCTGATAGTCTTAAGAGTCTTCAGTGTTAGTATAGTGCTTCCATGCTTGCTGCTTAGCCTTCATCAATCTCATGTCCTGCTTATCCATATACGACTGTCTCTTCTTGTTTTTCCTCCCACCACTAGTATGCAAGGTGAAGATAACGAACAGTGATCAATCTCATAACTCCTACAAGCAATACAAAATAGATAGTTGGGCAAACACGGACAGAGTATGAGTCGGAATATGGTGTTGCATCGTAATTTCTAGATGTTCACTGAAACAGTCCCATGCCTCTTGTATCTTTGTTCTTTAACTTAGAGTTCCATTCCACATTGGAAATTAATGTCCGATATTCCACGCAGTAACACTTCTGGGTTCCTTTTATTGTCGCTTGTGTTTGAGGGGCTACAGTACACACATCCTATAACCACCGATTTGTTTCTGTCCACTTTTACATTCACCCATACCGATTCTTTAAGATCCTGAGTGACCTCACCCTTATCTAAAACATCAACTCCATGTGCTTTAACATATAATATACATATAGTGTACAATTCTTCTCCCCCTGATAAAAAATTCAGTCTCTCCTCTGTCTTTCCTTTCCCGTAGTTCTTTCCTCAGTCTGAATCTCTCCTCTGTCTTTCCTTTCCCGTAGTTCTTCCCTCAGTCTGAATCTCTCCTCTCGCTGCATTCTAGTTAGGTCAGGTCTAATGAAGACATCGTTGTAATCGTTATTGTTCTTTAAAGTTGTTGTGTTATTTGCACATTATCCACAGTAATCTTCATGATACGGACCTTATTAACTTCCTTTATGTCGATACATGATTCAATCCTTTCATATGTTACATCAATCACTCTCAGTCATCTCTTGACCAGCTCTTCGTCCTCCTTTTGCCTCACTTCGAATTCACTTTCCTCGGATTCTAGAGGGTCCTGTATAAAAATGTTCCTCACACGAAGCTCCCTCTCCCGTTGTTCATTAATTGTCTCTCTAACTGTGTCAATTTGTGCTACACTACTACTCCCTGCTGCGGGTCCTTAGCCCTGCCTGTATTTTCCAGTTGTCCAACACGATCCTCAACATCTGTTTTGGGTGCCTTTCTGTTCAAGTTCTCCTCTATTCCATCAATTCTACTTGTTAACTTGCTCATGTATGCTCTACACATTTCTTCAATGTCTTAATCACTCCTAACAGCCGACCGTGCTGGTTTCTCACATTCCTCACAGAATCAATGCAAACACTTGTTCGCCACCATTATTGTATCAACACATTCAGTAGAATACCACTTTTCGCATCCCCCACACCCTAACAGTTTGTCATCCTCCTCCAGACACGGTGCCAAACACATCGAACAAATAATTATATTGTCGCTGTCAATGTTACCTGATTCAGAACGCTCTGATGTTAATTTCTTCCCTCGTGTATGTCTACCTTGTCTCCCCGCCGTTTTGGGATGGTCCTACATGTATATGGTGTCTAATAAGTGTCTGAAGAAAAGTTTCGATCGATGATGAGTGATCGGATTGATTGATTGATTTATTGATGTTTTCCGCCACACTCAACACTTTTTCAGTTATCTGCAGGTGGCGCCTAGTTTTTTTATTGGTGGAAAAGAGAACCCAGATACAATGTACCTGGGAAGAGACCACCGACCTTCCGAAAGTAAACTGGGAAACTTTCTCACTTATCGGCGCGAGCGGGATTGGATACTTACACTTAACATTAAACAATTTTTACCATCTGATGATAAAGTTCCAAAAAATCCAAATACATGTAATCATGAAAAATTTGAGGTCGACATTTTTGACGTCCCGATTTACCGCGCATGCGCACTACCTCAGTGTTGCTCTGTTTGTTTTACACTTTCATTTTGCCGTCTACTTCTTGTGACAACATTATCATTAGAGTCAATTTTATAATTTTCGATTCATGTTTTAATATCTATTCATTATTACATGTATTTATGTACTTAGTCCCCTTATTTATTTATTTTTTCTTCACGCTATTCTATACTCCAATACTAGATTTTATTGATTTATTATTCTATTTCATCTTTTCAGATCATTTTATTTATAATACTATTTTTTACCACAGTTCAACACTAATTATATAACTTTACACCTCCAGGTACGAAATACTCAGTATAAGCCGTCATTAGAACGAGTTAACATACTTAAATAAGAGAACTCGTTCTTTGTTTTTAACTTTATCCAGTGTGATACTGATTATTACATTTCAGTCGTGACACTCGATCAGAACAGACTTTCCTATTGCCACATATAACACTCGATGAATTTAATATGTGGATAGATGTTTTGTTTGTTATCAGCTTTTGTAGTTATTTTGCTTTTCTATTTATTTATTTATTTATTTTTTTGGTATATCTATCAGCCTGAGGAATGGACAGGTCGTCACCAAAATTTCACAATTCACTGTTGTTCGTGTCGTTAGTCATTTTAGAGCTTTTTATATCCTATTTATACTGTTAGATCTGACACTTTGGATGTTGAGTGTTGTTGTTTTTTAGTGGTTTATTCGCGGAAGGGGACTTAGAAATACCGTTGTCCGTCCGTCATTCCGTTTGTTCTGTTCGTCTCACTTGGCTTTGTGGACGTAACTCTTCCGAAACCACTCAACAGATTTTGTTCAAATTTTTTTGTAGGACTGGTAGTCATCATATGCAGTTGATCGTATTACGCCACCATTTTGATTCAACAAATTTTACAGAAGTAATGGGACTTTGTTGAATTTGTACATGCTACACTATAGGAACACTTTGTGGACGCAGCTCTTACTAAACTACTCAAATTTTGTAGGATTATTAGTCACCATATGTGTTGATCATATTGCACCGCCATTTTGATTCGACAAATTTTACAGGAGTTTATGGGACTTTATGTAGATGTGAACAATGCGCGTATGAATCTTGATGAATATAGTACGTTTCTCTTAACGGCTGAGAATTCCGACAGAAATGAAAGCAAAATGTAAATGTAAGAAATGGATTTCATTTTTGGAAATACATGAGGGTATGAACTGCGACGCTTCACGCCCCGCATACTTTTCGCATGCGCTGATGTATCTTCATAAAATATTGTTCTAAATTTTGCAGACATTCACTGGCAATGGTGACGTCTCCATGTGAGTGAAAAATTCTCGAGAGGGACGTTAAACAACATAAAATCAATCATGAAATATTGACTGACCACAACAAGCGTCATGATCTTGTAATTTCATTTCTCAGCAAACGAGGGTGAACCAGGGAGAACTCGCTAAGTACATCATTTACAGATGACTCAGTTGCGAGTAAAATACTAAACAGGAAACACGAATAGAACAAAATTTTCAAAAAAATATAATGAAATATAGATTTTAGATTTATTTGAAAAATTCTCTTACATGAAATAAAATTTTCTATAGGAAAAGATAAATTCCTACAGTAGGTTTAAAGTTATCACATATTTTGTTTATATTTGGCAGGGAACATATTCTCCTAGAGGAAGAGGAACATTATTTTTCTGATAAGATGATTCTTAATGAAAATTCCTCTCAAGTAATATAAAAATTGCTGCTGACATAATTAGTTTTGAAGTCTGCACATGATCTACATGTAGCAGATGGTACCTTTGATTTTCCATGATAGGAAAGGTAAGGATATATAATTTGTCACGTGGGCGGTTGGTAACTGACATCTATATATGAGAACATTCTAATCATATATTATCTCTTCTTAAAAATTGCATTTTACCTTCCGTAAGCTGCAGAATCATTCGGAATCGGACTGAATACCATATTCAAAAATGTTCTAGATCCAACTGGATTTGAATTCAGGATCTCCTTGGTGAACATGTAAAGGATGACAACCACACAGCAGTGCTTACTATACTATGGCAGTTTTGAAATAAAAAAGCAACCGTACTTTTTTTTTTTTTTTTTTTTTTTTTTTTTACATGAAATGTGTGTAAAACTTTACCTAATTGTGTATATCTGTTCCATGTTTAAATGACCCGAAGAGTTTTAAAGTCATTGACGTATGGACTGAAGTCATGAATTAGTACATCTTACCCCTAGTTCTTTGTCGAAGATGGGGATTTGAATAAGTATGAAATAAATTTTCAAAGATAAATAACAAACATTTATTTACAAACAATTACAATAAATCTAGGATTGTGGTTTCACGGGGCTGCCTTTACCACTGGAATGACAAAAACAAATGATATTAGTTTAAGGTCCTAAAAAATTAATATGAAATCAGATTGACAAGAAACAGGGAAATTATTCTGGTTAAAATGCACTGGACAAATTGTGCCATTTTATGACAATTTTTCTTGTGCATTAAACTCATCGTAGTTTTATTGATAAAACGGTTCTTTGTTCAAGTGATATTCCGTTAAATCAGACATGACGTTTGAAGCTTGTAATTTTTAAAAACATACACACCGTGTTTACAGGTGCTAGCAATGTTAATGTCAAACGTATTTCACCCAGTGGTTATTTATAGAAACATTACCGAATGATGATATCAGTTTTAAAAACTTACATAATGTTTTTTGGGGTAATAACCGGCTCCACCATGACGACTTCCGCTATAGATGGAGTCAATGAGACCCGAACCTCTCCTGGACCCTCCAAAACGTGAACCATGACCGAATACAGATCCGGAGCGTCTAAAGCCTGAAGAAAATCCCCGACCAGAAAAGGGACCACGACTCAGAGCTCCGTCGAAGATTCCGGAACCGGCACTAAAGGCGGAGGCGGAAGCAGAAGCAGAGGCAGATCCTCCGAAATAAGGCACGGGGTAGGGTGCGGGTCGTGGGTAGTAATGTCCACAAAGGTGTGCGTTTTGGAGGGCGTAGGGGTATGAACATGGGTTATAGTGATTGAAATTGTAATGATGACGATTTATGATGATTTGTCTGCCCCGTCCACCAGCGCCGGCAAAAGCGGAAGCGGATGCAGAAGCGCTGGCAGAACCTCTTCCTCCAAATCTGCCTCTTCCTCGAAATCCAGCGGCTGCTCCTGCACCTGCTGCGGCTGCACCACGACCAAATGCGGCTGCTGAAGCGGAAGCTGCAGCTGAACCACTGCCCAGGAGAGACTGCAAGAAATTGCCTCCATTTACAAGATACACAGTTTGTCCATGACCACCTGCACCGATCCCAGCGCCGAGAGCTACACCAGCTCCGGCTGCAGCACCAGCTCCGGCTGCGGCTGCGGCTCCAGCTCCAGCTCCGGCTGCGGCACCACCGGCACCACCGCCAGATCCTCCACTTCCGCCGCTTCCACCACTTCCGCCGCTACCACCACTTCCGCCGCTACCACCACTAGATTGGCTTGCCTGCCATTGTTGGAACTGGCTGAAGAAGTCGTTACAGTTCTGTCCGTTCTGGCCATCACAATTCCAGCCGACATTATCCTCCTCGTCGGCCAAAGCGAGGCCCAAAAGAACAACGAAAAGTAGAACTCTCATGGTCGTTTGAACTGAAATGTAGATATGAGTATTATAATAATGAAACTGAACGCAAGATATAAGTATCATAATGGGGGGGGGGGGGGGGGGGACTAAGAGTTAATTGATTGTTTATGGTTTTGTCATTATTTCAACCATATTACTGTGGAGAAAACTAAAAGTAGTATGTTGAAACTAAAATTATCATATATAGATTTCATTGATGTTAAAATCTTGATTTGTTATATATGCTGAAATTAACTGCAATTTAGATATGAATATTGGTAATTTTGCAATTTATTAATGTTGAAACTGAAATTAAAACTTAAGTTATCAATGTCAGACTCGATTAGTAATTTTTTTAAGACAATGAAATTTCATCATATACAGTACATAATATTCACATTTACAGTGATGATACATGTAGGTATTCCTCATGAACACGCTGTAGTTGTAAACAATGCGCGTATGAATACAGAACTACCTTATAAGTATAGCATGTCTATTCTAACGCCTGAGAATTCCGACAGAAATGAAAGGAGAATGTAAACATAAGAAACAGACATACATCGCACACACCAGTATTCGCGTCGCTGTTCATACCCTCTTCTTCTCTTTTCTTTTTAAATGAAATTCATTTCTTAAGTAAATATATTTTCAAGAGAGTTTCATGACTCATATCATTTGGAGAAAACAAAATATGCATGCACGTTTTATAAATCTATGTTTCAAAAAATTGACTTTTAGTTAAATGCAAAGTTTTTATGTTGTTTTAATAAAAATATATTTATTATATAGTGAATATCAATTATTTTTATAGTTAACCGTAAAAATAATTGATGGTTTATTTATCAATTGATTAAAAAAAATTGAATAGTATACTTTACACAAAATAGGCTATTCAGAAGCTATGATAAATCCTATATCTGCGAAACGTTTCAGGTTAGCAATCTACGTATACCTAATGACAATTTCCCCGTGATTTACTGTGCTTCACAACTCACCTCCTTCAAATTAACTCCCTGATTAGGATTGGGCAGAAGTGACAGAGTGTTGTTTTTACCGACGGTTTATATATACAGAGGCCCTGCCAATAGGAAACAGTTTTCAAAATCACCAAATATCCCTACTGATCCACTCATGCGTTTTACATGTCATAAATCATCATTTAGAGATGAAAACCTTCAAAATTTTGTCACTGCACGTCAGTCAATTTCATTGTGATATTACTTATGATCATTGTCATCAAGTTCTTTCCGTGGGTTATTTTTCTCAAAAGGTCAGCAAGGAAGACCAAAGTTAGTAAGAATTAATACTCAGAATGGCTAATGAATATTTAATTAAAACCGACATCATCAAGTCTTTCTTAAATCTCCAAGTACAGATGTTACAAAAAAGATTGTTCGTATTTCCTTCAATTTTGAAATTTTAAAACTTTAATGTCACGTCTGATCATGTCACAAAATTCTGATAAATTTTAACGCTTTAATGCAAGTCAGGTACGGTTTTACAGTAGTCAGTTGTTGGAAACCTTACACATGCCATCATTAAACTTCCGCATGAGTACAGTGAAATATTATTGGAATTTTTCAATCAATTGAAGAAAAAAAAAAGGACTTTCATGAGGTTTTGGATTCTTTGGACAGACTAGTTTCTTAATATTGTTTCCTGTGGAGAATTTAAGATTTTAAGTAAAACTTCACTTTACAGTTCGTACAGATGACCCCCTTTGCTGAAATTAAAAAGAGATGAAAATTGAAAAGAAAAAAGATTAATTCACTTATGAAACGGAGAATTAGACTGAAAATTTATCATAAATATTGAGGGAGCGTGTATATCCCTCAGAATATCGTGAATTCATCTCAAGCCATTTCTTTATTTGGATAATATTCTATTCCCCCTACCCCTAAATCGAATCATGTTTAATTGTGATCAATAAATGTATAGAATTTGCATCAATTAAACCAGTATTTTTGAATTAGTGTGACAAGGGTGTAATTAGGTAATCTGATACAAACGTGTGCTGTAGTCCTCTACTGTTATCAACGATAAAAAAAAAAGCACAAAGTATCTAAAATGTAACTTATTGCAATTATTAATTAGTGAAGAGCATGTCTGTTTCAAACGAATCATTGGCATTATAAGCCATATGACAAGTGAAAGAAGGCTGGGGCTTTGAATTTTCAAAATTGTACGACTTTAATCCATTTTCCCGACAGTTTACATAATATTTGCTACGTTAGACACAGGACACAAGCCTGAAAGTATTTTACGTAATGAAGACATTCTCGTTTGTTGCTTCCTAAGAGACATGGAAACGCTCTAATGAGAAAGTGTAATGATGTAATACAGATTTTGCTAATTAGCTTTAATCTAGAGGTAACAGGAAATAAACAAAAGCTATAGTATCTATATTTGATGTCTGAAAATTCTGGTGGCGTAGAACTTTGTAATGATAATTATAATAAAAATGGTAAGGAATCCGGATATAGGTCAACACATAGTTCAGTTTAAAGTCAAGGAAAATGGGGGGAAAACATCACGAGAATCAGGTGTTGTGAAAAAGTTAACTACAGTCATTTCAATTTACATCACTTGATTGTTGCTCCGTGTATAATAAAAGTTTGTCTGATATGTCCTCTGTTGATATATAAAGCATTCTCCCCTCTACGAATATCTACAAAAACTTTTATTTCTCTGGAACTTGGAAAATGACCAACGACACGAAAAAATAGATTGTCAAAAATTAGGGATGACCGGACCCGTCCTCAGGCCGAATGAAAAAGTTTTAAGCGAGGTGGTTAACTAACAATACATCTACAAAAGTGCCCTCACTGCAGATTACATGAACGTCGCAATAATCAACGATTTTTAGGGAGCGAATTAGCACGTGTGTCCTTTAAGTTAATCCACAATGCGCGAAGTGATAGGCCTTGTGAGTGAGGAAATCATTCTCAAAGTTGACGAATGAATCCGATTCCTTCATTTGATATTTGGTACATTGCTTTGTCATAACAAGTTACAGATCAAGTTCGAATTTCATCTCGGTCCGTTGATTTTCCATTAAGTTATGGCCCTTGGACTTAGAAAAATAGCACGAATTGTTAGTTTACATCCAAGTTTCTCATCTCTGTAGATAAGAATACTACACTCATTAAAACTTCTAGCATAGTAATATAACAATATAACTAAATTATTCATGATCACCTACATGACATAGTGTATTGACTTGGTTAAAGACCTAAACGTAATTATAAATTTGCCTTTTCCCCTGGTCTAGTCTCTGCTGGAATATTAGTTCCTATCCTGGTTCCCCAATTTTCCATTTAACCATAACTTAGCTTCATAATGAACTTTGAATATTGTTGTGGTACAGTAATTTTTGCAACCGATAGGGGACTATGTATTGCCATGCAATACTCTCAGAATGCTTGTTTAAACTAACCATGACCTTGTGTTAATTCTGAAATGTGTCTGTATGATTACAAATTTACAAATTCGTGCTGTTTATCAGAGTCTCACTAGAATATCAATTATCGAGGATGCAGCGTCATTCTAAATCAACTATTGGTTTAGAGATGCATCCCTAATATATCTGATTTTGTGTGTAATATAATCATACATAATTTATTCATTTAGGTTACCTAAAAAATAGCTAAATGTGCATTGAATCATAAGTTTGCTTATTGATTGAATAATAAGTAAAAATTTATAAATATATAAAAATATTTAGTCAGAATTAGACTGCTAGAACTAGACCGACTGTAAATTTCAAGAAAATGTAAATAAATCAAAATGTGGAGGTTAGAATGCATGCCAGTAAATCAAATATTTTGTATGGAAATGCACCATTAATTAATGACGACAGAGGGCGCGCTGATCTGCACTTTTTAATGCATTCGTTCTTCACTGGTTTCAGGATTACGACACTTCCCCTCATCGTTGGACAGCTCACCCGTAGTCAAGCCCGGCCCCTCTCCATTCATTTAAACGGTTAAAAAAAAATTCTTGCGCTTCATATAATTTTACATTTGTGATACCTGATATCGAATACGTGAAAACACTGATCTCTTTCGGTTATCTTTTGAAAATTCGAATGTTGAATATGTTGACATATCAGAATTAAAATATATATAAACAGAAGCTTAAGTATGATATAAAAGTTTGAGAGTATTGAAGTATCTAGCTGCTCGTCTTTAACTGTAGCATCTTCAGCATATCAGCAAGCGGATTAGGATAAACTCCACCCCACCCCACCCCTTTTATCTCGCAAAATCACATCTCGTTGAACTGATATTATGAATTACGTGCATTACATTAATTTCAGCCTAGCCCCCCCCCCCCCCCCTCCGAGCACAATTACCCGTATTGAGTATAACTAAATGTTATATATCAATCATAGCCGGGACAAGTCGATGAATGTGCCAATTCACGGCCTTTGTTTTGACGTTAATTTAAAAAAATAATGTTAGTAGTGGATTCGAAATTTTGATGACTATTTTGATTGTACCGTTGTATTATATCATATACAGATTACTAACGAATTTATATTTTCTAGTATTCTAAGACTTAACGGAGTAGAGCGTGATCATCACAAATCATAAGTTTCGAATGAAGCCATATTTTTTACTTTAAACATTGAAAAAATTACACATTTTCTCACCATAAGCACACATTTCAGATTACGTAATCAAAATTAAAATTTTAACGCGAAAGTGCATCATGCAAGATGAAATGTGTAAAACTAAAATTCATTATACAAGGTGAATTAAAATGTGTAAAACTAAAATTGCATATACATGTACAATGAATAGCCCAGTCTATTCAATTGTACTTCATAAAATTGCATCAGTAATTAATTAAGCAACATTTAGAAATACAGACTGCGGTGCCAATATCGTGACGCATGATGGACAATTTTACCAGTCACGCGTATGTGTATATATAAACGACTGCGAATCTGTGGTTTTCAATAATAAATATCTAATAAAAACTATCTGGTTAATATGAAGATACTCTCTCTCTCGCTCTCTCTCGCTCTCTCTCTCTCTCTCTCTCTCTCTCTCTCTCTCTCTCTCGCTCTTCTCTCTCGCTCGCTGTCGACAGGCTATGTGGAGATTTTATTTCGGAAATATTTAGTCAATGTCGAGCGAATTTTAAAATTATATGCGTTCATGTTTCCGGTTCCGTTCAAAACAAATCTGATGTTGCCTTCGTATGTGTAAATTGTCTAATTTAATTAGATACGAATTGTGCTTGGCTTACTGTCTTAAAATGATACACAGATGAAGAAGAAAATGTTTTCTAAATTTTCAAACATCCTTCATCACGCAGTTGAGGCGGTATGTTCTTTTCTTGCTCCTTGCAGTGTGTAACTGTATACCATGTTTATGTTGCTGCACACCCCGTTCAGTTGTCTCTTCAATTAGATTAAACGTCTGCTACATACATGTATTCAAAACCGTGGATTTTCCCAATCTTGTAGTAAGAAAGAGCATGGCGATTGAACTGGGAGAAGATTCATGGGTATTGAACAAAACGAGATATTCTCGCACAAACGCGATTATCCTTCTCTGCGAGAGTAAATATATCCCGTACAACCGAAGAAGAAAAAAAACACCCGTGGAGTACTTCTTTTTGTGTTTCATGTGAAAAGAAGAAAAAGTGCTAAAATGTCTGATACTTCTGCAAATATATTAACCCACTAAAACACTCATGGTGTGTATTATATTTCAGCCCCCTTCCCTCTTATGCAGCAACATTGATATGAAATTTCTTGATTGTGTTGTACATTTTATAGTGACAATTAGTGTTTGTCACATTTATTCAGCAATACATGGAATTTGCCTTTATTTTCAAAGACACCAAAACACCTTATTAGGGTAATGTTTACTTTTAGCAAGATCTCGCTATAGGGGAACTGTTCCCAACCTGTTACACTGCTGAAAGTTAATGTAAATTTTACATGGGAATTATCATTATCTTTCCAGTACCCATGCATATATTTGGAAATTTTCAGTTTTTTATGCATACTTTAGAATTTGAATATAAAATCTGAACAAAATGCTAAAGGTGATTTTTGGTGTTGAGTCAATATATTGTTCTGTTTAAATCATTATATGCTGGAATCCTCAGCTTTGCTAAACATGCAACACTTAGATTATCAGTACTGATCTTGCGTTCTTTTGATGACATATACTGTTTGGGGATGTTGGAAATTAAATATAATTAGAGGTAACAGACTCAGATCGGGGAACATACTATCCAGATGTCCAGAAAAATTTGAAGCAGAATCTGATAGGGCATGTCCTTTTCTCCAGGTATCGAGAAAGAGTTTGAAAGTCAAATCATAAATGGCATCTTATGTGGTTCCTTAGATTGGGAAAGGTAAAATAGACACAATCCTGGCATAATATTTTTACAACCCCTTAATATTCCCATTGTTATGTCATACATCATAACAGTGTTCGAAATTAACCATAGACCGATAAACCGAGTCTATATCAAATGACACAGGTCTATGCGAATTGTAATTGAGATAGACCAAATTGTCTCTGCCGATTTTCCAGATTTAAAGCATTAAAGTTATTCCAAAGGACCTTACAAGGTACATGGTCAGTCGATGTCTGATAAATGTTATGAGGAAAGGAGGATATCGTTATGGAAATGGAAAGGAAATATGCTTTCTAAGTACATTAGAAGTAAATGAAAATGTTTTTTGTGATATTTCTTTTCAATGTTGCAGTCTATGCCAATTCAATGAGGTCTATGTCATCTTGTTTTGGCATAGACTCGTGGTCTATACCAAGTTTAAAACCAATTTCAAACACTGTCATAATAGTGGCTAGTGCTTCCTTCGGTCACCTCTGGACTAGACTGTGGAGTGAGTAGTTGTGTACAGAGCAGTTGTGCTGACATCACTACTGTACAGTTGTGAGACCTGGGCTCCATATAGGCGCCGCATAAAGCAACTGGACCAATTCCATCACTGCTGCCTATGCAAAATAATGGGTATCAAGTGGCAAGATAGGATCACCAATGCAGAGGAGCTAAAGTGTGCAAATCTACCTGGGGTTGAAGCCTTGTTTAATCAAGGTTAAACTCAGATGTACCGGTCATTTGATGAGAAGCAGGTGATGACTGTATCCCCAAACAGTTGTTTCTCTCAGAACTTGCTATGAGCACATGCAATCTAAGAGTTCTCTTGAAACGCTACAAAGATTCAGTCAAGACTTCTCTCAAAGCCTGTGACATCAAAGTTGATGGATGGGAGTCCCTGGCCAAAGACCGTGATGCAAGGAAACCAAATGTCTTGATGGCCTGGAACTGGAAGTGAAACGTCGGGCAAGAAAAGAGAGACATCAGAGCACATCCCGCAACATACGCAAGTTAACGCAACATAGTTTGTCCAGTGTGGAAGACTGCACATCCGCATTTGGACTCTGCAGTCACATGATGCGACACTGAAAGCATCGTCGATTTGACGGCTATCCAAGAACAAGAATAGTGGCTGTCAATTTACTTAGTATGCTATGACGTTATACTGTTGGACATCTTGAATATTTCTTATCTGAAGCAAATTATAGACAAATATTCAAGACTCACAGGTTCATCAAGATCAATTATTGACCATGTTAATTAATAAACCTAATTCTCTTCAATGACAACAACCCTCACATGATTGAAACATATTTGTATTGAGGGTCCTCTATACTAGGATTTTACCAAGTTAGTATGAGGAAAATTCAGTGACAAATAATTTTTATGTCATTGTCCTGCCAATATCCTTAAAAGAAAATGAGAAAAATATCTGTAGTATAATGAAAATTGCACGAAAAATACAAAATAATCTTCAACTCTCTTTGATAGCAGTTTTATATAATTATAGCTGATACCCATGTAGCATTGACATATTTTTAAAAAGCAAAATAGAACAATACTATATTGTACAGAATCTTAAATCTTTGACAAATTAGGAATGATTTTAAAATGTTAAAATTTGCAAATACATTGTGTTGTTAGATTCAAATTTGTGACATGTTAGATTTACACCTTCTCCCCCCTCCATTTCTCTTTTGTTGTGTGTGTAACTAAAGATCTATTCAAAAGCCTAGAATTAATCCATATGATGTTCATAGACATATGTTGTAAAAAAAATTCTGCATTCTAAACTAACATTAAAGCAATGAAGAGTGTGGTTGTGGGTGTCACCATGTTTTGAATTATCAGGCAGTTAATAGTGAAGAGTGTGAACAAGAAATTTGACATGAGCAATTGCTATTTTCAGATGCAGGAAGACCAGAGGTTGCACAAAACAGTCTCCTCAATTAGATCCAATCATCAAAACAAAGACCTATATGTCACATCTATTGTCTTGTCCCAGCTTTGTTTAATATCATATTTCATTTCCAAGAAATACGGTTCATTGCATCGTGTGTGTAGGGAGGGGGGGGGGATGTCATAAGACTAGGATGAAATTGATGTATTGCGCGTAAGTTCATAATCTCAGTTCAACAAGATGTGACTTTGCGATAAACAAGGGTGGTCGTTATGGTAGTTTACTTTGAAGTCGAAAATTCTTTGGATGTAGATGTTGCTGGAATTTTTTCTGTCCTAATCTTTAGAGCTCACTGCATTCGCTACAATACAATGCACTATTTTGAATTCATTTTCTATTAATTATTTCTCAAGATAAAGAATCTCCATACTTCTGTTAACTTGAAATTTGTTGCAGGGCATACACTTGTATACATGTAGTATAAACTGGACTACATGTAGTTGCTACACATGTATGTGTGTACTCGTATCCACCCATAGCAATGTTTGGCATGGTACATAAACTTTAACAGCACTGTAACCTGAACTTTGCAAGTGAAGACAGAATGATGTCTGTATATATAGACATGTAATTGATATCCTTGTCAAAAAATCAAAGGTCAAGGTTGTGGTTGTAAACTTACAGAAAACAATTCCAGCTGGTTTTAGACTTTCTTACACGCACATTTACTTTCTAGTTATGTATGACATTGACCCTTGTCATTACCCAGTTAAATTGCAGCACCAGTGTTTGTTTCTAATTTCTATTTGAAGCTGGCACCTCAACTGTCTTTGAAGGAAGAGTTTGTCTACCATTGGAAAGCAGTTACCTCTTTCTTCATGGACAACAAAGGTAGGGAGTATGAGGATTCCTAGAATGTGTAGGCAGTGATTGTGTAATACAGTGTGTATTAAGAAAAGTACCACAAGCACCTGACATTTGTACCCACACCCCTGTTGATCCACTCCCTCCTTTTAATATGCAAAACAAAAACCAATGATAGATTCTATCTCTGTTGTATCTAGTTTTAATGCCCAGTGTCATTTTGCACATTCATGAAGCTTCTGTGGTTACATCCAGGAAACCTGGAGGATATTGTCTGTAAATTACAGTAAAACACAGTTATAGTGAACCTCCAGGGCCAGCAAAAAATAGTTCATGTACTATGATTATATACGGCAGACAGTTAGAAGATATGTGTACTATGATTTTATACAGCAGACAGTTAGAAGATATGTGTACTATGATTTTATACAGCAGACAGTTAGAAGATATGTGTACTATGATTATATACAGCAGACAGTTAGAAGATATGTGTACTATGATTATATACAGCAGACAGTTAGAAGATATGTGTACTATGATTATATACAGCAGACAGTTAGAAGATATGTGTACTATAATTATATACAGCAGACAGTTAGAAGATATGTGTACTATGATTATATACAGCAGACAGTTAGAAGATATGTGTACTATGATTATATACAGCAGACCCATTTACCGAGGACCTAGAAAATAAACCAGAAATATATCGTTATTTGTCCGAAAATACTAACGATCAGAAAATCAGTTGTTTTCATATGACATGTACATAGGAAATGCACATTGACACACTGAATTTTAAATTATATCGTATGGAAGTTGAAGACCACAGAAAATCATTGATTGTGATATTTCATTGATATTAGATAGTAATATTTTTAGTAAAAATTTGATCATTGAAACAAGTTTGAAATATTCTAGGATAAGTTTCTTTTATTCAGAACTTTTATCAAAGCCTTGGAAATAATAGATCAATTCACAAATGTTCATATAGCTGTCATTGATTAATTTGTTGCTAAAGACTGCTCAGTTATAGATAGCCTAGTATTTGTTTTTCTTAATTTGCATGATGATTCGATCCCTTCAGTTATTGAAACACCAAGTTATTAATGTTTAAAACTGTCAGTGTGTGCAAATGACATTTATCTTGGCAAATGAAGGCAGAAATCAGGTCTATGTTCATATCACAAGCAAGATCAGCAGCATCTTTGTCATCAACTGACATGCTCTTTAGTTCACTAAGTTTTGTTGTTGATACCATTAATCATTTATCAGCGTCAATATGAATATATTCCTGATGTTTGATTTGGTTGATTTTGTTTGACTTTCAATGACTTCAGACTGAATTTGCAGTTTTGTTGCAAGCGTAGCATACCTCACCTGATATTCTAAAAGTCAGCATGATTGAGATAAATGAAATTTTATTTCTTAGAATTTACCAACCTTTAAAACTATGGTATTTTTTTTTTTTTTAAATATTCTCTATATTTTTCAGTACATTATAAAATAATACTTAACACTTTATATACCAATACATTATAATTCTTCACCATACTGTAGCATTGAAATCCAGTTCTGGGGGTAAGACATTTCAAACTCTCTGCTAATTTTTGAGCAAGGCAATAGTCTAATCTCAAAGCCAAAGTACGTGGTGAATGAAAGGAACATTGTAGAATGAATCAGGGTCCACTTGTACAACTTCATTTAATCTAATTGCTGTAGCTTGCCTTTGGATATCTATAAACACTCTCACTTAGGATTTCCCTGTACATATGTACAATATTAACCTTAGTGACAACAGCAATCTTAGTGACAACATCACAGTAGTGATACAATCAACCTTAGTGACAACATCAACCTTAGTGATATCATCACATTAGTGATAACATCAACCTTAGTGACAACATCAACCTTAATGATAACATCACATTAGTGATAACATCAACCTTAGTGACAACAGCAATCTTAGTGACAACATCACAGTAGTGATACAATCAACCTTAGTGACAACATCAACCTTAGTGATATCATCACATTAGTGATAACATCAACCTTAGTGACAACATCAACCTTAATGATAACATCACATTAGTGATAACATCAACCTTAGTGACAACAGCAACCTTAATGATAACATCACATTAGTGATAACATCAACCTTAGTGACAACAGCAATCTTAGTGACAACATCACATTAGTGATACAATCAACCTTAGTGATAATCTGATGGCGTTTTATACAAGCAGCATTTACTTCTGGTTTTTAGACCTAAAAATCATTTTCAAATTGTTATATTGTTGTTTGTTGTGTCAGATTTCATTGGTGACATGTCAAGATTTCATATCAACATTAGGCCATGCCAATTTGTAATCTAGTTCGTCGGATTCGCCGCTTCTATTTGTAACAAATCCAAATTATAATATTATCAAAAAATAATATCCGCCCGTGTGTTCAAAAATATCTGTAAATATTTTTTTTAGTTTTTACAACAAGCGCACAAATAACCTTGATGTATATGCTGACAAATGACAGAAGCGCGGGCTCTCGAGAAATTTCGTAACAGTGTAATACGGTTAAGTTATTCATGATGTCAATCTTAATATGTACGATACTTCATAACACTGGATTGGAAGTTGTTCCTTATGCTGGAATCGAACTGGAAGCCGATGAAACTTTTGAAGCGCTATTCGATGCCACTATTTAGAGAACATTGATAGCGTATGATTGATTGTTTGATTAGCCGATATATTGACTGAAGTCTCTCTTGAGAATATTTCACTTACATGAAGACGTTACCATTGCTGGTGAAGGGCTGCAAAATTTAGGCCTATGCTCAGCGCTTATGGCACTGAGGGATCTTTATCGTGCCACACCTGCTGTGACAAGGATCTCAGTTTTCGCAGTCCTATCTGAAGGACCGTCCCATTTATTCTCCTCTTACAACAAGCAAGGGGTACTGATCGATGACTATTTTAAACCGGACCGACAGTTAACGACAAATTCACAAAAGGTTTGGTGATGTCATATCAAAATTCAAGAAAATGCTCAAAGCGATGCAATGGATATTGCATTTGCAATGAATGTCAAAACTGGATGTGTCCCTAGCAATATGCATATCTCTGAATCGAAAGTTTGTAGAAATGAAACTTAAAAAAAATTCTTCAAAAAGACCTTATCAGTTAATGTTGCAAAGTACATGTATTAGGTATAAAGAAAATAAGTCTTTGAAACCTGAAATACTTCTTATTTATTGACGTAAACTATATCAACAAAGTTGAAAAATATTATGTTTATGTGATAAACAAATGATATCTGATGATTTTAGATCTTTATTTTTAGGCGCCCGCTTTTTAAAATCACACTTAATTCAATTAAAAATATTTATATTTCTTGTATTCGCTCGCCTCATTATTTTTATCTCCAAAATTAAAAATAATATTTGTAAAATAATTTTGCCCTCTCGCCTCACTTTTTTTGTTTGAAAATCCGAAGAACTATTTTACAAATTGGTGTGGCCTTATTATTAGATTGAATTCTGGCTGTGATTGTAGGGGTGTAAGCGGAATGATATCAACATTATTAGATTGAATTCTGGCTGTGATTGTAGGGGTGTAAGCGGAATGATATCAACATTATTAGATTGAATTCTGGCTGTGATTGTAGGGGTGTAAGCGGAATGATATCAACATTATTAGATTGAATTCTGGCTGTGATTGTAGGAGTGTAAGCGGAATGATATCAACATTATTAAATTGAATTCGGGATGTGATTGTAGGGGTATAAGCAGAATGATATCAACATTATTAGATTAAATTCTCGCTGTGATTGTAGGGTGTAAGCAGAATTATATCAACATTATTAGATTGAATTCTGGGTGTGACTGTAGGGGTGTAAGCGGAATGATATCAACATTATGAGATTGAATTCTGGCTGTGATTGTAGGGGTGTAAGCGGAATGATATCAACATTATTAAATTGAATTCTGGCTGTGATTTTAGGGGAGAAGCTTCCTATAGACCAGACACAGATTCCGGAACATCTGGACCAGATAGTGGTTTTGTTGAAAGAAGAGGAAAACACCGAGGAACTGGACAGCACAGGGCCATGTATGGAGTACCTACTACAGCACAAACTACTGGACACTCTGTACTCACTGGGCAGGACTGATGTAAGTACAACTACTCACTGGACAGGACTGATGTAAGTACAACTACTCACTGGACACGACTGATGTAAGTACAACTACTCACTGGACAGGACTGATGTAAGTACAACTACTCACTGGACACGACTGATGTAAGTACAACTACTCACTGGACAGGACTGATTTAAGTACTACTATTATGAATTGTTAAACACAAGACTTGAATGGAATACCTACAACAGCTGTAGACTGTTAGCTGACTGGTAAGGACCGGCATTAGCACAAGTACTACAAAAATGATTGGAATAACTGTCAGATACAAGGCCTTACATGGAGTACATACTACAGTACATACTAATGGTGCCTTACCTCACTGTAGGAATGGTACTTCACAAATACATTGTATAGATACAAGATGGAGTACATTCAACAACAATAAGGACCCTGTAATTACTGACCAGGACTATTTTTGTCCCCCACCGCAACACGGAAGGGGACATAGAAATACCGGTGTCCGTGCGTCCGTCTTACCGTCCGTGTGTCCGTCCGTCCCACTTCTCTTTGTGGACGCAACTCCTCAGAAACCGCTCAACAGATTTTGTTCATATCAAGTAGGATTGTTAGTCACAATGTGTAGTTGATCATATTTTGCTGCCATTTTGATTCGACAATTTTGACAGGAGTTATGGGACTTTGTTGAATTTGTACATGCTACACTATAGGAACACTTTGTGGACGCAACTCCTCCAAAACCGCTTAATGGATTTTGTTCATATTTTGTGGGATTGTTAGTCACCATGTGTAGTTGATCATATTATGCCAGAACTCTTTTAGTCTTACTTATGGGAACTCTTAAAAAGTCTTATTCATAGGAACTCTTTTAGTCTAACTCATGATAAGACCATTAAGGATGTACGTGACGTCTCCGAGATTTTCTCTAAATTAATTTTTTCATCTCCTCGATATGTAGAGTTCTTGTATGATTTCCAAAATTTTAACTTTTATATTATAGTAATATTGCCATACTTTGAGTCTTGATCTGGGTAGCTCAATGGTTATATCACCTACACTGTAACTATAGTAATACAAGGGCCCTACGTTCAATACCCGATCGTTCCAAAGATTTTTCTATCCATCTTTGCTACAGTAATATTCATTTGTACAACTTATGTTAGAGCTGACTTAACATTTTTCCTTGCAACAACCAGGGACTATCAAACTACACTAACTCTAATGCAGACATGGAAATATACCCCCAAATTTTTTGTAGAAACGAGATAGAATGCAAGTGAATTATGCGTGTCTGAAATGACATGAAAATTATACATTACACTGTATTGAGAAACGTCGTATATGTCCTTAAGGAAGGTGACTATTTCTGTGGTACATGTTCTTAAATTCAATCAGTGGTCTTAGACATATTTATTTCTGTCTCACTTGTTGTTTATAGTAGTTACCTGTAGGTCTTAAAATATGGCATTCAGTTAGTTTTTAAAGTCATATTTTAAAATCAATTTACTTCATGTTGCAAAATGTACTTATATTTTTTAATTCATACATAAAACGTTATGAAAATGAGGAGTTAATAATGAAAATAATTATTCCTGACAAGCTTGTCAGTGGAAGTGATAGATTGAAATCGTTGACTAATGAATGCATTATTCTTCATTTAATTAACAGTGTGTACATGGTTGAACAGAGGGGGTTGTGGTTTAAATTTCAAGAACTGATCATAAAAAAGTTTTCAGAAATGATGAAAAGGAATTAGAATTGACTTGCACATGTAAATTAAAGCAGTGCACCCTGGAATACTAATGATAGCGTTAAACCTTAACATTAGTCATGCGCATAAATATTTTCACGAAATTTCTATATTTGAATTTATATAATTATTTATAAATAGTTTTTGGTTAGGCCAGATGAGATCTTTTTAAGAAATATCCACGTTATATTTAATGGTGAATTTTTAAAGAATTCAACATGTGTCATAAAGATATTATGAATTAATTTCTGTTCAGTTCCACAGAATTAACTATGTGGTAATTTTATGGTGTCTGTTATATGTGTTGGGAGTCATGACTTCCATTGGCACAATGTGTCAGCTGTTTAACTGTTTTGTTCAGCTTTGAACACTGTTTTGGTTTGTCATTTTGGCACTTGGCTGTTTAGGCCCATATGAACCTATTCCATTATCATTATTTGTCTGTGATTGATGTTATCTGTAGAAGACTGTAGTAGACTATTACATTTATATTTTCTTCTGAATGGTTTCACACAGTTTACAAGTATAGCAAGTTTCCTTAGGAATCTGAATTCATGTATACAATTACCTACCATGGATTTTGATCGTATAACAAGATCAACTTCTCCAGATTGACTGACTACCCAGCCACCACAATTTTACCTCAGTTGTCCTGCAGAACTCAAGATGGCCACCAAAATTTTTGATTTGTTGATACAGATTTTACTTTTTCTCTGGAATGGTAACATGCCAAGTCGCCATACTTGGTGTAGGTGTCGCCTTAGTACTCCAATGTGCGTTATTGTTCATTTTTAGAGGGATCTGATGTCAAGTATTGGCACCTATTTTGCATGCAAAGTCATAAAGTTACTCTTGTGGTCCCGGCCCACAGCAGTTAAGATTTAGAGTGATCTCAACGAAAATGTAGGCTTCATCAATGGTCAGCCCACCCACCAGTCAGTCTGTAATGTCTTGGTTACTAATCAGTATCTCAGATTCAAATGTTAGTTGTGAAACCTCGCACAGGAATGACCTTGTTGGTTTTTTTAGATTCATAGGTCAAGTTGACAATTAAATTATAAGAAATGGTTTCTAGGTGTTTTCTGAAATACTATTGGTGTAGGGACTTGTATGATATGGATGTTCAAAAAGTCTCTGTGACTGAAGATTAACCCTATCGATCACCAGGACTGGGTCACATTAGGATTAACTCATTATTGGATGACATATCTAATTCAGTTCCAGGGACAGGCAGTTCACAAGTCCATCTGCCCCTGATGATGCATTCAGTCTAGTGCCTGTGGTTTGGTGTAAGCTATGAAACTTCACAGAAAGTGTAAGCACTTTAAGTGTGATACTCATTGTTCTGTAGATTAAACATCAAAGGTCATCAGGTCACAAAAATTTGTAGGAAATAATTTCTAAGTGGTCCCCTATGATATCATTAAAGCTTTAGTAATGAACTTTGACATTGATATACTTGTATAGTTTTGATGGATGTTGTGATTTAGCAATCATGGAGCATGCAGAGAGTATCTTTATCTTCATCCTATTTATGTATTTCCCATTTTAAAAACGCAAATCAAATAGATTCACTTACATGGAATTACATTTTTTTTATGGCAAATTATCTGTACATTGTATTTCAAACTTGATGCAGTTTAACTGTCTATTTTCTTTTAAATTTTAGATACATGATCCATGTAAATTCATTTTTTCAGCATCCTCCTGGTATGAAGCAAATAGTTCTTCAGTTCTTCATCAAATTACTATCAAGACTAAAACAGCCAATCCTAGCTCATGTCAGTGTGCACAGGGCTGTTCACGTAAGTTTTCTATCAACCAGTCATAGGTCTTGTATCAACCAATCCTAGCTCATGTTAGTGTGCATGCATGAACAGGGACCAATTGTAATTCATGTCAGTGTGCACAGGACTGTTCACATAAATTTCCATCAACCAATCCTAGCTCATGTCAGTGTGTTTTCCGTGGAATGGTCGGTGACTCCTTGATGTTCAATGTATCATGTACATGTATACAGGCGACTCTCAATCCAGACTTGAACTTTGATCACTCAAAGTTCTCAATTTGTGAAGTTAATCTCTTGGTCCCGATTTTCCCCTGATATGAAAATAAGCAAATTTACTCTTGTTCTTTCAAACTCTTGATATTTTTAAAATGTTGATTTCAGTCCTGTTATATAATCTTTAATAGTTGATATTGCTAAGTGCTAATTGCTTACACAAGCTATTGGTCATTCATGGCCTAATTAACAACACTTTGACCTTAATTTCTGGAAAACCGTTGTTAACAACTTGCAGACTTCGTAATTAGTAAGGACAATGCACCAGATATCCAACCAGCATAGGGATATATTACTTAGTGTTTTTAATGATCGCAATTAAGCTCTAACTATCAATTCAATTTTTTAAATTTTGAATTTGAAAGATGATTATGAGTTGGAACACTAATTTTTTCATTGGAACAAATCAAGTATGAATTGATAGAAATATAAATATTTGATAGACTAAGTTTGTTTATCAATGAATTCATCTAAAGTTTTAAATTGATTACCTGCGAAAATGAAATTATGAATTCTATCACTTTCACATGTTGTATCCAGTTAACTGGTTCATCAAAGTGCCGATTTCCGGACTTATGAAAACTGAAAATCTCAATCTTTCAAAGTTTTATTGTGAGCCAGTGGAGTTTGAGTTTTTGAGAGTCACCTGTCTTCTATTATTTTATTACTTGAATGTGATGAAGTATTAAAGTGGTCTAACTTTGCTTGGAGTGATTAAGGAGTTAATTCCGGGTCAGCTGCTGGTAAGGGGGTTAATTATGGGTCAGCTGCTGGTAAAGGGGTTAATTCGGGGGCAGCTGATGGTAAGGGGATTAATTCAGGGGCAGCTGTTGGTAAGGGGTTAATTCTGGGGCAGCTGTTAGTAAGGGGTTTAATTCTGGGACAGCTGTTTGGTAAGGGGTTAATTCTGGGGCAGCTGTTGGTAAGGGGGGTAATTTTGGGGCAGCTGTTGATAAGGGGTTTAATTCTTGGGCAGCTGTTGGTAAGGAGTTTAATTTTGGGGCAGCTGTTGGTAAGGGGTTAATTCTGGGGCAGCTGTTGGTAAGGGGGTTAATTTGGGGCAGCTTCAGGTTCAAATTTCACATGTGACTCCACCCTGCTACTTTAAATGTGATTACTGAAACAGAGCTAATCCCTTTCACCCCCACCCAACCCAGCTTCTATATGGTCATGGTCAGGGGGGCATTTCAGCATCATCTGAAACACACTGTCAAACTCGCTGCTTGAGCAGCAAGATCCAGTGTGGATACTGCGTTTCTTATTACTGAAACTCAACTGTGTCTATGAATGCAGCATGCTGTGAGGTTATGTATAGTTTTTAACTTACACAGACAGAATATGAATTCAATGTGATTAAATATTGGACCATAGAAACTCATTAAAAACAGATCATGAAAGCTGCAAAATTTAATTATAACATCTTGAATATTTTTTAATAATTATACAAGGTTAGTCATTATATAAAAATTGAAAGATTGTCAGAGAATATGAAATTCTTATGTATTGTTAAATATTTAGGGGATCATCAAAATAGGTGTTTACTTTAAACTATGAGAGTTCAGAAAATCTAGTAGTCATGTAAAAGTGCAGATGGAAATCAATGGTCACCATTATCCAATATTTTATTTTGTAAGACTCTAATGTTTTATAAACAAGATTTATATGTCTCCTCTAGTTCCACTTCATCTTTACGAACCATTTGCAGACTTGGTTTCAGAACTGCTACTGTCAGGAAGATAATTTAACAGTGGGGGATTGGAACCCTTGGCTAGCCAAAATGGTGTCAGTTAGGATTAACACTTGCAGTTTGTGTTTTTTATCGTGACAGTTTTAATTTCAATTAATTTTCAGTTGATTATCAAGCATGTAACAGTTTCATAAAAACGTTTTTGAGGGAAAGACTTTGGTTCTAGCAGGTGTCAAGTTTTTCATTTTCGTCATTTTTATGTTTGTGTTAAAATTCAAAAAAAATTCTAACATAATTCCGCAAACTCACTCAACACCATTAAATATATGTCCATAACATCCAGAACATTTTATGTGCCCTCCTTTTGTCCAGAAAACCTAGGATAAAATGGTTTTGTATCAATTATATTTGGAACTTTGTCTTGTGTGCTCTTAAAATTGCGTCAAAAATATCGAATATGATCATACTCCCAAAGAATGTGGACTTTTGTCTCCACTTAGAATGTGGACCTTTGTCTCCACTTAGAATGTGGACTTTTTGTCTCCACTTAGAATGTGGACTTTTTGTCTCCACTTAGAATGAGGACTTTTTGTCTCCACTTAGATTGTGGACTTTTGTCTCCACTTTTCTGTGGCAGAATGTCCAGTAATTTCTACAATATAAACCTGAAATTTAATTAGTAGCTCAATCCATGACTTATGTTGAAGAAAACATCAACCCAGATTCTTTACACGCTCCGTGTAAGCAGAATCTTAAGTGAGGATTAAATTTTGTAATGTTAGCGACAGTGTTAATATCGCTAATATTTATTCCATATCAGAGGTAATTAATAGCTACATGTATATCTTTCTTGCAATTATAAAGTCGCTAAAATCAGCCATAATTTATAGAAAAATAGGTAATTCACTAGAAATATCACTTATAATTATATATACGGGATTACCATTAATCACTTATAATTATATATACGGGATTACCATTAAGAGCAATATGGAGTATCATCTGCTAAATGCTTTAATTAAAACCCAAATTGCATGATTTGGCTTTCAAAGGTTAGTTGTTACTTAGTATTTTTAAATAGCAATATTATGAATGTTTGAATGAGCTGTCAATATTAAAGTATATCATCTTAACTTGCAATAACTAAAGATATTTCTTTTGAGAATTGTGTTAGCTAGGGTATTCAAAACATGTTTATCAAGCTTTTGACCAAATCTATATTCAAAGAATGTAAAAAATTCATAGAAAAGTTAATTTAGTTTGTTTTTGCTTACATGTATATATAAGTCTAAATTTTTTGTTTTGTAAATTCCCAGTAAATGAAAGATAAATCACTCAATGTTTCCTAAGTTTTTGTATATTATATATTTATATATTTTTAGAAAAAATGGTGTCTTAAAACATTCATTGAATTACAATATGTGTGTGTGTTTTGGATTTTTTTTTTTTTTTTTTTTTTTTGCATTTAATTATCCACTGAAGTTTTGTGGGAATAAGAAAACTGATCATTTGACATTTGGAGATTTTGATGTTTTTTGAAGGCTTGATTTATGCTGTAAGATCATACTTACTTTCCTTATGTATTTAATTGAAATTCAAACCAAGCATCGGAAATCAGGTGTCAAATAATGCCAACAGAAATATACCTGCTTTTAATATTTAGTGTCAGGTATTCAGGGAGTCCAAATTGTCTTCATTTTTAGTGCACCTGAACTGGAGTGAGTTTTTTACATAGTCTTTTTCATTAGTGTTATCATTTTATATAATTAAATTCTTCTAAGAAACTGATGTGCCAATTTTAACCAAACTTGACACAAACATATCCTTGAATGAAGGGGATTTCAATTTGTTTATATGAATTACCATATCCTTTTCAAATGGGAGATGATTGAGGATTATGAAAAAGTGTATTTTTTAAGAATCTTCCCAAGAACCACTAATTCTAATGTAGGGTCTATGTCATGTAACCATTTGGGATCAAAATTTAGAATTTTATTCATCTGTAGAGTTAGCATTGTGGCCCATGGGCCTCTTGTTAATCTGCCCTTCACTTTACTAAGTTTGATTGGGGGAGGGGGTGGTATGTACAGGAATCACCGTGTTGAGATTCATCTAAAAGCAATTATTCAATTTCAGTATTGTGCTGAAGAATGATGAAATTTTATAGGGTCAAAAGGTAGGGTCAACAGAATACTGATAATTTACCTTTTTACTGAGAGTAGTGAAACTTAAGACACAGACTTCTCATTATATGGAAATGATGACTAAATAAAACAAAATATATTAATTACGATCCTTATGTAACATAAGTCATAGAAAATATAATGACATTAGAATCAATGATGTAGCAATACACAGAAATCTCACACTGCTGTCTCAAGCTCTCAATGGACAAATGTCTAACACAAGTAGCAACACATACAGAAAAATCTCGCACTGCTGTCTCAAGCTCTCAGTGGACAAATGTCTAACACAAGTAAGAATGTGAGAGAAGAGTTCATTAAATCAAGTGCATAAAATCTGTCTGGGAATCTGGTTAAGTTTTTAAAATTGACATTCAATTACTTGCTCAAGTTGAATTGATTTTACTTTTACCAATGGTGAATAAAACATGGAACAAGAATCATCATTTGAGGTCAAAGGTCAAGTGAACCGGAGACCCGATATAACAAAACAGTTTCTGGGCTTTAAGTGATTTCCCATCACACCTGGAGTCAGCAGAGACTTGTTTTAAGATGAAGATGATCCTTATCAATTGTTGGGTTTAATTTAAAACAACATGATTTAAGGAGAGAGAGAGAGAGAGAGAGTTTGAGAGTTTGCATATTAATTAATTCAAATTTAAAGCAGTTTATGAAATCAAATCAGTCATGCATTCTTTGAGTTTTTGCATTCCATTTTCAGCGGTTGGTCAAGGCTTGTGGTGAAGTACAGGCAGCCCCCACGGAGACGGAGGAAATCCAGTTCTTATGTACCGTGTGTTCATTAGTTAAATCTACTCCTTATCTAGTCAATTTCTTTATTGAGGTGAGAATTATTCTGCATGTTCATAACAAAGCACTGGTCACCAGTGTATTTTAACAGAACCAGCAAAGTTACTGATCTTGTACATTTTGACCTGGTCTGTTATGGGTGAAGGCCTTGATTTTTCTTGAACCAAACATGATTTTTTTTTTACCGGCAGACTGTCTTTTAGATTTATCGATCCTCACAATTATTTATTTGTGTTGGGCAAATGGACAAGTATATACATGTACATTAAACACTATGGTCAACTGAATTTTCAGGCTTGATGTATTAATTTGTTGAACCCTTGATCACAATATTTTATTCTTAATGGCCTTGGTAGACAGTTTTATCATTGTGTATGATAAAACATGAACCAAATTAACAAAAAATGAAAAAAATTAATTAAATGTATTACATTTGATTAAACTTTAAAAGAATTTTTTGTTTCCCAAATAATGTTTACCTATGTTATACAAGAACTTGTTCAGAGAATTGTTTAGAAATGCAATTAAAGCCTGAGACACATCAATGCAGTGTTACAATATATTAATCTCAAATTACATGGAGTTCTCTATTCTGTGTTCTTTTATACCTTGTTCACATGGGTGCGCATTAAATTTTACTTCGCATTAAATTGAATGTGAAGTAAAATAATGCTCATTAAATCAATTCAAATTAAATAGCATTCACATGGTGGTAATATTTAATGCGAACTAAACTAATGCGCATTAAATTCTTATGCATTTCTAAATAAACGGGTGCGCAAAATGAATAAAATAGATTACATGTATATCATTGAAAATTATTTCATAGATATTTTAATGAATATTATACAGATCAATATACAGAATTCATTGTTCAAAACACTTATACTACGTGCACATATTTACAAAGTATATGTAACTGATCTACACAGAAGGAGTTTATTGTGTTTGCAGTTTTTATATGTTCCCAAGAAATTACTTATTATTTCCTCTGATGGCATTCAATCAAGACAATGTATTGCTTCGAGAGAGCCCAGTTAACCCTCGGAATGTCTCTTTCACCTTTCCGCTGACTAATGTTGTGACGTAATTTTTAATTACGGATGCGTATTACAACTATGATGTCATATGGTATGAAATAAATAAACATTTGTTGAATGTTAAAAAAAAAAGAAAATTAATATCACCTTTTAAAACATTTTTATCGTATCTAAAAGCAATTCCTTCCATATATATTACTCAGTATGCAGAGCACAGATTTACATCTGATATTATCTGATGACATAATGTCTGTGCTGTCAGGTTTTTTAGGGATTATACTATCATTTAAATAAGTTTTTCGCTCAAAACTAGTAACATTAATACCTATAATTAACCACGGGTATGATGCATGAAAGGTGAAGATAACGAACAGTGAGCAATCTCATAACTCCTATAAGCAATACAAAATAGAGAGTTGGGCATACACAGATCCCTGGATATACCAGATGTGGAATCAGGTGCCTAGGAGGAGTAAGCATCCCGTGTTGACCGGTCACACCCGCCATGAGCCCTATATCCTGATCAGGTAAACGGAGTTATCCGTAGTCAAAATCAGTGTGCCAAGAACGGCCTAGCAATCGGCATGAAACATGTCAGACAGCATTGTATTGGGAAACTAGATCGTTATAACGATTCATAGAATTTGCGAAATGCTGATTTTAAACAAGACTGTTGGAACCCCTGCACCATCAACTTGTTTGTCAGTAGCCTGCTTCAATTTAAAAACTGGCCATACACAGAAAAAGCTCTTGCGTATCGAATCAGTTGAGAGATATAAACGCCATATGCAGGTGATAATGGAATATTGCTACATAGATATGGGAAGTTGACGATGGAGAAGTTGAAATCATCCCGTTTGTCATAAAGTTGAGTTGTTAGTTTGCAGTTAATATCTATACTTTCAATAAAATAGAAGTGGACGACTCTGTGGTGTCTTTTATTTCGAGTTCACTGGGATATATTGAATCAACATATGAATGAAAGTTATTATTGTTAATAGATGATACACCATCGATATAACTAAATGTCGAATTGAAGGCGACAGCAAGAGATTTTTTCTTCTCACATAGAAGTTGTTGAATAAATTCGCATGTGACCCAAATTTGCCATTACACATGTATCTACATTTAATCACATTAGCTTCGCTTTGCATTCACACTGGGATAATTTTAATTCAAAGTAAACTAATGTGCATCAAGATCTCCATGTGAACGAGGTTCAGATTTAATACGCATTAACTTACATTTATATGCAAATGAAATTCTTTGTGTGAATGAGGCATAAGTCAATTCTGAGTTCCATAAGTGTATATTAATCTCTGATTGGATTACTCTATTCTAAGTACCTTAAGAAATATGTCAAATATATACATTGTAGAAATCAATACATTTGAATATTGCGGCAAGTAGTTCCGGACAGTTGTTATTTTCACACTGAAATTATCCATTTTTATTCAGTATTTCACTGCTTCACCGCAATGCCAAGCATTAAACAGTTTGCAAAGAGTTGATGTATATAGGATAATTATAGAAAGCAATGCCCAGCATGAACAGGTATAACGTTTGCAGTAGAATTTATTTATAAAGGATATATAATCTAGCAATGCTGAGCATTGTAAAAAGCTACAGTATTTTCAGTAAACGTAAGATTGTTTATCTTTTGGAAACTGTATGACAGTTATTGGTTGACAGGTTCCCCACAATAATTTGTAGCATTTGTTTGTATTTTTCATTTAATAACAGTGAATCCATTTGCTAATATTTTTATAGTCATTTTACTAGGTATCTAAATGTTTAAACATTATATGATTCAGCAACATGTTGATTAACAAATCATTTGGAAAATGATAGGGACATCTAAATACAATTATCCTTTTAATTACTGATTCTCATCGTGTTCACCACATAAATATATGATTATATAAATATAAAATGAAATTTTAAAAAGACATGCAATCACATATAGTGCTATTTAAAGCTGAATTAAGAAATTGTTTCCCCATTCTTGAAATGAAGTTAATGTTGTCTGTTAATGACGATGACATATAAATTAACATTAATCATGTTTCATTTGTGGATAAATAAATGGAGGTCTAATTTACAACACTTTAATGTTAAGGAGACATTGATGTACTAAATCTTATTTGACCCAGTTTGTGATGTCATCATTGAAATAAACTTCTCAATATGTCATTTAATTGGGAATTTAAGTACAACTAGATACATGCACACAAGTATATTAGGGCTGAATTTTGAGGTGAATTTAATGTCTTTGTTAATCTCAATACCTTTCATGTACTGGCACCTGAGTTTTAAGTACCTGATGACCATAATGATTTAAGGAACAGTATTGTGGGGAAATCTTGTTAATAATGGACAGATGATGATAATTATAAAAATGTTTTCCAGTACAGTAAAATACAGACTCCAAAATGTACGACTACAACACTTGTATTAATTGGGACAGTATAAAACTATTCTAGCATGAAATGCTGAATATTGAATGGTTTGCATGAAGCAATGAATGGTTTGCATGAAACATTGAATGGTTTGCATGAAACATTGAATGGTTTGCATGAAACATGTACTGAATAGTTTGCATGAAACACTAAATGGTTTGCATGAAACACTAAATGGTTTGCATGAAACATTGAATGGTTTGCATGAAACACGTACTGAATAGTTTGCATGAAATACTAAATGGTTTGCATGAAACACTAACTGGGTTGCATGAAACAGTGAATGGTTTGCATGAAACACTGAATAGTTTGCATGAAACTCTAAATGGTTTGCATGAAACATTAAATAGTTTACATGAAACAGTGAATGGTTTGCATGAAACACTGAATAGTTTGCATGAAACTCTAAATGGTTTGCATGAAACATTAAATAGTTTACATGAAACACTGAATAGTTTGCATGAAACACTAAATGGTTTACATGAAACACTGAATAGTTTGCATGAAACACTGAATTAATGGTTTGAACTGTGCTTGTAAAAATGGCAATATAATTATATATTTCCTGGCCTTTCTTTACAGATTTAGAATAAAGCATATTAGATCATGTTACATGCAATGGTTTAGTGCCAGCCAGTTAACATTTACACATTTTAGGAGTGTAGTTTGCCCAGTCAATACATTTTTAGAGGTGTACATTGGAGTGTTTGTTCTTCAATCATTTTTCCTAATGGAGCATTTTTTGAAGGGAATGGTTCTCTGAACAGTTAATTGCACATTCTGCTGAATGGTATGAATGAAAACCTGCATGGTTTGCAATGTTACGTAGAACAGTTTGCAGAAAACAATGAACGATTTGTACAGAACTGTATGAAATACTTTGAGGTGTAGCAGCACGTTTCAGGGTCTGTATGTATATATGATTTGATTCTACTTTGTCTAGATCATCTCAAACTCTGAAATGCATACTGAAAACTATACAACAATTTTGATAAGGTTTAACCCTGATTGTCAAGTCACTGTTTCTAGTTCCTAGATTATCTTCACCATGTAGGGTGTGGTTTTTACTCACAGAGGGAAACATGATTTTTCCAACATTTCTCTGCCAATCAGAGTTGAATATTTAACATGAAAGTATAATGATGTAAACTGTCATTCTGTCGGTCATCTATCTTCAGTTGAATATTTGATAGTTATTAGTGAACCAATTAGTGGGATTGAAAACTATATAATATATTCATTGTAATTTAGAAACACAATATGATTTACCTTTTATGATTAGATGAAGCATGTACCTGTAGTACTGGAATTTTAGCTTACACTACAATCAACTTCCCAAGGCTGCCTATCAAATTGATTAATAGTAATCATAAATTGCTAATAATCACTGCAGGTCAATTAAATTCTTTGCCAAAAATAGCCTGTAAATCTTCTGATAAGTACTGCAATATATATATACATTTGTATATACATACATACATACATACACACATATATATATATATATATATATATATATATATATATATATATATATATATATATAATATGATCATAAATTTATTACATTGTATACTTTGTCTATAAGTTGTATTTGCTTTTGACTAATAAACAACAACATCAATTTAGTGAAAATAAATTAGTGCCAAAATTGATTTTTAAAAAACATTGGAATTTACTTTGATATATACAGTAATTGTGTCGCCTGCGTTACACGCAGTGGCGACATATAGGGATCACTATGCGTCGTCCTGCGTCGTCATCTGGCGTCGTCGTCGTCACAAAAAATTTCTGTCACAGTTTTCTCAAGAACCACATGGGGCAACTCTCTGATATTTGGCACAGAGCATCAGTGTGGCCAACTGTATTGTGTAAGACATTTTCGAGTCTGTCGCTTATCGACTTCCTGTTTGCCGGGACTTAGAATTTTTTACAGCAAAAAAATTTCTGTCACAGTTTTCTCAAGAACCACATGGGGCAACTCCCTGATATTTGGCACAGAGCATCAGTGTGGCCAACTGTATTGTGTAAGACATTTTCGAATCTGTCGCTTATCAACTTCCTGTTTGCCGGGACTTAGAATTTTATTTTATGATTAACTGAAGGACAGTATTTTTATGTACAAAAGAACAGTATTTGTAATTCCCATACTGAAGGACAGTATATGATTTCAGAACAGCACTAATTATGATTTTTCTTGAGAAACAGTAAATTGGATATATAAAAAGACAACAAGACTAAGCAGTAAACCCAACAGATAATTACTTATGGTTATTACCATTGTCTTGAAGAGCACAGTAACAGGTTGATACTTATTTTCAAACATATGTTTTCATTCAGTCTACATTTAATAAATGTCTTAATTTCAAACAGATTCTCCCAAAAATTCCATTCCATAATAATGTCTCATCTTTCAATTTCAATTAAGTTATCGTTAAAGAATGTTTAGTAATTCTCAAAACCTTTAAAAGGAGTATTAAACTGACAAAAACCATTTGAATAATTTACTTTTTCAACATTATACGTGATATATTACATATAGAATGAACTAGCAGGCGACACATGTCTTCCGGGGAAGACTTAATACTGCGTTGATTTTTTTCTTTGAATTTTGAAAACTTTTAAAAGTTCAACTCCATGGAATACATTCTGTACTTTGATTATTATATATTCCATTTGTAGTGCATACATTGCAGACTTGTAGCAGATTGAATAGAATAGTATATTAATGTACCCAAGGACCTCACCATTGTACGGAAATTAATAGCCATTTTCTTGTACAAGTACATAATATATTTCACTGTGCAGTTCAGAATTTTAAAAATACGTTTATACTAACAAAAATTAAGGGTATATATGAACAGTATGCTTCACACTGGCATACTTCATGGAGCATTATCAAAAATATGCTGTAATGTACAGTTCATACCCTCATGTATTTTCAAAAAGTTTATTGATAATTTCATTTATTGCGAGAGCGGATAGAGTAATGAGACTGTTCATGTGTGGGTATTTTTTTTTATGCTCAATTGATTTGATTTGATACTCTCATGTGTGTGTGTGAGTGTGTAACACTGAGCTTGTAGACACTACAGACCACATTTATGCTTGATTGATTTGATACGTCACAACAATTGAATGTATAGCTTACTATCATTATCATAGAGGAACTGAAATCCTATTTATTTTAGGGTCAAAAGGTCAAAGTTAAGGTCACAGTGGAAGTTCATAAAAAAAAAGCTTGTAGACACTCAACAGGCCACATTTTGTACTCAATTTATTTGATACTTCACATGTTTTATGCTTTGATATTAAGAGAAAGAATCCTGTACTAGAGTTTGTGGTCAAATGGTCATAGGTCAAGGTACCTTGACTGGGACTTTATGAGGGGATGCCCCTCTTTGTGGATCATCAAACTCTTGTTCTTATATGTATATACATTCTAAATAATTTCTGTTGAAATTCCCGGCCATTAAGATATAATACTGATTTATCAAGGTTGATATTACATGCAATGTTTACAACTGCACCGCATTCATGAGGAAATGACTGTCATTACAAAGAAAGGATAATGAGCATATTGCTGATATTTGTTTTTTTTCATTTGAAAGGAAGTCAGTCATTATGAGGATATGTTATGTATTCTTCTTTAAAATTTGCAATTGAATATTAAGTGTAATGCATTATATATGAAAACGCTTTTTGTATTATTAGGTGCCAAAGCTCAAAACTGATGCAAGAAAAGCTAGTCTTACCAAAGATGTGCCAACAAATCAAACTGCAAGTCATGTGACCACTGCCAACACAGCAAATGCCAACAGCTTGGCCAGTGCCACCAATGACGCCAGTGGTGAACGGAATTTCAGCCTGATGAATTCTCTACTGAATCTCTCTCACAGTGCGGTGAGTGTTTCCCTTTGTACTGATACAGAATGATATATGTGCAAGCAAAAATGTCAACATTAGGTGTTGTATTATTGTTCAAAGATTGAGGAAAGTTACGTAATTTTACAAAACAAACAAATCTACATAGGAAAGGACCTTGAAAAATTTCAAATGTTGATCACCAAAATGTCGGAGGTTAGGGAAACAGGAACTTAATGAAATGTACATTAATGAGTACAACAAGGATATGTGCTCCATCGTTATGAATGTCATATCAAAGAAAAGTTTGCATAATATGTATTCATTATCTACCTATACATATAGTATGTGACAATTACAAAATCTACCAGAAATCCTTAACGAGACAATAAGATAACATTGAATTTAACCTTTTTGCACTTAAAATTCAAAATTTTAGCTGTTTCAAATATATAGTTATAATGATTAGCATGTACTAGCATGAAATAATTTTTAGTAAAATTGTCTGATCTAACAATCAAATGACAATTTTTTCCTAAATGACCCTAAGAAAAACATGCCAAGGTACATTAAGATATCATACCTTTTGATATAGAATCATGAGAGGGCAAACAGAGGTAGGACAGGCCCCATCAAATGCAGTGTACATGTATCTCAAAGGTGATGTCAAAGGTGGCCCAATTACATATAATATATGTGAAACGTGGTGGTCCAATGACATACATGTATAATATATATGAAACATGTGGTCCAATGATATATAATATATGTGAAATGTGGTGGTCCAATCGCAAGCAAAGGTACATGTGAGTGTCAAAGGTGGCTCGATCACATACAATGTATTAATTAATTCGTAATAATTAGAAGTAATTAATTAATGTAATGTCAAAGGTAGCCCAATCATAAATTAAAGGTGGCCCAGTCACATGTAATATATGTCAAAGGTGGCCCTCAGATACACTATGCAAAAATCTTATGTTGAAAGAGTTTGTTTAAAAATGTCTATAGTATACATGTACCATTATATTTTAATTAATTTTCTAAATGCATGTCTTAGAACTGTATCAGAATCATATGGTTTTATCAGACATAGATTTTGCCTCAAGGTTAAACTCATCAAAAAGGAGAAAATCTGAAAATGATTACACTTATTGTTATTATTACATTGTTGGGGAGGTTGAACAGTAGGGAGTGATTAGGGAGGTTGAACAGTAGGGAGTGATTAGGGAGGTTGAACAGTAGGGAGTGATTGGAGAGGTTGAACAGTAGTGAGTGATTGGGGAGGTTGAACAGTAGGGAGTGATTAGGGAGGTTGAACAGTAAGGAGTGATTGGAGAGGTTAAACAGTAGGGAGTGATTGGGAAGGTTGAACAGTAGGGAGTGATTTGGGAGGTTGAACAGTAGGGAGTGATTAGGGAGGTTGAACAGTAGGGAGTGATTAGGGAGGTTGAACAGTAGGGAGTGATTGGGGAGGAACTAGAACAGTAGGGAGTGATTGGGAAGGTTTAATAGTAGGGAGTGATTGGGAAGGTTGAACAGTAAGGAGTGGTTGGGGAGGTTGAACAGTAAGGAGTGGTTGGGGAGGTTGAACAGTAGGGAGTGATTAGGGAGGTTGAACAGTAGGGAGTGATTGGGGAGGAACTAGAACAGTAGGGAGTGATTGGGAAGGTTTAATAGTAGGGAGTGATTGGGAAGGTTGAACAGTAAGGAGTGGTTGGGGAGGTTGAACAGTAAGGAGTGATTGGGAAGGTTGAACAGTAGGGAGTGATTGGGGAGGTTGAACAGTAGGGAGTGATTGGGGAGGTTGATCAGTAGGGAGTGATTGGGGAGGTTGAACAGTAAGGAGTGGTTGGGGAGGTTGAACAGTAGGGAGTGATTGGGGAGGAACTAGAACAGTAAGGAGTGGTTGGGGAGGTTGAACAGTAAGGAGTGGTTGGGGAGGTTGAACAGTAAGGAGTGGTTGGGGAGGTTGAACAGTAAGGAGTGATTGGGGAGGTTGAACAGTAGGGAGTGATTAGGGAGGTTGAACAGTAAGGAGTTATTGGGAAGGTTGAACAGTAAGGAGTGATTGGGGAGGAACTAGAACAGTAGGGAGTGATTGGGGAGGTTGAACAGTAAGGAGTGATTGGGGAGGTTGAACGGTAGGGAGTTATTGGGAAGGTTGAACAGTAGGGAGTGATTAGGGAGGTTGAACAGTAAGGAGTTATTGGGAAGGTTGAACAGTAAGGAGTGATTGGGGAGGAACTAGAACAGTAGGGAGTGATTGGGGAGGTTGAACAGTAAGGAGTGATTGGGGAGGTTGAACAGTAGGGAGTTATTGGGAAGGTTGAACAGTAAGGAGTGATTGGGAAGGTTGAACAGTAAGGAGTGATTGGGAAGGTTGAACAGTAAGGAGTGATTGGGGAGGAACTAGAACAGTAGGGAGTGATTGGGGAGGTTGAACAGTAAGGGGTGTTTGGGGAGGTTGAACAGTAGGCAGTTATTGGGAAGGTTGAACAGTAAGGAGTGATTAGGGAGTTTGGACAGTAGGGAGTGATTAGAAAGGTTGAACAGTAGGGAGTGATTTGGGAGGAACTAGAACAGTAGGGAGTGATTGGGGAGGTTGAACAGTAAGGAGTGGTTGGGGAGGTTGAACAGTAAGGAGTGGTTGATGAGGTGTAACAATAAGGAGTGGTTTGGGAGGTTGAACAGTAAGGAGTGATTCGGAAGGTTGAACAGTAGGGAGTGATTGGGAAGGTTGAACAGTAGGGAGTGATTGGGAAGGTTGAACAGTAAGGAGTGATTGGGGAGGAACTAGAACAGTAGGAAGTCATTGAGGAGGTTGAACAGTATGGAGTGATTGAGGAGGTTGAACAGTAGTGAGTGATTGGGGAGGTTGAACAGTAAGGAGTGATTGGGAAGGTTGAACAATAAGGAGTGATTGGAGAGGAACTAGAACAGTAGGGAGTGATTTGGGAGGTTGAACAGTAAGGAGTGATTGGGGAGGTTTAATAGTAGGGAGTGATTGGAGAGGTTGAACAGTAGTAAGTGATTGGGGAGGAACTAGAACAGTAAGGAGTGATTGGGAAGGTTTAATAGTAGGGAGTAATTGAGAAGGTTGAACAGTAGTGAGTGATTGGGGAGGTTGAACAGTAAGGAGTGATTGGGGAGGTTGAACAGTAAGGAGTGATTGGGGAGGTTGAACAGTAGGGAGTGATTGGAGAGGTTGAACAGTAAGGAGTGATTGGGGAGGTTGAACAGTAGGGAGTGATTGGGATGGTTGAACAGGAGGGAGTGATTGGGGATGAACTAGAACAGTAAGGAGTGGTTGGGGAGGTTGAACAGTAAGGAGTGGTTGGGGAGGTTGAACAGTAGGGAGTGATTAGGGAGGTTGAACAGTAGGGAGTTATTGGGAAGGTTGAACAGTAAGGAGTGATTGGGGAGGAACTAGAACAGTAAGGAGTGGTTGGGGAGGTTGAACAGTAGGGAGTTATTGGGAAGGTTGAACAGTAGAAAGTGATTGGGGATGTTGAACAGTAAGGAGTGATTGGAGAGGTTGAACAGTAAGGAGTGATTGGGGAGGTTGAATAGTAAGGAGTGGTTGGGGAGGTTGAACAGTAAGGAGTGGTTGTGGAGGTTGAACAGTAAGGAGTGGTTGGGGAGGTTGAACAGTAAGGAGTGATTGGGGAGGTTGAACAGTAAGGAGTGATTGGGGAATGGACATGGAACAAAATGTAAACACATTACGGAATGGAACACAAATGAAAAGTGAACATCAACAAACATATATACTATTTATTTAAGTGAATATTTACATGTATTAGAATTTAAATCAGCAATAGAGAACACAAGAACACATTCCAGTGAATTAGTGAACTTATCAAAGTCCCCCCCCCCCCCCCCCCATTAGCTTATGGGAAAGATTTATTTGCTTTATGTAGCATGTGTGACATAATTGTGAGAATTTCATGTGCATTGAAAACATATAATTCAGCAAAGCTATAGATATGGTCAAGCAGTACATCTAGTGTGCCTCATGATCATATTTTGCCTGAAGGCTGTTCAAAAGGCTGTAAGCTTAAATCCACACAAGGGCATGTGTGTATATGTTAATACTACATGAAGTGTACCTGCCTTTATTTCTTAATATTTACATTTCCAATGATTTTGCCTTTGATTTCTTTACAATTGTAATGATAGCCATTTTCCATGAATGTGCTGCAGTTGTAAACAATATCCTGCATATGAATACAGAACTATATACTTGATAAATATATCATGTCTATTTTAACAGTTGGGAATCCTACAGAAATTAAAATAGAAAGCAAATATAAGGAAAAAAATTAATTTTGAAAATAATGTGTGCTTCATGAAGTATGCGTGCATAATGGGTTGCAGTTCATACCCTATTTTCAGAAATTTATTTCTTGTAGTAAAAATTGTACTCTAGCTGTGAACTTATCGTACGTGTCATATTTTTGTTTTGGTATTTTTTTTTAATGAAATCAATGTTTGAATTTAACAAAGGTCAGTGAAATTTATGCTTTATTATTGACATTGCATGAGTAGCTTTATCAGACTGAATCATGAAGTGGTGGTCCACACTGAGAAGGGGGAAGAACAGCAACACCTACTGCGAGCTAATTATAGGTTCTTATATATATACTCTGTCATTGTCATCTGAGTCCCCGGGAACTTGATAATAAAAGTGCACATTCATATTGGATTCATAAAATCAAAAGACATCATAGAAAGAAATTCCTGTTCTATTCATGAGGGTTATTTTGTTTTCTTCGATGATTGGGTTTAGTGCACAAAACACTTGTTTTTGTGAATAAGTTATTTTCATATCTTCTTGTTAAGTTTGGAATGGTCATTTAGAAATGTTGAGAAATTTGAGGAGTGGAAGTGTTGGATATTTTATTGAGTATAAATGTTAACAGCAAATCAACAACACAACTTCCTGACAAATGGGTAAGTTTCTCAATCATCAAATTCCTATATTTATATCTATCAATATTCCATTGTCACCTGCATATGATGTTTATGTCTCTCAAATCATTCAATACACAAGAGTGTGTTCTTCATATGATAAATTTTTATATGCGGGTCAAAGACAGGACATGTAATGGTATGGCGTCCTCCATCTGTCTGTCCGTCTCTACGGACCTTGTAGGCAAAATGAAAAATGAACCCTAAGCTCCAGGATCTTGCAACTTGGTACATTTGATCACCATGATGAGAGGAATAGGAAAACCTTGTAAGCAGAATACAGACTGAACTATTGGGGCTAGGACCATCAAATTTAGTAAACATACTCCTCATGCCAAGTGGAGGACGCCTTTGTTCTTCAAGGTCAAAGGTCAAGGTCGTAGTATCACTTAGTAGGAAAACCTTGTAGACAGGATACAGACTGAACCGTTGGGGCTAGGACTTTCCAACTTAGCAGAGGATGCCTATTGTTTCTCAAGGTCAAGGTTGTAGTATCACTTAGTAGAAAAACCTTGTTTTCATTACGGATACAGATATTGCCCTTAAATTTAGTCACAAGCTCAAAGGAATATAAGTTTAGTTTGCATTTCATCTGAATTGGTGCACCATGACCTACTTTAGGGGGTAAAAGTAGATCAAACAGTTGTCCACATTTCTTTCATTATGAATACAGGTATTGCCCTGAAATTTTGTCACAAACTCCCTCTCAAAAAAATACATAATCAATTCACACTTCAACTTGATTGGTGCACCTTGGCATACTTTAGGGCTAAAAGTAGGAAATAGTTTTCTGAACTTTTTCTCATTATTGATACAGATATTGTACTGAAGGTCTAATGGGTGTATGTTGTACCGTTTGTGGTACTCTTGTTAAATTTACTGGTAGGCAGGCTTACTGACATATAAGTTGATGTAACAGGGTTTTCAATGCTCTTGTTTAACGTTGCATTTTGCAAATACTATGGTTTTTATTATCTAATTTGCAAATACCACTGTCTGACATGTTCATGACAATTGTTAAACCATTCTTTACATACTGATTTTGACTATAGATTAGATCAGAATTCACTGTGAAATGGATTACATGGTGTAAGCTTAGACAGGTTTAAGTGTAATACACACCAGATTTTTAGGTCACCTGAGTCACTTGAAAGAGCTATTGCTACACAATCTGTGCCCATCCATAATATCCATAATCATGTGTTGTTAAATTAGAATGGTTTTGACTTCTGAGAAACTGAATTTGTCAGTAGTTTTTTAAAAATATTTTTTATGAGGAAGGGAACAAAATTTTTGAATTTCATGGTCAATGTCCTATTTGGAGTCGAGGGATAGGACTTAAAGCTTTAATATTAGCGTACAATTTTTGAAAATAATATACTTTCTTCATGGGCATTTGGATTTGACATAAGATTTAAACTTGGTGCAATTATAGTTATATTAAAAATAGAAGTCTCGTAGACTAGCTACCAAAATTATGAAATTCATGGCCCTGAGTCAGGGGTGGAGCTTACATGGATCATGCAGTGAAAATATATTACAGTAAAACACAGTTATAGCGAATCTCCGGGGCCAGCGAAAAACACATCGTTATAACCAAACTTCATTATATCCAATGAAATATTTACATTTTTAGACGGGGTCATGTGACCCCGTCTATTAGTTTACTGTCAGTCAAGGTCTCAAAACGGAAGCCGTGCGGAGAACACAATGAATTGAATCTACATGGAAGAAAAGAGTGCATAAATTGCGCTGATCATTTTGTACACAGATTTGAAAAATATAAGATCAATATTTTGAAAAAAACAATCTTTTTATTTTTCATTGATTTCTTAGATGAATTTGAATTATCTTTCAAACAGAAACGATTGTTGTTTCCATGAGCAAATATTCTTACTTTGTGTACATCCGGCCTTTTTTATGGAAGAAACCGAGAATATGCGAATGTATCCAGAGTTTGTTGTGTAATTTATTCTATGCACGCAAAAAAATAGTTTTAATGCAAGCTAACAATATAACCCCCAACAACTGTACAGGCGAGTTTTTTGGACGTTTTTCTTATTCTTTTTGAGGTCAAAAGGTCAGTCTCTTTTTCACTATATACTGTAGATTTGAGCTTGCCTCTAACTTTTATACATGTACTTGCTGGTGCATGTTTATTAGACTTCAAATCCTGATGACATTCAAGATTCATGTTGCTTTTGAAATCCAAAGGTCAAGGTCATTATCACACTAATTACCTACTGCGGCCATTTAAAGCTTCATACTTATAAACTATATAAAATATGTGCATGGTTTTACTTTATGAATGCAAGGGTGCATAATTTCCCAAACTGCAACTCGGCCATACGCATCTTTAATGCTTAATATTTTGAAATTATATAATTTACAGCTCTTTATATTATATTATTTAAAAAAAGATGTCTGCCTTGTGGTCTTGTATATTTATGATTGACTATCACATGTATGAAAGGTGAAGATAACGAACAGTGATCAATCTCATAACTCCTACAAGCAATACAAAATAGATAGTTGGGCAAACACGGACCCCTGGACACACCAGAGGTGGTATCAGGTGCCTAGGAGGAGTAAGCATCCCCTGTTGACCAGTCACACCCGCCGTGAGCCCTATATGCGGATCAAGTAAACAGAGTTATCCGCAGTCAAAATCAGTGTGCCAAGAATGGCTTAACAATCGGTATGAAACATGTCAGACAGCATTTGACCCAATGATAGGTTGTATTGACGACCATAGAATTTGCGAAATGTTGACTTCAATCGAGACTGTTGAAACCCCTGTACCATCAACTTGTTTGTCAGTAGCTTACCTCGATTTAAAAACTGACTATATGCAGAACAAGCTCTTGCATATCGAATCAGTTGAGATATATAAACACCATATGCAGGTGATAATGGAATATTGCTACATTTTTATGGGAAGTTGACGATGGAGAAGCTGAAATCATCCCGTTAGTCATACAGTCGAGTTATTGCATAGGAAACTTCTAGTCCTAATGTGTGTCAAAAAATTTGAAATTATGTAAATAATTTGTTAAAATGTTTACAATTTACATGTACATATTTACAGTTCTAGTAGTTTAGAAACTATTTCCATGCCCCCGAGATCGAAGATCAGGGGGCATATTATTTTTGTCCTGTCAGTCATTCTGTAATTCTGTCTGAATCTTTAACCTTGCTAATAACTTTTGAACAGTAAGTGATAGAGCTTTGATATTTCACATGAGTATTCCTTATGACAAGACCTTTTTGTGGGTACCAACATTTTTGACCCTGTGACCTCTACCTTGGAGTTTGACCTACTTTTTGAAAACTTTAACCTTGCTAATAACTTTTGAACAGTAAGTGATAGAGCTTTGATATTTCACATGAGTATTCCTTATGACAAGACCTTTCCATGGGTATCAACATTTTTTTACCCTGTGACCTCCACCTTTGAGTTTGACTTACTTTTTAAAAACTTTAACCTTTCAATAACTTTTGAACAGTAAGAGCTAGAGTTTTGATATCTCATTTGAGTATTTCTTGTGACAAGACCTTTTTGTGGGTACCAACAATTTTGATCCTGTGACCTTGACCTTGGAGGTTGACCTTATTTTTGAAAACTTTGACCTTGCTAATAACTTTTGAACGGTAAATGATATTTCACATGAGTATTCTTTATGGCAAGACCTTTCCATGGGTATCAACATTTTTGACCCTGTGACCTCGACCTTGGAGTTTGACCTACTTTTTAAAAACTTTAACCCTGCCAATAACTTTTGAACAGTAAGAGCTAGAGCTTTGATATTTCATATGAGTATTTCTTGTGACAAGACCTTTTTGTGGGTACCAACATTTTTGACCATTTGATCTTGGAGTTTGGCCTACTTTTTAAAAATGTTAACCTTGGTAATAACTTTTGAACAGTAAGTGATAGAGCTTTGATATTTCACATGAGTATTCCTTGTGACAAGACCGTTCAGTTTGTACTGAACCTTTTGACCTTGACATTTGACCTACTTTTAAAAAGATTGACATTGGTCTTAACTTCTAAATGGTAAATATTAGAGCTTTCATATTACACTTGAGCATTTCTTGTGACAAGGTCTTTCTACTGGGACCAAGATATTGGTCTTTGTGACTTGACCATCTTCGGAATTGGCCATTATCGGGGGCATTTTGTGTTTCATAAACACACCTTGTTTTATACAAGTTTGGAGTGTTTACATGTCCATTTCATTATAACCTTTTCTGTGATACTGAAAATAGCAATGGAAACCCAGCATTGCAATTTATTTAACCCTGATCAGGCATCAGTCTGTATTATTAACTCAAAATCTCACATTGCAACAGTATTATATTCTTTACACAACCATAGTTCACTGTTCTATATCGATGTTATTACTATTCAACAGTAATGCTTTTACAATTGTTAATTGTCCAGATACTGGTATATGCATAATATTCTAAAATGCCTGAATTTGTAACACTTCATGTCATATTGTTTCACTTGAGAAGATAGTTGTCTGGCTTGTGGACTTGTTTATTTATGTTGGACTGTAAAATTTAAATATTTTTCATTGCATAGGAAACTTCTAGCCTAAATGTGTGTCAAAAATTTGAAATTACTATGTTACCAATTTTGTTACAATGTTTACAATTTACATGTTCTTGTGTACAGTTTTAGTAGTTTAGAAAATTTCCTTTACTAAAGAAAGAATTGGAGTGTTTACATATCCACTTGATTTTAACCTTTCATGTGTTATTGACAGGTTGTATTGTGCAATTCCAAAGTATGCCATTATCAATTTTATCTTTAACATTTGGTTTCATTATGTTGATCCATAAAAAATAAGCTATTAAACATACATGTATACTGTCATATGTCAACCTATCATGTTATCTTTCTGTTCTGTTGACATATTAAACTTTGTTCCATACCTTTATCTATATTTCTTTTCATTTACTTTATTATATCATTCATGCTTTTTCACAAGAGTTCATCACCTGATTTAGCTATGAATAGCTGAAGAGCTAAGTGCACAAGTTAAAATGGTGACCCTCACTATAAGATACAAACCAAGAATATTGAGGTTTAATAAGGAAGGAACTATCTCGGCGAAATGATAACCAAGAATATCGAGTTCTGGATTATATTGATTAAACAAAACTGGCCACAAGACTAGGAGGTCACAATTAATACAAGCATTCCTTTAGATATTGGTTTTGGCCTCAAAACCATAAAAAACATAAAAAAGGAACAGACTTCAAGAAAATTTCGAATTTGAACACGTACTTCTTTTCTTGTATCAAAAACATGAATAGGAAGTTGTACGTAAATCTGCAATTCAAGACCTATGTCTGATTAAAGTATTTGTCTGGAGAGTTTTCATATGAATTGTCAAATTAGCATAACTGCACCATTTCTGAAAGTTATGCATTGAATAATTTGACCCCGTCTTTCAGTACTTTCAGGACTTTGATTTCCTCTCACAGGGGAATAAATATACATTGTATTACTTTGCAGTAAGTGTGAATTCATTATAAGTGTGGTCATTGTAGGTGTGTTTTACTGTAAATGTTAAGAAGCTTCTGTTTTCCTGTACATAAAGGAAATAAACAAGGAGAAATTATATAGCTATAGAAATTATAATCACGAGCATTCGTCATGGGTCTGAGCTTAGCTATAGGCACCACAGCAGGGCTGTATATACAATCTACTTTCACTTTCAATATTATCTTTATTGTGATATTATGAACCTTCATTTAAACATGCACTAGCTGTAATGGATTTCTATTTTGATTGTAATAAATAATATCATGACACATGCATTAATTTCATAATTAATTTCTTTCATTTAAATGTCATGTTGTTTTGCAGTGCATGTTAAGAATCCAAATTTAGACAATTAGTAATTAATTTACATTATAATAATGGTCAATTTGTTTTCTAAACAATTAAACCTCATTCATTCAATTTGTAACTTTTGAACTTTAACACAATTCCATTAACATTTTCCTTAAAGAGGCATTAGCTACCAAATTAAATCATATTTTCTAATTGTTACCTAAATAACTTAAACAGCTTCGCTGTACTTAAAATCATCACTGACATATATCAAAATTCATACATCTTGAAATATTTTGTTGTAATCTTAAATTTAGAATTTCTTTTGATTATATAGAAAGAAATTGCCGAAACATTATTGTATGGATTCAAAGTAAATAATTTAGTGTGGAGAAATTTGACAAAATATATATATTCATTTGGAGGTTGCTTTTTTTCACTCCGATATTTTTTCTTCCTTTTGTAACACACTCTATCCTTTTAATCATGGTCCAGAATTAAGAAGTTAATTTTTATGTCCTACTTGATAAAATTCTAAGACTGTAAAATTATAAAGGTGTTGTGGGCCAATAAAACACCCTGAATGATGGGCCTAAGATTTCATTAAGTTTAATGAATATATTGCTTGCCCATGCATTCAGGCCAATAAACCTCTAGGTTACTGTTCAATATTTTAATTGTTAATAGAAACTTAAGTGACGATTTTATTGTACATGCAATGTATGTTGAAAGTACTGTGTATAAAGCCTTTTTGGCATCAGGAGTGTTATTTGGCAGAATATTTTAGAAATAGAATTTAAAAAGTCGTTCAAAATGTTTGTGGTTTTATTTTCTGGTAAATTTTCAGTTTATGCAATTATAATGATTCACGTTAAATACAAGTAGCCCATTTTCTGCAAGAACTAGTTGATTAAGGTGAGCATTGTGACCCATGGGTCTGTTGTTTTAACACTTATATTGAAAACACAATTTCCAGATAAATCACAACCTGGCAATAATCAGATTGAAATAAAAGTAATTTATTTCAACAGGACAGTCGAGTAGCAGTGAAGGCCTGCGAGGGTTTGATGCTTTGTGCAAGTTTGCCAGAAGAAACGGCTGCTTCGTGTATTGTTCAGGATACAGCTTTCTGTACCGAGATGAGTCAGCGGCTTGTAGAAGCCTATCTCAAACTGCCTTCCTTCATCAATCCTGCAGATCTTGAAAATGTGGAGGCGAAATGGGGGTTAATATTATTTATTTTGTTTTTGTATTGGATAACGAGTAGTCTAAGAGTGCATGGTCTTACAATGAAGTTGAATATTACATATACTGACATTATAGGTATGCATTGTTGACTGTAATGAAGATAGTACAGCTGCACATACAACAGTGATTTTATTTATGTACATTGATATAATTGTTTCTGTGTAAGTGCATGAGTAAGAAATGGTAAGGAAGTTCAAAATTTTTGAAAGATAATTGACATGTTAAAAAGTTTGATATCATTAATTTTTATGTTATAGATAACATAATTGGATTGGATTTAAGTGAATTAGAACACAGCCATGCAAACCTCGTTATCTTGAACTCAACAGGGCCAAGCAAAACTGGGATATCCCAGGGTTCAAGATATGAAGGTTGACATATGTAAAGAAAGTAATTCGTTGCATGGGACTTCCAACTCCCTTTGATATATCTGTGGTATTTGAGATATTGATGTTTGAGATACTGAAGTTCAATTGTATTTTGTTCAGTAACAAAGGATCTTGCATTTTGATGTTGTAATTAACACAAATGAACTGTTTAATACAATCAGGATGTCATCTAACTATTTAATGTTTTGTCACAGCCTGGATGTCATCTAACTATTTAATATTTTGTCACAGCCTGGATGTCATCTAACTATTTAATGTTTTGTCACAGCCTGGATGTCATCTAACTATTTAATGTTTTGTCACAGCCTGGATGTCATCTAACTATTTAATGTTTTGTCACAGCCTGGATGTCATCAAACTATTTAATGTTTTGTCACAGCCTGGATGTCATCTAACTATTTAATGTTTTGTCACAGCCTGGATGTCATCTAACTATTTAATGTTTTTTCACAGCTTGGATGTCATCACAGAAAGTGAGGATCAGAAGACGTTTGTGGGAAAGCGCCACCTGGTGAGCTTTCTGTCCTGGCTGGATTACTGTGATCAGCTTATTTCAGTTTCCAGTCCAATGGTGGCCAAGAGTCTGGCTAAGTCTATCCGGGAACTTTTCCTGAATGTCATCATGGAACCCTCAGTAATGCAAACGTAAGAGAGTGTGGAATGGATTAAAAAAAAAAAAAACGGACTTTTCACACTTCTAGGTTGTGACAATGTTTTAGAGGAAATATGTGCATCATTCTTAATACTTAACCTCCACAATCCCCTGTATGATAATTCATGGTACATTAAAAGCAATTCATATTATAATATTTACATTTCCAATGTTTTTACCTTTGATATCTGTACCAATTGAAATGATTGCCATTTCCTTATGAATCTGTCAGAGTGCATGAATCTTGATAAATATAATGTGGCCATTTTAATGGTTGGGAATATTCTGAAGGAAATGAAAGTAATTAAATGTCAATACAAAATATAAATTTCATTTTTGAAAATACATGAGGGTATGTTCAACAGCAACACTCATGCTAGCATACTTTTTATGAAGCGTTTACATGCTTTATGAAGTGTGCTGGCGTAAAGCATCGCAGTTCATACCATCATGTATTTTTGTCCCCAACCACAATGCAGATTGGGACATAGAAATACTGATATCCGTCCATCCTTCCCACTTGCAATTGTGGACACAACTCTTCTGAAACAGCTCAACAGATTTTGTTCAAATTTTGTAGAATTGTTAAGTCTCCATATGAAGTTCATCACATTGCACTGCCATTTTGATTCAACAAATTTTACAGGAGTTATAGGACTTTATTGAATTTGTACATGCTGCACTATAGAAACACTTTGTGGACACTTCTCTGAAACTGCTCAACGGATCTTTTTCAAACTTTGTAGGATTGTTAGTCACCATATGTAGTTGATCATATTGCGCCGTCATTTTGATTCATCTACAGGAGTTATGGGACTTTGTTGAATTGTACATGCTACTCTATAGGAACACTTTGTGGATGCAACTCCTCAGACACTGCTCAGTGGATTTTGTTCAAATTTTGTAGGATTGTTAGTCACAATATTTAGTTGATCATATTGCGGCACCATTCTAATTTGACAAATTTTACAAGAGTTATGGGACTTTGTTGAATTTGTACTTGCTACACTATAGGAACGCTGTGGATGCAACTCCTCAGAGACTACTGTACAGATTTTGTTCAAATTTTATAGGATTGTTAGTCACCCTATATAGTTGATCATATTTTGCCGTCATTTTGAATCGACAAATTTTATAGGAGTTACGGGACTTTTGTTCTTCAACTTTTGTTGCTGCGGTGAGGGACATGGCTACACGTAGCAATCTTGTCAAAAATGAAATGTATTTCTTAATTGCATATGTTTTTTTGATTGCTATACCTTGTGATGGAATAATATTTCCTGGTCACAAGTTAGTGGATGAAAATGCATTTCAGGAATTTATTTAATTTTTGGGTATTTTATGCAATAAAGTCTGGTTTGGGTCCGTTTAATTTAATGCAAAAAGACAAAACTACATTCAAGTCTTTGTTATTATATTATTATGTACATGATTAATACAAATCAAGGATATACTTAGCAACTACTGATGAAGGCAGCCATCTTAGGTCAATAGAGATTGTACCGTAATTTATTTATCAAATTTGTAAACGTATAGTCATTGAGGGTGAAGTTTAATTGTCACAGATCTTTATAACAGAAAATGTGTGTAGACTGTGCATGTATTGTTGTTTACTTTGCTGCTCCTCAAAGATCAACTCAGAATTCACTCTGACAGAAAATATGGAAAATTGTTTACTCTTTGACATCACACAAAACAACCTTTCAGATATATCAGAAAATGCAATAATTTGCAGTTTTTGATTTGATGCAAGTTTTAGACTACATCAAAACTTACCATTGCATGCAACAAATCCAGCACAGCAAGATATAAGCTAATGACTAATCGCTTAATCCACAAGTCCATGTGACATTAAATTCTGATGGAAGATGACACAGTTATGCTTTGAGAGGTGGATCAAGCAATTTTTTCCCCAGTGAAAAATGTATTTCAGAATGAAATAAAGCAAACTTTGCAAGTACTTGGTATACCATTAATTTGAATACATCTTTGTTTTATGCTGTTATTAAAATATCGTACAGAGAATGTACATATATTGATTTGCGTACAAGTAAATTCTACATCTTGTTTGACGTTGAGAAAACAATATATGAAAGAGAAGTAACTTGTTGTGCATATTGATTTTCCATTTCATAAAATGTCTACAAATCAACAGTGTTTCAATGTAAATTAAAATAAAAAAAAGTTTGTGCTGTCCTGGGTTGTCAAGGGGTGTGTCTGTTTATCAAGTTATGTTATACAATATAACCTAAATTTTTCAATGTGCTCAGCCATTCAAATTGACTGTTACATGTAAATTTCTTATTAATGTTTCAGTTGTGAATCAGGTGCTATACTGGCTACAGCATACCTCAATAGATGTCTGAGAACGGTATGTTCTCCACCACTCTTATCAGGTGTGTAAACAAGTTCAATAGATGTCTGAGAACGGTATGTTCTCCACCACTCTTATCAGGTGTGTAAACAAGTTCAATAGATGTCTGACAACTGTATGTATCAGGTGTGTAAACAAGTTCAATAGATGTCTGACAACTGTATGTATCAGGTATGTAAACAAGTTCAATAGATGTCTGACAACTGTATGTATCAGGTGTGTAAACAGTTTCAATAGATGTCTGACAACTGTATGTATCAGGTATGTAAACAAGTTCAATAGATGTCTGACAACTGTATGTATCAGGTGTGTAAACAAGTTCAATAGATGTCTGACAATTGTATGTATCAGGTGTGTAAACAGTTTCAATAGATGTCTGAGAACTGCATTTATCATGCCTCAAACAAAATTGTTGAAATCTAATTGGTCAGATCTTGGTCACATGACGCCATGAAAAAAACCCATATCACGCGAGAAAAATCCGTATTGAGCGAATAATTTATTGTCGGGTTCGGCTTGCAGCGGTGACAAAGCGATTTGGACAGATATATTGTATGATATAGACCCCACATATAAGTTGGAGGTCTTTGACGTGATAAATTCATTACACAGTTAGTTAGTGACGTGATTCGGAAAAATACATGGTGTGAACAGAAAACCAGTATCGCCGAGCCCCATACAGGTTTTCTGTTCACACCATGTATTTTTCCGTATCAGGTCACTAACTACATGTAACTGTGTAACTAATAATACAATTCTTGTAGATTTTGCATCAATTCCAAATTAACAGATCATATTGAAACAACAGATCAATATGATGACCTACAGATTTACAGTTTCTCCCCTTGCACTAAAAGTAGGGGACATATCTGTTATTGTGGTTGTAAACTTCACAATTTATTCTTAATGAATGAAAAATAATGAATTACTGATATGCTGAAGACCATTTGATATAAAGGAATTAAATCAAGATGTCACAGACGTAATTTATAGTACATTAACTAGTTAGGACTATGTAAATGACAGCAGTGTTTAATATTACTTTATACATTTTTAGTCAACAGGGGCATGGACACAATTTGAACTGAAAATTTTCAAATTTTATATTCCACAGTTTTAATGTAATTTCTAACGGTCAGTAAAATTTGAATGACATTTATGGAGTCACAAGTGAGATGCAGCACTCACAATTCCTTGTTATGTAAACAAGGCTGAGCCGCTCGTGCCATGTTTTTGTTTACATAAAGGTATTGATTCATAGAAAATATCATGTTTAAAAGAAATTGAGATGTGACAAACACAGAATCTGTTTAATTGTGTTCAGAATTAAGTTGTAAATTGAAAAGTCTGATTTAAACAAAAATTTTACTAGTACATGTATATTTAACCTATCTAAACAAAAACATGACACGAGCCTTAGTTGTTTATGTAAAAAAGAATTGTGAGTCCTGTGTCTGTCTTGTAACTCGACAACTGACATTCAAATTTTTGCTGACCATCAGAAATACCTTTAAGCATGGAAAAAATAAAATTTGAACATTTTCAGCTCAAATCCTGTCCTTGCCCTTTTGAATAGTAGATATAAAATTCTCCAGTCAACACACTTTTAAAATTGTTAAATAGTAGATATAAAATTCTCCAGTCAACACACTTAATTGTTAAATAGTAGATATAAAATTCTACATCCAACACACTTAATGATATATTAAATTTTTCATATGGCACTTGAGTATGTCAAGTAATATCGGATGACAAAAATTAAGTAGTTGTTTGTTTGCCTTCACCTAACAATGAAATTGATTACATCTCCCCAATTCCAAACTATTTATCTTTGCCTTCTCTTTATCATAATTATTATCATGAGTTTGGTAGGTGTCTGTTCCATAGTTTTCTTGGGTTCTGGAGCCCATTTTCAGTTACAACTGATTCAACTTCCTTATTTAAACATTATAGTTCCACCCTCCTGTGACAACATAAAATTTCGCAAAGTCAATGTTTTAATAAGATTTATGCACGACAGGAACATAAATTTTGTTGAAGTCTTTTTAAATAGTTATTGTAAAAACTCTTGTTAACCATAAAATATTTCAAAAGTCTAAGTTATATATGAATAATGAATTATATTTTTCAAAATATTGAATCCAAGGGCAATAGCTCTGTTTTCATGAAATTATTTATCCAGTCCATTATGAGATAAATTTCTGTTATTTTTCACAAACATTTTGTATATTTTTTAAAGAAACTTGCTTACTTAGGCCTGTCATTCTGTGAGGAACATAGGCCATAGACGACAGTCATCTAACAAACACGATTCTCGGCTGCTTTTGCTGCATCGCGCCATGTCATGTCCTGTGCTTTTAATTCTGCCGCTGAGTCACGCCTTCAGGTGTTTCTTGGACGTCCCCTCTTTCTGTTGCCCTGCGAGTTGCTGGTCAGGGCCTGGTGTGTGGTGCTGGAAGGTGGCTTCCTTAGGGTGTGTCCAATCCAGCCCCACTTCCTCCGTCTGATTTGCATGTCTTTTTAAAGAAACAGTTTCATGAAATTGTTTTGAATACTATTATATCATTTTAACCAGTTGTTGCGAAATTTTGATAATGCTGTCTAAGGAAAATTGCATGTATATGTGTGCTAATTGATAAAAAATTTATTAATACCACAACACACTTATTTTATCATTTTTATATGTTACTAAGATATATTATTTGAAGAATAAACAATCAAATATAAGATTGGACCTATAACTCTAGAAGGGTGGAATTACCTTAAAGTTAAAGACTTCCTTGAATATAACAAAGATTGTCTGTCTTCCTACAAATAGTTTCCAAAATTTTATGTAAAATGTAGGAGAAGGCAAAAAGATGTCTTATAGGTGTTTGATATGTAGTCATAGTGCTATGTGTCTCCGATAATCACAGGAGAAATAATTTGCATGAACAACGTATGCATTACTCTGTTGTTGATACCTGTACCTGTGATGCATCACTCTGTTGTTGATATCTGTGATCCATCACTCTGTTGTTGATATCTGTGATGCATCACTCTGTTGTTGATACCTGTGATGCATCACTCTGTTGTTGATACCTGTGATGGATTACTCTGTTGTTGATATCTGTGATGCATTACTTTGTTGTTGATACCTGTGATGCATCACTCTGTTGTTGATATCTGTGATGCATTACTCTGTTGTTGATACATGTACCTGTGATGCATTACTCTGTTGTTGATATCTGTGATACATTACTCTGTTGTTGATACCTGTGATACATTACTCTGTTGTTGATATGTGATACATGACTCTGTTGTTGATATCTGTGATACATTACTCTGTTGTTGATATCTGTGATACATGACTCTGTTGTTGATATCTGTGATACATTACTCTGTTGTTGATATCTGTGATACATTACTCTGTTGTTGATATGTGATACATGACTCTGTTGTTGATATCTGTGATACATTACTCTGTTGTTGATATCTGTGATACATTACTCTGTTGTTGATACCTGTGATACATTACTCTGTTGTTGATACCTGTGATGCATTACTCTGTTGTTGATACCTGTGATGCATCACTCTGTTGTTGATATCTGTGATCCATCACTCTGTTGTTGATATCTGTGATGCATTACTCTGTTGTTGATACCTGTGATGCATTACTCTGTTGTTGATATCTGTGATGCATTACTCTGTTGTTGATATCTGTGATGCATCACTCTGTTGTTGATACCTGTGATGCATCACTCTGTTGTTGATACCTGTGATACATTACTCTGTTGTTGATACCTGTGATGCATCACTCTGTTGTTGATACATGTACCTGTGATGCATTACTCTGTTGTTGATACCTGTGATGCATCACTCTGTTGTTGATACATGTACCTGTGATGCATTACTCTGTTGTTGATACATGTACCTGTGATGCATTACTCTGTTGTTGATACATGTACCTGTGATGCATTACTCTGTTGTTGATACCTGTGATGCATCACTCTGTTGTTGATACCTGTGATGCATTACTCTGTTGTTGATACATGTACCTGTGATGCATTACTCTGTTGTTGATATCTGTGATGCATCACTCTGTTGTTGATATATGTGATGCATTACTCTGTTGTTGATACCTGTGATGCATTACTCTGTTGTTGATATCTGTGATGCATTACTCTGTTGTTGATATCTGTGATGCATCACTCTGTTGTTGATATCTGTGATGCATCACTCTGTTGTTGATACCTGTGATACATCACTCTGTTGTTGATACCTGTGATACATTACTCTGTTGTTGATATGTGATACATTACTCTGTTGTTGATACCTGTGATGCATCACTCTGTTGTTGATATCTGTGATGCATTACTCTGTTGTTGATATCTGTGATGCATTACTCTGTTGTTGATACATGTACCTGTGATGCATTACTCTGTTGTTGATACCTGTGATACATTACTCTGTTGTTGATACCTGTGATGCATCACTCTGTTGTTGATATCTGTGATGCATTACTCTGTTGTTGATATCTGTACCTGTGATGCATTACTCTGTTGTTGATACCTGTGATACATCACTCTGTTGTTGATATCTGTGATGCATTACTCTGTTGTTGATATCTGTGATACATCACTCTGTTGTTGATACCTGTGATGCATCACTCTGTTGTTGATATCTGTGATGCATTACTCTGTTGTTGATACATGTACCTGTGATGCATTACTCTGTTGTTGATACATGTACCTGTGATGCATTACTCTGTTGTTGATACATGTACCTGTGATGCATCACTCTGTTGTTGATATCTGTGATGCATTACTCTGTTGTTGATACCTGTGATGCATCACTCTGTTGTTGATATCTGTGATGCATTACTCTGTTGTTGATACATGTACCTGTGATGCATTACTCTGTTGTTGATATCTGTGATGCATTACTCTGTTGTTGATATCTGTGATGCATTACTCTGTTGTTGATATCTGTGATGCATTACTCTGTTGTTGATACATGTACCTGTGATGCATTACTCTGTTGTTGATATCTGTGATGCATTACTCTGTTGTTGATATCTGTGATGCATTACTCTGTTGTTGATATCTGTGATGCATTACTCTGTTGTTGATATCTGTGATGCATCACTCTGTTGTTGATACCTGTGATGCATTACTCTGTTGTTGATATCTGTGATGCATTACTCTGTTGTTGATATCTGTGATGCATTACTCTGTTGTTGATATCTGTGATGCATTACTCTGTTGTTGATACCTGTGATGCATTACTCTGTTGTTGATATCTGTGATGCATTACTCTGTTGTTGATATCTGTGATGGATTACTCTGTTGTTGATATCTGTGATACATCACTCTGTTGTTGATACCTGTGATACATTACTCTGTTGTTGATACCTGTGATACATTACTCTGTTGTTGATATGTGATGCATTACTCTGTTGTTGATACCTGTGATGCATCACTCTGTTGTTGATACCTGTGATGCATTACTCTGTTGTTGATATCTGTGATGCATTACTTTGTTGTTGATACCTGTGATGCATTCAATTAAAATGTCTTGACTTCCCTTCAAAAAGATTGAAGCAAGGTGATAGAGAAAAGTAAAATATTCAGAATTTCTCACTTTACACAACAGGTATGCTAATCGTCCTATTGGTGTCGTTAAATAATTTCTTATGGAGCTGTGTATTTCTAATTAATGACTTCACAGTGTTCATTAGCTGATGTTAATTATTTTATGATGTACAGCATAATTTGACTCTATGTTAATGCATTTCGTTGATTTATTTTTAATTTGACCTTTCAGAGTTTTGCTTTTTCATTCTTGGATCAGAGAGGTTACCAGAGCAAGAAGGGGAGATCACTCCAGGAATCCGACACCGCCTCATCGAGCGCTGTAACCATTTATCTGAGGAAGTAAGGCACAACAATTAATCATATGTGCCATTGCTTTTAACATATGATAATTTAAGAATAAATTCTTAATATGAATGTGTGCTGATATTGTCTTACATCTCCATCAGAACTTGAAGAAATATACTGACTAATACAGTGCTTGGATTTGGGAGTCTCTTTAAAGATCAAAGTTAATTAATTTGTTGAAATGTCATCTATTTTAATGGAGCAAAAATCTAATATGTACTTCAAAAGTCTGCAGAACTAATATAAGTATAGGACTTAAGATAGGTGTGATTCTGCTGGTGTGACCGGTCAACAGGGGATGTTTACTCATCCTAGGCGTCCAGTCCCACCTCTGATGTGTCCAGTGGTCCGTGTTTGTCCTGCTCTCAGTTTTGTATTCTTTATAGGAATTAGATTGATCACTGTTATCTTCACTTTTTCATCTGTTTTTCTTGTAATGTTTTAATGCTCAGTTGCTGTATACTACAGAAACATTTGATGATTATGTTCATGAATGTAACCAATCCCAATCAGATTTCTGTATATGATAGCTTGGAAAAAATAAAATAAATTTCTATTCTGTTGATTTTTAGGTCACCGTTGTGTGTTAACAATTGAACATTTTTAAATTCTTCTTGATAACTACAATTTCAATTCCTTTCAAATTTGGTTTGAAGCATCTTTTGTCCAATTTTCAAAAATCTTCTTATTTACAACTGCACATGTGTAAGAAAAACTAAATGCTTAGTGATGTAGAGCAGGAAGGCCTTTACCAAAATTGTATATTTCATGATCCCTGGGATAGGGGTTCTGAGCTCAGGGCGGGGCCAAACTTGGTATATATAGTGTTTATGTGTAAAACAATAACATCTTCTTTAGTGCTATTGATACTAAATTGAAACTAAATGGATATTTCGAAAGAGCAGAGTCCTTTACCAATATTGTAAATTTGGTGAGCTCAGGGGCAGGGATGTTGGTAGCAGGGTGGGGCCAAAATGGTCAGTTATGAAATATGTGAACAACAGAAATTTTTAACTTCTTCTTGATAAGTACCATTCTAATTCTTTTCAGATTTGGTATGAGGCATCATTAGGACAAGGGGGACATAAATTGTAAATTTTAGGACTCTTACACCCCTAAGGCAGGGGGGGGGGGGGCAAAACTGCCAAAAATTGATCATTCTTCTTCTCTACACTTGCATATCTTTAAGAAAAACTAAATGCATAGTGATATATAGAGCAGGAAGGCCTCTACTGAAATTGTATTTTTCATGATCCCCGGGGTAGAGGTTCTGACTCCAGGTGGGGCTAAATTTGGTATATATAGTGTATGTGCAAAACAAATAAATGATACAGGTGTATCTGCTTGTTATTGATACAGTGTACTGAATGGAATTAAATGGATATTTAGAAAGAGTCACTCTGATGATCATCCTAGGGTGTAAGGGTTTGGCTTCAGGGTGGTGCTAAAATTATCATATGATGATTTGAAGGACTTCAAGTTTGCTGATACTGTATAAAATGTAAATGCATATTTAGGAATAGCAGAAAAGGATGTACAAAAATTGGTGAATTTGACAACCCAGAGTTTTGTGACGGTTGTCTCTAGGATGGGTCCAAATTAGTCATATCATTTAATGTTAATACGTTATTATATTATGTAAAACCTTTCATCAGTGTATGCACTTTGGGGGGCATTGAAGTTTTTAAGAACACATCTTGTTTTATGCTGTTGCTGAATATTAGATTTTAGCTTAGATATTAATTCAGAAAACAGGAAGTTTTCTCTAGATTTCATAGCCCTTGGGACTAGTGATACTTTTAGCTATAAGTACTCAGGTGACCGATAATTAAGGCCCTCATATTAAGGCCTGTGGGCCTCTTGTTTTGTTGTTGTTGGTTTATTTTGGTTTTTTTATTCTATAGAGTGAAATAGTTTGAATTTAAAAAAAAAAGAAGAACAAAAGTAAAATAACAAAAGAAAACTTTTGTGACGCAAATCAGAGTGTTTGTTGATAGCTGTATTTCTATAATTGTTCTGTTGTGTCTATTTATAGCGGTATTTGTGTCAATTTATAGCGGTATTTTTGTTCTGTTTTAGTTGTGTTTGATTACCTTGAAGCTGTTCGACACTCTCCTACAGAAAAATGATGAACACATCATACATAATTTGGTACTACGCAATCTGTTAGGCAGGACTTACTACAGACCCTCCTCACAGATTTTGTGTAATGAAGAGGACAAGGGAGAAAACTCTCGGGCATCTAATGGAATTTCTGAAATGGGTGAAGGTAATCAGGAGTTATGTCCCTTTTAATCAAAGATTTGGAGCATGTTATTTTTGTTCTGTTTGTCTCTTTGTCTCATGTCTTTCTACAACTTTAATCTTAGTCACATCGCTTGAATTTGATGAACTGAAATGTCAAGATCAATGCAATATTACTAATAAAGGTCAAATTCATTCATCAAGGTCAAATTTGCCACAATAGAAAGTGACCATGCTCGTGAGCATAGTGTTTCACAAGCACAACTTTTATTTCATTAGATAGTAACATGATTTAGCCTGTTGATTAAGATGTGCCTGATTTTACAGTGTCTACATTTGATAGTAACATGATTTAGCCTGGTCATTTAAGATGTGCCTGATTTTACAGTGTATACATTTACAATGAAGCCTTCATAAGATGTAGGTATCTATATCGGAGTTACATTTAAATCATCTTGAAAATTCTTTGTAGAGGAGACAGCCACTGCAGTATCTGAAAAACCAGATCTCAATCGTTCATCGAGTCGCACAGAGGTTCATAAGATTGTTAACTGGTATGTATCACAAGATTCTCTATCCTCATAGTTATAGTAGTTTTCTGTGCACCAAAGTCATCATATGTTTATGTCATTTTCCAATTGATTTTTGTAGTTTCCTTTCCCTGTTGCCAGAGCAGTTGAAGTCCAGTTATCAGACAGCAGATAGTGGATATGACATGTATTTAAGGGATGCTCATAAACAGGTAAAACAGATTGTGTTGATATACAAGTGTGTTCTATACAGACAGACAGATTTACAAAAATATGAGTTGGGAGTTGAAAACTTCCATTTTAATCCTACGTGTGTAAGCAGAAATAGTACATTGTTGGTTGCTTGGTTTCGAAATCAGCTAAAATTGGTATTTGACAATAAATTATGAAAACGCAGAACGGTGTAGTTTGAAATCTGTTTACCACTTAAATTTGTATCAATTTTCAATGAGATACTAAACATTGGTGCCTCTCTCACTGTGTTACAGTACCCGCAACATTATTCCTGACATTTCTATCGTGTTCTATCGTGCGTGTATCCTATCATATTGTGCGTGTATCCTATCGTATTTTGCGTGTATCATATCGTGTATCCTATCTTATCATGCGTTTATCCTATCGTATCATGCGTTTATCCTATCGTATCATGCATGTATCCTATCTTATCGTGCTTTTATCCTATCGTATCGTGCATGTATCCTATCTTATTGTGCGTTTATCCTATCGTATCATGCATGTATCCTATCTTATCGTGCGTTTATCCCATCTTATTGTGTGTTTATCCTATCGTATCATGTATATATCTTATCATAGTGTGCTTGTATCCTATCCTATTGTGCGTCTATAGTGTTCTATCATTTTTCATGTCAAGGGGTTCCCAGGAAATTCTCAAAAATTGAGCCCTCGTGAAACCTAATGATTCTAAAGTACATATTACATATGTATTTGTAATTCAATGACAACTCAAATTTCCTTCGCAGATATTGTTGAAAATACTTTACCATTTCAGTACCGCCATGTCTGTGAGATGACTGATCCTTGGTCCTGGCCAAAAGAGCCTGTGGTCATCAAAAGATTTGTTGTGGATGAATTTCAGGAGGGGGCTTTCCTGAATATGACACTGAATAAAATGTCCCATTTAATGGATCAGGTGAGTTTCATTTTGTTTCTTACTGAGTTGCTGTGGATATTTTACACTGATACACATGTATGTCCCTTTATTGATTTGTTCATTTGTGCATTATAATTGTGTTTGTTAATTGATTCAGCCATGTTTACCACGTACATTTCAAATCTGATTTATACCAAACTTTCAAGAACAGTATCTTGCATAAACATCTGGGTTCTAATTCAATTTGATTGTCAAGATCATACTATTGTGGGTAAGGTTCCGAAGCCCCTTTAATAAATGACACCATGTGTTAGTTCAATAATGCATGTCTATCTTATATGCCGACATACTAGGCTATTAAATGCTTTTAAAATTCAGATAACTGTCTTATTTCTAAATTCAGATAACCATGTCTTATTTCTAAATTCAGATAACCATGTCTTATTTCTAAATTCAGATAACCATGTTGTATTTCTAAATTCAGATAACCATGTTGTATTTCTAAATTCAGATAACCATGTCTTATTTCTAAATTCAGATAACCATGTTGTATTTCTAATAGCACAATGTTACAAGGGGAATTCCCTTATTTTGTTGTTGAAGAATGATTTTTAAAAATGGTCAGTGTTTGACACTACCGTGGAAAGTTTTCAAAGTCCTCCGTTTCTGTTGCAAAATGACCTTTTAATAAACTCATTTTAGCTTCTGATTTTACCAATTTACTTATCAAACCACAACGTTTTGGATGTAGATTGTACGTTTGAATTGTAGTGTTATGAGCTTTATTTTTTTAAGGGCAGAATTTACATGGTTGCAGTCAAGATTAGACATTAGTTCATTCCATTAGGTTTTCAATTTTTCAGTAGTCCACCGGACTACTTGTAACTGATATTCTAATAGTCCGAGGCAAAATATACTAGCCTCGGACTACCGTACTAGCATTGGTGTCTAACCCTAATGGTACATGTTTAGCAGTCAATGAAAATGTAAATGTTAGTTGTCGGAAATGAAAAATGATCCAACTAGTACATCGTAAATTTGAAAGACAAATTAACTAACTCTGAAATACATGTACTTGGTTAACATCTTAATTTTACTCTATTGTTGCTATTAGTATTTTGCCTCTGTATTCAGAATTAAATGTATTCAATATTGAATCATTTTTCTTAAACTTTGCTTTGATTGTCATTCAGTTATACATGTAGAAATAGTAGTTTAAGAGATTCATGTAGTTACGTAGATTTGAGGCGAAATACAGATTTAACTTGTTGTAAATTTCAGAGTTATCCAGTTAACCTGCAGTTGACTTCAATCATCTCCAGACTAGCCCTCTTGCCCCACCCTAACCTTAGTGAGTTCCTGTTGGACCCCTTCCTTCCTGTCAGGGACGGTACCAGAACTCTCTTCTCTGTCTTCCAGAAGGTAAAATTTAATGTAATGGTTATCATGGCTGATTTCAGTCACCACTAACATCTTAATTTTACTCTATTGTTGCTATCTAAGGATGAGGAATGCCAATAGGACTCTTACTTACATGTACCGAGCTCATGAAAACTGCCCTCACATTAGACAATTTGAGTTGTTGTACAGAAATGTACCGAGATTTCTGATTTTTGATACATTTTTCATCAAAATTTTGTCTGACTTTCAGGACGAATACTTTGCATACAGATCTTAGTTCCCAAGGTTTTATGTAAAAGGTCAATGAGAGGAAAATTTAAAAATTCAATGTGTTCAAGATTTAAGGTAACTTTCCACACCATAACCATGTTGAATGTCATGAGAAACGTTACTTACACATGTTCAATAAATCGGATGGAATTTCAGTGAACATTCGAGATCATGTAAGTAATCTCCAGTGGGACTGATTTGTTTTGAAGCAAGCGACATTTGAAAAAAAAAATATGTATTGCTTCTGAGCCTCCTGCACCCCTTATTTAAATGCTTAAGTTTAAATACTTGTACTTTTAAGATTTGTCACCTTTAAATCACAACATACACTGCATGATAAACTATACAAATTGAATGTAACATTCATTTACTTTTTAGATGTCGATCAATTTTCACTCTGGTGCATATGGGTGTTACTCCCCCATTTATTTTGGTCAGAACAGGTGATTTTATGATATTCCTAAACTAGATGGAATTTTTTTCAGTTGGCCAGTGAGGTGAGAACAAAACTGGACACACAGAGTGACCTTAGTCAGCAACTGGTCAGTGTTCGTCGTCAGCTAATGGGAAACAGCCCAAATCTTCATCGGTGAGAACTTGTTTTTTGTAACGCATCCATAAATGACTGAAAACATAATATTTGAGTGAACATGAAAAACAAGGCTTTAAATTAGCATGAGTATTGTACACAGGTCAGGGTCCAGAAGTCTCTCCTAGATACAAGCATGACTAATTCCAAGGAATTTTAAATGTTGCAAGTTTTACTTATTTACAACATTAGACAAAAGTACTTTATGATTATGATTGTACATGTATGTGGTTAGTGATGAAGACTCTTCTGTCTCTATATCATGCTGCTGGAGGACTGCTTGTGTACAACTGCAGTTTTTGTTATTGACTAAAAGCAATTATAGTAGATTGGTGCATTTTGAACTCAGAATGTTGTTGTCTTCTAAGTTTCATAATAGTGAATGATAAATATCTGAAATGCATGTTATAATCAAAGTGTGTTCTTCTTGGCTTTAAGTACAAGACCGTGCAGGAAACCAGAAAGATTTCAGTTCAGGTCTTCATAAAACGCACTATTAATCAGAAATTAGAAACTGCATTGCTTCCATTTTATGCATGAACTAAGCTACAAATATAGTTACTAATCATTTCTGGATCTGTTATTTTGTGGTTTAATGTCTATTCTTTCCCATTTCATCTAGATCCGTATCAGACATAACAGACTAAGCTAACACTACATGTTATTGTATAATATGCTGTAACTTCTCTGTAGCCTGCACCCCAAAACAATGCGTGACGCTGGGTAAGTCCATTCAAGATTGTTGTTGCTTATCACAATTCCTGCTGGTTATAAGGGAAAGCAGCTTGTTTACATAACAGAGCACTATGACCACTTAAAAGTGAAATTCCAGCCGGGTATCAGGAATGAGGTTTGTTAGCATTCAGACCTGGTTTTGGGATGAAGCTTAATCTAGACTGGTCCAGCAGCTTAGTAGTGGTTTTTATCAGAAATAGACAAGACAACACACAATGTAGTTAGTGCGACTACATCTGATCATCACAATGGCTAACTTTTCTTCAAACATGAATGAAAATTAAAATATCAGAAATATTTGTCCATTTCTTTTAGATTTAATTGCCTAGCTGGGTAGTTCAGAAGGTTAACGTGTGGACTGCTGATATGTAAATTGCGGATTCGAGTTCACAAGGGGTTTTAATTTATTTTTAAATTATTTCTACTTAAACTGCATTTTTTTTTTAAAGTTTTCAGTTTCAAAACATTGTTGTACATGTCCTCCACTTCTCATCCATATCAGATCTCACTGGTGTAGAATTCCTCCTTAAGGACACACTTCACAATAATATACAATTTTTGTGACATTTTGGAAACATTTACTTTTATCCTCTCTTGTTTCTACATAAATATTGGAGTATATAACCAGGTTTGTTTTAGAATTAGCATATTTTTATAGCTCCTGATTATGACAGTTAAAAATGTTAAGTCAGCGCTTTAATGTATTACAAATGGTTGTATATATGGACATTACTAAGTTATTGTTAAAAAAAAACCAGAGAAATCTTTGGATCAATCATGCAGGGGTTGAACCTGGTGCCCTTGCATAACTAGATAGGTGATCTAACCACTGAGCTCACCAGGCCAAAGATGAAATACAATTTTAGAAAAAAAATATCAAACGTCACATATGACCTTAAAGATTCTGAAGAATTCCTGGTCCCATATGAACAGATTTTTGAAGAATCTCTGTTCCCATAGGAACAGATTTTTGAAGAATCCCTGGTCCCATTGGAACAGATTTTTTAAAGAATTCCTGGTCCCATAGGAACAGATTTTTGAAGAATTCCTGGTCCCATAGGAACAGATTTTTGAAGAATTCCTGGTCCCATAGGAACAGATTTTTGAAGAATTTCTGGTCCCATAGGAACAGATTTTTTTAAAGAATTCCTGGTCCCATAGGAACAGATGCTGAATAATTTCTAGTACACCTGACAATTCTTTTACATGTAAGTCCTTGCCTTATAATTTCCTTAGTCCATTTGAACATAACTTTTCATTGAACAATTACATATCTATTTTAGGTAGAATTTCAGCAACTTTATAGCAAAAAATATTTAACATATCCTTGTACATATGTATACATATAAATATCACAGTTCAAGACACCCAATCTATCTTTTTTGAAGAACAAGAATATAATTTTATTCAGAAATGATTTGCATGTTTTATGCAAATGGATTTGAAACAACTTGAGAAATAACATTTTTTTCCAGAGTCTTTTTGGGTAGCCATTGAAATATTGCATGTTTGGGAGATTGTATCAGCTTTATTCCCGTTAAATGCGATTAGATTATTGGTCTTTGTTGTCAGAATTTTGTTGCAGAATGTATTGCACACAATGTTATCACTCATTGCATGATCATTTAAAAACATGTTATTCTAAATATAAATGAAGCTAAGATGCCTGAATTTTTTTGTTTTAAATTTTATGTATTGTACTAAGTGTTTGCATTTAATTTATCTTTATCTTAAGATGTGCATAATGTATAAAATGAATTAATATTTTGAGTTATATTACATGTGCTAATCTGTAGTATGTATCTTGATTTGATGAGCAGAAAAATAGAAAATTACATAATTGTGAAAAACTGGGTTAGCTTTAAATGTTTATATGAACTGTACTTGGCCATATACTTTTGATTTGTGATTAGAAGTTTGTTTTCATACAGATATGAAGACCACACCCAGCTGGAGGCCATCATAGTCATGGAAGAGTTTTGTAAAGAACTCTCTGCAATAGCATTTGTCAAGCACCACACCGAAGTTAATAAATCCTCCTAATGAAGTGATCCTACACTGGACTTTTTGTCTCCACATGATGCTTGTGATGGGGTACTGCTGTGCAATCATGTAACTTCAACAAAGTTGTTGCATAATAATTCAGATTAAGATCAAATTCTATTCGAACCCATAGGAGTTCTCTCTCCTTTCTATTTAAAAACAAACTTGTCCTAAGTTTCGTGCAGCTGTTAAAATGTGTAATATAATACAATATGTACAATGTTGAAGACGGCATGTAGGGAGAAGCTTTAAAGGTGGCGGGGACATACCATTGAACACATTTTCACTGCCTTTGAATTTAGAAACAAACCAGTTCTGTCTTATTATTCCTACAGGCCAGTGCAGGTGTATGGAAATTTGAGTGGTTTAAAATTGTGTCTGAAATCCAAGGTTTGTGCAATATTTGATATGTACATTATAAGATATTATCAGAGGTTTTATATATTCAGTATATCGCTATATTGTTAATGATAGGTGCTTGAGGACAGGGAGATTGTCATCAATGTCTGCCATTATTTGAGTACACGTACTGTGGAATCATTAGAATTCGTGGTGGCTCAATTTTCGTGGAATTCGTGGGTACCCCTCACCCACGAATTTACATCCTCAACGAATAAAGACAACTAGTATACAAGAATCTTGCAAATATATAAATCCACGAAATTACGTCCCCACGAACCCGTAAAAATTCAGCAATCCACGAAAATTGGCCCCCACGAATTTAAATGATTCTACAGTATATTTTACTGTGGCGTTTTCATACACTTATTATATCTGCCTCTCTGTAAAGGGTAAAGAATGATCTGTGGGTGGATCAAAAAATATAATATCTATCAGAGTGGGAATTATTACAGGTGGTTCTGTTCCCAAGCACCAATGTTGTTAATGGGATGTTTGTTTATTTTATTTTCATGATATTCTTGATACAATTAGTGATACTTACTCCCCTACGTGCCAAACAGGGCTGTTACAACTGTCTTCCTAATACTGCGTCATCTGTAAAGCATAGCTACACTTTCTGTCTGTCTGTCTGTCATACATGTACACTAGAACTTTGTCATCAAAAGTGAAAAGACTTTGATATTCAGCATGTACATTTTTTATTTGAAGGTCATTAATTAATAATGAAGTCATCATGGGTGACAGAAATTTTAAGAACTCTAGATTATGTACATTAAAACTTTGTTATCCATGCACTTACTATATGATAATGACCACTGTGATAAATGTTTTGGAAAAAAAAAAGATCCTAGTTTATTTGATCTAACAGGTACATTGTATTGATTTTTAACATTCAGACTAAATTTTCAGATGATATTTCAGTTAAAATCCTATATTATATTTTGTGGGGACGTGCATAACAAATGGCTGATGATTCATTAAGAAATTCTTTTTGTACATTTTATGAAGAGAGTTAAGTCAACTTTCAGGTATTTCAAATACACTGTGAATTGGAAAATTTCAGGGAGTAATTAGTACATTAATTACAAAAATCCAGCTGAAGAATATGCATACAAAATTTTCTCTTTTTTTTTTTTGAATGAAAAGTTTTTTCAGAACTTTGTGGGTTTTTTTGTGTACATCTTTAAATTAGAAGACATTTGTTTAAATTTACACTGTGTAGTTCTTCTTCCATCTTTTATAAGAGTCAACTCAAGCAAATTCATCCAGACTTTTGATTCAAAGACTACATTAAAGGTTGATTAATTTCCAAGGGGTTTATTTTGACTAAAAACAGTGATTATGTGAAGACACAAACTGATTTTTTGTAGCTCAATACAAAACTTCTCAAGACAGTAAGCTGATTTTTTTTATGCGCATTTACAAATATTGCAGGCTGTTGATATGTTTTTAAAAGGAGATCTTGAATATTCTAGTCATATCTTATCTAACTAGTACTGTATATAATTTGCATATTCAAATTCTGTCCTTGAAATATATATAGAATATCTTATGTATACATTCTATGTAAATCATCATTCAGAATTCATATTTATGATAAACAATATCCTAAGCTTTGTTGTATTTTTTTTCTAAAAAGACAAAATTTGTAGCTACACAGGTGAGCCACTAGCTGCTACATCAGTGGGAGTGGGTGGGATAGAGGCTCTGGGCCAGTAGCTGCTACGTCAGTGGGATAGAGGCTCTGGGCCACTAGCAGCTACATCAGTGGGAGTGGGTGGGATAGAGGCTCTGGGCCAGTAGCTGCTACATCAGTGGGAGTGGGTGGGTTAGAGGCTCTGGGCCACTAGCTGCTACATCAGTGGGAGTGGGTGGGATAGAGACTCTGGGCCAGTAGCTGCTACATCAGTGGGAGTGGGTGGGTTAGAGGCTCTGGGCCAGTAGCTGCTACATCAGTGGGAGTGGGTGGGATAGAGGCTCTGGGCCACTAGCTGCTACATCAGTGGGATAGAGGCTCTGGGCCACTAGCAGCTACATCAGTGGGAGTGGGTGGGATAGAGGCTCTGGGCCAGTAGCTGCTACATCAGTGGGAGTGGGTGGGATAGAGGCTCTGGGCCACTAGCAGCTACATCAGTGGGAGTGGGTGGGATAGAGGCTCTGGGCCACTAGCAGGTACATCAGTGGGAGTGGGTGGGATAGAGGCTCTGGGCCACTAGCTGCTACATCAATGGGATAGAGGCTCTGGGCCACTAGCAGGTACATCAGTGGGAGTGGGTGGGATAGAGGCTCTGGACCACTAGCTGCTATAGTCAGACAGCTGTGTACCACTAGCGGTTATAGTCAGGGGTCTGTGAACCACTAGCGGTTATAGTCAGGAGTCTGTGGATCACTAGCGGTTATAGTCAGGAGTCTGTGGATCACTAGCGGTTATAGTCAGGGGACTGTAGATCACTAGCTGTTGTGGGGGGGGGGGGGGGGGGGTGGTGGCTGTGGACCACTAACGGTTGTAGTCAGGGGGCTGTGGACCACTAATGGTTATAGTTAGGGGGCTGTGGATCACTAGCGACAAAATTGAGGTCATCATGGAGGGTCAACTTTACATAAGGCCAATTAAAATTAATTGATAGATTATCATCCCCGCCCACCCCTAAAAAAAGGGTCCACCCCGATTTTTTTATTTTCGCAAAAATTACGATTTCAAACAAACTTGCTTCTCAGTGACATGAGTGAATGATTAAAGTCACAGAATGTTGGTTTTATATCTTCTATCAACAATTCTTTGAATGTTACCTCGATTAACACTTTGTTTAATGCCTTTTGTAATTAATTTTTTTCCGCCTCATATTTTTGTGTGACCCCGGATGATAATCTACTAATTAAGTTGAATTGTCCTAAACCCAAATAATTGAAGATATCTTTGATTATCTGAAAATACGAGGGCGAGTCAATAAGTAAACAACCTATCCCATTTCCGATTGACCGAGACGGTTATGGCGTGTAAAACGTTGCACTATTATACTAATTTTGTTATTCATATTCGAAAACTTGTAATTTATATTCTAAAGCATACCATTCATATTCGAAAAGTAGTTATTCATATTCGATAATCATGTCATTCATATTCGATAATTTTGCTATTCATATTCCAAAGCATATTCGATAATCGTGTCATTCTTATTTGATAGTCATGTCATTCTTATTCGATAATTTTTTAATTCTTATTCAATATAATTTGCATTGTGAGTAATATTATCTGCTTGTAAAGTCTCTGCTCATTGGGTACATGTATGTGAAAACGAAAGTAGATTATGGTGTTACCATATCTGGTGGTAAGTGTACATTCTTTATGTTAGTGTAATACGATGAACATTTACCAAAAGTTTATCAATCAATAGGCATTCATTACCTATGAATGTGCTGCGTACACGTGGTCCAGATATGGTAACACCATAATATACTTTCGTTTTCACATACATGTACCCAATGAGCAGAGACTTTACAAACAGATAATATTGCCCACAATGCAAATTATATTGAATAAGAATGACATGATTGTCGAATATAAATGACATAATTATCGAATATAAATGACATGATTATCGAATATGAATGATAAGATTATCGAATATGAATCACATGTTTTTGAATATGAATGATAAGATTATCGAATATGAATCACATGTTTTTGAATATGAATGAAAAGTTTAGAATATGAATAACAATTTATTGAATAAGAATCACATGTTTTTGAATATGAATAACACGTTTTAGAATAAGAATAACATGTTTTTGAATATGAATGATAAAATTATCGAATATGAATTACAACTTTTCGAATATGAATGATATGTTTTAGAATATAAATTACAAGTTTTCGTATATGAATAATAAGATTAGTATAATAGTGCAACGTTTTACACGCCATAGACGGTCACGGTTTCAATACATGTTTTGTACCTGGGTACAAAATCACACGCTTATCGAGTCATTCTTTGATAAAATATTGAATGTCAAACATGACTAGTGATGCAAAAGCATGCTTTTCGTCTAAAGATGAGTTCTGTGCTATAATTCGGTACTTGTATCTGAAAGGTAAAACAGGCAAGGAAATACACGGCGAGTTAGCCGATGTTTATGGGTCTTCTGCACCATCTTATGCTCAGGTTAAATTGTGGGTAGGGAAATTCAAACGCGGTAGAACGTCTTTAGAAGATGAAGCCAGGTCTGAACGCCCACTGGATGCCACCGACGAAGAAATGTGTAAGAAAGTTCGGGATCTGGTATACTCTGATAGGAGAATTCAGGTGGACGAAATAGCGCAGGCATTAGGCATTTCACATTAGGTATGCGCAAGCTAACAGCCCGTTGGGTCCCCAAATCCCTTAGCGATGAGCAAATGGCAACCAGAGCATCAGTATGCAGCGCCTTGTTGAAGCGTTTTAGGTCAAAAGATGATTTTCTATTGCGTCTAGTGACTGTGGTTGAGACGTGGGTTCATTATTACGAGACAGAGAATAAAGCTCAGAGTCGTCAGTGGGTTGGGCCTGGGTTCCCGAGACCAAAGAAGTTCAAGACGCAACTATCTGCTGGCAAGATGACGACCACAGTATTTTGGGACGCAAAAGGAGGCATTATTATGTTGCATTTTTTTACCCAAAGGAAGTACAATAACTACTTGCTAGACCAGCTGAGAACCGTTATCTGAAAAACGCCGAGGTAAACTCTCTAAAGGTGTTTTGCTGCAACAAGACAACGCGAGAATCCACACTTGCAAAGTTGCAATGGATGTTGTTGAGCGAAACGGGTACCAGTATGAATTAATACCACATCCTGCCTATTCGCCTAACCTAGCTCCTAGCGACTTCTTCCTATTTCCAAACTTGAAAAAGGATATCCGTAGACGTCGTTTCCGGTCAGACGAAGAAGTCGTGACGGCAGTAGAGGAGTGGGTCAATGGAAAAGACCCTTGACTTTTTAGCTTTTCTGATCAAAATTTGTCCGTTGTCTGCCGGCGGCGGCGTACACTTTTCAAATTCTCATCTTCTTTTCAAGAACCACCGGGCCAATTATAACCAAACTTGGCCAAAAGCATCCTTGGGTAAAGGGCTTTCAAGTTTGTTCAAATAAAGGGACGTGCCCCTTTCAAAGGAGAGATAATCACAAAAATGCAAAAATAGGTGGGGTCATTTAAAAATCTTCTTCTCAAGAACCACTGGGCCAGAGGAACTGAAACTTTCTGACATAGTGCAGATTCAAGTTTGTTGAAATCATGGCCCCCAGGGGTAGGTTGGGGCCACAATAGGGAATCAAAGTTTTACATAGAAATACATGTATATAGAACTTTTTTTTTTAAATCTTCTCAAGAACCAATGAGCCAGAAGAGCTGAAATTTATATGAAAGCTTCCTGACATAGTGCAGATTCAAGTTTGTTCAAATCATGGCCCCGGGGGGTAGATTGGCGCCACAATAAGGGATCAAGGTTTTACCTAGAAATATATAGGGAAAATCTTCAGATATGGGCCAAGGTAAATCAGGTGAGCGATGTGGCCCTTGGGCCTCTTGTTCAGTTCTGGGCTGATGGCACTTGAACACCGTTGATCTAAGTACATCACACTAGAGTGCAATTACATCGAAAAAGAAGAGGTGGATCTCAACCGGAAATAAGTTAGGCGATTACTTATTGACTTGCCCTCGTATCATCAATTCATTTAAAGATCTTTTCAAATTGATGCACGCTATATATTTGTTGCTGTTCTCTTGAATTGATTACATCAAAAATTGAATTGTTGCGCGCTACAATTCAATTGAAGAGAGCAATGATTCAACTGATGCGCGCAATAATTGAATTATTGATCCTTCCACTGAATTGAAGTGTGCATCAATTCAATTAATGCACACAATAATCGAATTATTGGTCTCTTCAACTGAATTAATGAGATCATAAAATCAATAATACTTTTAGAAAGAGCAACGATCTAATTATATTCAATTCAACATATTCACAATTGAATTAATGATCTCTTTTATTGAATTATTGCTCCTTTAAAAGAATTAATGCGCACATTAATTCCTTATACAAAATTGTTGTGAATAATTAAAGATATCATGGCGTCTCCATATGAGTGAAAAATTCTTCAATTGAATTTTTAAAAAATCATCAAACCTAAATCCAATATAAAATTGCACCACATTGATGCTCTTATCAAGTATTTCTCTCACCAACTGAATTAATTCGCGCATCAAAGCAGTTATTGCTCTCATCAATTGAATTGATGCGCGCATTCATTCAATTTAATTGCGCCCAAAATTGAATTGATCATATCTTCAAATAATTAAAGATACATATATCTTCAATTTGAGTTTATGTTAATTTTGCCCTCCATAAACATGAAAGCTTTAGAAGATTTCATTCCGTAAGTCCCACCTGGGCTTCGCTCTGGACCCACTGCGGGCTTAAAGATGGTCGGCCCCTATCCCTTGTCTTTCAGAATTTTCCACGCCCTCTAAACTAGAGAATCTTGTAAACTACAGCATCTTGGATTCGCCCATGTTCATGGAGGAATTTTCAATAAAAAAAACAACAATTTATTGACACGCCATTTTCTGCTGCTGTAGATGTCCGTTACAACAGACGTACATGAATTATAATATCTTACAAATCTGAGGGAGCAGCGCCCACAATCTCTGATGTGTGTCACTAGCTAGAGATGAGGAGCTACATAACTTGATTCAGTGTATGTATTTGTTCATTCGTGTAAGTTTAATAAATATTATAGGTAATCATAATTTATGACTATATGATAATTTAAGTATGTATATATAATAGTCAATTTTTATATATTTCTTGCACATTGTATCCCTTGTATAAGGAAAAAAGAACTCGTTAAGTTGTTAAACTTGGTGGGTTTTTTCTTTATTCTCTTGATCAATAGAATACGTTCTGGGTCAGAGTACTAGATTTTCATCTCTCGGAGTGTTCTAGATTGTTGGCCGGCTTGTTTACATTTTTCACCTGACCTGACCTGACCTGAATATTCGTTTGTTTGTATACATTTAAGTGTAACAACGACCAGTGGTATGTATTGACTTAATATATCTTATTGTCGAAGTGTAAGCTATTTCGAAATACATTGAGTATTATGTGTTATTTCTAAATATACTAATGCTTGGAACAAAAAAGCATACAACAAACCCTAATCATACGAGTATTTCGAATTTCTACATTATTTTCATTTACCAGCGTGATGCCAGGAAAGCACCCTGTGATGCTTCGCTGCATTTAATTCATAATAAAAACTTTCAACCTTAGATTTAAAATAAAAACCTGTATGTACATTTAGATGCAGTTAGGGCAAGTTCGTGCAGAGAGGATCCAGAATTTTTCCGAGAGGTACCAGGGGGTCCAATCTATATTCGAGACTAACGCTTAGTATTTTACAACTGGACGCGCATAAAAACTAATGATGTTTTCTACCAAACTTTGGAGGGGACTTCACTTCCCCTAAATATAAACTCCTGACATAGCCCCTTCCAATGAGAACAGATATTAAGTTGGGAAGGGGGTTGGCCCCTCAATCTCCCTAATAAAAGCTCCTGACATAGCCCTTTCCAATGAGTACAGATGTGTAATTTGGGGTGGGGGGAGCAGAAAAACAAAGTGCACAGAGGGGTGAAATCTCTCTCTCTCTCTCTCTCTCTCTCTCTCTCTCTCTCTTATAGAGACGTCACCAGCTTTGTGTAAAGCACTACGAATTCTACCTACGCATGGCGCCGGAGAGGTAAGGGTTCTTTACAATCTAATTAAAATCAGACTACTTAGATCCGCGCCGTATACTCTTACGCAGAGTATACGGCGCGGATCTAAGTAGTCTGATTTTAATTAGATTGTGACTACTTCTAACGTGATACGGGACCTCCGCCCGTCTGTCAAGTTTTTATTAAGGTATTCCATGTATAATGAAAGGATAATGAACAATTTTGAAGGATTTAGATCAACATAAAACTTTATTGTTAAATAATGATGGAAGTGAAGCGGATGAAATTCACATGACTGGTAAATGATTAGAAGCTGACCTTTTTGCACTTAAGACTTTTTGGAAGAGTTGTCTGCCCTTTGTAAAAATAAGAAAAATCTAATTTTCTAAAAATGTGTGTGGTCAATGATTAATTTTATTTCATATTTTCATAAAAAGAAAGTGTATGTAACTTTCTACCAAGAGATTAGTATGAATATATAATTTGTTTTTAAAATATTGTAATAAAAGATGCTTTTCCCATATACTTCAATGTTAAATTCTAGGTGAAATATATCAAGCAGTAAACAAAATTTAGAAAATTCCTACCGTGGGTTATTTTTATTTGATGAACCCTTCAAAATGATACCATGATTACAAATATTCCACCATCCATTTATTAGATATGAAATATGGTCATTACACATTGAATACCTTAAAGATACACTTATAAGATTTATTTTAGGTATGATTGGGATGCTTTATCCATTCAAATCTAAAACATGATGAAAGAGACGTACAATCTTGGCAAGTTTATTCTTCATACTAAAATAAGACACGATTAGTTAAGCAATACTACATTGTTTATTCTTCATACTAAAATAAGACAAGATTAGTTAAGCAATACTTCATTGTTGCAGCCATTTTGGTGTCGAATTTTGTTAATTGTTGCAAAGCTGTGATTTACTATTTCAATGGCAGAAAAAATAAAAGTTTATAAACTTTTGTTATCAATATTCTAATAAGTGTTAGTAAACCTACACAGAGGCTCTGAATGAAGCATAATTACTTTATTGTCTTTCCGTACAAAAATGTTTTCTATATAATGCTCTATAATTCAATAGAACCGAAATCTTTATTTTGACAAAATCTTAAACTATGGTCAATCTAATTAAAATCAGATCTTCTCTAACCGTTACAAGTTATTTTTCATCATGTTTTCATGCCATGTTTTGTTTGTATTATACCTTGTAAATCACTTGTGCTGATGAATCAAATCAGAGGACTACACTGAATCAGTTGACATAAGAATCCAAGGAAGATTCTAGTGGAGACAGGAAAACTTATTTGTTATTGGATTGAGTCAAGTTTAACCCACATTCATGACTGTAAAATAAATTATGGATGATGTGATTATTAAAGCCAATTTTGAGGATTATCTAATCAATGAAAAATAAACAAGAGCACATGTATGACGTAATGTATTGTCAAACTCTTTAAAACACTTCACCTAAAAATGGTGGCGTCTCTACCGGTACATATATAAGTGATCAATTCTAAAAACAAAAGAAAGTCCAGTACTTTCATGGACAGCTTATACATTTGTAAAATTTTACGTTGATAAACTCCGTATTGAAAAGTCTTAAAATAAGTTTCTTTTTATTAGCTGCAGAACTGTAGCTCTCTGAGAAAATATTGAGACAGATCAGATCTGATATATGCCCCAATATGTTTTTCCAGAAAGCTACGGGTATACAGCTATCTTTTTTATCTGAAGTATCAACGATGATAATATGAAATGCATCTTTTCTTTAAAAAATATACGAATAATATGAAATGTTTCTTTTCTTTTAAAAAAAATATACGAAAAGTATTCGTCTTTTCGTCTTTGCTCATAAGCACAGGCAATTATATCGCTAGGGTTCGAATTTACTTCTAAAGAGTAAAGATATACACTGTGGAACTCTAAATATAGGGTACCCAAGTTAGCCGATGTAAAAACAATAAACGAAATGGTATAAAATTTTACTCTGTATTCTAATATATTCATACATAATCAACCTACCTTACTACCAAAGTTCACCCCGAAATTCCGTATACTTCTCAAGATTTGCAGAAATGAATTCGGAAAAATGCCTAGTATTTTTTTTAGCTGTTTAACATTCTGTTTAGTGATATAGTGTTTAGTCGTATAGTGCCAGGGCCCAGCTAAAGGTCGACCAAAAAATACTAGGCATCTCTGCATATCCTGAGAAGCATATGGAATTTCGGGGTGAACTTTGGCAGTAATGTAGATTAATTATGTATGAATATATTAAAATACAGAGTAGAATTTAATACCGTTTGGTTTATTACATCGGTTAACTTGGGTACCCTATATCTAGAGTTCTATAACTTTACTCTTAAATAGTAAATTCGAACCCAAGCGATATAATTGCCAGTGCTCATAAGTGTTAAAGAGGTATAGCGCATTTGCTGACGAAAAGGCCGACTCAGAAATCTAAATGGAAAACAACGGTTTCCAATAATAGGTTGGCGTGTTATATTTAAATATAAGGCCAACGTTTTTGATGTTTCGTTAACCAAGATAAATAACTGCCGCAGTTTATCATTACTGACATTTATATGAGTCATTCTTTAATCAATAAACCATTTTCCTATTTGGAATGATGAACAGTACAATATTTTCATAGGTGCATTCATATTACACAACAACCCTTTTACATATGGCATTACTTAACTCACTGTCTTTTTCTTCCATGACTGCAACACCTCCACATTCAGTGATCCGTGGAGCAACCGTACGGTGTGTTTTTTGGGGTCTTTAATATATTTCATCAGTATATTTGCCTTTGGTTGATAATTCGAGTGTTTAGTTTTGCCTAAATATCATATGACAGTTGTTACATGAGTTTTTATATTTACTCTTGAGAAGTCAAACTGTATAACAGTTCTTTTCCTCCCTTGACCTATTTTTACTTATTACATGCTGTGCATTTGTGCCCTTTTTCTTGTAGTATTTGTTTAGCTTTTCGTCAGCCACATTACGTTTGAAAATCCTGTGCACACAGGAACATGTTAGTGTAAACAAACGGAACTACAGTGATCTCGAAATTAATTCCTTTACTTTAAGTCGTAACTTGCAAATATGGAAGTTATGATGAAAATGATTAATATTTGTTATAATATATATGTAACATTTATAACACACCCCCCCCCCCCTCAAGAAAACGACCCAAAAAATGAAAAGCAAAAAAAAAAAAAAAAAAAAAAAATAGATTTTCATATTTTATCCATTTTCAACAAGAGGGCCACCTTAAACCAAATTTCCTCAAATGGACTTGTGTACAGTCATACTCAAGTAAAACAATTTCATTGTTTTATTTCTGGTTTAGGGTGGCCTTTTGCAACAGTTTGCAATTTTTTAGGCCCATTACGTTACATCTACTATATACTCTATATGATCACAGTGATGTTTATGCTCATCAAATAAAGATAATATCAACATATAGATATCTTTATTAAGTAATTTGGGTAAACAGAGGTATAAACTGACATTGTATAGCAGAATATTTGTAAAAAATGATATTCAAGAAAAAAGTATTTATGTAGGCGAAATTGCATACCAAGTGCGCTATACTCCTTTGATACTACTCGCTTTTTGTTCTATTTTTACAAAAATAACTAAGACTTTTAATTATTTATTAAAGAACAGGGCACAATTGTGTCTATATACGGCCCTAAAAAAGGGAGTAAAATATTCAAAATGACTGAATAAGCTAACTTTTGTTCTAGCATGATAACACAAGAACTGGATAGTGCACTGTCATGCATTGTGCGTGTGTGACCACATTTCAGCGTGATTGTCTGGACTTTTTGAAAAACGATCGAAAATGAGCAATTTTCTTGTGAGTACGTGACGTACGTCAAAAGCTATGCTGTTTTGCTTGGAATAAAGCCCTGTGATGTTTTGCTTGGAATAAAGCCCTGTGATGTTTTGCTTGGAATAAAGCCCTGTGATGTTTTGCTTGGAATAAAGCCCTGTGATGTTTTGCTTGGAATAAAGCCCTGTGATGTTTTGCTTGGAATAAAGCCCTGTGATGTTTTGCTTGGAATAAAGCCCTGTGATGTTTTACATTGTTTCTGGTGTATCGGGTTCGTGTTAGGGTTCATATAAAGCTGGCGTTTGTGTTTAACTTTAATGGAAGGTGGCATAATTTAAAGCTCATCTACATGTACAGCTGTAATAATATACTATGTAGGTTTGTTGAAATCATGACTTCCAGGAATCAGAGTGGGGCCTCAGTACGGTTCTAGAATCATAACATATATATTTTTTCAAGAACAGCGAGGTTATGAGCAATTTGTGAAAACATTGATTACTAGTATGTATACAAACACCTCCATGTTTATATATATATGAATCTCTGTTTTTAATTTCCAGTTATCTGATTGTATCATATGTTTGAATTCAGAAAAAGAAAGGATAAAACTTAAGGATGATCCTGTCTATGAACACACAAACTATTTTTGTGGGATTGGTTATTGGTCTTCTGGTGTATTACGTCATCAAACGGATGCGGTATCGTCTGCCTCCGGGACCATGGTGTATACCACTTATTGGACATTATAACGGTAACTTTACAATTCATCAAAATATATATCAGTTTTTATGCCCCGCTATGAATATGGCTGGGGCATATAGTGTTTGTCATGTCCGTCTTCCGCCCTTCCGTTTGTATTCCTGTTAACACTATGCGTTTAGCTCTGTGTTTAGTTTAGTTTCAAAGAAACTATTCAAGACGTTTTCTTCAAACCCTACATGATAATACATATTGGTATATCATCTATTCAAATGCATCAATATTTTTGACCTTGACTTTTCTTTTGACCGTGACCTCACTTTTCCATATTTGGTGTTTAGCTAAGTTTCAAAGCAACTATTGACAATAATTTTGTGAAAACTCTTACACTGATACATGTATATATTAATGAGAGCTATTAAACTGTAGCATTATTTTATAACCTTGACCTTCCCTGTGACCTTGACCTCACTATTTCCTATATTGGTGTTTAGCTCAGTTTCAAAACAATAAGCCTTTTTTGTCGCTTTCTGAATATGGCCAAGACATATAGTAGAGGAGCGGATTTACCAGTCTAATATTAATCAGATGATGTTGTCATGTCAGTTTATGATATCCATGCATTTCATGCGAGTATAATATTTTTTCTTTTGTTAGAAGTAAGTTTTAAATAAAGATAACCTTTCTATTGATAGCTTAGCAACATTTAACCAATGCAAAATTGTCATTTATCTTTATAGCAATTTTCTTAGAATGTTGGTAAATTTGAATAATATTCAGAGTGAAATGAATGAGTGATACTTTAAATAAAGAGTTTAAAGATAAAAACGTTTTCAAAAAGGTGACTTATTTTTTATTAGAACACTTCACTTTGCCATAGAAATAATCCATTAGATTGGTAAGGATGTTAGAAAGGTTTTACTTTTATACGCCCGTCATTATTATGTTATGGCGTCTGTCTGGCTGGTCGTCCGTCTGAGGTAATGTTTTCCGGACTTTTTTCCGTAACAGATGCATGTAGAACTTTGAAATTTTGTCACAATATCTCCCTCAATAATTGTAAGAGTTAGTTTGCATTTCAGCTGGATTGGTCCTTCCTTGACCTACTTTAGGACTATAACTAGGTCAAACAGTTTTCCGAACTTTTTTTCGTTACAGATACAGATATTGCACTGAAATTTATACATAAGCTTCTTTTCAGAGGAATACAAGTTCAGTTTGCATTTCATCTGGATTGGGCCATCCTTGACCTACTTTTGAGCTAAAAATAGGCCAAACAGTTTTCTGGGCTTGTTTCCATTACGAATACATACATGTATATTGCCGTGAAATTTAGTCACAGACTTCCTCTCAAAAGAATACAAGTTTAGTTTGCATTTCAGCTGGATTGGGCCATCCATGACCTACTTTTGGGCTAAAATTAGGTCAAACAATTTTCGGGCTTTTTTTTAAGCTCACCTGAGCTGAGAGCTCACGTGAGCTTTTCTGATCGCCTGTTGTCCGTCTGTAAACTTTTTATATTTTCGACTTGTTCTCCAGAACCACTGGGCCAATTATAACCAAACTTGGCTGAAAGCATCCTTGGATAAAGGGCTTTTAAGTTTGTTCAAATGAGGGGCCATGCACAATATGCTTCCAGGTTGAATTTCACTGTCCGACGGGCGTATATTGTACCGTTTGTGGTACTCTTTTTACTTCTTGATAGAGATATACCCAAATAGCAAAATATTTCACATTTACAACAGCAATACCATTGTACAAAAACTTACGTTTAGTCATAGGACCTTTTGAAAATATCAATACCTTTGTTTTCGCTATGTTCACAGTGAATTTCCATAAACTGCAACATTCGACAAAAAATATTTGGTGAGCGTTGTAAACCAGACGCAGTTTCGGACATTCAAATAATATCATCAGCATAAAAAAGAATACAAAGTTCTAACAAACATGTCGTCTCGCACTTGCGTATTAAGACATGTAAATCTATCAATTTGATTTCTTCGTATTACAAGTAATCGTTCAAGTCAATAATAAACAATTAAGATAGACGTGGTGATAAATTTTCCCCTTGTCTTAAACCAACGTTGCACATGAAAAATTCTGATACGTGGTCACGAATTTGTATCTTTGAATTAATACCACTGTACATATTTTTGATAAATCTAAAACATTTTCCATCTATTCCCCATTTCAAAATTTTGGTCCGTAGGCCATTTCTCCAAATAGTGTCAAATGTCTGCTTGAAATCTATAAAAGCAACAGAATTCATTAAATAAATTTTTTTAGTGTACACTGCAGCTGATCTACACAGGAAAGTCTATGAGATTTCAAAGGACTATGGTCCGGTGGTCCGACTGTCATTTGGTAAGTGTATTTTCTATTTCTTCAGCCCTATCAAATGGCTTAGTAAGTTGATAATGTGCATTTTACAATACAGAGATTCATATTTCAGTCAGGTTGTATAAAAGAAGGAATTAGAAATACCAGTAACATAGTCGTGAACAATCTACTCACCCTTGCGTGGATTCAAATTACAGTAATTTAAATCTTCAATTTTTTAAATCAAATTTTATACAATTGGACTTCTACTGATCAAAATGTTTACACCCGCATTACAGGTCCCGTCATGGTGATTGTCCTTAATGATATCCAAGTCGCATTAGAGGCACTGATAAAGAAGAAGACAGATTTTGCTGGAAGACCAAAAATGAAATCGGGTAATTTAGTAAATGAAATTCCATAACTTATCCTTAATTATCTAAAGAAGGTGTTGCATGTCTCATGTTAATTTCCCTAGAGGTGTTGCATGAAAGATCGATAAAATCAAGTTATTCAAATTTATGATAAAACCAATTTGAACTTATGTCTTGATTCAAATATTTGTGAAAATGAGTTTAAAAGACGTGTATTGACAAAAATTAGCCAAAATAATTCGAGTTTAAATCAAGCAATAAGCGATTTATATGATTTTTAGCGTTAAAATGGAGGGGTATCCCCGAATTTCAGAAAAACTGCCTCCGTGAAACAAAATAAAATTAGCATAAACATGTTCTTCAAGTTTTTCACTAAAAAAACTGTCGCTTTGAAATTTTGTTTCACAAGGACATTTTTTTGTAAATTTCAAAAAATCGAAACGACTTCACCGATATTACTTTCAACTTCACCTTTACGTTAATTTTCCTAAGTAAATTATGGTCCACTGCGTGGTTCAGTGGGTAAGGTCCTCGACTTTGATTTCTTTTTTAAAACGACCGGGTTCGAATCCCTCACGAACACTTTTTTTCATATTACGTTTTCCATTTAGATTTTTTTTCTTAATTGAAACACACTTCTAGTTTTTATAAACGTTTCTTGTCAAATATCTCTTTATTACAATGTGCTGAGTCTGAAATAAGCTTCCAAACTGGACACTGTTTATTTTGTAAATAGGACTCGCAACAAACCTCATGCAATACCTGTGTTTTGATAGTCAAGGTTGTATGTTTTTCTGAGTGAAAGCGTTGACAAAGGCATGGTGCCTATTAACGAAAAACGTTGTGAACTTTGCAAAGCTTTGAAAGAAAAACTTTAAGGCCAAACAAGGTAAATAACCGTTAAACAGTTTAAGTGGATAAGATGATATGTATTCCAGTAACAAATTGCTATTATGGTGAATCAATGTTTTCAGATGCATGTAGTTTCAATTATGTTGAACTTTATTAATACGTATTAAACTTCTCATATTTTGTATTGTGGTCAGAGTTATGTACAGTTGCTAACTACTGGTTGTAGAAAATAATACATACGAGCTTTTAGACTGTAGTAGTATAGAATATTATATAACCGATACACTCGTAACATGTAACCGTATACATTGTATCTGATACTCAGAAGAAGACAATTCAATTTTCACGATTTCAAAAATAATGTTTTGACTACATGTATAATGTATTTGCAACATAAAATGTATTAGGCTTGCCTTTAGTACTGGGGAATCCTACGGGTATTTAAATGGCAAATACGCAATAAGAGTATAAATATGGATGAAGGTCAGTTCTACGTCACGAGTGCTGGCACGGAGCTCCGCTAAGGGAAAATTCTCGCTTCGGTGCAACACCCTCTTTACTGACACACACAATTTCGGGCAATGAAAATCACTTCTGGAAATTGTAATTTAGGTGATGCATTTTCTGGTGGAGGCAAGGACATAGCAATGAGTAATTACTCACCAACATGGAAATTTCACAGACGAATAGCAGGAAAAGCTCTTAGGTGAGTATTCTAACCTCAATATAAAGAAATAGAAGATAGAGACATTGTCAAACTATGTTTAAGTAACCAGTTTTCACAAAAAGCGGTACGACCGTGATGAAAAATGTATTTTTCCTTGTCATCCATGCCTTATAAAGGTGTTGCAAGTTGTTCCATCAGCCGTGGTTGTGATTCTCATTTTAAAACCTGCGATTAATGAACTCTACAGAATTCACAGTGTTTCTACATTTTTTATCTTAGCCGTACAATTTTGTTTTGTGAAACAGGCTCTGTGAAACTGTTTTTGCAATAAATGGTAATTCAAATTCAGAATAGCATCTTGAATTTAATTATATATTGTATTTCAGACACTATTTACAAGGGGATCTACTTGAACAAATGATACAAGACAACATGAATAAATTCCTGGATAAAATGGCACAAGAGAAGGAGCCATTCTCCTTCAAGTACTATTCTAATCTGATGGTTTTCCATCAAATATACACCATCTGTTTTGGAGAAAAGTAAGTCTTTACTAGATCTGCCTAATTTTTCAAAGTTTAGTACATACATTTAATCGTTATCTATTATTATAATCCATTTTATCTTCTTATCTATAACATCACAATGACTAATGTAAACTTGTAAACAGACGGTGTGTTGATGACTAATGTAAACTTGTAAACAGACGGTGTATTGATGACTAATGTATACTTGTAAACAGAGGGTGTGTTGATGACTAATGTAAACTTGTAAACAGACGGTGTGTTGATGACTAATGTAAACTTGTAAACAGACGGTGTGTTGATGACTAATGTAAAATTGTAAACAGGCGGCCTGTTGATGACTAATATAAATGATCTGTTGGTGACTAATGTTCAGTTGTAAACAGGTGGTATGTTGATGACTAATGTAAACTTGTAAACAGATGGTGTGTTGATGACGCATGTAAACTTGTAAACAGACGGTGTGTTGATGACTAATGTAAACTTGTAAACAGATGGTGTGTTGATGACGCATGTAAACTTGTAAACAGAGGGTGTGTTGATGACTAATGTAAACTTGTAAACAGACGGTGTGATGATGACTAATGTAAACTTGTAAACAGATGGTGTGTTGATGACTAATGTAAACTTGTAAACAGACGGTGTGTTGATGACTAATGTACACTTGTAAACAGACGATGTGATGATGACTAATGTAAAATTGTAAACAGGCGGCCTGTTGATGACTAATGTAAACGATCTGTTGGTGACTAATGTTCAATTGTAAACAGGCGGTATGTTGATGACTAATGTAAACTTGTAAACAGACGGTGTGTTGATGACGCATGTAAACTTGTAAACAGACGGTGTGTTGATGACTAATGTAAACTTGTAAATAGACGGTGTGATGATGACTAATGTAAACTTGTAAACAGACGGTGTGTTGATGACTAATGTAAACTTGTAAACAGACGGTGTGTTGATGATCAAGAGGTGAAAACAATCCTACAACTAGACGAAGAGTTGAATGATCATGTCGCCAAAGGATTCCTGGAGGATATAATCCCATATATGGACACCATCTACCCTTCTCATAATTGGCAAGCATTTGTCAAGAAGATGGACCAAATCATTGATTACACTCGGGGAAAATTCAAACAACACGTGGATACATTCGACCCAGGTTAAATGAACTTCTAACTTTTTGAAATGTTTGCTTTTTGAATTATGAAGCCGCAAAAGTTTGATCTTGCTTCTAAAAGCTCCATTTCAAGCTTCGTATATCTGAATGTGGCAGACGAATCACTCCTTCAATAATGCACCATTCAAAGAATTTTGTAATGTTTTGAAAAATATTCTTGTCTTCAGGTGTAAATAGGGATTTTATCGACAGTATGTTGATCGCCAGACAGGAGGCAGAGAATGAGGGGGACGAGGCTGTCCTGGAGAAGTTGGATGATATATACTTAATTCACACCGTGGTGGACATCTTCTTTGGTGAGAAACCCTCATTATGTCGTATGTTGAATCGATGAAATATCCATTAGCTACATTTGATAAATAGTTCAAATGAATTTCATTGATATTTTGTTTCCAATTAGATCGCCAAGTTCACAGATTAAACTGTAATTTTAGTGACCCTAGTACTAGTGAAACTTTCATTGTTTGATACACTGCGGCAAATAACTAAAAACCGTGATCAGTATAACCTATGTAAAACCGTGATCAGTATAACCTATGTAAAACCGTGATCAGTATAACCTATGTAAAACCGTGATCATTATAACCTATGTAAAACCGTGATCAGTATAACCTATGTAAAACCGTGATCAGTATAACCTATGTAAAACCGTGATCAGTATAACCTATGTAAAACCGTGATCAGTATAACCTATGTAAAACCGTGATCAGTATAACCTATGTAAAACCGTGATCAGTATAACCTATGTAAAACCGTGATCAGTATAACCTATGTAAAACCGTGATCAGTATAACCTATGTAAAACCGTGATCAGTATAACCTATGTAAAACCGTGATCAGTATAACCTATGTAAAACCGTGATCAGTATAACCTATGTAAAACCGTGATCAGTATAACCTATGTAAAACCGTGATCAGTATAACCTATGTAAAACCGTGATCAGTATAACCTATGTAAAACCGTGATCAGTATAACCTATGTAAAACCGTGATCAGTATAACCTATGTAAAACCGTGATCAGTATAACCTATGTAAAACCGTGATCAGTATAACCTATGTAAAACCGTGATCAGTATAACCTATGTAAAACCGTGATCAGTATAACCTATGTAAAACCGTGATCAGTATAACCTATGTAAAACCGTGATCAGTATAACCTATGTAAAACCGTGATCAGTATAACCTATGTAAAACCGTGATCAGTATAACCTATGTAAAACCGTGATCAGTATAACCTATGTAAAACACTGCCCGGACTACAGGTAGGTGAGTGAAAATTTGTAATATTGATGGACCCATGTTGAACTAATGGGGTGGCCATATTATCATTCTTTTTGAAATATCATATTATTTTCACTTATACGATGAATATGTAGTTCAAATGATCATGAGGACCATTGGGGGTTAGAAGATTACCGAAAGAAAGTATTTATTAATTAAATGTGTTTATTGAAATTCTTTCTCTTGTTCATATGATGTATGCATGTACTAACTTACTTTAAGTTCTACGACAATTATAGGAGATAGGCTTTCGGGTTCTATCATTTACAAAATAATCTAGGACAATTATAGGAGATAGGCTTTCGGGTTCTATCATTTACAAAATAATCTTATTTTGAGACTTTTCTCACAGCCGGATTAGACACAACCAGATTCACAATGGACTGGTTCATGTACTTCATGACCAGTTTTCCGGAAATCCAGTCCAAATGCCATGAAGAAATTGACCGAGAAGTTGGTAAGACATTTTGATATCTTGATACAGAAATTAAGATTTGTTGCATTGGAGATCTTTATGAAATCTGCATTTATACCGCATTCAATCACAGGTTCAGAGCACCCGTCGATGAAGCACCGAAACAAACTGCCCTACTTAGAAGCTTGTATGTTTGAAACTATGAGGCTTGGGGCTGCTGTGGGACTTGGAATTGCGCACATGAGTATTTGTGATTCACAAATCGGTAAGTGTTTTAAAATAGGATTTACCGGTTATCAAGGAATTATTATAAAGAAATGCAAAAAAACCTGTAAAGGACCCATAAGATAAGGTCGATCTCTATTTGCTAACCAAACTTGACATTCCTGTGAAACTCATTTTTTATTTTCCATTTGATAAAAATGCACTAAACCGGATTATAGCATTAAAAAATGTAACGTTTTACTGTCACTTTTTGGTACTTTGAGATAAAATGGCTATTTCAACGCAGTTTTTTTTTTGTCTGTGAAGTATGGCTTAGATAAATTCATATTCATACTTGTACCATACATTTATGCCAAACTGCTCTTAATGTTTTCTGAAAGAAAAACAATCACAAAAGTCTGTATTTTATCTCAAATTTAGTAAAATTAAGAAACTGCTTCCTTTCTGATGCTGTGTTCTAAAAAAAAACTGTTAATATCAAGTTACATAAAATGTGTGAAACTGTATGGAAATGAACTGTTTTACAAATTTAAAAAGTTGGTCTTATTTAAAGCATTATTGTTGTTCTTCGTTTGTTTGGGTTTTTTATGAGGTCCAGATAGGGCAATATCATACTTAGTCCTTTGAGCTTAGTCAAGATAAAGAATTACAAATACAGAGTACCTTTAATTAATATTCAAAACAGGTGGATATGACATCCCCAAAGACACCATGGTCATCATCAACCATTGGGCGCTTCACCACGACCCTAAGTATTGGAAGGACCCCGAGAAATTTGACCCTCATCGATATCTAGATGAAAATGGCAAAATGAAACCAGCAAGACCCGATAGCTGGCTTCCTTTCTCAGCAGGCCGGCGGGTCTGTTTAGGAGAAACGTTAGCCAAACCGGAAATTCTGTTAATGTGTGCAAATCTTCTGAAGCGATTTGATATTCGTCTCCCTGAAGGTGTCAAACCAAACCTTGAGCACCATATTTGGGGAAATGGTATAGAACTTCCCTCAGAGTACAAAATCGTTGTACAGGAGAGAAATGGACAATGAAACAGTATTCTTGTTACTAGGGATGTACATATATATCCGTAGCCATTACATAATGTCAGATCTACATGTACTAGTATTTTAAGTGCAGCAGGGAAATACCTTTGACATAGATTTCCCAAACATATTTCAGAGTAAGTTACTGTATTTATCACCTCCGTGTTGACTGTCAGCACTGTATGACATCATTTTATATCGGAGTATTTTTTAAAATAGCTAGAACTGTACATCGCGAGTACACTTGTTATGAGTTTAAAGCTAACGTGTGCTTTGATAAATTGATGCATAAAAAGTTTATGCTGCCTTTATGCATGTGCTGTCAGCCTACACTCCCTAATTCATATGGTTAACTTCCTTATTTAGTGTCATTTCTTAATGCGTCTTTAAAATAATTAGAAGACTTTTAACCAAATAAGATACACTTTATAGGAAAATGAATTTGGACCGCTGTGAACATCCCTATTCTGCTGTTGAACGTCTTGGGAATATATATATATATATATATATATTTAAATGTCGTTCCTATGTCTTTAGTTACTGCCACTTGTTTTATTTTTACCAGCTATTGTATCTCTGTTGTTTGTGCATTGATATATAGTTACGTATTGTTTTTCACAAGGCATTTATATTATACAGTTATGAATAGTTGTTACACGTTTTATATATTGGTAGCCGCACAATTAAAAGATTACTTCATGCAGTAGTTTCAGCATAATTCATTGAATACCAGGTAGCTCAGTGGTAGAGCGTTCGCTTCCTGATCGGAAGATAGTGAGTTCGAGCCCAGCTCGTGCCATAGCCGCGTCAAACCTATTTTACATAGGTAGTGATTGCTCGTTCACCAAACGAAGTGAGAATCACGGGTCTAATGGATGTTAGAAACAACAGGCGTTGACACTGTTACAGCCCTGAGCGATAAGCATAGGTCTAAATTTGTGGTACTTCACCTACAGCTGGTGATGTGAAACATTCTCGAAGGTACTTGAAACAAAGAAATAAACAAAGCAATCCCCTTTGTTTTTATGGTTGTACCAGACCATGAAATCAGGTTTGCAACAAAGTACAGGTTATGATCTTTAAAAAAGGACATATATAGAGACGCCGAAATCACGTATCAACGAAATTGTAGTATTTGAAATATCCACGAAATCTTATGCCCACGAAAATTCATGAAATTACAGGACATTGTATTTTCAACATAAAGATGATGGTGCAATCTATTTGTGAATTACAATTTTAGAAAACGTATGTCCATATATCATCTTAAAACGGTGTTCCTGTGTCGCTGCAGGCGTTAACGCATTAAAGAACCCTGAACGCTAAGCATACATGTATGATGTCTCAATATGAGTAAAATTAACTTCTCGAAGGGACGCAAAACAAACATACCAACAAAAATAATTTTAAGGTATTCAATGTATAATGACCATATTTCATATCTAATAAATGGATGGTGGAATATTTGTAATCATGGTATCATTTTGAAGGGTTCATCAAATTAAAATAATCCACCATAGGAATTTTCAAAATTTTGTTTACTGCTTGATTTATTTCACCCAGAATTTAACATTGAAGTATATGGGAAAAGCATGTTTTATTACAATATTTTAAAAACAAATTATATTTTCATACTAATCTTTTGGTAGAAAGTTACATACACTTTCTTTTTATGAATATATGAAATAAAATTAATCATTGACCGCACACATTTTTAGAAAATTAGATTTTTCTTATTTTTACAAAGGGCAAATAACTCTTCCAAAAAGTCTTAAGTGCAAAAAGGTCAGCTTCTAATCGTTTACTAGTCATGTGAATTTCATCTGCTTCACTTTCATCATTATTTAACAATAAACTTTTATGTTGATCTAAATCCTTCAAAATTGTTCATTATCCTTTCATTATACATGGAATACCTTAAAAAAAAAAAAAAAAACAGCTGACAAATGAACAAAGGTCCATAGGAACCACAGTATTCTGAAAGGCTTCTAGAAAATTGATTCGAGATAGATGATTTGCTAAAGTGTTGTTCTTTCAAGTTATAATTGTAAGATATGCCCTAAAAAGAATACTAAAGCCATGAGGTAAAAGGTTTTGATAGTAATCGTCTCATGAGCTGTGTGATATTTTTCTTCCTTGCAGGACTGCTTACTGATTGCGTATACAACATTCACATTGTCACACAAGAACAAAAGTTGTTCTTTAGCTTATTTTGCTCTCTAAATTTCTATAACCCAGGGTAAATCATTTTGTGTCTAATATTGATGGAAACCCAAATTGAACAACAATTAATTTTCTGATGATAACCAGATATTCTGGATACCTACGAAATGTGACCACAGTATGCCAACCAGTCTTTGGTTAATGCGTCTGACGAAGGTGATGCGTAAAGCCTCTAAAACATTATAATCAAATTCTATCTATTATACTTAGCACAAAAAAGTTATTGATATTGATATTTTTCATGTTCTAGTAGCCTTTTCAACATTCCTATGTTCTCAGGAAAGTTAACCAATGTCTTCCACTATATATGCAATATTATATAAATATATATATATATATATATATGTGTGTGTGTGTGTGTGTGCGTGTGTGTGTGTGTGTGTGTGTGTGTGTAGGTGTGTGTGTGTGTGTGTGTGTGTGTGTGTGTGTGTGTGTGTGTGTGTGTGTACTTTAAAAGAATACGTGATTGTGAATGGTAAATTTCTATTCCGTTTCCAAATTTTCTTCAATATAATCCAATGACAAATACTGACAAGCTGTGTACTACTGTCCAACTCATCAGTTCTTGATGTGCATGTCAACCTGCCCAATACAGCAGAGTGACAGCGATTAGTGCATGTCAACCTGCGCAATACAGCAGAGTGACAGCGATTAGTGGCATTGGATTTTACTGATGTTTACGAGATACCGATCCCGGATGCCGCGTCACAGCTAAGACGTTAGCATGGGAAGTGGTTGTTCCTTCGTTAAGCGCCCGGTGTAACCGTGGTGGCGGTCGCTGGTGCTCAGGGTCGCTCTTAATAGAATATATAGGGAAAAGAACGACTCGGATCACCGGCTTCTGCGCATGCGTGGTATTTAACTCGAAGCGGTGTCCTACTGGTTTTAAATCCATAGTAATAATAAACCCCCTTCTCAGTTTTTCTGTTTCGTATGCACATCATAACTTGAAAGATACAAATTAACTTGTATTATCCAACTCCAAAATTGATATTTTAATGCATAAGATTTCTGAATTATGTCTAAGATATCTAATAACGAATAAACAACTTGAAAACAATGGCTGTTTATTCAAAGCATATTTACAATAGTGTTATCTCCATAACAATTCCTAAGTCATCTTTTATATTTTAATCACATGACAACAGGTGTGAACAAGGCACAGCTAGACGCCTTAAACTTGGATTAACGTGCAGGTGTAAACAATTACCTGTAAATAAAATAACACCAGGTTATTCTACCGTGACCAACCTTCGTAATCATAAGTACAAATAGCACTCGCCCAATTTACGAACAATACGTAGGCACATATTCAACATTGTTTTATTATTTATTTATCTATTTTGTATAGTATGTTTCTTCTCTCACCCTCTTTTATTTCAAATATATTTTCTGATTATCTGAATTCAAATTATCTCCGATATGCGAACAACCACACATCTACTGTATACAACTTGGAGGTTTACTTTGGGTGTTTTTGTACAAAAGTGGAAGACTTTCCTATTACGAGATAATTCTTTTTGTGTTAAAATTTAACCAACTAGACTCTATATACATGTACATATAGCAGGATCGTGTATAGGAACCAGCAGGCATAAGGGATCGTGCCATCCTTCTTATTCCCAATAAAAACCATAAGACAACAAAACTAACGTCTGGTGGCTTTTTTCGTCTTTATTTACCTAATATCTATTTATTTATTTTCAAGGTCAACGTATATCTGTTCACTTATGCCCCAACTATAATTGCTTACAAAGGACACGTTTCAGTTTCACGAAATTAGTCAAAATAGGATTCATGTTTGGTATACGGACAAAAAGTCATAGGATAAACGTCACTGGACAGAAAGTCACAAAATATGTAGAAAAGTCACAAAAATGACTTAGCAAATGAGACCCCATATATACTTTTAAGATAATAATAACAGGTGGTACCCAAATGCTCACTAAAGCTGTTGTTCAGACACCAGACATTTCTTACAGTGGATAGGAGGTACAAGGTAATACATGTCATCATTATTGATGTTTGTTTTGCCACATTTAGCACCTTCAGTTCATTATTAAATGTTCATTATCAGATAATAAGAAAGGAAAAATCATTAACTTGTTTATATATCAATTATTATATGATAGTTCACTTACTTCTTGCTTTGACAATGATCTGGAGTGAAAGGAAGCCAACCATAATTCTGTCATCATTACATGTAATATGTAGTATACTAAACCAAATGATCATCAAGCTTATTTCATCGAAATAAGAAATCTCTCTTTTTAAAAATCAAAATGATATTTTACAATAAATATGATAAAAGGAATAACAATTTTATAATTATTATCAAAATCTCATAGAAAATATAAAGTTTGCATATATATTTTCTTAAACTTTACAAAAAGAACAGATATGTTTTCAAATATATATAAAAAAATCAATAGTTTTTTATTTTCTTATAAACTGTGACTTTTTGTCCTATGACATTTTGTTCTACTATCATAAAATTCTAATTGTGACTTGGTCTTATTTTCTTATAAAATTGTGACTTTTTGTCCTGTGACATTTTGTCCTACTTTCATAAAATTTCTTATTGTAACTTTTTGCCCATGGTCATATTGGCCGTGTCTTTTTGTAATTTGTAAAGCTGTAAATGGTTTGAAAGGTACATAATTTCAGCACAATGTATATATTAATTATGACTTTAAAAGTTGAAATATTTCCATGATCCTTGTTCTAATTAGGAACATTTATTTGAATCATTTTTTATATATCATAAAATTACAATTTTCTTATATCAAATTCATGACAAGGAACTACGTAAAAATGAGCAGTACTTTGAGTGAATCTCATTCTTTGCAGTCAGCCAATAATATGATAGGACTGGCTTCACGAGTATGTACAAAAGCCACGGTATCGACGTCCAGTTGTTTAATATCATCATGAAAGCTGCTGTCTTTGGATCGTCTTTTGTCTCGCGTCTCGGAAGATCTACCGAAGCAGACCCGAGAATAAAATATTTTGGAGTTGGTGGCATGACAGCAAAGGAGCCAAATCAAACCTGCCTGCAAAACCTGCTTCAGTATTCCCCTGATCGAGTTTTCATTCATCTCGGTGGAAACGACATTAGCGTTGACGGACAACCTAGGAAGGTGGCTGAAAACGTCCTACAACTGGTGCAGGTCCTAGAAGACAGTGGAGTTGGAACTGTTCTCGTGGGACAGATTCTAGACAGGGGTGGTACTTTCAAGAAGAGCCCTGGTCTGACAAGGGATATCTTCAGGAGGAAGAGGAACAGGATTAACACAATTCTGCGAGCAAAGCTCGGAAAAAGATTTATTTTACTTCGACTGAAATATCCCCAGGACTTTGCGGCTGATGGTGTTCATATTTCCCAGGGAAACCTATGGAAATATGCCTCACAGATAAGGAGAGCTCTTCTGACAAAGTAAAGCTCGAGAAGAAAACCGGCCCTTTTAAGGGCCACAGAAATATTTCGAAAAGATGCCTCAGATAACATACATTCAGAGAGACGAAATCTTTTTAAGAGTCGAAACATATACTCCCTAATTACCAGCATACAGCCTCACCGAACTTTCTATCAAACACATAAAAATCCACAAATCATTTGTTTTCAGTCTTTATGGTCCGAAATATACGTATAAAATTGGCATATCTTTTTTTTTTTTAAAAAGCCAAAGTAGAAATGTAATTGAAGAGAATAAAAATATATCCTATTGCAATTGGTGTGGAATATTGGTTATATACTTTCTTCAGTAAATGGCTTAATTATGCATGTATGAATGCATTATGCTGAAGGGGGGGGGGTGTCCTTCATGCAAAAAACTGAGCTGAAAGACTGGTATCATTGGGGGTTTTCCAATTCAAATGTAATATGCGCTTAATTCAAATTTTTAACAAGGGTTAAGGATATGTTCTCTTGCCCAAAGGGGAAGGTTGGTTTAAATGGGACATTTTAATGCATTTTTGACTATGCAAATTTCAAAAGGAATGATTTAATATGGTGCATGTCAATGCATGTTCGAAAGAAATTTTTGTTCCTCCCCCGGGAAAATGTTGAAAAAAAAAAGATTTAAAATGGGACATTTTAATGCATTATTGACCGAATTTCTTGCTCCTTCTTCCTTTCATTTATAGTCACCACATGCTTTATATCTTTGGTTGTGGTTAAAAGAAATAAGAAGACCTAGGGGAGGGGACTCACCCCACCCCCTCTAAATCCGCAACTGCATAGATATGTAGACTTCTTTATATTTTGAATTAAGGTATGCCATGTATAATGAAAGGATAATGAAGAATTTTGAAGGATTTAGATCAACATAAATGTTTATTGTCAAATAATGATGAAAGTGAAGCAGATGAAATTCACATGACTGGTGAATGATTCGAAGCTGACATTTTTGCACTTAAGACTTTTTAGAAGAGTTGTCTGCCCTTTGTATAAATAAGAAAATCTAATTTTCTAAAAATGTGTGTGGTCAATGATTAATTTTATTTCATATTTTCATTAAGAGAAAGAGTATGTAACTTTCTACCAAGAGATTTGTATGAAACTATAACTTCTTTTTAAAATATTGTAATAAAACAAGCTTCATATTTTGTCACAACTGACTAGGGTATGGTCTGTAAAAGTTGCACAAGGTGCAAATGGGTGGCGGTTTGATTTGAACTAGATAATTTAAGTGTAGTTTCAGAATTCAGGAGAGAAAAAATGGGGAAAATAATTATTTTGAATTAATTATGAGCGTCGGTGTCTGGGGTCGCTCTTCAAAATGACCGTTTCATATTTTGTCACAACTGACTAGGGTATGGTCTGTAAAAGTTGCACAAGGTGCAAATGGGTGGTGGTTTGATTTGAACTAGATAATTTAAGTGTAGTTTCAGAATTCGGGAGAGAAAAAATGGGGAAAATAATTATTTTGAATTAATTATGAGCGTCGGTGTCTGGGGTCGCTCTTCAAAATGACCGTTTCATATTTTGTCACAACTGACTAGGGTATGGTCTGTAAAAGTTGCACAAGGTGCAAATGGGTGGCGGTTTGATTTGAACTAGATAATTTAAGTGTAGTTTCAGAATTCGGGAGAGAAAAAATGGGGAAAATAATTATTTTGAATTAATTATGAGCGTCGGTGTCTGAGGTCGCTCTTCAGAAAGACCGTTTCATATTTTGTCACAACTGACTAGGGTATGGTCTGTAAAAGTTGCACAAGGTGCAAATGGGTGGCGGTTTGATTTGAAATAGCTAATTTAAGTGTAGTTTCAGAATTCGGGAGAGAAAAAATGGGGAAAATAATTATTTTGAATTAATTATGAGCGTCGGTGTCTGGGGTCGCTCTTCAGAATGACCGTTTCATATTTTGTCACAACTGACTAGGGCATGGTCTGTAAAAGTTGCACAAGGTGCAAATGGGTGGCGGTTTGATTTGAAATAGCTAATTTAAGTGTAGTTTCAGAATTCAGGAGAGAAAAAATGGGGAAAATAATTATTTTGAATGAATTATGAGCGTCGGTGTCTGAGGTCGCTCTTCAGAAAGACCGTTTCATATTTTGTCACAACTGACTAGGGTATGGTCTGTAAAAGTTGCACAAGGTGCAAATGGGTGGCGGTTTGATTTGAAATAGCTAATTTAAGTGTAGTTTCAGAATTCGGGAGAGAAAAAATGGGGAAAATAATTATTTTGAATTAACTATGAGCGTCGGTGTCTGGGGTCGCTCTTCAGAATGACCGTTTCATATTTTGTCACAACTGACTAGGGTATGGTCTGTAAAAGTTGCACAAGGTGCAAATGGGTGGCGGTTTGATTTGAACTAGATAATTTAAGTGTAGTTTCAGAATTCAGGAGAGAAAAAATGGGGAAAATAATTATTTTGAATTAATTATGAGCGTCGGTGTCTGGGGTCGCTCTTCAAAATGACCGTTTCATATTTTGTCACAACTGACTAGGGTATGGTCTGTAAAAGTTGTACAAGGTGCAAATGGGTGGCGGTTTGATTTGAAATAGCTAATTTAAGTGTAGTTTCAGAATTCAGGAGAGAAAAAATGGGGAAATAATTATTTTGAATTAATTATGAGCGTCGGTGTCTGGGGTCGCTCTTCAAAATGACCGTTTCATATTTTGTCAGAACTGACAACAGCCCCTCCTCTGCAAGTTATACCAGTGGCTACAGATGTGTGGAATAAGATAGGTATGGATGTATGCAACATCAAAGAGTCACAAGATGGTTATAAACATGTAATTACTATTACAGATTACTTCTCTAAATGGGTGGAAGCTGTAGCTGTGCAAGATAAAACTGCAAACACCATAGCTGCCTTCCTCCTCAAAACCATTCTGCGACATGGTGCCCCACGCATACTGGTGACAGACAATGGCTCAGAATTCAAAATTCACATCGTTCAGGAGCTCACCAGTACCTATGGAATCCAACACATCTTCACAACACCATACCACCCCCAAGCCAACGGCCTTGATGAAAGGACCAACCAGACGCTGAAGCAGAGTCTGAGAAAAGTTATGCATGATAATGAAGGTGACTGGCCAAAATACATCGACCATGTCGTTTCAGCCATCAATATGACCACTCAGTCGTCCACCGGCTACTCACCAGTCTATTTACGGGAGCTACGGACACCTAGGATGGGGCTTCAAAACGAAATTGAACCCTCAACAGAGGTAAGCTTTGCTGAAATTACCGATAATCGAATTAAGCACTCTATTGAATGCAGAAATAAAAAATTTCAGGAAGCCGAGGACAACATTTCCCGTGCCCAGGAGAAGCAGAAGACAGACTATGACAAGCGTCATAATATCATTCGGCACACCTTCCAAGTCAAGGATAACGTTCTTCTACAGAACCTGAAGCGGAAGACAAAAAAGGGCCATAAGGAGGAGGAAAAATGGCTGAGTCCATACACCATCACTAAAATCAATAAATCTGGTGTTTTTACCCTTCTTTCCTTCGATGGGAAGCAAATCAAAAGGCATGGTGCACAACTAAAACCTTATATTTCAGGGGAGACCACTGAGAGCAGTCCACATGCAACCTCTTCATTGCAGGGACCAGCACTGGTGAACAGTGGAAGCAGTTTGACGACACCAACTTACTAAGAAAATTTAAGGACTTTATTTTTCATTTGGGTTTAAATTTTTATTCAAAATTATGGCTCATATGAGGATACCTCCACGTGGTATGAGCTGGGCAATGATGTCACAAAATTACCTTCTTTCTTAGTCTTATTAAAAGAAGTGACATTAGCAGACATCCTCGTATTGTAAATATATATCTGTATCTAGTTTAAAAAGAATGCACTTTCACATTATGACCCCTGGTCTACTTTTTTGGGGATTGACAATGTTATGGTTTTGGCAATTATTTAATTAAGGAAATCAGAGGTCATGATTTGAAAAAGCTTGAATCTACAATACCTGAGAATGATTCCATATTAATAAGACTGATCACTGTTTGTAAACAAATTTCTTCATTCCTCCTATCTAAAACTAAATTGCCCATTGCCAATTGTGTTCCTCACTTACCCCTGATGGGTTAAGATTTGAGCAAACTGCTTCACTACTTGAAGATGCTTACATATAACTATGAACAATCATGACTTTGCTGTTCTTGAGAAAAAGATTTTTACAGTTTCTTCCTATGTATTTGTATGTAAAACTTTGATCCCCTATTGTGTCCCATTCAACACCCGGGGGCCATGATTTGAGCAAACTTGAATCTGCAACTATGTCAGGAAGCTTTCATGTAAATCTCTGCTTTTCTAGCTCAGTGGTTCTTGAGAAGAAGATTCTTAAAGATTTATTCTATATATTTGTATGTAAAACTTTGACCCCCTACTGTGGTCCCATTCAACACCCGGGGGCCATGATTTGAACAAATTTGAGTCTGCAATATGCCAGGAAGCTTCAATGTAAATTTTAGCTTTTTTGGCCCAGTGGTTCTCGAAGATTTTTAAATGAAACCCACCCTATTTTTGCATTTTTATGATTATCTCCCCTTTGAAAGGCTCATGGCCCTTCATTTGAACAAACTTGAAAGCCCTTTACCCAAGGATGCTTTGGGCCAAGTTTGGTTGAAATTGGCTTAGTGGTTCTGGAGAAGAAGTCGAAAATGTAAAAAGTTTAGACAGACAACGGACAACAGGTGATCATAAAAGTTCACTTGAGGTTTCAGCCGGTTTTGCTATTTTGATATATAGCCTATCAAACTCCAGTAAGATGAGGGTGATACCAGACAGTCAACATTAGAAAGTGAACTGTTTCAAAATTACTTGTTGATATATTACAAATATGCGTGATGCTGTTTTATAACTGACCTTTAGGATGTTTCTTAGTGTTTGAAATTAACCATAGACCGAGTCCATGTCAAATGGCACTGGTCTATAACAATTGTAATTGGGATATAACAAAATGTGTATGTTAATTTTCTTAGTTTAAAGCAATTGAGTTATCCCACAAGTCAACGTCTGATAAACGTTATGAGGAAAAGAGAACACCTTTTTGGAAATGGAAAGAAAATATGCTTTATAAGTACTTTAAAAGTCAATAAAAATGTTTTAAATTTGTGTTATTTTTTTCAATGTTGCGGTCTATGCCAATTCGATGAGGTCTATGTCATCTAGTTTTGGCATAAACCCAGTCTGTACTAAGTTTTAAACAAATTTCGAAAACTGCTTTTCTGTTACTTTAACTTTAATTCAGAAAAATATACTGACAACACGTCACACCAGCATATTTCTTTTCTGTTTTACCACACCCAAACATATAAAAGATGTGGTGACTACAAATGAAGGGAAGAAATGCATTAAAATGCACCATTTTAAATCATTCTTTTTAAATGGGCTAACCTCCCCCCAAACCCCACAGTAAGGTATAGATTTGCCACTGTATTTGAGTGCAACCTGATGTTATTAAAGAACAGACGTAGCTCAAAAACTGCAAATTCACATGAAATTATGCTACTCTACAGATTACTTCGAAAAAAATGTATAATTCAAATCCAACAAAAAAATCAACAGACTGATTGAAATGGATCACAGATTAAAATGTATCACAATGAGGGAAATTGGGATGTTTTGGAGAATTGACAAATTCAATGCAGAAAGAATTAAAAGGATCAGTAAATGATGTCATAATACTTGCCCTTTGACCCCTAAATATCAAGGCTCTACCATATAGAAATTTCATGCAAATGATTATGCACATTTTTACTGTATGCTCGAGAATGTCCAATATATAGGATGTTCTCTATTCGTTTTTCACAGGGTAAATAATTCATATTTTCATTCCAAAGATAATTGATTATTGCATTAGTATGCAAGGTGAAGATAAAGAACAGTATAAATTTTCTTCTGGCATGTTTTCAAAGAAATGAATTTAAACTAATTTCACGTGCTTTGAACTACGTGAAGTAAATTATTTTAATGGGATATGAACTCCACATCTCCATTCTTAACATTAATTCAACATAAATTATCCACTTTTCAAATACTGAATGTCTGATATCATCATTGAAAAACACTAGATATATCTATAGATATGATGTTTACCTAGAAATGTAAACCTGAGTCGGTCAAAAACAGGCACCTATCTTCTTAGTCTGGTTAGTGTTACATAACCATGATAAGTTTATTGGATTGGCTAGTTGTGCTTTGTGCTCATTTAATTACAAATGAAAATTAGTCATGGGGCTTGGATTATTCTGACCACAAACTATGTCGAAAATCTGCTTTAAATTCATAATTCATAAGTAATTGCGCAAAAAATTAAAACTAAATACCTAAGCATTTCAACACCTACATAAAAATATTTCATTGACATAGCTGATGGCTTTTCGATATTAAAAAACACAATAGAGGAAATTCGAGTCACAACTTTGTTTTGAATTAAACTGGTACAGTGTGATCATGATTCGCATTTATTCATACTAGCAATTAAATCATAGACAATAAAAACAATATTATTTACTTTTTCTTTTTAAACCACTATCTTACTTTCAAGGTATTGTTATCATAATCATAATGATATAAATCAGTCGAGACTCGATCGCTCGAGTACAGGACGACATTGGTGGGATGCCGATCTCGATGATTCTTGCATGTAAAATGAATAATTATTAGTAAGTTTCTGTTGATATTTTTGCTAAAGGAGCTGCACTAGTTATATAATTTAATATATTAGTTAAAATGCACGTCTTCTTATTAAAATATGTGCATAAATGAAGTTCATATGCCGATCACAATTTCAGATGTAGAATTAAAAACCAAAGCATTTTCTGGTTTTTAAAACAAAATAATTCAATAATACCAATTGTTTTATTGTCTTTTGGGTTTTTTTTCATCACCAAACTTCACACTAATTGCTGATTACAACCATATAAAATGTTTACAATTATCTATGGGTCGAATTATGCGAGCGTCGAACAGCAGGGCTACCGCTATATTTAGAGCGACCCTGAGCACCAGCGACCGTGGTCACCGCTACACCGGCATTGTGAAGTGGAAATCACGGGTCTATTGGAAATGAAGTTAAAACGGAAAGTCCGTGCCTCAGTCGGTGTTGTCCCGATATAGATTTCACCTACCGCTGGTGACGTCTCTATAATAATATAGATTTCACCTACCGCTGGTGACGTCTCTATAATAATATAGATTTCACCTGCCGCTGGTGACGTCTCTACAATAATATAGATTTCACCAACCGCTGGTGACGTCTCTATAATAATGAGTGACATAACACAACAACAAAAAAACCCCGAAAATTACAATGGCATTTCTCTTGAAGAACAGCGTTTCTGAAAACTGTATAGAATTCTTTATTAGTAACAACCATACAGTTCATAGGTTTAACGTTTTTAAATAGAACAAATAAACATAAATATAAGCATAAGTTATACATAAAGTAAATACAATGTATATTACAGGTAAAGGGACACAATTCATTCATGTACACCGCCGTTTCTAGACCATGTTCAGGTGAACCGATAAAACGTAAGTTTACCTGTGTGTCACGTGATTAATTTTAAAAAAATGTAAAGAGATCTTGCTTTTAAACTTGGCTATGTAAACATTTCACAAGAAAGGCGCAAGTTCTGCATATAACTGATTTGGGAAGATCATATTCTTTACATCCAAGGTAAGATATCTTTTAATTACATACATGTAAATCGAAAACTACTAACACGTCACACGTGCATCCGACTTAACAGAGGTAGCCCTGATTTATCATTCCTTATCTGAAACTCCTCTGTCTCCACGTAGAAAGTCGTCCGCTATAAATTACACTAATAATTAATGTTTTTTAACCAGTGATGTTCAACAAACGTAGAATACAAAAGGATATATGCACTCGGTTAGTGCATTGTAAATATATTTGAAATACATACATATGCAATGGACAATGAATATACACTTCCTATGTAAACATTCGCAGTACCTGCTACTTCTGCATTAGATTAGAGAGAGAAATATCGAATACAGGCAATTTTACCATGGCAATACATTAACATTCATATTATAGTTGAAAAAGCGTTTATTAAAGTTGTATTGTCCATTGTAAAAGTTTGAACAAGAAATACATTTGCATTTTCTGTTTCTGACAAGTCACTTGAACCGAACACTAATAAATCTCGGGAGAGTAACTTAATGTACCGCTATATTTCACACAACTGTGTGTCTACTTTCTGATCAAAAAGATCTTTCTACTGGCCATGCTGGTCAGTAGAAAGATATTGAAATGGTAGAAAACGGCGTGTTATAGAGGTTTCTGTTCACGAGAGAGATTTAGGTTCCGACTGTTACATTCCAGTATTAATTTGATATGAAGTACTTGACCAGTATAAAAGTAGTTTGGTATATATTGGAGAGGTATGGAGGTTTTGAATGATTGCAATGGTGTACTGTTTTGTCAATATTGATAAGGATAATTTTAAAGTCGTATTGTACTGGGGATGGGGTGGGGGAAGAGTTATAGTATATTTGTGTTAGCGAACTGGTTTTGCCGAGTTTTGTAAGTGTGGTTCGTGCCGAGTATTGTAAGTGTTGTTCGTGTCGAGTATTGTAAGTGTGGTTCGTGTCGAGTATTGTAAATGTGGTTCGTGTCGAGTATTGTAAGTGTGGTTCGTGTCGAGTGTTGTAAGTGTGGTTCGTGCGGAGTATTGTAAGTGTGGTTCGTGCCGAGTATTGTAAGTGTTGTTCGTGTCGAGTGTTGTAGTGTGGTTCGTGTCGAGTATTGTAAATGTGGTTCGTGCCGAGTGTTGTTCATGTCGAGTATTGTAAGTGTGGTTCGTGCCGAGTGTTGTAAGTGAGGTTCGTGCCGAGTATTGTAAGTGTTGTTCGTGTCGAGTGTTGTAAGTGTGGTTCGTGTCAAGTATTGTAAGTGTGGTTCGTGTCGAGTATTGTAAATGTGGTTTCTGTCGAGTATTGTAAGTGTGGTTCGTGCCGAGTATTGTAAGTGGGGTTCGTGCCAAGTTTTGTAAGTGTGGTTCGTGCAGAGTATTGTAAGTGTGGTTCGTGCCGAGTATTGTAAGTGTTGTTCGTGTCGAGTGATGTAGTGTGGTTCGTGTCGAGTATTGTAAGTGAGGTTCGTGTCGAGTATTGTAAATGTGGTTCGTGTCGAGTGTTGATCGTGTCGAGTATTGTAAGTGTGGTTCGTGCCGAGTGTTGTAAGTGTTCGTGTCGAGTGTTGTAAGTGAGGTTCGTGCGGAGCATTGTAAGTGTGGTTCATGCCGAGTGTTATAAGTGTTGTTCGTGTCGAGTGTTGTAAGTGTGGTTCGTTCCGAGTATTGTAAGTGTGGTTCGTTCCTAGTATTGTAAGTGTGGTTTGTCCCGAGTGTTGTAAGTGAGGTTCGTGCGGAGCATTGTAAGTGTGGTTCGTGTCGAGTATCGTAAGTGTGGTTCGTGCCGAGTATTGTAAGTGTGGTTCGTGCCGAGTATTGTAAGTGTGGTTCGTGCTTAGTATATTGTAAGTGTGGTTCGTGCCGAGTATTGTAAGTGTGGTTCGTGCTTAGTATATTGTAAGTGTGGTTCGTTCCGAGTATTGTAAGTGAGGTTCGTGCCGAGTATGGTAAGTGTGCTTCGTGCTTTCATGGATACTATTTGTTAGGTCACCGGGAGACTTGTTGTGGTGTATTTTGTGTGCTTGGAATAGTCGATGTTTTTCTCGAAGATATTACATGTAGTTTCCACGAAAAGTTGCTTGAAATTGTAACACGTAAATGCTTATGAGACTCCGTTTTAAGTAGATATGTATCGTTATTAAAGACAAGAGTCGGATTTAAGAGTTTGGGATTTTCTTAGATATAGTTAAAATTCCGTTTTGGTTGAATTAAAAATCACTAAACATTATTTAGACCATTCGTTAATTTTGATAAGATCGCTAAAAGTATTACAATTAGCGTGGCTGGAGAGTGTGGATTCTCCACTATAACCTGGGTTCGTATACATTGTTATTCACCTTTTCATCAGTTTTGTTTCATTTGATCACCTCATATTCAATGATGATAGAAGTCTGAAAAGTGACCCCAACCTCGGGTACAGCTGCAAACTGAGGAAGGAAATGATAGCCCATAAGGCCCCCTACCATGCCTCCATGCTCTTCACGTGGACTCTTCAAAGATTATGTTGTTATTAACCTTAATTACAATCTATGAGATGTAAAATTAAGAATTTTCAGGTGCCGTCAAATGCCACCGTGCTCCCTTTTTAGTGTTCTATGGGTACGTATACACATGTTGTCTATCTCTTGATCAGTTGTGTGCCATTCTATCTCCCCATATTCAATAATTAGAAGGGTTTGAAAAAAGATTCCATCATCGGGCACTTCCATGTGGTACTCCTACAGGTATCAGGACAACTCGCCCCCAAGACAACTCGACCCCTCTTCGGGACAACTCGCCCCCTCCCTTGAGATATCTCGCTCCTACATATCATACATGTTTACAATTATTATTTTTGGTCTAAATCCAAGAGGTGTTTTAGCAAAAATTAATGAATTTCTTATAGATAGTATACAGGTATACATCACAGACAATAAGACGTGTTCACATAAACACCAAACTTCACGTCTTTTTATGCAAGACGAAAGATTTTAGTGAAAATCCAGTGTTTGGGTTCAGTAAATTCATCATCACTTTTATGTACATGTAAAATATATAATTTCAGCGGAAACAAGTTAGCGTTTGGTATAGGGAGAGTATTAGCTTGGTCTACAGCTGACATAGTATAATTATCAATAATCTGCGTCTGTTGTTAAATCTAATTCTTTGATTTCCCCCAAGCTGTTATAAATTTACTTCAAACGTTATATGCGGTACTCATCATCAGAGTTCTTTACACTTTGAAATCACCGCGTAAAAAGAATCACCCCGCGTAAAAAGAATCAGTTATTAAAAGCAAAGCCGTTATAAAATTTCTAAAATGGGAATTTTATTATTTTTCAACGGGAATTAGTTGAGAAACGCATTAAAAGGTAATTACACGTATCAGAATATTCATGGTTCACCTTTACACTTATGTATACTATATCGATAAAAAAAAAAAAAAAAAACACTCTCCAAAAAACCCCAAAATTTTCTCAGTATTGGAGACATTTAATCAATTACCTGAAGACCAGTAAATATAATTTTTCTTGCCAATTGATTTATGAAAAATATAACTTTTTCTGAAATGCAATAATCAAATCTGTGTATACTATTCTATTAGAATTTACCATTCGTGTTAAAGTATGAAATAAAAAGACGTATCTTTATAGGGTTAAAAGTGTAAATAACACACACACACAAAATAAAAATAAATGTGATAATATATTTATATATAATATTGGGGGCGAGTTGTCTCAAGAGAAGGGGGCGACTTGTCCTGAGAGAGGGCGAGTTGTCCTTAGAAGGGGCGAGTTGTCCTTAGAAGGGGCGAGTTGTCTTGAGGGCGAGTTGTCTTGGGGGCGAGTTGTCCAGCATTCCTCCTACACCCCCTACAGAGGACAGGAAATGATATAGCCTATTAAAGGGGTCCTCTGTCTTGCGTCCATACTCCTTTCTTTACTCTTTAAAAATTAAGTTGTTGTTAACCTTCATTACGGCCCTATGTGATGCAAAATTAGGAACTTTCATATTAGCTCAATTGCCCTCAAGTATATACACTGTATCAAACTTGATAATACTTCTCATTACCAGCACATTAGAGTTATCGCGCTTTGATGACTCTTGTGCGTCATTGGTAAGAAAATGCACAAGTCTCGCGAGCAAGTGCGAGATTACTGGGACATAAACGAAACGTTCATAGCACCCCCCCCTTTTTTTTTAAGTTAAAGTACATGGTGAACTTTTAAATAAAATAGCCATTGGTCAAACTGTATTTTAAAAATATACTAACACTAGTTTATCAAGGATGGTACATGGTTTTTTTTTTAAACTCCACTACACCTATTATAAAAATTCCAAACAACGATGTTCTCTGTCCTAAGTCAATCAATATTTTGTAATTTTCAAAATAGCTTAGATGCAGTTTAGAAAAGCATTTGTTGTGTTAATTAGTGTTATAAACGTCTTAAAAAATGCAGTTTGGCAAGTATATAACTTATACTAAAATATTTGAAAATGAGAGAGAGAGAGGGGGGGAGGTGAGGAGGCATTAACGATTACAAAGTCCATGCCATATGAACCTGTCCAAATTGTATAAAATAGAATGTCTGACAGAATAATCTTAATAACACATGAATCCCATTAATTACAAGAAAAGTCATTGTGTCGGATGTGCATGAATTGTTTTTCCCCTTCACAGTTCTTCTTGCGACTGATGCTTTATATCGGTCAGATTTGGCAGATTTAGTACTTGCACTCCTTCACATAGTTTAATAAGTTCGTCTGTTTTCTTGTAAGAATAATCAATTCCTTTTGCCTTTAGAATTTTAATCAGTGTCGTGGTTTGCAGTCGGTTATAATATGTATTCGATACCATAATTTATATTACGTATGCCTAAGTAATGTTTACGTATGTTGTCCCGGTAGCACGACTTTACGCGCCTTTAATTTGAAGAGTTCCACTAATGGAAATGATAAGTATTAAGAATATGGTGATTTATTGTTTGAAAAATCATCAATTTTGATCGATTTTCTTGCTAACTTTTAATATTCCGTGTGAGTACTCTTAGTACTTTGATGAATTTTCTTTAGGGTGCTGGTTAGTGGCTGTTAGCTTCAGCCTAGTTAATAATCCGACGAGTAAAATTCTGACATGCAAGTACCATGTGAATGTGTTTGCATTATATTCATGAGAAAATTATGTGATTTTATGCAACATATGGATTCATGCATTTTCTTTTATCTGTTTCATGTGATGAATACAATAGTGCAAATATTGAATTGTGAAGAGATTCTAAATTAACATTCCTCCATATACAATCAAGGGTCAAAAGTATTTCCGCACTGCTAATTTATTGAATAATACAATTTTTAAAGCACTGATAAAAATATTTCCACTGCAGCCATCATCATGAAAAATTTATAAATCATGCACAATCGCCTAGGTTTAAATCTGTTATTAAAGTTATTGTTATTTTTCTATATACGTTACACTCAATATGATAATCATGTAAGAACTTTATTTGAACTTTATCTTACACATTTCATATTAATTACATGTAGCATTAAAAAAAATATACCCCGTACTTCCTAAATCGACCCACAAAAAAATACAGAAAATAACACTAAAAGTAACATTTGTCATGAATCTTGAGTGTTTTTTGCATGTATTCTGAAAATTTTATAATGATAACATTAAATATCAAGTGTTGGTGAAGTTTTTAAAATAGGAAAGCTAGTTTATTGAATATAAAGTGAAAACTAGGAATGCAGAAATACTTTTGACACTTGAGATATATTAGAAAATATATATCGATATTTTAAACACTCTATACTGAACTTTGCAAAGGGCTCCACAAACCTTTTTTTTTTCCTATAAAAATCGGGCTCAACGTTTTCAAAATGGTCAAGTCGTGGACATTCTATAATTAGAGGTCGCGTCATCAAGCTAACACTACGTGAGTAGCACGTGACCTGTGTATTCGTTGAGAATGTGCTACACGGGCAGATGAAAACAAGCGGTATTCTCGCGAGATTATACTTACTTGGGTGAAACGTCACCAATAGATAATATATTTCCGGAATAATTGTTGGCGTATAATACGCCATATTCAAATTCGAAAAATTAATCTTAATAAAATATTTTCTAATAGATATAAAATACCTTACATATCCAATTACATGACAAATTTGGCTAGGTACATTTGGAATGAAATTACACGGTATTTTTGGTAGGCTTCATATCAGAGACATATATTATTTTAGGGCTAATATTGACTATAAATCAAAATTATTATTTTTTTCAATACAATATGCAAGAAAGTTGCCAGAAATTTTACTGAACTTCCATTTTTGTTGCACATAAGAATCTTAAGAGCATCAGACAGACAGATGGCGTGGGTTTTTTTTTTTTCTGAAGGGGGGGGGGTAGCAGAGGATAACTCGCGGTCGTCTAAAATTCTTGACTATCAAACGAAAATAAAAAGGGGTCCAAAAAATCCATAACAGATGTTCTCTATTCCAAACTTCAACACCATACATGTAAAGAAGGGGGCGGATTCATCCTACCATGCAATGTAAGGGGGGGGGGGGGGGGGGGGGGGTCAGCCAGTATATCATAATTCGCAAGGGATGATAATTTACTATGCTTGTGAATATAATGGAAAATTCAACTTTATCAAAGTTAAAAGTATCCCGTCTCTGATTTAAAGCGCATGAGAGTAAAGGATATCAAATTGGAATGGGACGGTGGTAAAACGGATTTCTTTTAGATCCAGTGGTACGGTATGTATTAATATCTCACCAGAGCTCATAGAATGTAGAACTGACTTCATAATGACTTATGAAGATGATCGGTGGGGAAATAACATATTCTGGTGATATTACTGGTTATACAGGTATATATTTTGTAGACAGTGGAGGGGTGGTGGTGTGTACACAACATCTGTACACGTACACTACCCACTTCACGTGTCTGTGCATTATGCAAGCACTAGTGTTTGCAAACCTTTATAAGACACATGAAAGACTGCATTGAAGATAATGGCAAGGATGTCACTTAGGATCAACAAGCTCCACTTTTAATTTGGTGTCTGTGCATCAAATAAAGTATTTCTCATCTCCCACAAAATCTTTAAAGAAGAACACTATAACAAGAGATGGGAGATGTCTCTCATTATTCCATGGAAATAATTGTCATTAACACTGTATTCTTTTAGCCCCTTAACTGGCCCTGTGAAATGCAGAACCACATGACCTCTACCCTTGCCCTTGGTGACTAGGTATACAGACTGTTGAATAGCAGTTGACCTTTGCTGTTCACTACAACAACCTTTTTCAAGACCACCAATTCTTTTAACACAACTTCCAAGAAATGCAATAAAATGGGAAAGTCTAACAGATTGAAACACACAAGAGTCAATGTACTATAATCATGATTTTATGCTTGTTTATAAGGAACTCCTTGAAAGAAATTAAAAATATTTTTAATATTTATGATCAAGATTCCTTATAGCCAATATTCTTTCAAGCTTAACAAGGTTATTATGATGTGCATTGAAAATAGTTATTCTTAAAGGGGCATTAGCTGCCATTTTGATACCAAAAAATTAATTAAATGAAATTTGCTCCATATCATACATGTATATTTCAGTGATAACACCAGTATTTAATTATTTCAAACACCTTTTAACCCCAAAACAGGCACATTAATGTGTATGAATATCACATGAATTTTGGTAATTAAATGATTATTGTCTTGCAAGACAATAATTCGTCCTTATGTATTTCTATACACTAAAAGTGACAATCTATTGTCGTTTTATTAGGTTTCTCATGTTTTTGTACAAAATAAATATTATTATTAGGCATTAATATATATTCTTATTGAGAGATTTTGAATAAAAAGGTTGCCATCACTTTCACAGCTAATGCCCCTTTGACAAACTACATAGCATATCATAATTAACTTGCTGTTAATGAATATGTAACTCTTAAATTAGGTTAAGAGAATTTGATACCAAAGTGCAGAATATTATATTGTAAAATGTACAAAGGTGCAGCCTTGAAATTTATTAAACATAACAATATGATTTCACAAAGTGTATTAATCAGTAATGGACAGTATCACTTATACCCTTCATAAATGTATTTTAACATAATGCATTTAGTACTACTGTGTGCTGGATTATTTTTCAACCCCATGTAAATAATGAATTACATTCAAGGGCAACAACTCTTCTAGACACATATTCTGTTCTGAACACAATCTCTTCCATAGTCATAAGATATACATCATCATTTAAACTAATGTGTTAACATGTGCATACCATAGGAAAAGATTTCACACACATACATCATAACCTATTATCCAATGTGGAGATGTACATGGACTCCAAAGTTTAGATATTGTATGTCTAAAAATATGTTCATTTGAAATATTAATAAGTACAAATGTACAATGTCAGCTACAATATGAGTTGAGGATTTTTTTCAAGTTTTTCATAGCAAAATCATGATGGTATGTAAATCTATCCAAATACATAAGGGTCTTAGTACAGTTTCCAGCACATCCATTCATATTCCTGGTCATCCTATCTCCAACAATCTAGACATTACTTAGTTCTCTCCATGCCAAAAACACATAGGACCGAGACTCTCTCCAATCCACTCTGTTCTATTGCTACCATCTTGATCTCATTCAAGTTTCTCCATTCTGCAATCTTTCTTTCTGCTTCTACTGTTCCTCTCCAGGTTGTTTTCGGTCTCTTAAATGCCCTCTTCCCTTCTGGTGTCCAACCCAACGCCATCTCACTGTCATTGTCACCTCCCCTCCATAGCACGTGTCCTATATAGTTCCATCACCGTCTCCTCAGCTCATTGTTTATTGCATTGATGTCAGTCCTGGCTGCCACTTCCTGTTTTCCATAATTTTCTGCTACTTTATCCCCAGTATCCTCTGCAAGCATCTGATATGGTAAGCATCTATTGACTTTTCACCTATTCACCTTCCAAGACATGGACATGCAAAATTTCTGAAAAAATAAATGCAAATATACCCTATGATAAATTTTAAATACATGCGTCTTAAACAGTAAAAGAGGCCAAAGAACCACATCGCTCAACGGAGTCACCTTGGCCCTGTCATTGTACAGCTGTTGTGATTTTAAAAAGATTTCAGTCTTTATTCCTATGAAAAATGTTGATCCCATATTGTGGCCCCAGCCTACATGAGCCCCAAAGGATCACAACATTACTGAAAATGAATTCACATTACACAGAAATGCCCCAACACCGCCTCAACACCAATATGATCGACAAGATCTTGCTGTTCTGGATAAGACCAAGGTCACAAGGTAATTAATCATGGTACATGCATGATACAAAAGATCTTGACATAAGAAATCTATATACAAAATATGAAAGCTCTGTCTTAAATAGTTGAGATATTGAATAGGTCAGATTTTTATCAAAAGTAGGTCAAACTTTCAGGTCAAAGTCACAAGATCGAACACTGTTGCATCACATGAAAGAACTTTTCGTAAAAAATGTATATACAAAATATAAAAGCCCTAGCTTAAATAGTTCAAGAAATATTTTTAAAAAAGATTTTTCCTATATACTTGTATGTAAAACCTTTATCCCCTATTGTGGCCCACCCTACCCTCGGGGCCATGATTTTAACAAAATTGAATCTGCACTATGTCAGAGAGCTGTCATGTAAATTTGAACTTTTCTAGCCCAGTGGTTCTTACGGAGATTTTTAAATGCCACCCCCCCCCCCCCCCCCCCCCCCCGGGCCTATTTTTACATTTTTGTAAGTAAGTAAGTAAGTAATTTTTATTTAAAGTCGGAACTATATACAGGTAACAATAAACATGAGCTAAGAGCTCTTTAACCGACTATATAGCATTAAAAAAACACAAAGCACTAATGATATATAATTGCATGCATAGACATAAAAACAGAAATTTGAAATAAAACAGGACGCATACATGTATACCAACATCACAAGTCATGCATATATATACACAGGGACTAGCTATATTAAGATTATCGCCCCTTTGAAGGGGGCATAGTCTTTCATTTCAACAAACTTGAATCCCCTTAACCCATGGATGATCTATGCCAAGTTTGATTGAATTTGGCCCAGTGGTTCCGGAGAAGATGAAAATGTGAAAAGTTTACAGACAGATGGCAGATACAAAGTGATTAAAATAGCTTACTTGAGCTTTCAGCTCAGGTGAGCTAACAATATATCTTTTAAGATGTTTCAGCATATATATATCTTTTATTAATAATAACTTCTTACCCTGTCCCTTTTCTTTTCAGTGGAATGAAATCTGGGTTGTAAGATGGTAGATACATTTTTATCCATTCTTCAGCTTTCTGGAAATGTCATTTTGGAGTTTCAGACAGGCTTTGTTTCCTGAAATAAACTTTAATTTAATTTTTTTTTTTTAGAATTTCTGACTTAATTTTGAACTACATGTATTTGGAATAAGTAAATACTTGTAATGTTCAAGGGACATTATATGGAACGAGCACGCAGGATTTTAATATCATTTATATGTACTTATTGAATCTAATCTGGGTAGATCTACAGTTCACGCTTGCCTTTTATTAATTATATTGCATCAAAATTATTTGCCTGCATCATTAAAATTGCATGTGATGCACGTTATACTTATAAATTACACCTTCTTTGAAAAGTAACAGTCAAATGTCATAGTAAAAAAAAGATAATATGGTAGATCCATGAAAGTAGGTTCAAAGTAGCTATAATCATCTCCATTATGATAGGATAAACTTCCTGAAGCTGGAATATTACAAAATTTTACTTATTAGATTTAGAGTTGATACAATCTTTTTAATAGATAAAAAACACCCTAGACATTTGTTCCTTACATTTATATTTCCTAGTACCTTAATTTGCTAATTATGTTCCCCAAACAAAGTTTGGGAACATATTGTTTTTACTCTGTTTCTTATTATTATTATTATGTTCCCCAAACAAAGTTTGGGAACATATTGTTTTTACTCTGTTTCTTATTATTATTATTATTATTATTATTATTATTATTATTATTATTCTTTTTCTCCGGTACTTTTTTGTCCGGTAGTGTTCTCAGAAACTACAAAAGGGATCGATATGAAACTTTCCAGGATGATAGTATAGCGTTTGTAGATGTGCATAGTGATAGTCATTTTGTTTGCACGTGCATGCACGCGCGCGCACGTGCATTGCAATTTTGGTACAAAAAATGGAAAATCAGAATATTGAAGGAAGCGATATAAAACCTAAATAGGATGATAGTATATCATTTGTACATATGAAAAATAATAGTTATTTTGTCAGCACGCGCACGCATGCGCGTGCACGCGCATTCCAAAATTTGTACACTAACTTTGGAATCAGTCTAACTTTTTTGTTGTTCATTGAAATGGCTTGAAATTCATATCATAGGTAGATATTGAGACCCTTAACTGATTTACATAGTCAAAATTACCAATTTGCACGCGCATGCACGTGCGCTTCATTTTGATTGGATAATACTAAAATGTTTGTAACTATCTTATTTATGAAGCGAATGAGATGATATTCACAGCATAAGTAGACAATATGTGTATCTATATATTGGTGTAATAAAAAAATGCCAACGTACACGCGCATGCGCGTGCAACGTTTTTTAAATGTTCAATTTTTAAAGGACGATAAGGTTTTTGTTTTTCATCAAATTCTATTGATATTAATGGTTTAGATGTGTCTTGGTACTCCTTACAAATTGCTGTGGTTAGAATTACTGCTAAGCACGTGTATGCACGTGTGCTGAATTCTGATTGGACGATTTTAAAATCGCTATAACTTTCTTATATTTGGTGGAAACGTTATGAAATTCATACTGTGGGTATATGATACAAATGCCTGTTGAACGACATCAACAAAAATTCGGAATCGTACACGCGTGCGCGTGCATGCACGTGCAACACTTTCTTTCATTTCTTGGTACTGAAATGACCATATTGAATGTACTACATGTAATTAAAGACTAAAATAAAATGATTTTTTGCTATAGATTTAAAAGGACATCACTTTTTAATTGGGGGAGGTTTGGGGAACATATGTAACGGTCCCCGTTACAATTAGAACTAGTTATTATTATTATTATTATTCTTTTTCTCCGGTACTTTTTTGTCCGGTAGTGTTCTCAGAAACTGCAAAAGGGATCGATATGAAACTTTCCAGGATGATAGTATAGCGTTTGTAGATGTGCATAGTGATAGTCATTTTGTCTGCACGTGCATGCACGCGCGCGCACGTGCATTGCAATTTTGATACAAAAAATGGAAAATCAGAATATTGAAGGAATCGATATAAAACCTAAATAGGATGATAGTATATCATTTGTACATATGAAATATAATAGTTATTTTGTCAGCACGCGCACGCATGCGCGTGCACGCGCATTACAAAATTTGTACGCTAACTTTGGAATCAGTCTAACTTTTTTGTTGTTCATTGAAATGGCTTGAAATTCATATCATAGGTAGATATTGAGACCCTTAACTGATTTCCATGGTCGAAATTACCAATTTGCACGCGCATGCACGTGCGCTTCATTTTGATTGGATAATACTAAAACGTTTGTAACTCTCTTATTTATGAAGCGAATAAGATGATATTCACAGCATACGTAGACAATATGTGTATCTATATATTGGTGTAACAAAAAAAATGCCAACGCACACGCGCATGCGCGTGCAACGTTTTTTAAATGTTCAATTTTTAAAGGACGATAACGTTTTTGTTTTTCATCAAATTCTATTGATATTAATGGTTTAGATGTGTCTTGGTACTGCTTACAAATTGCTGTGGTTAGAATTACTGCTCAGCACGTGCATGCACGTGTGCTGATTTCTGATTGGACGATTTTAAAATCGCTATAACTTCCTTGTATTTGGTGGAAACGTTATGAAATTCACACTGTGGGTATATGATACACATGCCTGTTGAACGACATCAACAAAATTTCGGAATCATACACGCGTGCGCGTGTATGCGCGTGCAACGCTTTCTTTCATTTTTTGGTACTGAAATGACCATATTGAACGTACTACATGTAATTAAAGGCTAAAATAAAATGATTTTTTGCTATAGATTCACAAGGACATCACTTTTTAATTGGGGGAGGTTTGGGGAACATATGTAACGGTCCCCGTTACAATTAGAACTAGTTAATACATGCAAAGGTAGCAGTATGTTTACTACATTCTTTGGTTGTGTGGCACTAGCATCTATTGTTTTCAAGATAAAAGATCTCCAACACCAGGGACTGAATCTTCAATTTATGCCATAAAGTAGTACATGTAGTTAGGAGAAACAAGTAATGTATAAATTCACTTAATTAAAGAAAAAGTAATTAGTTAGTATGATCTATCTCTGAATACCATAGAGGCATAGCAGGGTTGGACGGTTAAAACCGCCCCCGGTTTTAACCAGTGGTTTTAACTGTCCTGGTCAATACTCCCCAAGTGGTCAATAATGGTCAATTGTGATTTAAACTGTCCATTTTCCTATTTTTGTACATTTCTTGCAAAGATAAAGATAAATTAAGTCTTTTCATTATATGGATCAATTGTTGATTAATATTTTTCATTAGATAATCAAATGTAATTTCATAAGTTTAATATATTTGGTTTGCTAAAACTGACCGAAATATCTTCAGTACCTACCAGAGGGTCACAGTTCTATAACATAACTTGATTATTGGAGACAGACCTCTTAATACATGTACCTGGACAGATTAAGAATAAAAGGTAGCTGGACATTACCTGAGCCCAGGAAGCAGAGTGGACAGGTGTTAATAAGCATAGGCTGGGACCAGAGATGACCAGTGTACCTGTTATTGTTATGAAAACATCACTAACCCACTCTCAAATGTTTATTCAACAGTTAAAATGAAGATTGATGAAACAATACTTATACTAAGGTAGTTCTTGTTAAATTAAGGAATTTGAACAGAAACTTTTACATCTCCCCAATATTCAACAGTCATTTGTACATTATTTATGTAATATTATGACTTATAAGTATATTATGTATACCAAACAATTTTCAATCGACCAGTATTAACCAGTTTCAACCAGTATTGACCACCGGCCTCATATCGACCACTTTTTTGCCAACCCTGCCCCGGGCATAGACATATAACAGATATGTTATCCGTTATATGTCTATGTGAATACATACTGCAACTTTGCATTCTGAACAATTAAACATACACATTATATAATTATACAAGTCAATATTGCTCTTTTTCCAGCCAATTGTGCATTTACTAGTTCTGGTATACATGTTATAACTGATGAATTTGATTACATCCCTCGGGCCCCCCATTTTCATCTTAACACTTTAGCTCCCCTCTACCCCCTCCCCCCCTTGATGTCCACTCCCCCAAATCAATGTCTACTTTCCGATTATTTGTTGGGGGTTGGACGAAAATACAATGATCATTTCGATGTAATGGAATTGTGAAACCAGTAGGATAATTTGGTTCAGACAGTGAGTTTTGCATTTCATTCATGCATAGAATAGTCCTACTTACCTGATCTCACCTCTGATATGTCCAGGGATCTATGTTTGCCCTACTTTCAGTTTTCTATTCTTCATGGGATTTATGCGATTAATCGTTGTACATTATTTTCACTGGTCTACATAACGGTAAGAAATAAATAAAGAAGTTTTTCCTTCAACGTATCCGCTTCGTTTGTTTATTGCCGCCATTGCGCACTAGCATTCCGGATAAATACTAACTACCGGATACGTCTCTTTCATTTCGCTCATTTCCGCGCGAGACCATGGGTTGTTTTCATCTGCCCGTGTAGCACATTCATTCGTTGATGCTACCATATTTTATATAGGCCTACATATGCACCTACAACGTGTAGACGGTTAGTATGGCCTTGTGGCTTTACGCAAAGAATTGTGCGGTCTGTACAATGACAAATGTTTGTTTATTCGTATAAGATTAAAACCATTAGTCGCTTGACCTAAATTGTCTGACAAAATGGTGACTCGCTCAGTCAAACGCAATCGTAACTACTCGGCCATTTCCGTGAACGAAAAATAGTTTGTTTTTAAAAGGCCGAGCGTGTTCCGATTAAGTCAAACGCGGTCATCATTAGGGGCGGATGTAGGATTTTGTGAGGTTTAAGAAATGTTTAAAAAGACTGGGAAGATTAGGCTGCCTTGAGGCCCAGAGGGCCCAGGACAATGGCATGGTACCCAGGACACAAAATCCTTGGAAGCTTCTAGTATTTTAAAACTGAGGTTTTGCATTAAATGCTTTAGTTTACATTTATTGATAACTCCTCTAAAAATTAAAATCACAAGTATTTGGAATATTCATTCTTTCATAATACTTAAATAGGTGAACAGACTGAAATACTATTAGATTTATAAGGTCTGTGTTACATAATTATCACTACGGTGCATGTATAGGCTTATATGGTAAAAACAATATTATATACGATTTAATATTTTTCCCTTTTGATAATGTTAGCTAGAATGTGTTGAATTTACTGCTTTCTAAATTTAATGGTTTCTTAATTTCAGGGAGAAGATTTAGTTAACGATATTATTGAATCGTCTTTAAACATGCAAACCGTTTTGGTGGGAATTGGTATAGGTCTTCTGGTGTATTACGTCATTAAACGGATGCGGTATCGTTTGCCACCGGGACCATGGTGTATACCACTTATTGGACATTACAAAGGTAACTTAAGTTCCGCCACATAGTCAGCGACCTTAACATTTTGTCTAAAGAAGATGGGTGACTTTATCGAGCCAAGAAACCACAGAGGGACAAATATCAAAGTTAAAATTGAAACTCCAGAAAAAGAAAAATTTGCATTCTAGTTAAAACAATCAATCCATAGTTTCCAAAAATGCATTTTCGATGTTCTAATTTTAAAGGAACATTGAAAAAAATCCTACTTAAAATCACCTCAACGGAAAAAACCACAAAATAACAGTAAATTTGACTTTTCCAAGCAGATTTTCATCGGGAGAGGGCCAAGTCCCCATTGTGAACTGAGTAAAATATGTTGGTATATGTTCAGGTGTCATATGTTTTGTAAATGAAAATATGGAGACTTCACCCACTCACAGGCAATTGCATCGCTTGGGGTCGAATTTACTATATAAAGAGTAAATTCGACCCCAAGCGATGCAATTGCCTGTGGACCCACTCTATTAAAAAAAACTTACTTCTTGCGTATAACTTTGTCGTATCATCAAGAAAATTTCTATGCCCACGACGGGTGACTTTAGATAGCTTGAAACTCGGAAATCCTTCATAAGATGAATAGCCGAGGTGGTATAGCGGCAGTCTCAATGAAGTTTTGGACAAGCCCAGATTGCATATCTATGGTTCGAATAGCAGTTTTTCCTACCTACCTTATAATCATAATTATTTGTCTCTGGTATTTTATGCTAAGTTTATGCAAGTAATAGATTCCAACATGCAGCTAGTGAATAAATGTAAACAAGTATGGGGCCTCCTGTAAAATATGGATGTTTATGTAAACGACACATTAAAGGAAAGTTAAAGAGAACAGTTACTTGAAGAGATCATGACAAAAGCCTAATGTGCAACCAACTGGTGCAGACTGTTTAACAGGCACAGTGAACTACAGTTCAGTACAAAAACAAAAGCAAATCAAGTGGTTTTTCTGTCCCATTTGTATTTGTTGGGAAATCTAACAGCAAATGTGCGTTCTGTAACTGTAAAACCGTCCTTGTACCAAAGGAGGCGATAACTGATGCCTTTATTATATTCGGTATAATAGTACCAGTAGGTTGTAAATGCTGTTCAAAACACATTTGTTGGGGGAAAAACTTAATCCAAATCAAAGCATTAAAACTGCGCCATACAGAAAACGCTATTCCACACGTGATTTACACCACAAAACATGTGAGGTTTCTCATTCACATCAGTTAATATGTCAATGGAAATGCGGAGAACATACTGTTGGATGTTGCGAGCATATACTAGTGTGTAGTGTCATTTGGTACCTTAGGTACTCCAGGCATCAGTGTAATTATGTATGTGTTAAAAACCGCTTAATATCTGATATACATGATGCTGCCTGTGAAACAAATTCTGATGATGATTTTGATTAGATATCATTCTTTGAAGTATGATCTATATATTTGTTTTGAATTCTAAGTATTTTGGACAGCATTTTAGTACGGTACTGTATCTATTGTAACTACGGGTACCATCAATGCGGATTTAAACTCCCGATTCGCGACCGGTGCCCAATCATGAATAGGCTTATTGTTCGCCAAGTTCACCCATCTTCTTTATTCACAGCATTGAAAGTTTAAAGAACCAAGTCTCATGATACTATCTTTCCATCTTGTAGGTAAATTATTGTTAGTATTCTTATTCTTGAATATTTCCACTAAAAATCTTCAAGAAAAAGGAAAAAAGGTACATTCTATACAGTGTACATGGTGGTGTTTCTATATTTAATAGTTGATCAATTTTTGTATTCTAAAGAGGCAGAAGTTATTCAAACGTTTCAACATTAGAAGAAAAAAATCTCTTGTTGTGGCCTTCAACTCAACATTTAAGAAATATCGACGACGTTTTATCTATTAACAATTTTCGTTCATATGTTGATTCGATATGATGTCTCAGTGAATTCGAAAAAGACACCACAGAGTCTTCCATATCTGCTTCATAGAAGTTAAGAGATTGATCACTATTCATTATCTTCGCCTTTTCATATTTGGATATTTTATTGAATATACAGTTCCTGGCCACAGTACGCAATTTTGACGCCGTAGATAAATTCTACAAGCACTGACGGTTTGGTTGTTGTTTTTCCCACATGTATCAAAATGAAATAAAATGTAACATACCGTACTTGTACTTGGTTATGCAACCTTTTGCCTTTATTACAACTCGTAATCGTGTGGGTATCGATTTGTACATTTTTTTTTTTTAAATCGTCTCCGAATCGATAGATGTCCCCATATTCTTCACAGCACGTATGAGGTCTTGATTTCGTGATTCGATGACATGTGAAGTAAGTATAAGAAAGAAACTCATTTCAATGAATTGGTACACACGTTGTGTTATAACATTATAACCAATAGAATGTTATGAATCCTGTGACATCACAATACAAAAGCAG